>NC_083700.1:104119296-104733254 GCF_033118175.1 Dama dama
TGTAGCCCACTGTGCTCTTCTGTCCCTGGGGATTCTTCAGGCAAGAGTACTGGAGTGGGTTGCCATTTCTTCCTCCAGGGGGCCCTGTCTTTCTTCCATGGTATCAAGGGAAATATTCCAAGGGTGTACAGAGCCAGAGCTCCCCACCTTGGACCCCCACGTCTCAGGCTGGGCTCCCTGGATAGTTCCATTGGCAGCTTTAGTTGGTGATCTCACTGAACATTGGGAGGGTTTGTCATGGCCTGAAGGGCTTGGCTTGGTTATTAGCAGTGTCTGGAGTTTGGGCTCTGTGTCTGCCGGTGCCATTTGATGCTGAAGGAGGTACTGCATCTGCCATCTGAATGCCTCCTCTTTTCTGCCAAGGCATGTCCTCACCATGGCCGCTCTTCCCTGATGCAGGGGAGATGCTGCACACCCCAGGGTGTCCTTGTGGGCCACTGGCCCCTTGCCGGTCTTCTCTGGGGAAAAGCATCTGGGTGGGTGTCACTGTCTGAGCCCTGGCTTGTGGGAGTTAGAGAGAAGAGGGGGAAGAAAGGAGAGGGGGAGGACATGCAGCTACGAGTCTCTCCCTCAAATAGGAACAAGCTCTGGGGCCCACCCACTCCCATGATTACGATGCCACAGAGAAGAGCAGTGCAGCCAGGGTGGCAGAGATTCATGAAGTCATCTGGCTCAATGTCTTCTTCATCTTCCATGCCACCAGGGTGGCGGAGATTGGCACATGTTCCTGGCAGCTGAGCTTGTGAATACCCAAGGCCACACAGCAGCAAAGTCGGGGGACCAGCTCCCTGGGCTGATGCCCAGCTGCTCATCTGGGAAGTTCTGCTGGGTTCTCACTTGTCATCAGCATACCCAGACTTTTCACCTTCAGGACTCTCAGAACAAGCTTCTCTTGGGATCACTGAAGATGCCTGATAATGAATGCAAAATGATGACTCATGTCATATTTAAGCAAGACTCTGGGTGTGTGTGTGAATGGAAATCACTCACGATCAGGTAGGTTGGGGTGCTGCCGATTAGATCAACCTTGCTGTGTGGGGGAGGGTGGGGTGGTGGGGGAAACAAAATGTAATTGCACATTTGAATACTAAAAGGAACTTTTAATACTAGGGTACTTTCTAAAGAATAATGATTTGTGATCATGACTGATTTTGCCTTGAGATCCTCTGGGAAACACTTTGCTGTTTTCAAAGTTCTTTAGGGAGGCAAAGTAGGAGAGAATCACCTTAGCTTTATGTAATGATCAAATACAGCATAATAAAGCTGTCAGAACCAACATGGACCAGTGAGGACCACAGCTCCTCTCAAGAGAGGAAGGAGGGCCAGCAATCTGGCCTGGTTCCTGTGGCTTTCCCCTGTTTGGGGGCGGGGAGGGGGGTTAGTGCAGTGTCAAATACCTCTTTGCTCCTAATCCAAAAACTCCAGAAAATGAGTGTGTGGTTCTCTCGGGACCATCAGTCCTGTTTTGCACCAAGAGCCACTCCAGCCAATGACACCTGGATTCTTTTTGTTTCAAGACCATGATGCCTCTTGTTGCAACATTTGAGGCAGCCAACCAGAGTAGAACACTTTAGTTTGTAACCTTGTTCCTTTATCCTTTTGGGAAAAGGATGAGTCAGATGTGGAAGTGGGCCAAAAGGTTCCATGTTTCTTTTCTATTGAAAATGAACTTTATGTTGTGACTTCACATTGATGCACATGTGCTCCCCTCCCCACCCCTGTCCCCCAAGCAAGAGCAAACTTTTCACAGTTGTTCAAGAAAAGACACATTGTGGTAGATTAGAATTCAGTCTCAGGGGCAAGGTATTGATGCCATCCAGGCCAAATCATAGCCCTCTGTTCCTAGCTGACACCTTGGAAAGTCTCACATATCCAGCCTTTTAGAGACTTTTAAAAGCAGGATAGGAACAATCTGATGGAAAGTTTTAGTTTTACATAAGAAAGATAAAACCTGCTTCAAAGCACATTTCTCCAGAAGTTACAGGCCAAAGGGTAGTACAGGAAACTTGTTTCCATGGAGATGAGTTGGGAGAGGTGGTTTTGGGACAAAGAACACAAATCAAAGGTGTTCTTTGAAATCTTCACATCAAAAACTTGAAATCAAAAGTCCTGGGTTCAAGCCCCAGTTCTCCTTTGTACTAGTAGCTATGTGACCTTAGGCAAGTCATTTCACTAAAATGTCCTCTTAGGTAAAAGAAGTACTAACTCCATTAAAATTGTTATTAGGATCAAACAATATATTGGAAAGCACTTTGAGTGTCGTAAATTGCTGTGAGGAGGGGGTGTGGTGATCCCCATGCTGAGAACTCTTTTCTGAGAGCAAGGACTGAGAAGTATTTTTTACTTGTAGGTGACTGGGAACATTTTTCTTAGGCCCTTCTAGCTAAATTGTCTTCTGTCTTATATTTCCATCTACTGAAATTCCCTGGCACACTAATCTTCATCCCTCAAATGGAGGGGTTGAAGAGATTTCCTCAATGGCTCATTTCCCATCTAAAGGCATAGGATTCTACCAACCTAGAGGAAAGTTTTTTTTTTTTTTAATTAAAAAAGTTTGTTTGCTATTTTTGGCTGCACTGGGTCTTCACTGCTCCTTGCCAACTTTCTCTAGTTGCGGTGAGTGTGGGCTTCTTTCTATTTGCGGTTTTCGAGCTTCTGATTGCAGTGGCTTCTCTTATTGCGGAGCACAAACTCTAGGGTGCTCAGGCTTCAGCAGTTGCAGCTTGCGGGCTCTAGAGCACAAGCTCAGTAGTTGCGTTGGATGAGCTCAGTTGCCCCACGACATGTAGATTCCTCCCAGGCCAAGGACCGAACCTGTGTTCCCTGCGTTCGCAGGTAGGCTCCCAACCACTGGACCACCAAGGAAGTCTTAGAGGAAAGCTTTTGGTTGAGTCAAAATAATTTTTTGGAACACAAGCTACATCTGAGAAGGAGTGCTTAGCCTGTTGGAAGAACACTAGTCTTTGATTCTCTAGAACTGGAGCTCACAATCTAGTGAGGGCACCCTTGTCCAGGTGACTGGCACTACTCAGAGAGGGTACACCTACGACTTCAGAATGGCCACAGAATTTCATAGGAGTTCAGAGAAAGGAGTCATCACCCAGTGTGGAAGGGAAGAGGGAAGGGAGAAGCAAGGAAGGAAGTGGCATTGAGCTGGCCCTTACCTGATAAGAAGGTCTTGCAGGTACAGGGTAACAAATATAATGAACAGTTCGTGCAAAGCCTTAGTGGCAGGAAATGGAAGGTGGCATATCCTGCTATTCACCTAAAATTTTAACAAAAAGGAAGATCACATAGGTACTGCAGTTGGGGCATTGCCATTGTGTTCTGGGTCCAATGCCTGACCCAGAGGGAACTGGTGAACACTTCTGAATGAGCCGGCCTGACTTGATTCCTTCTGCTCTCCTTGTTGGCAAGTGGACTTGTGTGCCAAGCTTCATCCCATAGGCATGGTGCCCACACCCTGCTGCATGGCTCCCTGGGTGGAGGCAACGTTCCTGTCTGGGCACCGCCATTTTCCATCCCCTCACACACTGGCATTTTGACATGCCAGTGCCTGGCCTGTGACCGCGGGATAACAAGGGAGCGCACCCACAGGCAGTGCCTGGCTCCTGAGCTGGCACTCGGCCAGGGCAGCCCGGGTTAGCACCTCTCCCTGGAGTGCCGGGAAGGCAGCGCCTTCATACTTCCAGCTCCTCCGAGTGCTTCCAGAACAGACTGTCTCCAAATGTCAGGGAGGAGAGTTGACGACTTTGTCCTTTTTAAGATGTGCCTTTAAGGCCAATTATTTCCAAAGCTAATAATCCTAATATCTCCTTGAGAGAAAGTATACATTTTCAAATCCATGAAATTACAAGCAGACTGAATGACTCAGTATTCTGGGTGTGTGCTTTATAGTCTGTAGTTATTACAATTATTAATATTAAAAAGCATTTATTCACACATACACGCCCATGAGGTACTGGGCAGAGCTCACGAGGGACATGGTCTCTGTCCTCAGGGATCCGTAGAAGGCAGTCTCAGAAACGCTGTAGTAAATCATATGAGTATTGTAACTGTCAAGGTTTTAAATACCTAAAAATCAGCACTATCATTAGCAATCAGTAATCACTGTTATAGAAGAATAAATCTTGTAATCTCCAAATTACCTGTTTGCACCAATTAGAGTTCAACTGATGAAACATACCAATCAAAGGGGAATTTACTTGAGGCACCCAAGCTTATCTAGGTTTAAAAAAAAAAAAAAAAAGAAAGAAAGGAAACCCGCTGAGCTCCCAAACTGTTGTTTCTCAGCTCAATCTCTGTTAGGGAGGATTTTCTTGAAGCAGAGCTGACAAAGCCCTATGCACGTTTCCCCAGGCAGGAGGGAATCCGTTATTCATTTATTTGTTTATTTATTCATTTATTCCCTGCCTTCCTACAAAAAGGAGTGGAGGTAGGTCACAGTAAAAACACATATATCGTAAGACAGCTTTTTTTTTTTTTTAAATCAAAAGGAAGGTTGGAAACCTTGGGATGGAGGTGGGGTCACTGTGCTTTTGAACATTTAACTCCCACAAGTCTTCTGAGAGTCCCAGTGCAAAACAGTGTGCTAGGCCCTGTTGGAGTGAAAGGAGACATCCACCTCTCTTCTCGCCTGTAAGGAACGTGTAACCTGGGGTGAGACACAAACACTGAATTTAGTTCAGAGCTTCTTAGAAGGCAGTGCACAGAGAAATCACACGGCTTATCTGCTTCTCAGCATGCAATAAAAGAAAGTAGATACACGGAAAGGTAGTTTTTTTTTTTTTTTTTTTTGTAAATACTGTAGAAATATTGATGGAACCTGGTAGGAAAAAAATCTCAGTGCTTTTACGAATTTCCCAGAGATGTGGTCATTTTTTCGCTGGAGTTGGAAATGTGGGTACACTGAATCTTCCCTGATTTGCTCTGGAGCTGCTGAGGACCCGGATCTGGTGTTTGAGGCCAAGGCAAGACCAGGGAGTAGGGCTGGGAGGAAGTGCGGGATGGGAGCTGGCAGTGACCTAGAAGGAACACTAGTCCCCTAGGAGGTTTGGCTTGGGAATTAGGAAGTGAAATAAATGTCTAAAGCTGGGAGATGACTCTTAGCAGCCCCACTCGGCCCTGTGCAGGGGGCTGGGCTCCCCTCTGAGGGCACCTCTGCATATCCTGCTATGGGAACAGTCTCAGCATCCTTGTCCTTGACCCTCCCTGGATTTCAGTCACATCATCGTTTCCCCAGCCCTTACTTTACTTTATCACCCCGTCCCATATGGTTCTGCTTTATACTTTAATCTCCTGGGAATTATGGCATGGTCATAGTAGGGCTCATTTTGTCTTTTGCTTATTAAAATTTTTTTTTAATTTTTTGATTGTTGGGAAACTGCTTTACAATGTTGTGTTGGTTTTTGCCATATAAAAATGCAAATCAGCCATATATATATATACATATATATATATATATATATCCTCTCCTTCTTGAGTCTTCCTCCCTTTTCCTCCCTCCCCGTCTAGGTCTTCTGCTTTTTGTTTTCAGGTTACCAATGTGTTCACTTTGCTTTCTGCCCTTGAACATGATATGGTTGGTATAATGGCAGAACTGCTTAAGGGATATCTGACAGTGTCTCAACTCCACGCCTCTGTTGGCAGGCAGCTTCCAAGATGCCCCCAGGGGCCCCTGCCCCCTGGTACTCAGATTCTCTTGTGGTCCCTCCCACACTGATTCAGGTTGGTCTGTGTGACCATGCTAGACACTGTGCCAGGTGCTATGGACAAGACAGCAGCATTTTTTACCTTGAGCTTATGGAACGTGCAATATATTAGAATGAAGAGAGAATGGACTTTGGAGCTAGATGGAACTGGCTGGATCTCAGCTCCTCTACTAGGCTTTGTGACTCTGAGGAAGTTAGTTAACCTCTCTGAGCCTTGGTTTCCTCATCTTTAAAGCAAGCTAAGCCATATCCACTTTGGAGAGTTGGGTGAGGATTAAATGTGACAGTGTGTATAAAGTGTTTAGCTCAGAGCCCAGGTTTTGGTGGCTCCTCCATAAACACTATTCCCCCCAGCTGTGCTAGGCACTGAGAATAGAGTGATGAATGAGAGGTCATCTCTGCCCTCAGGGGGCTCAGCATCAAGCAGGTGGGACAGGTGTATCCTCATGAAAGTTCAAGGCGGACTGTGACAAATGTTATCACAGAGGCAGAGACGGCAATGGGAACCCCAAGGAAGGCAGAGAAAAAGCTCCACCGAGACTAGCTGACATTTTAACAAGACTTAGAGAGTATGTAGAATTTTCAGTGGAGTAGGACACAAGCATCGCAGGTAAGCAGAGAAAGCCCTGAGAGTCGCATATAAAACCACCTGGCATAAAAAATGGCGACAATGCCCTAGCAGGGTGCTCTTGGTCAGATGGCATCCCTGCTGTGGGTTGCGATCTCTAGATCTGTAATCTGCAGCTGTTGAACTAGACAGTGAATGTTCCTTCCAGCTCACATATTCCAGCAGAGCAGGGAGTACTGCTTTATTCATTACCAGCTTCTAGCTCCTAACACACGGTAGGCACTCAATAAATATTTATTAAATGAGTAGGTATAATGATATGTGTAAGCAGCTTGTCTCATACGAGAAAATCGAGGAAGTATTTTTCCATTTATTGGATGTAAGTCATTTCCTCTGGGAGCGTGGGTGGTGGCATTGAACCCGACCACATCATGTCACTCTGTTTTGTCAAAGTCCTTCTTCCATTCTGCGCCTCGGATTGCCTGGCTGTGCCTTCTGTTGCCTCCCTAGATTCCTGAGTCTTGCTGTGGGATTCTGTTCAAACTTGAAAGCAACTGACATTTCCCTGGAGTTTTCTTTGGCACTCCGCGCCATGTCTTCAGGCCTGAAGGGGCAGACCCAGCCAACTTTGAATAAGTTTTGCATGTTTTCCTTCATTTAACTTCCATTTTGCTTTTCGCATCTCTCTGAATGGAGGAATTTTGAAACCAGAACTCAGACGAAGAATGTATGAAGTTGTTGAACTACTGTGTTGCAAGACAGGGCTGGCTAGTGGTGGAACTGTGCAGTGAGGGTCCCCTGCCACACCCTGTTTTGACTCTGCTCCCCTCCCCAGGCCAGTGCTTAAGGACTTCACATTGCTTTTTGGACTCCCTTACTGTATATTGTCCTCTGGGGCTTACACTGCCCGAGCTTTTCCAAGTCGCCCTTGTTCTTCTGAAGCTCATCCTGGGTTGCAGTTCCTCTGGCATCTCTTGTCGCCTCTGTTCTTGGTACAATTCAATACACATTTGATGCCTATCCTGTGCCTTGATCTGTACTGAGCTTGCAGGATCCAAAGATGAATGAAATGTGATCCGTGGCCCCCGATCTAGCTTTCCAGGATGACAGTCAACAAAGATGACAAACTAAACTATGCAGAATCAGTGATGGACAATCCCTTTCAGGTAATGCATTTGCATTTTATCAAGATCTTTTTGAAGACAGTCACTTACCTTCAAAGGACATTTTTTTGTTAAAAACAACCTCAAAAAAAAATTTTTTTTTTTCCTTGAGAGCAGTAAAGCAATACTTATTACTTGTAGAAGACTTGGGAAGTAAAGAAAAATATAAAGTAGGGGCAAGCTTTTCAATGCTGTCACTATCCAGAGGTCAGCCAGCATTGACGTCTTTAGCTTGTCTTTTCTTCTATACATCTGAGATCCTTTGTTGACAAAATTTGCACACCAAGTTTTGTTACTGAGCACTATGTGTGTGTGCATGCTTAGTCGCTTCAGTCATGTCCAATTCTTTGCAACCCTATGGACTGTGGCCTGCCAGGTTCCTCTGTCCATGGAATTCTCCAGGCAAGAATATTGGAGTGGGTTGCCATGCCCTCCTCCAGGGGATCTTCCCGACCCAGAGATCGAACCTGCGTCTCCTGCGTTGGCAGGCAGGTTCTTTACGACTAGCACCACATGGGAAGCCCCACTGAGCACTATACCCTAACCTTTTCACAATGTTATCAAACACACTGAAGCATAATTCTATTGGTAGGAGTTTGCCAGCAAGTGGGAGAGGGGGATTTATTGGCATAGAGGCTTGAAGTAGTCTCTGTAGTAATACTCCATTTTCTGCCAGCTGCTAAGACAAGCCCTGGCTCCCTGCAAGTACCTCCATAGCTTATTTGTAACTCAGCTGATCTGCTCAGCCCTTCTTTGAAGAAAACAGCAGCATGTGCTATAAGGTGTGAGCTTTTCCAGTCTTCAGATTCTCCACCTCCTCCCTTCCCCCACCCTGATTTCCCTGTCTCCAGCAAGCGATAATATCTTTCATCTGAGCCTCTCTCCCTGCCTCCAATGACTGCCTCCCCTGATGAATTCTCTCTGGGTGACTTTGGCATTTGCATATTTCCTCGCTTGGATATTCTGAGATGTTGGAACCAGAGAGCAGGTTGACGCGATCAGGTACTTAGCTGAATGAGGCTTTCTCGGGAACTGCACAAATATTTGGAGTCGGGCGTGTGCCAATAGGCAATTAATTGAAATGTGGACACAGCAAGCTTCTGGAGGAAAGAAACTGAACTTGAGAAATTAGCCGTGGGAAGCGATCCTCCACAAGATTCAAAACAGTAATTTGGGAATTTCCTTTACCTCAAATTGAAATTGAAAGATAAAACAAAGAGCAAGCGTACGATCAAAGTTGACTCCTGGATCACTGGGGCTGGAAGGCGTTCTCAGGAAACAGTGGTCTGATCCTCTTGGAGATGAAGGAGAGCCCAAGGTCACTGGCAAGTCAGGGCACGGTCAGAACCAAATCCAAGAGGTCCTGACTCCGGCCCTTTCCATTTTATAAGCTGACTCTCCACCTGGAGACCTGGATAGTTATATCAGGAGCGAAAGGGCATATATACTCCTGATATAATTAAGGGTGACTTAAGTATTTTTCCACCACCAGTGACTCCGTGAACACATTTAGTAAAATCTGTAACAAAACGAAGGTACTCGCTGACTGTAGCCTTAAGTCAGGCTACGCATTGGAAGCATATACGGGGCTCCTGCCCCTTGTCTGGCTGCCCGCAAAGGTCTGGGGATGGAGCTGATTACAAACAGGGTCCCTATTCTACATTGTGTGATGCTGGCCTGATCCCAGGCGAGGTCTCAGCCCCCTGAAGATCCTTTTCTAAACTATGAAGTCTCTGCCCAGCTACATTTCTCCATCTTCCAGGAGAATGGACTCATCTCCTAAAGACTTCTGTAAAACATATAAGAAAAGAGGAACTATGACATTGCTTTGGCATTCCAATTGTTTTAAGGTGATTTATTAAAAAAATCCCCTTCTTGTTGCTTAGGTTTATAGGGATCAGAAAGATCATTTTTAGCTGTCCTCTAAAATATGGTTTTCTTTTTTTTTAGATTGAAGTATAGTTGATTCACAGAGTGTGAGTTTCACGTGTATAGCAAAGTGAGACAGTGAAGGACGGGGAAACTGGGCACACTGCAGCCCACAGGGTCACAAAGAGCCAGACACGGCTTAGAGACTGAGCAACAGCAGCAGCAAAGAGTGAGTCAGTGGAGGACGGGGAAGCAGGGCACGCTGCGGCCCACGGGGCTACAGAGTCAGACACGGCTTAGAGACTGAACAACAGCAGCAAAGTGAGTCAGTAACACACAGAGACACACACACAGACACACACACACACAGAGACACACACAGACACACACAGAGACACACACAGAGACACACACACAGAGACACACACAGACACAGACACACACACAGAGACACAGACACACAGACACACACACACACAAAGACACACACACACAGCGACACACACACAGACACACACAGACAGACAGACAGACACACAGACACAGAGACACACACAGCATACACACACAGACACAGAGACACACACACACACAGACACAGACACACACAAAGACACACATAGAGACACACAGACACACACAGACACAGACACAGAGAGACACACACACAGACACACACACAGACACACACAGACACATACAGATACACACACAGACACAGACACAGACACACACAGACACACACACAGACACACACACAGACACAGACACAGACACACAGAGATACACACACACAGAGACACACAGAGACACACACACAGAGACACACACAGGATACACACAGACACAGAGATACACACACACACAGACACACACAGAGACACACATACACAGACACACACAGCATACACACAGACACAGAGATACACACAGACACAGACACAGACACACACAGAGACACACACACAGACACACACACAGACACACACACAGACACAGAGAGACACACACACAGACACACATACACAGACACACACACAGACACACAGACACACACACACACACACAGAGACACACCGACACACACACAGAGACACACAGACACAGACACACAGACACACACACAGACACACACACAGACACATACACACACAGAGACACACAGACACAGACACACACAGACACACACACACACGCACATAGACACACACAGATACACACACAGACACACACACACAGAGACACACAGACACACAGACACACACACACACATAGACACACACACAGACACACACACACACGCACATAGACACACACACACAGACACACACACACACGTGTATCTTTTCTTTCAGATCCTTTCCCCTTATAGGTTTTCACAAAATGTTGCGCATAGTTCCCTGTACTGTACAGTAGGTCCTGGTTTAGAATATGATTTTCCAACCAGAGGCATCAGCACAACCTGGGAACTTGTTAGAAATGCATATTCCCAGTTTCTACCCCAGCCCTACTGAATTGGAACGTCTGGTAGGGCCCAGTAATCTGTGTTTTAACAAGCCCTCCAGGGGATTCTGAGGCACAGTAAAGTCTGAAAACTATTGCCCTCTAGAAAATTATGATTTGGAAATTCAGACTGCTTGAAACCCAGTACAGGCAAGTAATCCATTTTTGATTATCAGCTCCTTAAAAATAAACTCTTCATTTCAGAATGCCCAGGTGAACTGTTTCTATATTGCTGAGTGTTAAACAGGAAAAGATTTCCAAGCGATTCTTCAAAATGTAACTGACCAGCCCTGTCAGACACAATTCTGATAGCCCATCATATTTCCAGTAAATACAATATTTTCATACTTTAAGGTTTCATGGAATGACTGAATAAGCTAATTGATTGCTTAATCTGCTATTTTTAGAATAACACTTCCTTACCTCATGTGAAAGTTTATTCAGAATTCAAGTGGGAACATTTTATTACCCCAAAATGTTTTGCTGTAAGTTACTCTAACATGTAACTAAGGAAACCAGCTGCAACATTGCAGGGGTATTGTTGTGCTGGCAAATTAACGATTCGGCAATGTATATGCCATGCTATCATGAGTTTTTTCCCCTCCCTCTCTCTCTAGAAAATCTCACACTTATTGAATTTCTACATTTATAACACAGGACATCGGAAGCAATGGGAATAAAGCTGTGAGGGCAAATTGGATTCCAGAGTGACTGAGATTTCCCTGGGATGTGTTTGGGACTGTTTAAGCCCAGGCAGGACTAGGGGATGGTTCATTCTGCATCAGGATGTCCCCCTGTGCGGGGCAGCTGAGTTAGAGCGGGCTTCTCACGAGGACACTTTGGTGTCACGGCTTGGGGGGTTCTCATGGGTGAATTTAGGTTTTAGTCCTGCGAAGGACTAAAACTGGGTGTGCGGTGCCAAGTGTGTGCTAATCACACGTTGAAGGAATCAAGCGACATCAAAGCACGAGATCACACGAGCAATGGAGATGGCTCCGAGGAGACGGGTGATACAGCACAGTGGGAGGTCTCCTGCTTTCTCTTTCCTGGCGGGGGGAGGAGAGGTTATTAATGATGGGATGGATTAGAACAGATGGGTACTTTGACACATTTCCCCATGTTGTTGTTTTCCAATTTCCCATCTTCCCACCCCTAGTCATGTGGCTTTCTCTTGGTTAGGAGTGAAAGCATGTGACTTTCTAAAGGGAAGCCTCAGGATGCGAAGGTAGACCTGGGCAGGAGAAGGCCATTCAGAAGGCCCACTGGGCTGATCTGGAAGGTCTTCCCCGAGCCTTTGCTGTGAGGGGCGTGCATGCTCTTGGACGTTGTGTTCAAAGGCAAGCCGTGTGACTTTCCCCGGGCTTCACCTCAGCCCCACTCCAGCCCGGCAGCCATCATTCCCTGATTACCGGTACCTTTCTGCAGCCTGGAGATTTGCATTGTAAATGGTGTTTGTTAGGCCCCTGAAATAATATTAATCATTGTAAAACAACTATGTTGCATAATTTATACGTAAAAAAGAAAGAATGAATCTTTTGCTTGAATTAATATTTCCTCATAGGTATCTTTCGCACTCCCATGGTAATGAAACCCTTGTCTCCCCTTCTAGGTGAGGATGGCTCTGGAAGAGTCAAGCTATGTCTTTGTATGGCTTCTTTTTAAAAATTTATCTTTATTTATTTATTTTTGGCTGCCTCTGGTCTTCGTTGTGGTGCCCTCCAGGGATCTTCGCTATGGCACGTGTGCTCCTCTCTAGTTGTGACTCGTGGGCTACAGAGAAGTCCGTGCGCAGCAGTGAGAACCCCGTGTACCGCAAGACAAGCCTGCGTGCGCTGCAACTAGAGAAAGCCTGTGTGCTGCATCAGAAACCCAGTGTGGCCAAAAAAACAACAATAATAACAGAGGGAGCAGAGGCACAACATGATGGCAAGAGAGGAAGGTCCTGTGAAGATAGAGAAAGGCATTGCAATTTTGCAGCCACAAGCCAAAGCATGCCTGGAGCCACAGAAGCTGGAAGAGGCAAGGAAAGATTTACTTCCAGAGCCTTCCAAGGGAGCGTGGCCCTGCTGACACCTTGATCAGACTTCTGGACTCCCCAACTACGAGAGAATAGATTTTTGTTGTTTTAAGCCACAGTGTTTGAATGTTCTGTTACAAGAACCCTAGGAATGATTCCATACATCATGCCCCACCTCTTCCCACAACCTCTCAGAGGGGTTCTCTGCCTCACGTTTTAAGTTAATGATAATATTCTCTGGCTTTGCATCTGGATCCTTTGCTGGGAGCCCCCTGGAGCCCGTCCGAGCCAGTCAGGTTGCTGTGTTGCATCCAAATCCCAGAAGATTTTTCCCAGGGAGGTTTTCCTTCCCAGGAAGCAGAGTCCAAGTATTGACCATGCAGAGTTTCAGTGTTAGCTCTCACTGACATACAATTCAGGACCAGAAATAAGGACCCCACTAGGAGGCGGGCTTGTGTGAGACTTCTGTAGCTACCATTTTGGACTCTGCATTTTTATCAAAATTCATCAGTCTACACCCAGTTTTCAGACCCTATGGTCTAGGACAAAATACATTTAAGAATTATAGTACCATAAATTGTGCAATACATTCCAGGCACTGTGTTAAGAATTTTCTATTCATTTCATCTATCTTTGCAGCAGTCCCAGAGGCTTGTAGGTGTGATTATTCTGATTTCACAGATGAGGAAACTGAGTTCTGAAAACACTAGGAATACTTCCAGTCAGGAAGTGTATGTTTTGCAGAACCAGTGTTTAAACACTGGTGTCTTTGACACATTTGAATTGAAGGGACCCTTCAATTCCTTTCCAGCCCACACCCTCAAGCACTTGCGTTTCAGTTCAGCTCAATTGCTCAGTCGTGTCTGACTCTTTGCAACCCCATGGACTGCAGCATGCCAGGCTTCTCTGTCCTTCACCAACTCCTGGAGCTTGCTCAAACTCATATTCATCAAGTCAGTGATGCCATCCAATCATCTCATCCTCTGTCATCCCCTTCTCCTCCTGCCTTCAATCTTTCCCAGCAGCAGGGTCTTTTCCAATGAGTCACTTCTTTGCACCTGGTGGCCAAAGTATTGGAGTTTCAGCTTCAGCACCAGTCCTTCCAATGAATATTCAGGACTAATTTCCTTTAGGATTGACAGGTATGATCTCCTTGCAGTCCAAGGTACGCTCAAGAATCTTCTCCAAAATCACAGTTCAAAAGCATCAACTCTTCAGCGCTCAGCTTTCTTTGTGGTCCAACTCTCACATCTACACATGACTCCAAGAAAAACCATAGCTTTAATTAGATGAACCTTTGTCAGTAATGTCTCTGCTTTTTTAATATACTGTGTAGGTTTGTCATAGTTTTTCTTCCAAGGAGCAAGCGTCTTTTATTTCATGGCTACAGTCACCATCTGCAGTGATTTTGGAGCCCAAGAAAATAAAGTCTGTCAAGCACTTTACTTACCACTTTGTTCTCAGAGGTGAAGCCAGCACTGGAACTGGGCTGTGGACACTGACCCCCGCAAATATGAATATTTTGCGTTTGAGGTCATTTATCTTGGACAGTTCATTCACAGTGTATATTTTCTCTCTGTCAAAGCTTCCAGGGTTATGAAGGGATAGATTTTAGCCTGAGTTGTACCCTCCAAAAGGTGACTTCTAGTTTGTTAGGGTTTTGCCTTCATGTTCAAGTTCACATACCTGAACATTATATGAAAGGCTTTTCATGGTCTGGCCCCTACCAGCCTTTCCGACCTCATCTCCCTTAAAGCCCTTCTTTCCACCTCTTGCAGTCAACTTGGTAGATGTCTCATCCATTCACTAAGCTCCCGTCCTTTGCACAAGCTGTTTCTCCCATTTGGAACTCAACCTCCCCACTGGCCTCTCCACTGTCCCTCTATCTCTATCCTTTGGCTAAAGTCTACCACGCCAAGATGCCTTCCCAGATCATCTAAGCTTGGTCAGGGGCCCCTATTGCACCTTTATTCTCATTGCATCCTTTATTCCCACAGCAAAACATCACTTAGTTTAGAATTGTATTGTCTGCATCTCTGACTTTGCTGCAAGTTGTAGGCAGTGAGTGTGTTTGCATTGGTCACCATTGTATTTCCAGCACCCAGGGTACAGAATGGATGATCAATAAATATGAGTTGATAAATAAATATAATGGATGGATAAATAAATGGATGGTCAAAATGAATGAGTTAAGAATGCCAGAGATTCCTTCTTGGATCTTTAGGTGCAGAATTATGTCATTGATTAGGACATTGAAGAATGTTGTATTAAAAGGCATAGCTATCTGTCCAGTTGTCAACTCAAAGAATACTCTAGATCATTTTGTAAGTTACCCACAACTTCATCTAAATCATCTGGACAAATTTTAGTATTGAAGGAGATGGTATTATGTGATGTTTTCAATTCCTTACTTCTTTGTGACTATATTTTTAGTAGGCAGCTTAGAGTAATGAATTGCACAAATTTGACCACTCAAAACATAAGGTAAAAATTTCTATGATGTTTCAAAACTGACTCTTCCAGGTTCAAAGGGAACTCCAATTCAAGTACCTAAAGTTGGTTGCATGTGTGCTAAGTCGCTTCAGTTGTGTCTGACTCTTTGCGGCCCTATGGACTAGAGCCTGCCAGGCTCCTCTGTCCATGGGATTCTCCAGGGAAGAATACTGGAGTGGGTTGCCATGTCCTCCTCCAGGGGATCTTCCCAACCCAGGGGTTGAACCAATATCCCTTATGTCTCCTGCATTGGCAGGTGGGTCCTTTACTAGTGCCACTTGGGAAGCCTGAGGTTGGAGGGCAGCCTTTTCCTAAGTCCCCTTAGTGACTGTGCATTTGGATCCTGACTTCCATACCTTCTGACCATGCTGAGTAGGGGACTTCTGTGAACACAAAGTCACTGTCACCATCCCTTAGATTCTTCCTGGCCTTCTTGAAGGGCAGTGACTTTGTTTGGGATGTCAGAGTCTGGTTGGAGGTGCTGGGCTTTGAAAACTGTTCAACTTGGTGACTTAAAGGCTGATGTTCTGTGGCCATTACAGGAGAAAGAGTCCTGGATCAGAAGTCAGAACACCTGGGTTCTCACCTGGCTCTTCCTTGTGGCTTCTCCGGGCTCTTGTCTCTAAAGTGAAGTTGGAGTGACGTTAGGATCATCATATGTAGCTCATAGGTTGATGTGAGAATCAGAAGACTTAAGAGATATGGTGGTGGTGGTGGTTTAGTCCCTCAGTCATGTCCAACTCTTGTGACCTCATGGACTGTAGTCCACCAGGCTCCCCTGTCCATGGGCTTCTCCAGGCAAGAATACTGGAGTGGGTTGTCATTTCCTTCTCCAGGGGATCTTCCCGACCCAGGAATTGGACCCAGGTCTCCTGCATTACAGGCAGATTCTTTACCGACTGAAGTACAAGGGAAGCCCCTTAAGAGATGTGAGCGGGCTTTAAAAACGGAAGGTGGACAGGTTTGAGGGTGGCCAGTACATTGTAAGTACTTTAGTGTCTGCTGAAAGGATGTGTCATATGTCTATGGATGGCTTTGTAGCCATATCCGTGCAGCCAAAGGGAGCCTCCCTCTCGGTATTTTTAAAAAGAGATTTATGGCCATGGTGGGTCTTCTTTGCTGCACGGAGGCTTTCTCTAGTTGCAGTAGTGGGGGCTGCTCTTCTTTGCTGCACTCAGGCTTCTCTTGTGGAGGACACATGCTAGGCGTGCGGGCTTTGGTAGCTGCAGAGTGTTAGCTCAGTAGTTGTGGCACACAGATTTAGTTGCTCCATGCACGTGGGATCTTCCTGGATCAGGGATTGCCCCTTGCATTGCTATGTGGATTCTTAACCCCTGGAGCACCAGGGAAGCCCCTCTCTAGCTTTTTGAAGGCAGGGAGAACAGGACACTCTCCTCTCTTGCCTTGTCAGAATGCTATTCCTTTTTTTTTTTTTTTTGGCTTCTTGTCTAAAGCCCTGCCTTCAAGTGACACCAAAATACCCTTGCAAACAGAAAAAATGGGGAGTTCCCAATCACAGGTACTGGTGAGAGAAGATGAGGAATGGCAGGAAGGAAGGTACAGAAAAGACAGAAAGAGAGAGTATGCATGGTTAATAACTTGATTTAACTCCATGACTGTAAGCCCCAGTTGGGTCTTCCCAGTCAGAGGAGAGACAGTCTCCATATGGGGTAGATGGAGGTTGAATCCATGGAACACAATAATATCTTCTCTCCCTCTTGCTTCCTCTAGGTCATAGCAGCAGCCAGGCCTGTGGTGTGTATATGAGCTCAAGGACCCCTGATACAGGCTAGTGAGGTTAGTGTAGATCGCTGTCTGGAGCCCTGTGGGAATGGGGCCCAAAAGTGTCCCATGGCAGCCTCCGCAGACCTTCTATGTCCAAGTCCATCATGTCCTGCTTGTGACAGAGCCAGCTTGTTTTTTCAGAAGCTGAAACAGTGGTCCTTAGGGGGAGGCTTTTATTCACCAAAAGATGTGAAAGGCTGGGCCAGCCTGAAACGTGTCAGAGGTGCCGAGGGAGGAGGCAGGCCTTACTGAATTGGGGGTGGCGAGGGGGAAGGCTGACTCTCATGCACTCACAGGGCTCTCTGCTGTCTCAATGGGGCTGATTCTCAGGAGGCTGGAGCACAGCCCTGACTTTCCCTTTAAACAGAACCTGCAGGGAGGACCCTGACTGGGCTGGTTTCTGGTCACTGGGGGTCGCTCTTAGCCCACCGAAGGGCTATAGCAGGGCCCTTCTTGGGCTCTAGAGGAGACTTTAAGGGGAGGACTTGGCTTCCCAGGTGGCTCAGATGGTAAAGAATCTGCCTGCAATGAGGGAGACCCTAATTCGATCAGGAAGATCCCCTGGAGAAGGGAATGGCTACCGACTCCAGTATTCTTGCCTAGAGAACTCCATGGACAGAGGAGCCTGGCAGGCTACAGTCCATGGGGTCACAAAGAGTTGGATATGGCTGAGCAACTAACACTACTACTTGGGCAAACAGGAGAAAGAGCTACCCTGGGGATTTGGCTGGGACTGTACCAGACCCCAAATCTTCCCCAAAATGGCCTCAAGCTAAGCTCCACAGAGTGTATGCTGGCTGCCCAGAATCAGGGCTGACTAGCTGAGGACAAACCTGCTCCTTGGGGCTTCATAGAGAGTTGTTCTGGATGTGGGAGGCCAAATGATGGAGTCAGTCTTTCTAGACTTGGGGGGAAGTCTTTCTAGTCTGTCTTCCTTCCTTCCCTGACACTACCTCGGTAACATTTCCAAACCTTATCAATTTTTTATTTCATTTATTTGTTGGTTATGACGGCCCTGGGTCTCTGTTGCTGAGCACAGACTTTGTCTAGTGGCAGTAAACAGTGGTTCCTCTCTAGCTGTGGTGATTAGGCTTAGTTGCTCCCCCGCATGTGGGATCTTCCTGGACCAGGGATCGAACCCGTGTCCCCTGCATTGGTAGGTAGATTCTTAACCACTGGACCACCAGGGAAGGCCAAGCCTTATCATTTCTCGCCAGTGCTCCTGTGAGGGCCAGCTAAATGGGTCTTGCCGGTTTGGTTTCTTCTCTTCCCACCTTTCCTCAGCACTGCAGACAGGGATTGCCATGGCATACCAACCCCACACCAGACCCCAAGTTGGTTACTGGTTGACATAGAAATGACCCAAACCCTGATCTCTAGAAGCCTGTGGTCCGGAAGGGGAGCTAGACTGTGACAGATGGTGACAACAAGGTGTCTTACGGGACAGCAGTGAGCTGACACTGCTTTGGAAGCATAAATAAGTCACAACAGACCAAACCAGGGCCATTGGAAGTGAGCTATAAAAGGCAGGTGGGTGTTTGCCCATAAATAAGCTAAGAAGGAAATTTCAAGTAAGCAAGTTCTCAAGAGCATTGACTTGATATGTCTGGTGCCCCCGGGACAGTGGGGAGAGCAGACCTCATGCTGAGCTAGAGGTAGGCAGCAACTGCCATCGGCAGGGCCTTAGATACGCTAGTGCATTGACTGGAATTTTTGCTAAAACCAAAATCTAATCACTTCCCTCCCTCTTCTAAACCTGAAATGTCATGGGGCAGAGCACGTATCCTGTTCTGCGTGGTTTGCTTGTGCTGGGTTCTTTTCCTTGACCACCTCTGCTTTTCCCATATCCATCTCCTGAACTCTGATCCATCCTCAACAAGATCTCAAAGCCAACCACCTCTGTCAAGGTTTCTCTGAACAGGATCTTGCTTTCTTTGAACCCTCATGACATCGGGTGCCTCTCGAGGACATTTCCTTTTTGGACTTTGTATTGGCATCTCATTCATTTTTTTTCCCCTGAAGAGACCCACATATAGCCCGTCTCACAGCAGTGGTCAAAGGTTTGCTGATTTAAGACTCTGCTTTTTCATTCCTCTCTTGGTTGAATTATTCTTCCCCTTGCCACCAAACAATATGTTCAAATCCTAACCTCTGATGCTGGAACTGTGAATGTGACCCTATTTGGAAAAGGGGGCTTTGTGCATGTAAGCAAGTTAAGATGAGGTCATGGTGGAATAGGGTGGGCCCCACTCTAATAGGACTGGAGTCCTTATAAGAAGAGGAGAAGAAAGAGATGACACAGGAAAGATGACATGAAGACACAGAGGAAAGCTGGCTGTGTGTGGACAGGGGCAGAGACTGGACTGATGCTGTCATAAGCCAAGGAAGACCTTGCCTACCAGAAGCTGGAAAAGGCAAGGATGGATCCTCCTCTAAAAGCTTTGTAAGATACATGATCCTGCCAACACCTTGGTTTCAGACTTCCGGCCTCCAGAGCTGAGAGACAATAAATTTGTTTGTGGTACTTTGTGAGGGCTGCCCTGGGACACTCAGAGGATGCCCTTATTCTTCTCCTTTTCCAGTGTTGACCCCCAGTACTGCTTCTTGGCTTTCTGAGCCCTGACAGCCGTACCTAGGCCTGCTTCTCCAGCTGGGTTCCTCCCAGACTCACCTGTCTTTGTTGCTACAACCACACCCATCTCTTGGCCTTTTGTCAAGGCCCCTTTTCCTGATAGTTGGCCAGTCTGCCAGGCCAGCCCTTGCTTTCGTATTAGTATACTCTTGCTTGAGGATAGATTTTAATTTTGACCTGGACCTTCTGGAAACTTAAAGCTTTTACTCCCAGGAGTGACTCTAAATGTGGAACTCACTTCGGGGTCCGCTTCTGAAGAAATGAAATCACCGTCTTGACAAGACATCTGCACGCCCATGTTCATTACAGCCCTATTTACAATAGCCAAGACATGGAAACAAGCATCCATCAACAGATGAATGGATACAGAAAATGTGACCTGTATGTATACAATAGAATGTTAGTCAGCCATAAAAAAGAAGGAAATCCTTGACATTGAGGGCATCATGCTAAATGAAACAAGCCAGATGGAGAAAGACGTTCTGTATGACCTCACTTTTATGAAGAATCTAAAAAGCTAAATTCATAGAAACAGCAGACTGATGGTATCTGGGGAGCAGAATGGAGGAATGGGTGAAGGTGGTCAAAAGGCGTAAACTTCTAGTTATAAGATAAATAAGCTCTGGGGATGCAGTGTATAGTACAGTGATTATAGTTAACAATATTGTACTGCATATTCAAAAGTTGTTGAGAGTAGATTTTAAAAGCTCTCACCACACACACACACACACACACACAAATATTTTAACTATATGAGGTGATGGATGAATTAACTAACCATACTGTGGCGATCATTTTGCAATATACACACACACACAAAATCCCTATCTTGTGTATATACATACACAGTGTTCTGTGTCAATTATATCTCAATAAAGCCGGAGAAAATAAAGGTGGGGCTAGCAGGGCATCACAGAATGGCAGGACTGGAGGAGGGCTTGCTGTAGAGATGGACAGACTGAATGTCAACAGATATTTATGAAGCGCCTCCTCTGGGCCAGGTATGGGCTGGACAACAGTGATTAAAGAAAAAAAGACAAACAGAACCTTCCCTTGTGGATCCTACCAGCCAGTGAAGGAGGTGGTTACTGGCTATTAATCAAAGGATCACCTAACTAGATGCAAAATTACAACTGTGATAAATATTTAGGAAGGAGGTGCCAAGTGCCACAAAATCAGGATGAAAACAGATACTGGACAGTGCGTGGGTGAGAGGTTTTGGATTGGGGTGGGACCTTTTGGCATCTCTGCTTTCATGGCTGGGAACTGTACCCTGCCGGAGTATAGGGATCTCTGTGTAAAAAGGCAAGAAATGATCTCCTTAAGGTGTAAAAACCCCAAGAAAAGGATCACACACTGCTTAAAACTTTACTTGTTCCTTTATTCATTCATTTAACAAAAACATTTACAGAGCCCCTTCTATGTACCTGGCAATGGCTAAGTGCTATAAACACACATTCAGGTTCCATCTTTTCAAAAAACATACAGACTAGCCAGGAAGATAGATGAACATGTAGCTACAATCCAGTGTGATGATATGTGCCTGTTTCTGTAGGAATGAAAGTCTATAGAAAAAAAGGAAGTTCAAGTTCAGCCTTGAAGGATATAACCAGCTGCTGTGTGAAGAAGTGAAACGAGATGCAGCTGTTGTCATCCAGTCGCTAAGTCATGTCTGACTCTGCAACCCCAGGGACTATAGCATTCCAGGCTCCTCTTTTCACTCTCCCTCGGAGTTTGCTCACATTCACATCCATTGAGTTGGTGATGCTGTCTAACCATCTCATCCCCTGCCACCCCCTTCTCCTTTTGCCTTCAACCTTTCCCAGCGTGAGATGCAGCACGGGAGGGAAATCCAGCCAGAGGGAACAGCGGGGCACAGACACAGGGATATGCAGGTCCGTGGCACATCTGGGAAGAGGCAAATGAATTCCATGTGACCAAGATGTAGAGCCCAAGAACAAGAGTGCCTGGAGACCAGGCTGAAGAGATCCAGCTTCCATTTATTTTCCTGCTAATCTCCTTCCCTGGGGTTATGTGGGTGGTATCTGCTGCAGTTCCCCACTGTCAAACTCTAACTAGTTTTCAAGGCTGTAGAACTATTTTTGGCTAAAGACTATTCTTTTCCTTAAACATGCCAAACTTAAGGCATCACAGAGTGAGACCCACACTTGTGTGTCCCCTTTTGTCCCTTGCCCTAAGATAACATGGGGAAAAAACATGAACTCAGATAGTAAAGAATCTGCCTGCAATGCAGGAGACCTGGGATTAATCCCTAGGTCAGGAAAACTCCCTTGGAGAATGGGAATGGCTACCCACTCCAGGATTCTTGCCTGGAGGATTCCATGGAGAGAGGAGCGTGGTGAGCCTCAGTCCATGGGGTCATAAAAAGTCGGACACAACCGAGCAACTAACTTTCATTAAGCATAACAGACCTGATCTGGAGACTGCCTCTGCCATTGACTAGCCCTTTGGCAAGTTATTCACCCTCTCAAAGCCTCAAAATCTTTACTTCATGGGGTCCCGAAAAGCACCAGATACGTGGTAGGTACTCAAAAAAACTTTCTTCTTTGAGATCCTGTGACTGAAGACCATCAGGAATGGACCAGCTGCTTCTCCAAAAGTGGGAGTCACAGCTGCTGCCTGGTGCAGGCTGAAGAACACGACTGCCTTTTCTTTCAGTTGAAGTGTCTTTACAACGAGCCAACTCAGTCTTTCCTGTGAGATCTCTTTACATTGAACTTGACTAAGTCTTTGATTAGCACCAAAACCTCATTTTTCACTTTCTACTGGTTCCTCCCCTTTAACATTGGCGGTCTCAAGATGTTCTTTGTTTCTGGTGCAAAATGTGTGTGTGTGTGTGTGTGTGTGTGTGTGTGTGTTGGAGAGAGGGGGTATCAAGAAGCAAAGGCGAGGTGTATTTTTATAGCTAGAGAGGAGCTGGCAGAAATGGAAAATAAGGTTTTCAAGTTCATATGTTTATGCTTTAGAAGCGATGTAAAGGAGCAGCTCAGTGGCGGTCTGTGTGTCCTGTTCAATATCTAAGAAGCTTTCTGAGACACGCCTTCGAGCATTCTGATTAAAAAGCCTCCCCGCCGGTCCGTGGCCCCTTCCTTTCCTCTGCCCCTCCCCAGTGGGGCCCTGGCAGGACCGAGTGGGTGGTAGCGCACCAGGACCTGTAGGAGCCTCATGCCTGAATAAGAAATCCGCTTTCTGGGTTCACTGGGCCCAACAACCAGGGCAGATTAATCCCAAGAGGTGGTCGGTGCACAATTAACATTTGTGCCTCTTATTTTAATTAAGAAGGGCCAGGGGATAAGGTGTTTGCACGTCTAATGGGACCCTGTGGCACGTGCCTACTGCCAGAGGAGTCTCGGTTATTAGCACTTGTTGAAGACTTTCTAGATAATTAAATAGCACATTAATCATTGCTCCGAATGGACACAGAATTTTCTCTCTCATCTAGGCTCCCTGCCTGCAGAAGGGGAAGAGGCTTCCGGCCCTGGTGGTGCCCTGGCCCCAGGCAGGAACTCAGCCCATGCGTGCCCACTTCCAGCGATTCTGCAGAAAATAAAGGATCCTCGCAGACATCCGCCTCCGTGGTTCTGACAGCTGAAGCTCTCTTCACAGGCACATTAACATGACCTCATTAGTTTGTGCATCTACTCTCCTAACCACATAAAACGGAGTGCGGTAGGAGCCAATCATGCTAATTACATCAGATCGGTTTGCATATTCATAAACCATTTTCTGTTTTATGGACAGCAAAAATAAACACAGTATCTCTTTAATAATTTTAAGTGGGTCACTTTCAGGACTGTATCTGTTTTAAATAAATTATCATATTGTTAAAGGCCACAGTCAAAAGCTATTTTTTGAGCAGGCTGAGAGGTGAGGGTAGGGGGCAGGGCATGCAGAGGGGATTTGGAGAGTCAATGGGATTCACCAAGTGGTCGATTTCCAAGGTCTCCTCTGCCAGAGAAAATCCAAATTTGAAAAACCTCCCGGGTTTAGTGAACAGGTGCAGGGCAGCCTCTTACTCACGACAAAATATATTCTTGTCAGAAATTTGAGACGATCTAAATCACGGTCTTAAGCAGTGGGAGTGAAACCCAGGAACATACGAACTCCTGTGTTTTCTTGGAAGGGTTGAATTTTGGGGGCCAAGTTTCACATTCCGGCTTTTCTCAGGTGGGATGAAAAATCAGCATGAGGTTAATCAAAAGTAGGATCAAAGCTGCAGAAACAGACCTTTCTGCTGTCCCACCTGTGCCCACCCAAGGCCCTCTGCTCTGGGTCCTTCTTTAACCACCAACAGTGAAGCCAGGTTACAGATTGCCTTTGCTTTAGGGCTTAAAAAAAAAGCTTTATAAAACAAAGGTACACAAGATTTTCAGAGAGAGAGAGTGCTTAACCTAGTTAAGAAAATAAACTATTTTTAAGACTACCCAAAGACCTAGTTGCATGAGACAATTGATTTGGTAACTACAAACCAGTCCTATTCATTCATTGAAGTAGGTCCTAGAGGACTAATATTGTCTTAATCTGATTGAATATACTATACATTTTAAGGTGATAAGACAGCATTTCTTTATTTAAAAAGTATCCTGTAATTTAGGCATTTCAGGGATACAAATTGATTTTTTTAATCCCTTTTAATAAAGATACAGCTTTTGCATGTAGCCATATCAGCGCGTTTATTTCAAGCTCTGGATGTTCCTTTCTTTTCTCTTTGTTGTAAACACTTCTGGGAGAAGTAATGTGACACTTCTTAGGGAAAGTTCAGGCTATCCCCTTTTTGTTGTTGTTTTTGAAATGCTGCTTCCGATTGAGTGGGCGTAGATGATGGGAAAGGCTCTCATTTTCCTTAATGCATAGGTCCCTGACTCAGAGCTTCTTGAAGACCTTCTGCTCAACCTCCAAAAATGTTTGCATTTATTCCCCTTCACCTTGATTCCTGACTAGGTTAGACTCAGAGCACAGATGGCTGCCCTGTGTTATTATCTGAACCAGAGCTGAAGCTTTTGCGTGTCAGCTGCACTGATTTCGAAATACCCTATTATTTGTGCAATATACCTTGGAATTACGGTTCATAATTTCATGAAAGCCTAACATATCTGAATGTTTACAAGTTCTATCCCTTGGGGAAATATATAGTGTTCATTTCTTTTGTTTAGTCTATTTAAAGTAGGACTAGATACAAAGCGGGAGTGATTGACAAATTAATGCTCTCAGCTCCTACTCCAAAGTACTTGAATTATTAGTACAAAAAAGCATGTTACAAACTGTAATAATTTTAACTCCATTTCATTGCTAAAAGCTAATAATAATGAAAACAAATGAAAATAGTAATGCAATCTAACGCTAGCCAGAATGGAAGCAGTCACAGAGTTGGGACTCTGCAATCAGGTAATTAGTTCCATTAAAACTCAGGAATGGGTGAGTCTGTTCATTTATTTTGGATTCAGTTCTGTGGGGGAAGAAAAAGAGGAAAAAGAATGGCCCCTGTGCAACATAAATCAGATGTAACCTTCCTCCTCTCCACCTCCTCCCCTCTACAGACTGGGACCTCATTTCCAAGGTGACGGCTACCCTCCCACGGCGGAGGACAGGGAGCTGAGGAGCTAACGGTGGCACCAAGTGAGTGGAAAGTCACTGCTGATTGCAATTAGAACAAAGGAGTCTGGAAGGCTCCAGTCCCACCTGCAGACTGTCTCAGCCATCTTGGGGGAAGGGAGAGAAGGATGCCTGCTAAGGGGAGCCTAGGAGCAGAGAACATCAGTTACCAGGAAACTAGGTGTACCGATCAGGGTTCTTCAGAGACACAGAACCAATGAGATACATACTATTTATATTACACGTATATATACTATTTATGTACTGTTTATATAAATTACACAATTATAGAAATATATATAATATATAATAAGTACAATAGTGTTTATTTATTTCTATCAAGAGATTTATGATTAGGAATTGACTCACGCGATTTTGGAGTCTGAAAAGTCCCAAGATCTGCAGTTGGCAAATGAGACCCAGGAAGGCTGGTGGGGTAAGTTCCAGCCTGAGTCAAGGGACAGAGAATCAGGAAAATCACAGGTGTCAGTTCTAGTCTGAGGGCAGGAGAAAGCCAGTGTCCCAACTCAACAGTCAGGCAAGCAGAGGTCCCTCTTACTCAGCCTTTCTGGTCTACTCAGGCCTTCATTTGATTGAATGAGACCCACTCATGTTAGGGAGGGCCATCTGCTTTCCCCAGTCCGATTTGGATACTATCTCATCCAGAAACAACCTCAGAGACACACCCAGAATCATGTTTGACGAAATGGCTGGGAAGCCAGTGGCCGACTCAAGTTGACACATGAAACTAACCATCACACTTGGGATCCCCAATCTGAGTTTGTCTTGGTCAGTGTATTAGTTATTACATTATCAGTGTATCCAGAACAAACCTTCAGTGTGGTCCATCTGCTCTGGGTTGCTAGGTTGATCCTGATCAGCTCACTCTTGCTGCTGCAGTCAGCGGTGGCTGGTTTGCAGCTCAGTGATCTAGGGTGGTCTCACCCATGTCTCTGGGGGTCAGCACACTGTCAGTTGGGAGGGTGAGCCATGGGCCTCATGTCATGCTGCAGGCATGCCAGGATATCCTTCCGTGATGGCTGTCGCAGGGCTCCAAGTTCAAGTGCTTTCAACTCTCCACCGGCATCATACTAGTTACTGCCCCTTTGGTCAACGCAGCTCACATGGGCAAGTCTTGAATCGGGGCAGGAGGGAACTACTCAAAGATGTGGATACAGGGAGGTATAAACACAAATTGGAGGTGACTCTGTAACAGTCTGTCACAGTCACTTACCAGGTACCCAAAAGCTCTGACAGGAGTAGGTGTGGACAAACACATGTGTTCTACTCAGTTTTCTTCCCCAGCCTCTTGTGGGTTCCTTTCTCAGCCCACCCTCTAAATGCTGGTATTTTCTAAGGTTCTGCCTTTGGCTCCCTGTAATGAAGATCATTTTGGGACACTAACCTGTACACCCAACCAGGAAACTCTGGAACCTCAGAGCAGATTCCTGGGGTGTAATACACACCTAAGTTTCAGTGTCCTTTGAGTAGAAATCCTGAAAATACGGTATGGTCCAGCCCCTTGAGTAACATCTTCTAAATTCCCTGGCAGAATGAATCAGAGATGTCTTAGGAGTTGTAAAAGGAGCTGTATTTATCTGACAATTAAATTTACTGTCAATAATCTAAAGACAAAATATTATCAAGTCAGGCCATCCAAGCCCAGAAACTACCCCATTTACCATCATAGGTGATCTTGCCCTGGTTGAAATACTGCAGGAGGGGCAGTAACATAAAGAGAAAGCTACTGTGGAGTTGGAGCCCTCTTAGGGGAAAGGCCGGGGTGGAAGAAGCTGGGATTTTGGTGTCCTGCTAACTAGGCCAGGAGGTGGCTTCAGGTCAAAACCTCTGATTATCACCTATGCTCAGGTATATGGCACCCACGGCCAAGGGAACCAGACTGGCTCTGTTTTGCAGAAGCACGGATTGCATCTTCCCAGGATGTGGAACATTTGGGCTAGGACATTCCAGGACTCTTGCCTTAGACTTGTGGCTCTAGAAGTGCTGACACAGCCTGGTGGCCTGGTTTGGCCGGGAGTGGGCATGGGGTAGGCAGGGTCGGGGCTGGGGTGGGGGGGTCCTAATTCATTTTAGTTACGGGGTTGGAATCCATGCTCCACCAGCCGCAGCCAAGATGAGCTGCCCACAGTTCTTTCCTAGTATGTTGTGCTGCTTCTTCCTTCAGAATTAAAATATTGTGCAGCAATGCAGGTTTATTGTTATCAATCCCATCTCTTGAAACTTGACAAATGCATTCTTATGCAGATAATTAAGAGATAATGTCAACCGAACAAAGCTTTGTCACTGAAATAATGGCTTCCTGCTGTGAAGTTTATGCCTCAGCAAAGTCAAGGTGTTTGTTCCCAAAGTATAACTCCCTATCCCTTTGACGACTGTCAGTGACATCCTCTTTCAGCCCCATACCCCTCCTTCCCAAGTCATTGTGACAGTAGAGCCCAAGTCTGGGACACCTTGTGGGGGTGGGAACTGTCTTCACTCAAGAGGACTGGGCTGGGGAGAACTCTGCACTACCAACACAGGTTTTTCTGCTTCTGCTGTGTGGGATGCAACTCAAGCAAAATTTCTGCCTTTATCTCTCTCCCCTCTTCTAACATGAAAAGAATAATTCCTGACACTGATTCCCAAATTGAATGGGAAGCACAGAATGCCACCTGGATAGTTTAGACTATTAGCAGGATCTGCATATAATATAGTCATTGAGTCTCATTTCTGCACCAAGCATGTTGTATTTCCAAGAGCAAACGTACAAATGAGCTCATAGACTAAGATAAATGGGTTTTAAGAGCATTAGAATTGGATGTCAATGAAAACAGCTAAGGAAGCTTGTGCCATGAGTGTTCTATCATGCTTTCTCTGTGTGGTCCAATAAGAGGTTACGTAAGCATGTTATCTCCAGTGGAAGGGTTGGAGATTGCCCTGGTCTTACACAGGAGTTGATGTACTGAAGTTGGAGGGCCTCCTCTTCATTAAGAAAGTGTGAATATTTCACTAGAAAAGAGTAAACCATGCTCCCCTAGAACAGGCATCAATAAAGTGATGCAAGGAACAGAGAGGACTGCTGTATCTGCTGGAAGGATGCACCGCCAAGGAGACAGGAGGTCTTAGCATTGAAGTGCTCTGTGAATCAGCAGGTCATCTCCAGCGGGCAGAGGACGCGGCTTCTTGGATAGATGGAAAGGATGTCACCAAGATTCCAAGTCCATCTGCTCCAAATACTTCGTAGATTTTTAACTCTAGGTGTCCTTTGGTTATTCTGATTAGAATTTCATTATCATAGGCCATGAGGGAAGGTGAAAACCCCAGTGTCTGCTCTGATGTTCTGGGATTGTGTTCGCTTGTTTCTTTTTCTTTTTTTAATTAATTTCTATTGAAGTATAGTTGCTTTGGGAGTACCCCATGGCTCAGCAGTAAAGAATCCACCTGCAATGCAGGAGACACAGGAGACTCAGGTTCGATCCCTGGGTCAGGAAGATTCCCCTGGAGGAGGGAATGGCAACCCACTCCAGTATTCTTGCCTGGAGAAGCCCACGGACAGAGGAGCCTGGCGGGTTACAGACCATGGGGTCGCAAAGAGTCGGACACAAGTGAAGCTGCTAAGCACACACACGTGGTTGCTTTAGAGTGTTGTGTTAGGGTCTGCTGCACAGCGAAGTGAATCAGCTGTGTGCTTACAAACATCCCCTCTTTGGGACTTCCTTCCCATTTGGGTCACCGCAGAGCAGTGAGCAGAGTTCCCTGTGCTATCCAGTAGATCCTCATTAATCATCTATCTTATACATAGTACCATTAGTATAGATATATGTCAATCTCAATTCCCAAATTCGTCCCACCCACCCAACTTTCCCCCTTGGTGTCCATATGTTCTCTACATCGTGTCTCTACTTCTGCTTTGCAAATAAGATCATCTGTACCACTTTTGCTAGATTCCACATATATGCATTAATATACAATATTTGTTTTTGTCTTTCTGACTTACTTCTCTCTGTATGACAGTCTCCAGGTCCATCCACGGTTTTTTGGTTTTTTTGTTTTTAAAGTAGAATCTGACAACAGGCATGAAAGGGACCTGTGCTAGTCCCTGCCTTGCCCCTCACCCCCTGGGTGACCTTGGGAGAGGCAACCGAACAAAGTCTCAACAAGGAGGAGGCACCTGATGGTGTCTAAAGTATCCCCTATCTCCACATTTTATTATCCTGATACTTAGGATCAGAGATGATCTAGTACAACTGTGTTATTGATCAAATGCTTGAAATATGTTTTTAGAATTATATCAAAATGTACTTTTCCTTAAATTTACATTTCTCCCCACACTTGTCATGTGCATATGATTAATCATTGGAAAAGAAGCCACAATTCCTGAAAACTGATTACTAGAAAGGATTGCTTCTTTAAAGAGAAAGAGTCATTAGAGATTTCTTTTAATTTCTTAGCTTTCCCTCATTTTTCTCTTAATTTGAACGGGAGAGGAGGAATGGAAATCAATGATTCTGGTTGAGACTAACATGTGCCTATACTACAAAGCTTAATGTGGTAACAGTAATTTTGGAGGGCAGGGGTCATAGTGTGTTTTTGGATACAAAACTTAGCTGGGGTTAGTACTTAGAATAGTTATATTTAGAGAAAGACGTTTTGGGGAATGGTGTATGTCAGCATAATTGAAGTTGTTTTTTTTTTAGGTTTTTATTTTGTGGCAAGAAAGATGGAGGTAATGAGGTTTGGGGTTTTTAGGACTTAGAAAATTTATCTATGTATTTAAGTTAGTGTCTATATTATAGAAAGGGGTACACCTTTGGAGATAGATGAAATATGCGAAGAAACAGTTTAACCGAAATCGAGGGGTAGAAGTTGAAAACAACCCTGATGTTCTACTTATTAAATGGGAAAAGAGGAGTAGAGGATGCTCCGAGTGATAAAGGACAGAGAAGACAGGGGAGAGGGCAGAGGAGAGAGTAGGAGGGGAAGGGGGAAAAGGAGCTAAATGCAGCCTATTAAGAAAAAGGTTTCTGATAACGAATTATAAGTTGTCAGCTTTGCTGGAATATAAACCCATTTCCATTCCCTCCAAACCTTTAATAACGTCTAAACATGCAGGTCTTTAGTAAGTGTGTGTGGGGAGGGGGGCGGGGGTTGTTTGTTTTTGTTTTGCTGCTGTTACTGTTTGTTGGGGGAACTTCTTTGCCCTGTCTCAGTTTCCCTGGAGAAGGACAGCAAGTTGTACTTTTGCCCTTTATAGATGGTGCTGTACTCACTTTGCCCCTAGGGTGGAGGTGGATGACTTGATTGGTGAGTTTGGAAAGGAACCCGACTTGGAGCTCCTCCCCCGCTTCATTTTGTGTTGTCAGCAAGAGGACCTGTACATGGACAGATCCGGCAGTAAAGGCAAGGGTGACAGTTTTCTAGCCCTCCTTGTGACCAAGTGGGCTGTCTGCCCAATCCTGGGATTCAGCATTAGGAAGTCTATCATCACCCCCTGACCAAGCCACACCCTCCAGAACCAGTCTTATCAGTAATAAAGTCAACTTTTCAGGCCCCACCGGCCAGACTCCATGCCTCTTTGAAGTGGTCTAGAACTCAGGTAGGAAGGAGAGAGGGAGATTGGTTGGTTCCTTAACCCCTAGCAAAGCAGCCTGCATAGTAGACCACAGTAAATGCTGTGGAATGAAAGACTGAACCAGTGAATCCTGGAAATCAATCCATGACAAAGTGGTACAGACAAACTCTGGTGAAGAGGTTAACATTAGGTTGAATCACATGTTGCTGGTTTTGCAGGTCAAAGCCAATTGAGTATTGGCAATTTCTTATGGCTATGGCAAATAATCTTCTAGTCCCAGGGAAACAGTGAAGACCTTCTCTGAACTCCCAGTGACCTCAAAACCAAATTCCAGCTGTTTACTGACTGGAGAGGCACAGCCCCTGCCCGAACATCTATTCAAGTTCTAGATTTTCACATGGAGAGCATCACCTCATTTCTTACCATCTAGAACTAATCGTATCCCACTACCAAGCTGCTCCACCCAGAACCAAGAGAGGCTCTGCCTTCATCCCATCTTCTCCCTGCTAGGAGAGCAACTGTGATGGGTGCCCATGAAGCCCATGGGCCATCCTCGTATTTCCAGGTCATTTGACCAGTTTAATCCACCCCCTGGGCACATAGTATTACTATCGTACATGATTTGTACAAAGGCTACAAAGCACATCTTCATAATTGTCGTAACAATCCTGTGAGAGAGGTGTTATTATCTCCAGTTCACAGAAAAGGACCCTGAGATCCTAGTAGCCGATGGCCCTGGAGCACTCGTTGAAAGGCACCGTGCTATGTGCCTTAAATAGAACATTTCAACTCTCATCACCCTCAAGATAGAGTACTACTATTATCCCCATTCTACAAATGATGAAGCTGAGGTTAATTATGGGCAAGGATCATGTATGTCCAAGGTCACGCAGCTAGTAACTGCTAAAACAGCACCCGCTAGGCTGTTCCCTCATTGACTGAAGAGAATCACTTACGGTCACTTGAATCGAATAGCAGAACTGAAATCTGACACCAAAATATGACATCATCATTTGTTCCCCACAGGTATTTTATCAATCAATGTGCATGCATACTCAATTGCTTTAGCCATGTCCGACTCTCTGCAACCTTATGGACTATAGCCCCCCCGGGCTCCTCTGTCAATGGGATTCTCCAGGTGAGACTACTGGAGTGGTCTGCCATGCCCTCCTCCAGGGGATCTTCCTAACCCAGGGATTGAACTCACATCTCCTGCATCTCCTGCATTGCAGGCAGATTCTTTACCCACTGAGCCACCTGGGAAGTCCATCAATCAGCATTGTCTTTCAATAAAAATTCATTCCTAATGAACAGTTCCTTAATCCTTAGAGTTGGAAAAACTTATAATTTACAAAGAAAACATAACCTAGGCTTAGCATTAATTCAAGAAGAAGAATAACATGCTGTATATGGAATTCTATATGTAACTTGACATGCTGGAAAGTTACTAATATATGTAGGGATGGGTTGGGATGATGATTATTATAATGGCAACTCAAGGGAAAGCCCCAACCTCAGAACCAGGTTTTTTTCCCTTTAAAAACTGGTTTATTAAATGAAAGTGTTTCCTACAATCAGACTTACATCCACAGTATACTTGACAAATCGTTCTGCAGTGTGTGTAAGAAGGTGCACTTAATTCAGCCTTTTTCTAGGTCAGGAAGATCCCCTGGAGAAAGGAATGGCAATCCACTTCAGTGTTCTTGCCTGGAGAATCCCACAGATGGAGGAACTTAACTGAAGTGACTTAGCACAGAACAGCAAAGCCAAAGAACTGCCAGCCTAGAACCAGGGTTTAATCTCAGCTTTGCCACTATGACACGCAGTGGTAAAGAATCCACCTTCCAATGCAGGAGATGCAGAAGACGTGGGTTTGATCCCTGGGTGGGGAAGATTTCATGCAGTAGGATACGGCAACCCAGTCAGTATTCTTGCCTAAAAAAACAATCCCATGGACAAAGGATCTTGGTGGGCTACAGTCCCCTGGGACGCAGAGTTGAACACAGTTGAGCTTGTAGTTGTAGCATGTTGCCACTTTGACAAAGACGCTCTCTTTGAGTAAACTTTACCCAGGCTCCTCTGAGCTCTCTTTTTGATTAGGTCTTGACCTTGGCTGTCTGTCCCTACACAGCTAAATTTTAGTGAGAATCCTGGTAAATCAGTTTAGAGAGAATGCCCCACCCTAGATAGCTGATCAAGTGCTTTATGCCCCATCTTTGATTAGCAAGAATCCCCCTACCCTTGTATACCTTCTTGGTAATTTCTCATCCACTGACCCCTTCACTCTGTTCCTTAGTCAGCTTTTGTTGCTGTGTTTGTAGTTGAGCTCAATCTCTCTCTCTCCTAGTACAATAGTCCGGAATAAAGTCTTTTTTTTAAAAAAAATATACTGTTTGTTACAATTATATATGGAATAATTTTTCCTTTAACACTACCACATTGACCTTTACCACTTATGACCATCTGACCTGGCATCACTCATTCTTCTTAGTGTCCATCTCCCCAGCTCATCTCCTGGGATGGGACTTCCTTAAAAGATTGCAAATAAGTATCTCTTTTGATGAAGAAAACTCTTTATATTTAGCAAATCATTTGACATCTTTGCCCTTCCTTTTCCTCCCCTGTAAAACAAGGTCAATAATTCCTGCTGGGATCCCTCCCAGTGCCTCTGGGAGAAGCAAATGGGCTAAGAATTATAAGTAATGTGTGCAAACTGTCAAGAATTGAACAAATCTATGTACTATCTTTGAGAAAACTAACAAGAACCACAGACTTATGTTATGCTCTGTTGAGGGTCTTCCCCAGGCTGTGCGGGGGCTTCCAGGAAGAATCTGGCAAAATAGGAACTAGGTGAACTGTGCCAGAACACCAAACTCCGCACGGCATGCTGGAAACCTCCTATACCCTCTTAATGTGCAAACTGTTGCAGTTCCCAAACCAAGAAAGATTTCAGTCTCGGAAAGCGAGGTGTGATGGCACATTTCCCACACGGCTTCTGACTGCAGGCACCACGCAGGCTGCAGAGAGAGTGGGCGTGCGTGTGTGCCTGTGTGTATGTGAGTGTGTGTTTGTACTTGGAGAGGGTGTCTGTGAAATCTAAAGGGCCATATCACACTCGCTGTGGCACTGAAAACCAGCAGCGCCAGTCTGGGGAGCCCCGGCCTGGATCGATGCGCTGGAAGTGGTAACACATAGCATTCTGGAATTAATGTGTCCATTTCTTGGGAGTGGGTTTGTGGGGAGGCTTGCTGACTTTCCAAGCTTTCAGCAACAGTAGCCAAGCATAAGCTTGTGGGCAGGAATCACCATTCACTTTAGCTCAGCCACAACACAACCATCTAGCCAGCGAGCATTTAATATTTAAGGCCATTATTGTTGTAATTATTGTAGCAGTGGTAGTAGTGGATTTTGGCAACTGATTTATCTTCCTCTGTAAAGTCTTTACACCTAAGACTGATTAAAAAACCCAAGATAAAAGAAAAAAGAGCCCAAGATAAAGAGACAAGGTGATTTGTCCCTCCTTCTTTCTTTCCCTTCCATCTATCCACCTGTTCTCTCTTTTCCCTCCTGAAAAATTGCTTAATTTCAGATTCTTTCTTCAGGTAAAAGGCCCAAACTATATCTGAGTTCCAAACTGAGACAAAGCTGTGGAATATCAGCTAATCCAACTATTTTATTCCTTTGTAGTTGCTCAGTCGTATCCGACTCTTTGTGATCCCATGGTCTGTAGCTGGCTAGGATCCTCTGTCCATGGGATTCTCCAGGCAAGAATACTGAAGTGGGTAGATACTCCCTTCTTCAAGGGATCTTCCCAACCCAGGGATTGAACCCAGGTCTCCTGCATTGCAGGCAGATTCTTTACCATCTGAGTCACCAGGGAAGCCCTATTCCTAAGTATGTTCAAAAACTAGAAGAGTGGTCCATAATGGGTCTGTGAGTCAAGACTTTGGATGGAAAGAGAAAGTGGCATACTGGTGCTGGCCACAGGCCTGAAAATGCTGGGAACAGGGCCCACAATTAGCCCCACAGGCGTCGGGGGAGGGGTGTGGCAAACAGTCCCCCCACTTTTGTAACTGCTTTTGTGATCTCTTTGTATCAAAGCTGAGCACCCTGGGAAACACTAGTTACACATTTCCAGGCAGAGGCTGCTGAGGTGGCTTTAGAGATGCTAATTGTGTAATGGATTGACAGGTCACAGGACAATAAAGCTCAGAACTGTGAATGAACCAGACTTGCACTGAGGCTGGAGGGCCTCAGGGATGGAGTTGTAGGTTTCTATCCCCTTTTACATTCCTGGCTACAATTCTGATAGCTGCAGTGAGAACTCAGCAAATGAGAACTAATTTAGATTTCTAAAAACTAGGGGGTCTGTTGACAAGCTTTTAGAGGTGCCTAAAATGAAATCAACACTTCATTTTGGTGGATTTTTCTGGAGAGGGAATATATCACTTTCCTTAGGTAGCTCAGCTGGTAAAGAATCCTCCTGCAATGCAGAAGACCTGGGTTCGATCCCTGGGTTGGGAAGATCCCCTGGAGGAGGACATGGCAACCCACTCCAGTATTCTTGCCTGGAGAATCCCCATGGACAGAAGAGCCTGGCAGGCTATTAGTCCATGGGGTCAGAAAGAGTCCGATATGACAGTGACTAAGCACAACACAGCACACAAATGATCAAAGTCGTTTGCAACTCCAAAATGTTTTCAAAACATCGGGCTTGGAACTTCCCTAGTGGTCCAGTGGTTAAGAATCTGCCTGCCAGTGTAGGGGACATGAGTTCCATCCCTGATCCAGGAAGATTCCACATGCCTCAGGGCAACTAAGCCACAACTGCATAGTCATGTGCCTAGAGCATGTGCTCCGCAACAAGAGAAGCCAGCACAATGAGAAGCCCGGAGCATCGAGACTATTAATAGGGAGTAGCCCCCATTTGCCACATCTAGAGAAAGCCCCCTCACAGCAATGAAGACCCAGCACAACCAAGAATAGACAGAAATCACACAGGGCTCTGAGTCTCCAGGAAGTAAGGTATCTCAGAGAGTAACAGGTCTGAGCTGCCCAATCCAGGTGGGTGTGAAAAACCCCCCAACCCGCCATTCAGTCTCCTCTCCTCACCCCATACCCTCAAGTCTCCTAACTGCCGGATTCACCATCACCTTTTTAGTGCTTATAGCGTTTGACACCCTTGACTACTCCTCTCCGCAAACCCTCTCTCCCCTATTTCAGTGACACTACGCTTCTAGATTTCTTTTTGCTTCTCTGATTTTCTCAGTTCACCCTTTAAAGGTCGGTCTTCTTCAGAGCTCAATCCTCTGTTCTCCTGTTCTCTTCTGTTTATCCTATTCACATGCTCTGAGTGGCCTTGTCCCCAATCACATCCGCTTGAAATTCCGTATCATGGCATCCACCATCTTCCCCCACCATTTGCCTATCTGTCCTACCCAATCCAGCCATGTTTTAGTATTAATACAATTAAAAATTCAGTGCCTTAGTCACATTACCTCCCTACACACACATTTCAAGCGCTCCATAGTCACATGTGGCCAGTGGTTACCATATTGGTAGAATATAGAACATTGCCTTTATTGCAGAAAATTCTACAGATCTTGCTCTTATGTAATCTCTGAAACTCAGCCTTTGCCATCTCTTCCAGGGGATTGTTTCCAGCCTAGTTTAGACATCTCCTCACTGCATCCTTTATCTGCCTCCACTATCCTATGTGATGCACCTTGCTGACTTTTTTGTTTTTGTTGTCTTTATTTACTAATTATATTATATGTGAAATTTTATATTTCATTAATTTTTAAAATCTCTAGTTTTTATTTTATATTGGAGTAGAGTTGATTTACAATGTTGTGTTAGTTTCACATGTACAGCAAAGTGATTCAACTCAACCTATACATATCAATATATCCATTCTTTTTCAGGTTCGTTTCCCATATAAGATATTAGAGAATATTGAGCAGAGTTTCCTGTGCTATACAGTAGACCCTTATTGATTATTCATTTTATACATAGTAGTATGTGTGTGTGTTATTTCCCACTCACTGTCTTCTGTGAATGCTCAAACATCCTGTGGGTTCCCTGAAGACACCATACTTACTTACTTGACTCAGTATCACCAGCACGCAGCATAGCGCCCGGCAGAAAGTAGGTGCTCAGTAAACATTTTCCGAATGAATGAAGCTGAGATGAGCAGAGCTGAGCAGCCTCACCCTGGCCCTCTGTGATCTCCATCTCTAGCAAGTTCACTGGTGGAATGTTGTTTACAGTTGACTTCCTGTGGCAAAAAGATGTGATCTCAAAATTGGAGGGGGAAGGAGAACGCTCCGTACACCCCTGGCTGATGCGATGCAGGTGGCCAAAGTTAACTGTTGGGCAGGTCTGTTTTTCTGTGCATAAGGTCTTGATCTGAGATACAGGCCTCAAGGTTTCTCCTTTGCTCCTCCTAGGCAATTCATACACTTAGAGAGTCGTGGAAACTTAGGGTTGAAGAGACCTTAAAAGTAATGTAACTCACACCTTCACCCAGTGAGTTAATTTCCTCTGCAGTAGAGGCTTCCGCTTACTCACATGCAGTGTCAGGGAACCCCCTTCCTCCTGAGTCAGGCTATTTCATTTTCAGGCAGCTCTTTGGATGCAGAGTGTTTTTTTTTAAATATTGAATTGCAGTAGGCCTCCTTATATCTGCAGCCCTGGCCCTGGCAAGACTCTTGCACAAAAAACATTTGCCTCTCTCTTACAGTTAAAGCAACCTGAGGGTGCAGACATTTGTCCCTCCTCCAAGGACCACTGGAATTTCTAGGTTGGATACCTCATGGGTGGTTAACTTTTATTAAACCAATAATTTCACAGCTTCCTACATCCTTCCTGATTCACAGAGAAATGTAAGTCAGCAAACTTTTCTTGTCACAGAAAGGCACTGTAGTATTTTCCCCTTAAATACTTCTTATGTATAAGAACAGTACCCAGGTTTTTCCTGAGATGCATGTTGGGGGAAGGAGCTGAGATGACAAATGAGTCATTCACTCTCGACAGGGATCCTGGGATGGAGAGTAGAGGTGGGATGGATAATCAACATTGCCCAAGTGGAGGCAAGTGTGCAAACCCCTCACAGTTGATATTTCATTATTTATAGAATATAATATTGATCCATGATGCTCATATAATAATAATAACGGTAATAACTGATGTCTCCTAAGAGCCTCCCATGAGCCAGGCAGGATTCTGAGCACTTCATATGTCAATATATCATATTTTATGACAATCCTACCAAAGGCCCTATTATTATCCCCACTTTACAGATGAGAAAATTGAGGCACAGAGAGTCAGTATTCTTGCTCTTGATGGGTTGGTTTCCTTCTTCTCTCATCACGCATGCAACTTCCTAGGTTTGTTGGCCACACATGTATCACACTCAGGTCACACTGACCCACAGCTGACAATGCTGAAGTCATTCTCCCTGAAATTTCAGTCTCTGAAATCCTCACAGCATCTCTGAGGCTGGGTTTATTAGTTCCATCTAATGGTTGAGAATATTTAGGTTCAGAGGAGCCTTGTTCATCCAGAGCTCCTAAATAATGAGAACTGAAATTCCAACAAAAATCTCCAAACTCCCAGGCTAGTGCTTTCCACCTTCACCACAACACCTCTCCAAAGGCAGACAGGATCCCATGTGTGCATGTGGCCATTTCCAAAGTACTGTGCATCTGTATTTCCTACCCTTTCTGCGGTAGTAGGACAGGTCTCTTTGTCCTATTGTTTAAGTGTTAAAAACTGGTGAGGCTGGGCCTGGGGCATAGGTGCTCTAGCTTTGTGTCCAGGAATTTCTGAAGACTCTTTGACCTCTGCCAGTAGCAGCAGGGTAGAACATGGCCCCAGGTATATCTGGAGCAGTCTCCAGCAGGGGCTTTCCTGGGATGGAAGGCACACCGAGGGCCAGTGCTAAGAGACTCTGAGCTCCTCTCTTTGAATGTCTCATCATCCCAGTTCTCCAGACCTGCTCCCCCTGAAGGCCAGGCACGCTAGGCTGGACTGACCTTCCATAAACCCTCCAGGAGGTCTCCACACAGAGGATTTCACATGGGCAGAGGAATGGCTCTGGAGTTGTAAAGAGGGCCTTGAGACCAGCCCCCGCACACAAGTTTTTCACCCCTGACTATCTGTGAACACAGACAAGGAATTTATTGCCCTGTGTTTAAATTTCTCAGAGCTGAGACAAAGCTCATAACCCGCCTTTCTCATAAGGCTGTCAGGAGGTTCAAATGGGATAAAATATTCATTTATTTATCATCTGCTCATTCATTCATTCAACGATATGTATAGTCAGTGAGGTGCCATGGACTCTCAGATGCTGAGGATACAAGCTTTGGTCTACAAGACCACAAAGTCCAATCTTTATGGAGACTCTATTCCAGCTTCCCTTCTGGAGGGGGCTACAGATGAAAGGCATATAAAAAAGGAAAATAGAGCAGGATATGGGGATACGATGTGACAGGGGTGTTATTTTATAAAGGGTGGTCCGAGGAGACTTCTGTGAGGCTATATCCGAGGAAGGAACTAAGTGAAATGAGTGAGCCAGCCATGTGACTAAGGCGAGAACCATTCCAGCTAGAGAAGAAAGCTTGCAAAAGCCCTGAAGTAGGACCATGCTTGGATTGCAGGACCCCAGGGACCAACATGGCCTGCATGGAATGAAGGAAGGTGGGAATGGTGGGGGATGAGGTCAGAGAGACAAGCTGAGCCTGTTCCTATAGACTCATATAGCTCAGGAGATTATCTTAATGTAGGAATGCTCTGAAGCCCAGGCTACCCTTTGAACACTGGGTACCAACCACTCAGGCCAGCCCAGTCTAGAGCTCAGAAGACCATGGCCGAAGATAGATGAGGCCCTTGGGGCAATTTGAAATGTATATTGGATCCTGGATGCAGTCTCAACAACTATTCATACAGAGAATGGGGATATCAACCTGGAGAGTCAGGGGCATGGCCCAGGAATCTGGTGGGCATGGGTGACCCATGGCCTGGAAGCAGTCTGAAACCAGCTCCAGCTCCTATGGACCCAAGCCAGTCACTGCAGCAGGCCTGCTCTGGGAAACACAGAACCCATCTCCATCAGGGCTGTGCTTGGGGTATAAGGATTCTTCCCCCCTTGGCTGCTATTGCAGAACCACAGACTAAGTGGAAGATTCACTCCTTGGAATTTCAAGGCACAGTCTAACCCAATCTGATGAAAGAAACCAGTGGAGTGTATATGTGGCCCCTGCTCAGGGTTACCCTGCTCCTGGAATTTTGGCCTGAGCCCTCTGATTCTGACTCAGTGCCATTGGCCTCCCTGTGTGTGCTAGCTTTCCAGGCAGATTATTTGTACATGTTCCCTATGTTCCCTTCCTAGAAGGCTTAGCAGACCTAGGAATCATGTGCTGCATCCTATTCCGGAAGAACAGGGCCACACAGAAACCCCACTTAGGCTCCTGAGGCCCAGGGCTGGCTACAGTGTCAACTCATTCTGGTGAAACGCTGCTGTGAAGGCTGAGATGGGCCTCAGGAATTAGGCTGATGAGCATTTTGGATTCCATGCAATACCTAGGGCTCCTGCTCCTGCTACAGACTTTTTGGGAATCTGCCAAACTCTTTTCCATAATGGCAGCATCATTTTACACTTCCACCACAGTCTGTGAGAGTTCCAGCTTCTCTATATCCTTGCGTGGCACTTTACAGTTTGTAGAACTTCTCAAGTGCAGTTTAAAAAAACAATAATAACTGAAGTATAATTCACATATCATAAAATTCATCCTTTTAAAGTATACAGTGGTTTTAGTATAGTCCCAAAGCTGTGCAACCATCATTTCTATCTAATTCTAGAATATTCTCATCACCCCCAAAAGAGACCCTGTACTCTTTAGCAGTCACCCCTCATTCTCCCTTTTCCTCAGCCCCTGGCATCCACTAATCTACTCTATGTCTCTATGGCTTTACCTATTCTGGGCATTTCATATTAATAGAAGCAGACAATATGTAGCCTTCTGAGTCCTGCTCACAGCATGTAACAGTACTTCCTTCTTATGACTGAATGATGTTCCATTGTATGGACATATCACAATTTGTTTAGCCATTCATCAATGATGAACATTTGGATTATTTATACTTTTGGGCTATTATGAATAATGCTGCTATAAATGGTTATACCCAAGTTTTTGTGTGGACATATGTTTCCAATTAGGCTTCCCTAGTAGCTCAGCCAACAAAGGTCCGTCTGCTCAAGGCTTTGGTTTTTCCAGTGGTCATGTATGGATGTGAGAGTTGGACTATGAAGAAGGCTGGGCGCCGAAGAATTGATGCTTTTGAATTGTGGTGTTGGAGAAGACTCTTGAGAGTCCCTTGGACTGCAAGGAGATCCAACCAGTCCATCCTAAAGGATATCAGTCCTGGGTATTCATTGGAAGGACTGATGCTGAAGCTGAAACTCCAATACTTTGGCCACCTCATGTGAAGAGTTGACTCATTGGAAAAGACCCTGATGCTGGGAGGGATTGGGGGCAGGAAGAGAAGGGGACAACAGAGGATGAGATGGCTGGATGGCATCACCAACTCGATAGGCATGGGTTTGGGTAGACTCCGGGAGTTGGTGATGGACAGGGAGGCCTGGCATGCTGTGATTCATGGGGTCACAAAGAGTCGGACACGACTTAGCGACTGAACTGAACTGAACTGAACTGAGTAGCTCAGCTGGTAAAGAATCTGCCTGCAGTGCAGAAAAGACCACAGCTCAATTCCTGGGCCAGGAAGATCCCCTGGAGAAGGGATAAGCTACCCTTATTGGGTAGCTTCCTTGGTGGCTCAGATGGTAAAGAATCCACCAGCAATGCGGGAGACCTGGGTTCGATCCCTGGGTTAAGAAGATCCCCTAGAGGAGGGCTTGGCAACCCACTCCAGTATTCTTGCCTGGAGAATCCTCATCGACATAGGAGCCTGGAGGCTACAGTCCTTGGGGCCGCAAAGAGTCATGACTGAGCGACTAAGCACAGCACAGCATGTTTCCAGTTTTCTTGGGTGCACTTGCAATGTCATATGGTAACTCTATGTTTAACTTTTTGGGGATCTGCCAAGCTCTTTTCCATAATGGCAGCATCATTTTTACACTTCCACCACAATCTTTGAGAGTTCCAATATAAGTATATCTTTGCCAATACTTTTCATTGTCTTATCTTTTTTTTTTTTTCATTGTCTATCTTTTTGATTATAGCTATCATGGTAGGTGTAAGGTGGTATCTCACTGTGGTTTTGACTTGAATTTCATTAATGACTAATGATGTCGAGCATCTTTATATTTGCTTGTTGGTCATTTGTATATATTCTTTGGAAAAATGTCTGTTAAAATCCTCTGCTATTTTTAAATTAGATTTTTTGTCTTTTTATTGTTGGATTTTTATATATGCTGGATACTAAGGAAACCACCTACCAAGCAGGAGCTGTGGGTTTATCCCTGGGTTGAGAAGATCCCCTGGAGGAGGAAATGGCAACCCATTCCAGTATTCTTGCCTGGGAAATCCCATAGAGAGGGGAGCCTGGTGGGCTACAGTCCATGGGGTCACAACGAGTTGGACATAACCTAGTGACTAAACAGTAGCAACAACAGACCCTTATTTGGTATATGATTCATAAATATTTTCACTCATTCTGTGAGTTTCCTTTTTACTTTCTTGATAACATCCTTAGAAAAAAATGTTTCTAATTTTTATCAACTCTAGTTAATCTAGTTTTTTCCTTTATTGCTTGTGCTTTTTGGTGTCTTATCTAAGAAACCATTACCTCATGCAAGGTCATAAAGATTTACACCTATGCTTTCTTCCAAAAGTCTTATAGTGTTAGCTCTTATATTTATGTATGGTCTATTTTGAAGCAGTTTTTGTACATGGTGTGAAGTAGGGGTCCAAATTCATCCTTTTCCATATGGATATCCATTTGTTCCAGCATCAGTTGTTGAAAAGACTATTCTTTGCCCGTTATATGTATGTGCTAAGTCATTTCAGTCCTGTCGGACTCTGAGACCCTGTGGACTGAAGCCCACCAGGCTCCTCTGTCCACGGAATTCTCCAGGCAAGAATCCTGGAGTGGGTTGCTATTTCCTTCTCCAGGGGATCTTCCTGACCAAAGGATCAAATCTGCATCTCTTATGTCTCCTGCACTGGCAGGCGGGTTCTTTACCAAGAGCGCCACCTGGAAATGCATTGTCCTAATACCCTTGTTAAAACCTACTTGACTCATGTGCATTTTTGAAGATGATGGTTCCTCACTTAATTGTGTTAAGTTTTGGGATCAAAATTATCCTTTGACTTTGTATGCCCAGTGTATGCACAGGCCCTGGAACAATGTAGATGCAGAGTGATGTTGACTTCAGTCAAATGGAGTAAGCCTACTAGGTAGGCACATTCCAACTCTGAGCCCTTCTGTATCTAGGGAGCTCATGAGATAGAGGTAACTTTCCTCTCTGATTCCAGCTCTCTAACTGGCCCTGTTGAGCATCAGCATTTTTCTAACTACATCTAACTTATCTTGCAGTTGTGATTCTGTGTCTGCCTCCTGGGGACTCAGTAAGCAGGCCAGCCTGAGCTCCTTCTGCAGACCTGAGGAAGGTACTCAGAAGCTCTGATCCACATCCTTGGTAAGGATGCACAGTGCTGCAGGCTGATATGTACATCTCTCTGTGGGTTACTGGGGTAGCCTTTTATGTTCAACTGTGTATGTACACGGGTGCTTTCTAGCATTCCCAGACCCTGCCTGGACGACACAATGCAATGACATTAAAGATAGGCTTGCAAAGTGAAACATGCTGGCACTCCCACTCCCCAGAGCAAGTGTTTTCATTCTGCCGTGACCCTTTCCACTTGCCACCCGCAGATACGTTTTTTGGTTTTTGTCTTTGCAGGTAGAGTGCAAATATGATTTTGCAGCCTGATTTTTTTACTTTGTTTTCATAATATCTCCCATGTCTCCACTTAGCCCTCATGTCACACATTTGTAAGACTTTATTGTGTTGATATGCCAGTCCTCTTTGCTGAACATTTTGTCTTTTCCTACTGACTCTTAAGAAACAGATTTTAAAATACAAAGATAAGTCACACCCCACCCCGCCCCACTCCAAAATTTCTACTGAGATAAACCCTTCAAGGCTTGACAGTCAGAGGCTGAATGGACCCCAAATGACTGGAGACTACATTGACTCAAAGAAGGCCATGTATTGAATGGACTTAGAGATTATCATACTAAGACAGAGAAAGACAAATGCTGCCTGTAGCACTTATACATGGAATCAAAAAAATTATACAAATGAACTTATTTATAAGACAGACTCACAGACATAGGGAACCGGCTTGTGGTTACCAAAGGGGAAAGGATGGGGGAGGGATAAATTAGGAGTTTGTGAATAGCAGATACAAACTACTGTATTAAAATAAATAATACTGTACTGCTGTAGAGCACATGGAACTATGTTGAAGATCTTGTAATAACCTATAATGGAAAAGAATCTGAAAAAGAACATATCTATGTGTATGTATGCAAATTAATCACTTTGCTGTACACCAGAAACTAGCACACCAGTCACCTGAAACTTTGGTGTTTCCATGAAATATGGAATGAAGCAGTTTGTTCATGTCACCTAAACTCCCATCTCCTAGTAGTGTGATCATGGAAATACCAAGGTTTCAGATGACTTTTCATATATGACCTTCCTTTTATAATTTTTTTTTCTTGAAGGATAGTTAGTTTACAATGTCATACTAGTTTCCGGTGTGCAGGGAAGTAGTTCTGTTTAATTGTGAGAATCTGGGCTGTATGCGAAAAGAGGAAAACAGGAGACTAGTGGAGGACAAGAAAGAAAGTGAAAGTGAGAGATGTTCAGTTTTCTCCGACTCTTTGCCACCCCGTGGACTATACAGTCTATGGAATTCTCCAGGCCAGAATACTGGAGTGGGTAGCTGTCCCCTTCTCCAGGGGATCTTCTCAACCCAGGGATCGAACCCAGGTCTCCCACATTGCAGGCGGATTCTTTACCAGCTGAGCCACCAGCGAAGCCCAAGAATACTGAAGTGGGTAGCCTCTGCCTTCTCCAGGGGATTTTCCCAACCCAGGAATGGAACCAGGGTCTCCTGCATTGCAGGTGGATTCTTTACCAGCTGAGCTACCAGGGAAGCCCTGTTAGAGGAGGACAAGACAGGCAAGCAAGGAGCCATTCCTATGGTGAGGGGAACATGGCCAACAACTCTGCTTGGTATTGCCGGATGATTGTTTGATGCTTTTTTTTTAAATTATTTCTCATTTTTATTATATTTTTCATACTTTTATAAAAAATATGGAACGCTTCACGAATTTGCATGTCATCCTTGCACAGGGGCCATGCTAATCTTCTCTGTATCGTTCCAATTTTAGTATATGTGCTGCCGAAGTGAACACTTGTTTGATGCTTTGATGGAAGTGAATCTGGGAATATCTTATCTCCAGGCTCATCAACTGACCCTGTGTGCAGAGCACTGGACTGGGTCCTGGAGAAATCCTCCCAGAAGAAAGAATCTCCTGTTCCCAAAAGATTCTTCTGGAAGCCGAGGGGGTGGGAACACACACAGAAAGACGCAGTTGTACACGACGACGTTCCCTTGACTTTCTTTATCTGATGCCCCACACGTCCAGCTAAACTCTCTCAGAACTGGGGGTCTGCAGGGTGCATTGTGCGCGGGCAATTAGACAAGAATGCTCCGATCTGACAGTTCCACTGTGAAAGTTTTCAAATAGTGTTTGGAATGTTTACATAATTGTTCAAAAGAGGCTTTTTCAATGTACCTGTTTACACTCTTTACTTTTGGAAATTCTTTCAGCAATCAGCCTTGGAGGGCTCTTAGCCTGTACTTGCCACCCCTGATTGCCCAGGGAGGAATGAAAGGCCTGTCAGTGAATCGCTGGGAAAACATTCCCAAACAAATGCCCTCTAATGAGGGGGTGCTGAGGGCAGAGAGGGAGAGCTGGGGGCTGGGGAGCGGGTGAGGTCGTGGTTTTGTTGTGAGCGGTTTGGTCGAAGGGAAACGCCAGACACCGTGCCTTTGTGTGCAAATTTCCCACCCGGGCCAAGCGACTTTCCCCAATTTAATTAAGTGGCCTTAGAGTCCCCGGAGTTGGCCTAACAAGCTACTCTTTATGAATGAAAGATTTGTCCCCAGCAGTGGGGGCCCGGCTGGAAACAAAGTGGACAGCAGTTATGGCTGGCTCCGGCCGAGGTAACTGCTCACACGGCCGCCGGTCCCGGGAACGGCTAGGGAAGGCAGCGTCGGGCGTGGGGGCTGGCGCGGTTCTTCTGGGACTCATCTCACCTAGCTCACAGCAAATATGCCATCCATATGCCCAGGATCACAACCGAATCAGTTCCATCAGGCATTTAAATTGCTAATATTTTGCTGGGGAGCGATGTCAACCCTGCCAAGGATCAGCTTTGTAGGATCCATGGAGACAAACCTGTGGGGTTCAGAAGGAGCTTGAATGAGAAACACGGGAAGCTGGCTGTTAACAGACAGGAGAAGTGAGGATCCTTAGGAGAGAGCCATGGAGAGAAACTGAGGCAGAAACACACCCAGGATATGGCATTGGGGCTGGTGGGCTGATTCTGGTCCCGATGCATTATTTCTGATAAGGGGCCAGTTGGAGTTTCCATAAAGGCTGTTCTGAGGCGGACTCATCTCCTTCACCTTAGAACAAGTCAGGTTTTCTAGAATGACAAAAAAAAAAAAAATTTTGAGTGAAGGCTGATTGGAAGAAAGGAGGGTCAGCTGTGAAATGTTCCCTTCGAGGTGGATGTTGAGTGTCCTTGCCTTTGGATGTGGTCGAGGCAGTCAGTTTTGGATCTGGGGTCTTTGGCAGCCACTTTCCAGTGGAGAGTTCACTGAGTGTTTTTCTCTGACTGTATTTTTAGAAAAAATTATGATGACAGTTGTTAGGTCTCAGGCAGGCAGGCAGCACATTCCATTACAAAGTTAGCATGAAATCAATATGTAAATAACCCTTTCTAACTGGCAGCTATTTTTGAAGGCAGAACGCACCTGATGTTGCAGGTTTGTTCCAGTTCACTCTAAATACCTCTCTGTCCTCTGGGTCTGTGAATGTGCTCACATTTCAGAAGATCCTTTTCTCCTTTTCAATGGATCATTGCATCAGCCCGGAGACTGCTAATGCCACCCTGAGCCTCGTCCCCAAACCTCCTCCATCATTTAAAAATCAGATTGACAGGACCTGCTGCAGGCTGGGAGTATTAGCTTCCCATCGGCATGGTCATTTTTCAAAAGCATGGATTGCTCCAGGAACGGAAGGAGTGGCAGAAACCTTGGCCATCCATGGAAGGAGAGAGAGAAAACCCGAGAGGCTGAGATCAGAGTTGAATCAGAAATGCAGACAGTCACTGCCAAAATGCATAGAAGTCATTGCCAGGACATAAAAGGTCAGAGAATTCCAGCCCCGGGAGGAACCAGGTTAGAACTGCTGCAGCTCAATGGGAAGAAACAGGTCTTAAGGTACTCTGGAGTGAGCAGGATCCGAGACCAAAAGTCTTTGAATAGTCCTTCCTCAGAAGCGACCATTTTTACAGTTGTTTCATTTTTAACTAGCTATGCTCTGTGCGTTTGTATTAAAAACAGAAATGTTTCTAGAATGCTCTGTGCCAGGCTTGGATAGTGACAGAAAGCCCAATGTGATGCATGAGTTGTGTGTGTGTGTGTCTATTTTCTGAATTCAAAAGGGCAGTGATGCTCAAGCTGGGCCTGATAATATCAGTGGTTGATACCCTTTATTGAGCATCTACTATATGTCACTTAGTGTTTAAGTTTTTATGTGCTTGAATAGTTTTGGAGTATTTTTTTTATAATTGAGCTGAATCTGCCTTTCACAAACTTATACTCCACGGCTTCCTCTTCCATAGAACAGTCCTCAGAACATGTAGCATCTTCTGAGACGTCTCTGCTCCAGGTTAAATACTTCCTGTTTTTTGATTAGCAGAGTCCCCTCCCTAAGTGGACTCCACCAGACCCATTTGTTGCTTCCATATTCCTGCCATTTGGTGAATCTCTAAAAGGAATCAAGGTCAGCTATTCCATTTGAGTCTAAATACAAAAAGAGTATTTCCTGGCTGGAAAATTTGCATTTGGGCTTGTTGTTCAGTCGCTCAGTCGTGTCTGACTCTTTGCAGCCCCATGGACTGCAGCACGCCAGGCCTTCCTGTCCCTCACCATCTCCCAGAGTTTGCCCAAGTTTATGTTCATTGCATCAGTGATGCCATCCAGCCATCTCATCCTCTGACGCCCTCTTCTCCTCCTGCCTTCAGTCTTTCCCAGCACCAGGGACTTTTCCAATGAGTTGTCTGTTCACATCAGATGACCAAAGTACCGGAGCTTCAGCTTCAGCGTCAGTTCTTCCAGTGAGTATTCAGGGTTGATCTCCCTTAAGATTGACTGGTTTGATCTCCTTGCTGTCCAAGGGACTTTCAACAGTTTTCTCCAGCACCACAGTGTGAAGGAATTTGGGGTAAGCTTCAATTTTCCTAGTGTACAGAGCTCTGCCTTCTATTGAATAATGGTGGTCAGGTGAGCTAGAATTTGACCTATTCTCTCTGGGCTCAGAAGGTAGAGGTAGGGCCACTGAGGATGCAGAGATATTACCAGAAAATTATATTTCAGTTCTGCTTAAAGGAGAATTTTCTAGTGAAAAAAAAAATGCATACAACAATGGGGTGAGGTGCTTTGAGAGGCGGGGAGTGTCCTACAACCTAGGGGTTGTAGACATGGGAATGGTACACTTGTCAGCTGACTACAGGGTTCCATAAATGGCTTCTAAGGCACCTTCCAACTCTGGGATTCTGGGCACTCATTCACTCTCACATTTACTTAGGACATACTGGAAGCAAGGTGCCATTCTAGGCAAGGAGGGGATTCACACTTGTTATGAATAGTGGAAAAACAACTATTTTTTTCGATTGTGGCAAAATACACATAAGATGTACCATTTTAACCATTTAAAGCATGCAGTTCAGTGGTATTCAAACCTTTCACACTGTTTTGCAACCATCACCACCATTCACTGAGCTGCTTGCAGCCTGCAAAACTGAAACTCCTCTATCCATTGAACCCTTGTTTACCCTTCCCCCAGCTCCCTGGCAACCTCCATTCTACTTCCTGTCTCTATAAATCTAACAATGCTATGGACCTCATATAAGCAGAACTATACAGTATTTGTACTTTTGTGATTGGATATATCACTTAGCATAATAGTCACGTATGTATGTGAGAGTTGGACCATAAAGGAAGCTGAGCACCAGAGAATTGATGCTTTTTAACTGTGGTGTTGGAGAAGACTCTTGAGAGTCCCTTGGACTGTAAGGAGATCAAACCAGTCAATCCTAAAGGAAGTCAGTCCTGAATATTCATTAGAAGGACTGATGCTGAAACTGAAGCTCTAATACTTTGGCCACCTGATGCGAAGAACTGACTCATTAGAGAAGACCCTGATCTGGGAAAGATTGAAGGTAGGAGAAGGGGACAACAGAGGATGAGATGGTTGGATGGCATCACCAACTTGATGGATGTGAGTTTGAGCAAGCTCCAGAGGTTGGTGATGGAGATGGACAGGGAAGCCTGGCGTGCTGCGGTCCATGGGGTTGCAAAGATTCGGACACAACTGAGCGACTGAGCTGAACTGAATGGTCAACCATGTTGTAGCATGTGTCAGATTTTCCTTTGCTCTTCATGACTGAAAATTATCCCAGTGTAGGTATATCCATATTTTGTTTATCCATTCATCCATCAATGGACACTTGGGTTGTTTCTACCTTTCAGCGCTTGTGAATAATGCTGCTGTGAACATGGGTGTGCAAATATATGTTTGAGTCCCTGCTTTTAATTCTTTTGGGTATGTACCTAAAAGTGCAATAGTGAGATCAAATGCTAATTCTATGTTTAATTTTCTGAGGAACTGCTATACTGTTTTCCATGGTGGTTACACCATTTTACATTCTTACCAATAGTGCACTAAGATTCTAATTTCTCTACTTCTTTTTCCATGTTCACTGTTTTCTGTTTTATTGCTATTGTGCTTTTTCAGAGTAGCCATCCTAATGGGTGTATGGTGGTGTCTTATTGTGGTTTTGATTTGCATTTCCCCAATGATTTAGTGATGTTGAACATCCTTTAATATACTTATTGACCATCTGTATATCTTCTTTGGAGAAATGTGTATCCAAGTATCTTGCTCATTTAGAAATCAAACTGTTAAAAATATAAACAAATAAAAATAGAATTGTTTATTTTGTTACTATTGAGTAAGGAGTTCTTTATATATTATGAATATTAACTCCTTATCAGATATATGATTTACAAATATTTTCTCCTATTCCAAGGGTTGCCTTTTTTTCTGTTGGTTGTATCCTTTCTGCCCAGAAGTTTTTAATTTTGATGGAGTTCAATTTATTTTTGTTGTTGCCAGTGTCTTTGTTGTCACAGCCAAGAAATCATTGCCAAATCCAATACCATGAAGCTTTCTCCTATATTTTCTTCTAAAAGTTTTACAGTTTTAGTTTTTATGTTTAGGTCTTTGATTCATTTTAAGAAATTTCTGTGTAAAATTGTGTAGGGTAAGGATCCAACTTTATTCTTTTGCATATAGATATCCAATTTTCCCAACATTATTTGTCAAAGAAACTGTCCTTTTCCAATTGATGCCATTTTGGTATCCCAGCTGTGAATCATTTTACTATATGGATGAGGATTTATTTCTGGGCTTTCTAGTTTATTCATTGGTCTCTATATATCTATCTTCATGCCAACACCACACTGTTTTAATTACTATAGCTTCGTAGTCAATTTTGAAGTCAAGAAGAGTGATATTCCCATTTTTTTCTTCTTTTTCAAGATTATTGTGGCTCTTTGTGGTCCTTTGAGATTCCATATGAATTTTAGGATAAAGGAACTAACGTTTATTGAATATGTATTTTCTCCTAAGCATTGTTGGTAATGAAAAGATGAGGTAGGGAAAAAGCAAGCCTTGCCCCTCTAAAATAACACAACTTTATAAGAAAAGGTAAAATAAAGATGAAGCAAAAGTGGCTAGGTGCTTTAAGCATGTATATATTATGAAAGAGTAGAGAAGGGAGGAAAAACTGATGGTGAATGCTCTATAATATTTGTAGAAAGAAAAGTTATGGTGAGTCTTTGATTTATTCATTGTCAAAGTCACCATAATGCTTTTGCTGAATATGAAGACGTGGACCATGCTAAGATAGCCAAGCCTTGTCCCTTGGTTCCTCCTCTCTCCTCTTGCATTAACCTAATGGCTCATAGCTGTCCCTGATGACATTTAATTCATTCAAAAAATTATTTATCATATACTATGTGCTAGGCATTGGGAACAGTGATCAAGAACAGGTTTAGCCCCAGGGAGCTTACATCTGGAGGGACAGATGGACATCAGATACTTATATAAGTATACATAGCTACAACCTGATCAATGCAATGAAAGGGAAGTTGAGAAAATGATGAGAATATACACTTGGGAGACTGAACTGGTTGGAGCAGGAAGTATCAAAGAAGGCTTTCCCAAGAGTGACATTTGCTCTGAAATGTGATAGATGAATAGGAGTTAGCCCTGTGCAGGAGGCTTTCCAGGCAGAGGGGACCATCATGTGCTGAAACCTCATAACGGATGAATAAAATCTACTCTTAATATTAAAAAGAATAAATAGCCTACAAGTATAGTCCTACAAATGGATTCTCTGGTTTCAGAAGTTACCCAGAAGCCAGGAAAATTGAGGAATTCACTAATTGAAGCACTCAAATGTTGTTGTATATGTGATTTAAACAGGAACATGCTGTTATTGCTGCCATTTGGATGAATGCCACCAAAAAGTGTAGTTAAAACCATCCGTGGCTCCACAGCCTACTTGGCATGATGTGGGTCCATGAACTTACTGCCAGGAAGATACTGGAGTGATGAATGGTGTTCAGTGTACAGGATCAGTCTTCCTCAATGGCAACAGAGCTGGTTGCCCTCTGGGCACTCCCAGCAATATCTGTGCGATAGATTGTCTCAAACAGCAACCATCTAAAACACTGGATACATCATGAGGGACTTAAATATCCAAGGCTGCTTTATCTGTATTAGCATAATAGAAACAACTCTTCAAAAATAGAGTAATGGCTAAGCTTATTGTGGTAATTGACTCAATGGAATATTAGACAGCAATTAAAAATGATAATTTCAATGAAAATATAAAACTTGGGAAAATGCAGCATAATAGCAAATGGAAAAAAAAACATGCAAAATGGTACGTACACCAGGACTACAATGGTGTGAAAATATGTGTACATTTGATTGAGGGCTGGAAAAGTAGGTATGAAAATTGGGAACACTTGCTATGTAGGTAGAAATATGATCAGTAATATTTTCTTTTCATGTATTTAATTTTTAGATTTATTTTTTTTTTTTTTAGAAATTGTGGACTTTTTCAAAACAAGAATTTTCTTGGAGACAAAAAAAAAGACAATGTCTTCATTTTTGTTTGTTTATTTTTTACTTTTTGACTACACTGCATAGCATGTGGGAATTTAGTTTCCTGACCAGGATCAAACCCACAACCCCTGCACTGGAAGGGCAGAGTATTTTTTTTCAGGATTTATTTATTCATTTCTTTTATCTTTTGACTGTAGTGGGTCTTCATTGCTGCATATGGACTTTCTCTAGTTGTGGTGACTGGGGGCTATTCTTTGTTGTAATGTGCAGGCTTATTGCAATGGCCTCTCTTGTTGCAGAGCACAGTCTAGGTGCACAGGCTTCAGTAGATGCAGCACATGGGTTCAGCAGTTGTGACTCACAGGCTCTAGAGAGCTGCCTCAGTGGTTGGGGTCGGGCTTAGTTACCCCACAGCACGTGGGATCTTCCTGGAGCAGGGATCAAACTCACATCCCCTGCATTGGCAGGCAGATTTTGAACCACTAGACCACCAGGGAAGTCCCTCTTTACACATTTTTAAGTTCACTGATGTGAAATACATTCACCTTGTTGTCACTGCTGTGCAATGGATGTCCAGAACTTTCTCATCTCGCAAAACTGAAACTCTGTGCTCACTAAACAATAGCTCTCCGTTTGCCCATTCCCTCAGCTCCTGGCAACTACTTTGTTTTCTGTTTCCATGAATTTGACAGCTTTAGATATCTCATGTATGTGTGCATGTATGCTAAGTTACTTCAGTCATGTTCTACTCTTTGGGACCCTGTGGACTGTAGCCCACCAGGCTCCTCTGTCCATGGGATCCTCCAGGCAAGAATATGGTCACCGGTTGCCATGCCCTCCTGCAGCAGATCTTCCAACCAAAAGACTGAACCCAAGTCTCTTATGTCTCTTGCATTGGCAGGTGAGTTCTTTACCACTAGCGCCATCTGGGAAGCCCTTGGAATATCTCATATAATTGGAATTATACAGTATATTTGTGACTGGCTTATTTCACTTAGCCTGAAACTCCTCAAACTTCATCCATATTGTCACATGTGCCAGAATTCTCTTCCTTTTTAAAGCTGAATATTATTCCATTGTATGTATCTACCACATTTTGTTTATCCATTCATCCACTGATGGATATTTGGGTGCTCCCCCCTCTTGGCCACTGTGACTAATGTTGCTACGGACATAGATGTGCAACTATCTCTTCGATACAAAGTTATATTGTAATGGCCCTGTGATTTGGATCCTCTTTGGGAAATCACATTCCTCCATAGGCCTGATGCTCACTCTTCTATGTCTGGAAGTCTACCTTCTCTAAGAATTTTCTTTAGTTAATCCTTGGCCTTCAAGAATTGGGAGGCTTGTTCCAGTTGGTGTGAGCTGAACTTCAAAGTCAGAAAGATGTCTCTTATGTAGTGATTGCTCGTCACTTATCTCTTACCCGGTGCCTTCACCTATTTATAATGTCATTCTTTAAGTAAGAAGTATCTCTCAATGCTACCACCAACATCTGAAGAAGATGCTGGTTTCCCAGAATAAAATTATGGCCTCAAAACAGCTTTATGTTTCTCAAGTGCGATTCGGGTTTGTGACTAATCTATCCTATACTCATCATATGCTCAGAGATGATTCCACCACTTAATAACTGGGTTTTCAGTGTGTGATAATTCAGCTGGTGCAAGAGTGATATTTATTTTTATACTGTTTATGAATTAAAAGGCTGCCAAATAAAATAGTTCTATAAACAAAATTACACAGTGGGGAGAGGATATTTCAACTGCTTAAGGGGACAAAACGTATCCAAGGATATCGGCACTATAATTTGCATATAATTGATGTTCTAATTATAGATAAGTTTGTCTACTCATTAAAGTAACATTGTTAGAACTTTTACTTAGAAATATTGGTTAACAAAGTATAGACTTGAAATTAGCAAAATTATATTTCTTTTCCTTTGCAATTTAAATATGAAAAATTTCCAATTTTTCCTAAAACTATTATGGAATGAGTTACTGTCGAGTAGTTTATATTTACCAGTAAGAAATGTTGGTAAATATTTGTCCAACATACATTAATTATGTGTCCAACAAACATTTTATTGAGCTCCTACCATGTACCGAGCATTGCGCAAGGCACTAAATAGAATATAGCAATGAACCAGGCAAGTAAGATCCCTACTCTCCTAGAGCTTACCTCAGTGGATGAGAGAAAGATAATTATACATAAATAACAGATTGATAAATAATTTCAGATTATAAGAAGTGTTTTAGAGGCAATAAAATAGGGTCACGTGACAATATGAGTAGGGGCCTTGCTCCTTTAGATTAATGGGTCAGGGGAGGTCTGTTTGAGGAGTTGACATTTGAGCTGATACTGGAAATTAGAGAAGGAACCAATGTTGTGAAAAACTAGAGACGGAATATTCTAAGACAAATGCTCTATGATTGCCTAAGGAAGAGCAAGGCAGACTACAAAAGCAGCAATTCCAGCTAATCATCAGTACAATAAGTAGGAGCAGTGCCCTGGGTTTGCGGGCAAGCTAAAAAACAAAAACAAAACCAGACTCATTTCCTAGATATTCATTTGCAAATTAACTCCCCCCTCCCACCCCATAACACAAGCCCTAGGGTAAGGGACTTGGAGAGTGCTTAGAGGATCTGGATTCTTCTCATGGAACTTTCATCACATGTTGAGGAGGAAACAGAATTTGAGGTGGAAAGGAAGGGGTGTAGAAGTGAGAAAATCCTGGGTTTTATCTATCTGCCCGGCTTCACTCAGTTTTTCAAAAAAACACACTGAATTCATAAAGAGATTAATCCAGGAGGATTGCCTTACAAAAGGGTTCCCTAAAGAGTTTCTTCAAATTGAAAGGTCTCCCTAGTGCCTTCACTATTGTGAATCATTAAGTGGGAAAGACACGGTTCACATTAGGACTTCGGGAGCCAATGGGAGCTGCGCTCTCATCCCAGGTCCAGCTCAGTGCTCTGCTTTCATGGTCCATGTGGAATATGGGTCATCCAGTTGAATTCCTACTTTGTCTGAGCTATTTCCGAACTCCTGCTACTACTGTTGGCCTCCTCATTTGGCCTCTGCATCTTGTAGAAAGAAGATGCCAAAGCACTTGACATTTAAAATTTATCAGCAAAGTTTAAAAAAAATCTACCGTGAATTAAATGGGATTTTTAATCCCCTCAACTGTTGCCATCAGTATAATCACTAACAGAATGAAATCAGCATCAGTGGAGGAAAATATTAATCATGCATTTGCATCTATTAAGTATAATGCAAGAATGAGTAAGTTGGATGCTCAAGAGTGGTATTCTAGTATTTGTGAGGCAGGCAGCTGTGGGTTACTATAAGAATAGGGTGATATTTGGGGGCATCTGCTCCCTTCTCACCAGTTTTTGTTCCCCCAGAACCCATAGAGGCCTAGCCTGCTCAAGGGTGACTTGGTTTATATCATACAGGAACTTGTGGGGAGAATTCAGGACTTGGAGTCTCTCTTTTAAAAAGGAAGGGGTACAGAGTAGTCCTCACTGGGCTGGGAATTCGTCTCTGAAGCTTTGGAATAAATCCAACCTGGAGTATTGAGTCAGATAACAACTGCAGGCCAGGAGTGAGGGTGACTGTAGCTCTTTGGAGATACCGTCTTCAGCGAAGAATTGGCACTAATGGTTAAGAGCTTGAACTTTACAACAAAATACACCTCTTTTTTTTTTTACTAGCTGTGTGACTGGGAAATGTGAGAAGCAATGAATGCTCCTTCAGTTTCCTCATCATCACCTCACCTCACCTCTGGTTTCAACCTCTAAAGCCTGAAAACCTTTCTCGTCACATCTCTTATCTGCATTCCAGACTCAAATATGTTCTAAACAGGATCCACAAGCACCTCAAACTCAAGTCCACACCTGAATGATGAATTCCCCCCGACCCCAGTCCAGTCCTCCTCTACCCTCTCATGGATAAAGGGCACCACTTTTCCCACAGCCACTCAAACCCTGGGGAGCATCTTCATCTCCTTCAACCTTACCTTTACCATTCAAATCAGGTTAGGTTGTCCTCTGTCAATCTTACCCAATAAGTAGCTCACGAGTCCATTTATTCTTCTTCCCAAATACTTCCAAGCCTAGATCTCCAAACGTATCTTCTCAAATTCAACCCACCCCAGAGTCCACAGAGAGAACTACTGAAATCATCTATTTGATCATTTCTATTCTGCCTACAGCCTTTTGTTGGCTTACAGAGTAGAATCTAGTCTTCTTGGCTTGCGTACAAGACCCTTCCTGGCTTGTTCTTTGTTATCCCTCCAGCCTCATCTCTTGAAGACTCCTATTCCTCACTTTGAGTTCCTTTAGGGAAATAAAGGCATGAGTCTAACCCTGAGTGTTTTGTAAAATAGAGTTTAAAAGGTTGGACTTTTCCAACTAGATATTTTTTTAATTACAAAAGTACAGTAACCAGGTTTTTCCAGTAGTCATGTGTGGATGTGAGAGTTGGACTATAAAGAAAGCTGAGTGCCAAAGAATTGATGCTTTTGAACTGTGGTGTTGGAGAAGACTCTTGAGAGTCCCTTGGACTGCAAGGAGATCCAACCAGTCCATCCTAAAGGAGATCAGTCCTGGGTGTTCATTAGAAGGACTGATGCTGAAGCTGAAACTCCAATACTTTGCCACCTCATGCGAAGAGTTGACTCATTGGAAAAGACCCTGATGCTGGGGAAGACTGAGGGCAGGAGGAGAAGGGGATGATGGAGAATGAGATGGTGATGGACAGGGAGGCCTGGCGTGCTGCAGTCCATGGGGTCGCAAAGAGTCGGACACGACTGAGCGACTGAACTGAACTGAGTGATCAATAACCAGGAACTGTAGTACAAGGTAGCACATCTGACTCCAAAAGTACAATAACCTATTAATTTACTTATTCACCATATCAATGAGTGAGGACCTACTGTGTGCTAGGCAACTCTAACATTGCAAATACAGTAATAGTATAAAAGAACATCCCTTTCCTCTTGGAGTTGTAATACTGTTGCAGGATCCCATAAACAGATCAATGGAACTGAATGGAAAATCCAACTATGGACTTAAATATATGAAATATATATGAAATATATGTGGTATTGGGACTTCCCTGGTGGTCCAGTGGCTAAGACTCTGTGCGCTCAATACAAAGGGCCTGGGTTCAATCCCTGGCTGAGGAACTAGATCCCACATGCTCCGACTAAGACCTGGTGAAGCCAAATAGAAATAAAAAAAAATTTTTAAAGGCCAAATGTCCCTTGTAAAAGTAACTATGAAAAAAATGTATAAAAAAAAAGAAAAGAAAAATATGTGGTATTATAAATGTGACATTCAAAACTTGTGGAGAAACACAGATGATTCAGTATATGATATTAGGATAACTTGCTTGCTTTTTGGGAAACAAATTAAGTTGTATTGTGCACTGCCTCACACCTTATATCAACACTTTTCTAAATAAATTAAAGATCTAAATGTTGGGGAAAGGTGTTTGTCTTTAACCCCATAAATTATAGTCAACCTCAGTTTCTGTTTTTGTCCTCTTTCCACGCCACCGGTCACAAACTCAGATGCTGACAAGGACCAGGCAAGTCATTCAGATAAATGAAGTGGTCCTGCAGGAACTGGGTAAACTGGAAAGCATTTGCACCAAGGTGAATACCTAATAAGTACAATTGCAATCATATTCATAACAGCAGCAGCTAACATCTGTAGATCCAGGCTCTTTTCTAATTGCTTTACATGAATTTACTAACTGAATCCTTACAACAACTCTACATGATATGTACTTCTATTACAGATAGATAAATTGAGGCACAGAGGAGTAAGCAACTTGCTCAAAATCACATGGTTGGTAAATGTGTAGGATTTGGAATCCAGGTAGTCTGGTTCCAGAACCTAAGCTCTTAACTCCTATATTCTAATCAGTTATTGTTCAGTAACTCAGTCGTGTCCAAACTTTTGCGACCCCATGGACTACAGCATGCCAGGCTTCCCTGTCCTTCACTATGTCCTGGAGTTTGCTCGAACTCTTGCCCATTGAGTTGATGATGGCATCCAACTATCTCCTCCTCTGTTGCCCCCTTCTCTTCCTGCTCCCAATCTTTCCCAGCATCAGGGTCTTTTCCAATGAGTCAGTTCTTCCCATCAGGTGGCTCAAGTATTTGAACTTCAGCTTCAGCACCAGTCCTTCCAATGAACATTCAGTGTTGATTTCCTTTAGGATTGACTGTTTGGATCTCCTTTCAGTCCAAGGGACTCTCAAAAGTCTTCTCCAGCACCACAGTTTGAAAGTATCAGTTCTTCGGTGCTCATCCTTCTTTATTGTCCAACTCTCATGTCCTCTGTACATGACTACTGGAAAAGCCATAGCTTTGACTATATGGACCTTTATCGGCAAAGTGATGTCTGAGGTTTTTAATATGCTGCCTAGGTTTTTCATAGTTTTTCTTCCAAGGAGCAAGCGTCTTTTAATTTCATGGCTATAGTCACCATCTGCAGTGATTTTGGAGCCCAAGAAAATTAAGTCTATCACTGTTTCCCAGTCTATTTGCCATGCCAGTTATAAGACCAAACAAAACACATACATGTGCCAGACCTCATCCATGGCTTTCCAGTTCTCAACCCATGCCCTGGATTCTTTTATGAATTCCACCCACTCTTGTCATTTTATTGTCTCCTCTCCATTGACAGCTACACATTTTTATCTCAAACTCAACCTAAACTTCTTTCCTGAGCTCCATATTTTTTTTTACACTTTTTCTGGATCCCACTTGGATTCCCCCCAGGACCCTCAAACTTAACAGGTTTAAGGGGCTCTTCTCTTGCAGTTTACTCCCATGCCTTCTGCGCTTTCTTCTTTTCCTTGGATCTTCCCCAAGTGTCATCTTCCCAAACACACTCATTCACACATTCCTGCCTACACGTCTAGTCCCTTTCCTTCCGCGGCTTATTTTTCTTCACATCTCTTACAGTTACCTAACCTAACCATATATTTTTCTCACTTCATTTGTTGTTTGTCTTTGCTAAAAGTAAGCTCCATGAAGGCAATGATTTTTTAATGGAACGTATTTATTTATTTAAATGGAAGAGAGAGAGAGAGAGACTGTTCTAGGTCTTTGCTGTACTGCAAGTGCTTTCTTTAATTTTGGCTCATGGGCTTAGTTGCCTCGTGGTATGTAGGATCTTAGTTCCCCCACCAGGGGGTCAAACCTGTGTCCCCTGCATTGGCAGGCAGATTCTTAAACACTGGACAACCAGGTAAGTCCCAAGGCAATGATTTTTATTCATTCTGTTCATTCTTGTATATTCAGAGACTGGAATAGTGGGATTATATCGAAAGATGGAATGAATGATGAACCCTGGTTTCCTCTTGTACAACAGTGAAATTTCCTTGAGGTCTTACGTTTTGTCTTTGAAAGGAATCCAGATTTTGCATTCTACTCTGTCTATAATATATCCAATTTTATTTTAATATTAAAAGATGTTTTATATTGTTACCCCTACTCCCCATCCAAATCTTCAAGTAAAATCAATTCTGCCTGTTATTTTGTGGCCTCCTGTTTGCTGGGTATACCATCACACCTCCCACCCTGCTCTTTGTCTTACTCTTGTTTTGGTTTTCCCAACAGTAAATGAAGAGACCAGCTGTTCCAGTGAAAGGCCTTCTGGGAGTGAGTTGCCTGCAAGTTCAGGAGCAGCTGACGGATGTGAGAGACTGTGGAACGCCTTTAAGCCAAAAGTGTTTCAGGCGTCATGAATAGGCACTGAAGTTGGAGGCAGGAAGGGACCACTCCTATATTTTTCACAAATCAAACCATGTTTTTCCTTCTGCTTTTTTCTTCTTTTTGCCCCTACCTGCTTTTAAGAATGAGTTCCCCTTTTTTTTTTATTTCTTCACTTTTTCTTCCATCATAAAATGATCTCACTCATTAATTTGTTTAATAAATATGCAAGGGATGCCTTTAGGTTGCCAGGCAGTGCTCTGGGCTCCAAGGATAAAGCAGTGAGCGTGGTCCTATCAGGTACACACGAGAATACAGGCTGTGAAATCTGGGTGGATGGTTGCTGGGTTGGGGAACCGCAGGGTAATAGGAGGACACCTACAAGAGCATCTAACTCAGATTTGGGAGTTCAAGGAAGTACCCCCAAAGGAAGTGATAGTTAGGCTGATATCTAAGGATGAGTACAAGCACTCAGACCTTTGAGAAGGGCCCTGTCCTGATGCCTATATCCTATAAGGAACACAGTACAACCATGGTGGGGAAGGGGCAGGGATAGTCACGATGTGTGTGTGTGTGTGTGTGTGTGTGTGTGTGTGTGTGTGTGTAGAAGCCACTCTAGCAAGTTGCATTTGGAAGCTGGCAATTTTTTTCCCCTGAGGAAGAATGGACTCAGGATCCTTCAGGTATTTGAAAAACTGACACATAAAAATGAATTGGGCTTTATTCTCAGTGGCTCCAGAAGGCAGGTGATAGCTCCAGGTGAGTGTTACAGGCAAGTGGGGCTTTCAAGCAGAACTGTCCCCAAAACACTGTGGCTACCAAGGGAGGTTTAAGTGCCTTATCACTGGAGAGGCCAAGAAAGAGCTGGAAGGTGTGTGCAGTGATGCTTGCCAGGGAACTGGGCTAGAAGATCTTTGGTGGCAACTCCTGCTAGAGGTTCTGTGACCCTGGGTCATTGCCCTTCAGGAGGGGCTTTGTTGAGGAGAGCCTGGGATGCATTTGGATGCTGCCTTGCTCTTGGCTAGCAGAAAGGTATTACACCTGAGCCTTGTCCGTGGGTGCTTACACGCCCCTTGCTAAGAGAAGCACAGGCAAGGCTTCAGGTAACTCACAGGTGAATTTGTGGACTAGATCATAGGAGTAAAAGTTTTGTAAAGGAGCAATGGGCTTCCCAGGTGGTACTAGTGGTAAAGAACCCGCCTGCCAATGCAGGAGACGTAAGAGACGTGGTTTCAATCCCTGGGTTGGGACGATCCCCTGAAGGAGGGCATGGCAATCCTCTGCAGTATTCTTGCCTGGAGAATCCCCTTGACTAAGATGCCTGGCAGGCCACTGTCCACAGGGTCGCAAAGTGCCAGATATGACTGAAGTGACTTAAAACTCACAGCACAGAGGAGCAAGGCACCAGCTCAGAGCACAATGGGGCACAATGGAGTGGAGTGAAGAACCCTGTCTGAAGTTTGCGGCCTTGCATTCAAGTCCACATCCTGCCCCAGACCATATGGAGTGGCTTCAGGCCCACCATTTCCTTCTCTGAGCCTTTGTTTGCTCCTCTGTGAAATGAGAAGCCCCACTTGAGCTCTAACATTGTAGGGTTCCATGACCAGCATCCTGTAATGACCATTTCAATAGCTGATAACTAGGAGGGGAAAAGAGCATTCACTCATTCACTCACTCACTCATTCTGTAAGTACTTGTCAAGGTTTCCCATGGGCTTGGTGCCCGGAGAAGGAGCCAGATGCAAACAAGAAGATGACTGAGATGGTCCATCAGAAGACAGGCACAGATGTTCACTGCAGCCTTGTTTGCCACGAAAGCAATTAAAAATCCATCAGTGAGAGAATGCCAAGTAATGAGTCTTATTCACAGGAAAGAATAAAATTCCTCACTTTAAGGAATAAGCTAGGTCTCTCTACACCAAATGGATAGACCTCAGAAACAAAACACTGAGAAAGGCAAGATGCACAATATAAGTTTGGCTAATAAGTGGCAGATACCATTCGTAGGTCCCTTCCCTTGATGTAATTTTGTGCTGGTTTCCACAGCAACCTGTGCAGCCTGTGTGCTTTGGAAGAGGTAACTCTCCCTTCCTCTTACGGGGGGATTTGAAGCGGACAACGCTGACCAATAGAATCCCACCCCTGACCATTGTGTGATTCAGGGATGGTTGTGTGGATCAGTTTAGCCACAAGTGAAGAGAAGTTTATCAGGACTTCTGGGGAAGAAGCTTCCTCTCTCGTCTTAGAGTACTTCCTTACTGACTCCCTCTCTCCCGGGATGGGCACAAAGAGGCATGCAGTCCCGGGGTGGCCGGCAATCTTATTACAGCCCGAAGGGGGAGCCCGTCCTGGGCTGAAACTGGAGTCAGGGAAAGAAGAGCCAGGAGACAAAGGAAGTGGGGCCCTTAAGGACATTGTTGAGCTGATTAATCACCCTGGCAATCCTCCTTGCCACTAAACTTTTCAGCTGTGGGAGCTAGTTCATGCATGTGATAAGTCACTTTGGTGACCCTGTGGACTGCAGCCCGCCAGGCACTTCTGTCCATGGGATACTCCAGGCAACAGTACTGGAGTGGGTTGCCATGCCCTCCTTTAGGGGATCTTCCTAACCCAGGGATCAAACCAGTGTCTCTTACATCTCCTGCATTAGTAGGCGGGCTCTTTATCACTAGCACCACCTGGGAAGCCCATGGGAGCTAGTAAATCCTCTTTAACATCGAAGTCAGAGTTGGGGCTTTCTGTGTTTGCAATTCAAAGGACCACTGTTTGTGTAAATTAAACAGCACATACAAAAAGTACTAGCTATTTTTCAAGGATCTATACATAACGACACTACACAGCCTTGACGTACTCCTTTTCCTATTTGGAACAAAGCAGGGACTGGAAGCATACATCCTCCATCCGTGATGTGGTTGACTATGTTGGATGGTTCAGGAGGAGCAATGAGAAATAGGTTCAGGAGTGGAAGACAATTTAGCATTTATGGAGCACTGACTGTATGCCATGCAGGCACTGTAAGGAGACCCTTACATGTATTAACTCACTGAATTTTCATGACAACATTCCACAGCCATTATATAGGTAGAAACTAACGCATAGAGAGTGATGCCACTTGCCCATGGTTGTCTGGCTTATAAGTGGCAGAACTGGCACTTAAACCAGAGACTCAAGCTTCAAAGCCGCTTATGAGCTTTATATTCTCTGATAACTATGCTAAGGTGACATCAGCTTTATCTATCCACATTTGTTGCCTTAAAAAAAATGTGAAGCAAATGTAACAACCATATGCCCTGGTGGGAGGATGTCCACAGGATGGTCTTATTATTCCTTGTCTTTTTGTGTGATTTTTCATATTTCTTTAGGAAATATGAAAAATTTGAAAATTTACTGTCTGAGCCACTTCCCTGGTGGCTCAGGCCATAAAGAATCTGCCTGCAGTGCAAGAGACCCAGGTTTGACGATTCCTAGGTTGCGAAGACCCTTTGTAGAAGGGAATGGCAACCCACTCCAGTGTTCTTGCCTGGAGAATTCCATGAACAGAGGAACCTGGTGGGCTCTAGTCCATGGGGTTACAAAGAGTTGGACATGACTGAGCAACTAAACACAAAGAAAAAATTAAAGCTGGAAACAGCTCCTGTTCTCAGGGTCTCAGTTTGCTGGATGCGTGGCTGCACCCAGGTTAAGTGCTGGGAGGCAGGCTGAGACGGAGCCGTGGGGATGAATAAAGAAGAGTCACATCATGTTTGGGTGCATTTGAAAGCTTTGGGGGCAGCTGTGTCATTAGAAGCTGGTCCTGGAAATGAGATCCAAATCAAGTTTGGGTGTGCTGTGTTGAGGGGCAAGCAAGCCACCAGATAAAGAGGAGGAAAGTGCAGGACCAGAGGAGCGCATTGGGATGGGGCTGAGGGCACACGATGTGGGCAGTGACAGTGTTGCTAGAATGAGCCGAAGTCAGGCGGCAGCGGGCTTGTCCTCCATTCCCCCCAGCTCCCTGCCCCTCAAAGGATGGCCTTTTGTTCAGCGGGGGCCGGCTGGGGGATCTGGCGCTTGCCTCCTCTCCATCCTTGCCGTTCTCACGAGGTACCCATCTGGTTGTTTTCACTACATCTCCAGATGTTCTCTGGGTTCCTGCCGTGAATTATCTGCTGACCCAGCAGTAGCCCTTCCCCGAGCACCCGGGGTGTATTCAATGTAAAACACACAGCCACATTTAAACTGGCGAGACCTTGTCTGCCTGGGAGGCCGTCCTTAGACCGGTCTGCGTGGACTCTATTCTGGGCTCTGAGCCTGCTGAGGGTCACCTGCACAGAAGCATCCTGGGGCCATCCATGACGGCTCCTGACAGCCGCGGGAGGGACGCAGATGCAGGCTAGCATGTAATTAGTGCCAGGAACGCAGCTCACTGATCACTTTCCCCCAAGAACGTGCTTCTCTGGCTGAGAGGCAGATAATGGACAATCACAGAAGATCCTTGATTATGGCTTGATTGAGCTTATGGGAGCTCCAGACGGCTAATGCAATTGTGGCTTCCAAACTGTTCAGTGGAGGGCATTTCCATATGGACAGGGAATTAAATAAAGCTGTCCTGAACACTTTCCTGAGCTTGTGCCTCAGCCGGATACAATCTTCTGCTTCAAGTGACCTCGACAGAGACTAAGGGGAGTGGTCACGACCCAGGACTAGAAGGCCGGCTTCCTCTTTAATTACTGTCACATTTCTCCGTAAGGGCTCCTGACCTGCCTGGCATTAGCTTTTTGCTCCCTTTCCTGGAGCCAGAGATCCACTCCCTGCTTTCAGCCCTGAGTCGGCATCACAATTCCAGGCCTGGCGTCTCTTTCAGGCATCTTAACTTTCAGTAGCCAGGGAATCATCCTGGACATGCTTTCCACAGAGCAATGATGAGTCCAGGGCAAAGCATGAGATGCAGCACAGGTCTCTCAGGGCAGGGCCTCTGGGGTTGGTCCCAGATCTGCCCTGACCCACATTTTGACCAGTCCTTCCCCTTTCTGGACCTCAGGGTCTCATCCCCAACAGAAGGTTAGATGATCTGTGTGTGTGTGTGTGTGTGTGTGTGTGTGCACTCCATCACTCAGTTGTTCCAACTCTTTGCGACTCCATGGACTGTAGCCTGCCAGGCTCCTCTGTCCATGGGATTTCCAGACAAAAGTACTGGAGTGGGCTTCCATTTCCTCCTCTGGGGATCCTCCTGACCCAGGGATCAAACCTGCGCCTCTGTCTCTCCTGAATTGACAGGCAGATTCTCTACCACTGAGCCACCTGGAATGCCCCAGGTGATCTCTAAATTCTAGGAATTAAACGCATTACCTTCATCTACCAAAGCAGTAATGTAAGTGAAATACGATGCTGAATTTGCTTTCAAGACAACATCTGCTGTCTTGAAATATTAGCAAAAGTACCAAAGGTGGAGACCATAGCAGCCAGGTGCCCTCTCTGGAGGCTTCCAGAAAGAACGTGTAACTGGTCCCCAGTCTGTTCCTCATCATCCATCTCCAGTCCATATAGAAGGATTGAAGGAGAGAGTTTGGATGTGTAGCGAGCTGTTGGCTTAGTTAGGAGAGCTGTTCCAGGCTCCTCTCTGCCCTGTGGTAAAGGTAAGGGGATATCCTCCTATCTAAAGCCAAGTGGCAGCAATTCCAAGTGAATTACTCAGAGCCTGAGATGCCAGCAGTAGTGCACGTGGGCATTTCACACACCAGCTGGATAACTGCTGAGCGGCAGAAACTTCCAAGACTACCCGGTGATGCCTGGAAGTGGAGCACAGTGGGAGATCTTTGGAGAGCTTGGTCTGCATCCTCTGGAATGTATGGACACTTGTGCCTGGAGAACTCTGCAGGCAAGTGGTGACAGGAGTCATCTGTGAGGCCAAAAGCAGGACAAAGGATGGCCAGCCTGCACGTCACTGTTGAACATGGCAAGAACACACAGGGATCTCAAGAGGGAAGTGAGTGCTCTGGAGGATGGCTGAGCCTAAGTTGTGTCAGTGGTGAAGACACTCTGCCTTCTAGGAGAGGCAATTCCATCAATAGAGGTCCTGGGGTGGGAGGAGGAGGACAAGAGCTCAAGCCAGAGCTCATCCTCACATCAAGAGACTGTTCAGGATGGATATGCCAGAAGGAACCTCCCAATGAGAGATTCAGCATTCAAAGGCCTGTCACATCAAGGGCATCAGTGCCAGTTAGGTTAAAGACTTCTCTTTTCTTCTAATCTCTGTCCCAATTGTGGAATAGCCAAAAGCAGCAGAGAGATGAGAATGAAAAGGGGAATGGCATGGAAGAAGGAAGAGGAAGAAGAGACCACACCTCTTCTTTATGGCCATTAGAACACACCCCTTCTCCATGGTCAGTGGACCACACCCCTTAGCCATGGCCAATGGACCACAATACTTCTCTGTAGTCAGCACACCACACCCCTTCTCTGTGCCCAGCAGACCATATCCCTTCTCCATGGCAAGTGGACCACACCCCTCCTCCACGGTCAGTGGACCACCCCCCTTCTCCATGGTCAGTGGATCACATCCCTTTTCTGTGGCCAGTAGACCACACCCTTTCTCTGTGGTCAGTGGATCGTGTCCCTCCTCTGTGGTCAATGGACCATACCCCTTCTCCATGGCCAGTGGACCACACCCCTTCTCTGTGGTCAGCAGATCACACCCCTTTCTCAGGCCCAGGGATGAGTCTTGAGCAGGATGAAAGAAAGCGGCTTTGAATCACATGCAAGACTAAAATTTCAATTTGGCAGGTTTTGACTTGGATAGCCTTGGACTCTTTAATACCTGAAAATAAGCCTTAATTATTAAACAGAATGTTCTCCTGACTGTAAGGGAGAGGACAGCTCTGAGTTTTGCCAGAGATGGTGTCAGAGGACAGGGAAGGGAAATCAGAAACAGCACGTTTAAAGGCAATGATTAGAGAAAAATAAAGCCCTTTCTTATTTCTATGCCATCAATTTCAGATGGCTTAATATGCAGCCTTCATAACTAATTCTCTGGGTTAATCTGTTACCATGTTTAGTTTGGTTTAGTACTGTAAATGAGAAGGTGAAAAGCACTGGAGTCACACCTCTAGCTGGGCACATACTATCTCAGAGGTGCAAACCACTTTTCCTTGGCCCCTAGTCAGCCTTTCCTGGCACCCTAGAGAGCTAGAGGGCTCTGTTCTCACCCCCACAGTCCATCAGATACTGTCCACCATCCCTCTCCTCGACTGGAGAGCATTTCTGCATTTGGTTTGTCTTTCTCTAGACACTGTGCTCCCCAAGATCAGAGGCTGAATCTCTAATGCTTAGTCTAGAGTAACTCTCAACAGATGCAGCTGATGAGTATGTTTCTGCCTCTAATCTTACTTCCCTGCCCAGTCCAGAGGCAGGGGCCTCAGTTTTCTCATCTGTAAAATGGCACATTGAACTGGATGCTTTTATGGGTCCTTCTAAGCCCAGAAAACTTGGATTGACAGAATGGGGTTTTCTGTTTATTCCCACCCTGGGAAATGGTCTGATAACCAGCTGCTGGGTGTTCAGTGCCAGATTTTTTTTGAGGGCAAGGTCCAAAAGGGCCACAGGGACAACTCTCCTCTGTGCTGGTCATATATGATGCAATGTTTTGCCTTGGGGTGTGGCAGGACGTACTCAGGGTCCCTGCATAGGACTGGCAGTCATCCCCACCCCTCCTGACTCACTCCATAAGCAAAAGGGAAGCCTGTTGTTAGGTGGCCTCTGATCTGAGTTTCACTAGGAACACAGTCCCTGGGAGAGAGGAAAAACAAGTTGGACCCCTGTCCAAGAGGTTTTAATATGCTGCGTATGTGCCAGTCGCTTCAGTCATGTTTGACTCCGTAACCCTACAGACCATGGCCTGCCAGGCTCCACTGTCCACAGGACTCTCCAGGCAAGAATAGTGGAGTGGGTTGCCATGCCCTCCTCCAGGGGATCTTCTTGACCCAGGGATCGAATCCACATCTCTTACGTCTCCTGAACTGGCAAGCAGGTTTTTTACCACTAGCACCACATGGGAAGCCCCATTTTAACATGGTACACACAACTATGTAAGTAGCTCAAGCCCAGGAAGCATAACATTAGCGTCGCTGAAAACCAGGAAAGAGGGTCTAGGTCTGATTCACCAACGACACCGATCTGAGTCCCAAGTACTGGCTGGAGTTTAAGTTGCTGCTGCCTGGGCTCAGGATTAGGCCTCTTAAAGGGAGGCAGGGATGCTGAGAGTACAAGTGAGGATTAGGGGGGCTATTAAATTACAAGGGAGGCCCAGAGCTTGAAAGCTCCCCGAACTGGCTTCTCAGATTTCCCTATTGCTCTGTTTGTGGTTTGTATGTCAGCATTGTATGCTGTAAATGAGTAAGCACCGGGACTTGTGTATATTTGTCCACAAAAGCACCAAGCTCGTACAAAGGGGATGGAGCAGGGGTTGCCTGTAATGTTGGATCTGGGATATTTCAAGGAGGTTGGGAGTCCTCTAGAGTGCTCAGCTATGCTGAGAGAACTTCGTGATCCTAGGGATGAACCAGATAGAGGTTTGTTGTTTTTTTTTTTTAATTGGGATATAATTGCTTTACAACAGTGTGAATAAGCGGAGAAGGAAATGGCAGCCCACTCCAGTGTTCTTGCCTGGAGAATCCCAGGGGTGGGGGAGCCTGGTGGGCTGACGTCTATGGGGTCACACAGAGTCGGACACGACTGAAGTGACTTGGCAGCAGCAGCAGCAGCATGCTTATATCCCCTCCGTCTTGAACCTCCCTCCCACCCCACCATCCGACCCCTCTAGGTCATCACAGAGCACTGAGTTGAGCTCCCTGTTTCATACAGCAGTGTCCCACTAGCTAGAGATAGAGGGGTTTTGTGAGCCTTCAAGCTGTGGAATTCTAAGCCCCCTCAACCTTCTCAATAGACACATATATAAGTACATTTCTATAATTAGAACAGGCATGGCAGCTGATCATCTTGGAGCCCTCCTGTGCCTCCATCTCCTTTCCTACGGACAGGATGTATACTACCAGTACCATCCCCAGGGTCTCTGCCTCTCAGGAGAATTCTTAGCAGGGAGAATTCTGTGCCTGGGAGGATGACTGGGGTCGAGAGGGCAGGGAGAGAGAGCAGAGCTGCCATCCAGACCCTGGCCATCTCCTTGGGGCTGTTTGACTTACATGAAGTGTGACTTTGCAGAGAAATTCAAACCCCGGCCGGTGGGACAGCTGGCTGCAGTCCCTTCCCACTCAGCGATGACTCAGGCAGGCCAGCCCCACTGGAGGCAGGCAGCTGTTTCATGGCTTGCTCCAAGAATGCTGTATTTCCTGGTCTGATTTCTTTAGGGTCTAACCTAAGCCCTCTTAGGAATGCACCAGTGATTCTACGCCAGGCTTCCTGGGGTGCCTTGGGCATCCTCATTTTATCCCAGTGACAGGAGGTGGCTGTTTCAGCAGAAAAAGTTATCACAGTGACTAGGCTGGGTCAACACAAGGGAGAAATGTTCTACTTTCCAACAAAAGGAATCTCTGAAGCGTCCTCGTCCTTTTAGGGTTTTAATGATGAAATAAAGCAAATTTATGAGAGAAAAATAAACATTGAACTCAGTTTTAATTAGGGCTCATTTTCAGTGGCTGGGAGTAACCCTCATCAAGCCATCACAAACACAGACGGCAGCATTGGGAGATATATGAACTCAAAAGTAGAATTCTGACAGGGACCCACTGCTCACGGCTCAGCCTCTCTGCAGCTGGACGGGGGAGGGAGTTGTAAGTTGAGGGAGTCTCTGGGGGGTCCCAGAGGCAGGTGTCCATGGGCCTTCTCTGCCATATCATTGCGGCCCAGTATTATGGGTTCAGTTGCTTCCCTGCAAAAGGTAGGCTGAAGTCCTGACACTCCCACCTGCCCTGGCATTTATGGATGTACCCTTATTTGGAAATAGTCTTTGCTGATGTTAGCAAGGAAAAATGAGTTCATGCCGAATTTGGTTGGGCCCAAAATTGAATCCCTGGTGTCCTTATAAAAAGAGTCAGAGTGACACACATAACACATAGAGGTCATGTGAAGACGGAGAAATTGGAATGGCGCAGTCAGGGCAGTCCGCAGAGTCGGACACGACTAAGCGACTGAACGGGACTGAACTGAGTCCAGGCCAAGCGATGCTAGGATCACCAGCAGCCACTGGCAGTGAGAAGCACAGGAGGATTCTTCCCACGAGCCATCTGGGGGAACCTGGCCCCGCTGACACCTTGATTTTGGAATTCTCCCCTCCAGAACTGTGAGAGAATAAAGGTTCTGTTTCTTAAAGGCAGCTGCTTTGTGGCACTTTGTGACGGCTTCCCTAGGAAACAAATACACCCAGGTACCCACATGGGCCTCCCAGCAACCAGCAGCCTCTTCCTTTGTTTCCTGCTCAAGTTTTTGACACAAAAGTAAACTGGCTCCAGGCATCTTTGTGACGGTCCTGAGGTCCATTAGCTCTTGATGGTTCAGGGGTGCCCTGGGCCAGTCAATTATAACCCGATGTGTTGGATCACATGGAACACAGCAGGGCTCCTTAAGCCCAAAAGGCCAGAGATGTCCAGTCTCCTAAAGCATGTCCGTCAAACCCAGGTGCCTGGCTCCAGAGCCCTTCTGAACACGGGCAGGGCCTGAAGGGAGTTTTCTGTGGTGCTGTGCTGTGCTCCGAGAAATCTTTTGCGTCCTCCCCTTTCTCTCTCTGTACATCAATCTAGGTCCTACTTTTCATTGCTAGTGGCTGGGGAGAAAAGCAGATCATTTTTACTAATGGAGTTTCTATGGAAAATACAGGGACTTGGGTCCTGGACTCAGATTTCCAAGTCTTGAGTTTAAAGCTCGATTTTGGTACTTACTGAGCAAACTTTTCCACCTCATTGAGCTTCCATATCCCTCCTGTGAAATGAAGTCAATGCCATGGACCTGCTTAGAATGCAATCAGATAAGAACATGGATGTGAACATTCTTTGATCTGGTGGAAGCTCCCACCCCAAACAGAATCCTGCAGGTGAGAAGCAGCCCCTTGTCCAGGATGGGTTCGGTGCAGAAGCCAGGACTTGCAGACCGAGGGGCAGGCTCAGGGATGAGGTGCTTGCTGGCCACCTGCTTTTCCTTTGTCTTTTTCGATAATGCTAATTTGGTTACTCTTAGTAACAGCTATTCCCCATTACTATTACTCATTGCAGGCTCTGAATCATTCTGATGGATACAACTTGACATCAACCAATTTGCCTAATTCATCACCTTTGCATTTCTTTAATACTAAAGACAAAGTAGGAAGGTTTTCCAACTGGCTTTGCAATTTTCTTTTCTCCTCTACTCCTGCAAACATGGGGGATGCAGAGAAGGCTTCCTTCAAAAGGCTCTTGGGTGGAGAAATCCACTGACTAGTCCTTGTGTGGCCTCAGTCAAGCTCAGAGTGACCATGGCTTTGCTGTGTCCTTGACTCTCAGCCACCAGGGCTGGTTGTTGGGCAGCCATTCATTTCTCTGTCTGTGATTAAGCCTAGCCCAGCTGAGTCTGACTGCAGTCCCAGCTGCCTTGCACTAATATAAGTTTAGGTATGGCCTAAAGGTTGGCACTCTTGTCCCATGGCTCAGCCCAGATTCTCCCCAGCTCTGGCTGTGAAAGGTCCTAAGTGGACTCATCCTTTCAAGCCCAGCCCTGCCATCTTCTCCACGGAGGAACAATTCTCCTCCCCTATCTCTTCTCCTGTTCCTTCATTAGGACCTTCAATCCTTTCTTTCACATTGCAAAACAAAAGTGTTCGCTGTAACAAAATCAAAGAAATCAGAAATATATAAGGAAAAGTTTTCTTTTCTTTTCTCTCTTCTCTCTCTCCTGTTTCACCCTCACCTTTGCATTCCCCTTGGATAACCAATGTTCTGTTTTGTCTGCATCTTCCAGTGCCTTCCATTGCATACCCATACTGACTTATTCATCTTTATATTCACATGCATAAAGGGTTTTTTTCTTTTTTTTTTTTTTATCTTTGGCTGCATTGAGTCTTCACTGAGGCACACCGGCTCCAGAGCACACGGGTTCAGTGATCACAGTGTGAGAGCTTTGTTGCCCCAAAGCACATAGGATCTTAGTTCCCCTGCCAGGGATTGAACCCGAGTCCCCTGCATTAGAAAGCAGATTATTAACCACAGGACCACCAGAGAAGCTGTTCTCTTAATTTTTAAATGAGATCTTACTACATATATACACAATTACCTTTTCTTTTTAACTTGACAATATATTGTGGACATTCCTTCATGCCAGTTCACATATATATAATTAATTTTAATGGTTTTATTATGTCCTATACATTTATTCACCCCTTGTTTTCTGTTCTGCAATCTTTGGACACATATCTTTTTTTTCTCTAGAAAAGAGTCTCAGATGTGTGACTTCTGGGTCAAAGGCTGTGATTACTCAATTCCTGCAGTTACTACCAGATAGGGTGTAGTGGCAATATGGAGATGTCTGTTTCCTCACACTTTCACCAGCTTTTCGAGGTTATGAGTAAATAGTTTCCATTTGTGCCTTTCTGCTAACTGACAAATGGCATTTTATTGCTCTAACTTGTATTTCCCTAAATACTAGTGAGCTGAAGCATCTTTTTATATTTATTGGCCATTTGCATTTCTTTTCCTGTGAATTCCTGTCCAAGTCTTTAGTCCATTTTTAATTGTATCTTTTAACACGGAATGCCTGATATTACAGTTATCTTTGTATCTGTCCAACATTCCCCATAATAAGAGCTAACATTTACATAGCATGTAAAGTGCTTTTTGTATGCATTAGCTCTTTATGTCCTTGCTATGATTTTATGAGATATCTGTGATTATCCTCAGTTTGAGGAAACCAAAGCTCAGAGATCTGCTCAAGATACTTGGGCTTTCAGTGGCAGGACTGAGACCCCCAACAACCTTCCAAAGCACTGCCTGAAGGATCCATGGGTGACTTATTCTTCCATATGGTGCCTTGCATAGGCCTTATACCAGGGAATAGTTGCAGAATGGGTAGGGAGACATGTGATGGATAGATTGATGGGGGAACTGGTAGAGAAATTCATGGATACATGAAAAGATGGAGAGTTGGCTCAATTTCCCAATTTAATCACTTCTCCCCACCCCCGTGTTTGTCTCCTGGATCCCTGCTAAGAGACACCCTTCTCAGCCTTCATTATCATTGCCAAGCATGGTGTTCTGGACCTTTCTGTATTCCTTGCCTTTCCCTCAAATAGTGAGGTATCTCTGACCCACACATGGAAAACAGCCCCTTGCCTCAGGTAGACATCATTTCAAAAGTGCCACAGAAAGGAAAGGTATAACACAGCAATTCTCAGCTAAAGTTGAAATAGCATCCCCTTTGGCAATGTCTGGAGACATTTCTGGTGTCACAAGTGGGAGAGGAGCTGCTACTAACATCCTGGGGTTGAAGCCAGCCATGCTGCTAAACACCCTCCAATACACAAGACAGTGCCCACAAAAAGAATCATTCTGCCCAAAATATCAATAGTGCTGCCCTCAAAGAGCCCTGGCTTCAAGTCACAGCAAGCCGAGAAGCCGTGTGATGAAAGGGAAGGATAGGGGATTTGCAAACTCAAGGGACTCGGCTTTGAGTGTTAAAGTGCCTGCACCTCAGCTGTATGATCTTGGACCAGTCATGTAGCCTCTCTCTAAGCCTTCCTTTTCTCGAATGACAGATGGGGATAATTATATCTTCCTTGAGAAGGGACTGGGAAAATGCAGCAGAATGACAAATGTGAAAGGGTGCCAGGTAAGGTCATGCGGAAGCATTTGGGAAAGTCTCTTGTTTATCAGAGGCTTCCCTCACAGCTCAGTTGGTAAAGAATCCGCCTGCAGTGCAGGAGACCCCGATTTGATTCCTGGGTCGGGAAGATCCGCTGGAGAAGCGATAGGCTACCCACACCAGTATTCTTGGGCTTCCCTGGTGGCTCAGCTGGTAATGAATCCGCCTGCAGTGCAGGAGACCTGAGTTTGATCCCTGGGTTGGGAAGAACCCCTGGAGAAGGGAAAGGCTACCCACTCCAGTATTCTGGCCTGGATAATTCCATAAACTGTACAGTGCATGGGTCGCAAAGAGCAAGTTTGAGGGGGCTTGGCTTCTACTCTCTGGGTTTCTGGACTGACTGTATGTGGGGTCTTTGGATGTAAAAATGCAGGTGTTTGTGGTTTAGAGTCCAAAAGGCGAGCTGAATGCTAATCTCTCAGCGTCCTTGTTTGCTCCTCTGGAAACTTCGCGGGTGGACAGCTAATCAATGGGCGGAAATGATGACTCCTGCATTGTGCACATGCCAACTGGCAGCCCGTGGCTGAAGCCCAGTCCTTGGGAATGTGTTCTTCCTCTTGAAGGAAGGCTGAGCCAGGAATGGAGGTGGAATTCCAAGTCCTAGGTCTGGTTGGCTGGGAGCAAAGTCTGATGCATTCGGGGCATCGAACAAGGTGGCAAAGGAAAACGGGTCAGATGAGGAAGCGTCGAAACTAGGGCCTGGAAAATCAAGAAGAACTAAAGGGGAAAGAGAAAGGAAGGTAGGAAGAGATCTTGAGGAATTTTGGAGCCTGACAGCAGATCCTCAAAAAGGCATTGTACACTCTTGTTCTTGGGATGGGAAATGATTTTTCTAATCAGCCCCTTTCACCTCATCTCAACTCTGACCTAACCCTCATAGCTGACAACATTTCCTAACCCAGACTGCAATCTCTTCTCTATCCCAACCCAGGCCCTGTCCTCTGGTCTCTCTTTTCCCCATGCCTAGACTGCCAACCCTTCCTTCAACCTCTCTGCTCTAACTAGAATCCCATCCACCATCCTTGGCTCCATCCATCATGTTGACTTTGGTAAGGAAAGAGAAAGGGTGAGGGGCAGAGGAGAAGAGCTGGTTGATTTTGAACACAGGGAGTCAAAACACCCCAGCTGACTTGCAGCTTATTCCACTACAAGGACCAGAAGGATAGTCTTTTCCTTAATATATTTGGGGCTAGAATCAGTCTATGCACAAATGCACATGTTCTGTTTGGGGTCATAAATAGTGGTTCATGAGCATCTTTCTAGTTTCTGGAATTCACAACTTGAATGCACTTAGGACTCACGCCCTAAGCCAGGTTCTGCATCTTTCCAGCATGACTGACCCCAAACCCATTGGCCTTCTTGCCTTTCTAGAACTGTAGGGCTAGGATTGCCCTCATCTCTGTAAGAAGCTTCTATGGGGGTGGAGGAGAGGAACAGATAAAGTCAAGGATGTCAGGTTAGCTTGTAAGGTGATTCAGACCCTAGTTCTGGGAAGGAAGAACCCTGGGAAATTCCTTAATCAGTGTTTCTCATTCAGCAGTAGTAGCAGGTGGGGTGGAAGGGACACAGACCGCCTGTCTCCCTCTGTGGGGACCAGCCCCTGGGAGAATCAGGGCTGCCTCCAGCCTGTCTGGGTGGGGTGGGGATTGCGGGGCCGGTGTGGCAGCTGTGGGCTGCACGGAGGCCTGTCAGGGAGGAATGATTAATGAACAGCCGCACCAGCTGAGGCTAACCTTTGGAGAGCCGGGCAGGACATCTGCAGAACTGTCAGTGCTCTGACAAGGACAGAGCTGAACAACCAATTATGCCGCCATCACTAAGGTGGGCTGTCACTTTAATCCCAGCCATTCACTTAGGCAAGGACAGGGAAATTTCTCCTCTGTAGAGGAGTATGCCTTGACCACCTTAACCATTTCAGGACAGGGCAGGGGCCCTTGATGGGAGCTGCTCCAGCAGCTGCTCTTGATAATTTTTTCCCTTTCTGGGCTTTTCCCCGGGTTTCCAGTCCCTCTTTCCTACCAGCCATGGAAGCAGAATTCCAAAACCTCATGGATTCCTCCCATTCCATTCTGCTGCCTTCCAGGGTTTGCAGGATAAAGTCTGAATTCCTTAACCTGGCATCAAAGCTCTTCATTCCATGGTTCACTCCATCATTTTCTAATGAGCAATTACCTATTGAGGATTTGGTATGCAGTAGGCAGCCTTCTCTCTCATGAGCAGAGTAATTAAACACAAGAGAGTTCTTACCCTTTAGAAGCTTGTGTCTCAGAATAGAGGCAGATAAGTAAGTCCTTGAGTAGAGTATAAGATCTCTCATAGAGGTAGTAATAGAAAGCTGTGGGGAGTCAGAGGAGACACTGCGGCCCGATTGGTGGGGCAGAGGGGCAGGGATAATCTTGGGCTTTATCTAAAGCGCTAAGCACACATTTGTCAGACAGAGAGGTAGGGAAAGGACCAAGACACAAAGGTAAAAAATTTATGAATTCCAGCAATGGCAAGTAATTCCATGTGTCTAGAACACCAGGTACATGAAAAGCAGTTGATAAGTCTGGAAGAGTGAGGACCAAGTGGTGAAGGGCTTTGAAGGCCGGAAAAAGTGATTTAGACTTTATCCTGTCTCTTGGAGTAGATTCAGAAAAATGCCCTCCTACCTATGTTTTTTGACATACTTTATAACTCTATTTTACCATATATCCTGGTTTCCAACCACAATGGAATGACTTTTTGTCATTTCCTGGCCTTACCATATTTTCATACACCTATGTTTCTGCTCTTGCAATTTTCTCAATCTGAAATGTCCTTCCCCCTTTCTTTGCTGTAAAGCTGGGAATTGTGTTTAACTGCTGATAACAGGCCCCAAAGAAGTGTAGCTTAAGTAAAATGAAGACTTACTTTTCTTTCATGTAACATGAAGTTCACTGATAAGTAATTCAGCAGGAAGACCACAATATCATTAGGTTACCCAGGATCTTTCCAGTTTTCTGTTGCATCATCCTTAGTGTATAGCTTCCATCCTCAAAATCATCTCATGGTCACATGGTGGATGCTAGAGCTGCAGCCTTTGTATCCTCATTCCAGGAAAGAGGAAAAGGACAAAGACAAGAAGAAGGTTGTCTTTCAAATAAGTCAGCCACTTTGAGGTATCCTAGACATTTTACATGATGTAAAAATAGAATAATATAAAACAATAATACTTCTAAAAAATGATGAAGCATGGAGTTGGAAGAAGAGAACATTAAAATATGTTTAGCTATTTATCTTAAATAGAAAAATCTTAAAAGATTCTGACATGACAATTAGAAAAATGTAAATTAAGATTTAGTTTTGAAAAATATTAAATCGGGGATAGTGGTATTAGAGCCAACATTTGTCTTCTAATGCAGCAAATAAAATGAATGCAAAGAAACTAGAATCCATCTACCAATAGATAAGTAGAAAAAGATAGTTAATATAAGATGAAAGAAAAGAAACTAGTTGTAATGATGTGTATTAATGCATTAAACTCCCCTATTAAAATATAAAGACTCTCATATTTTAGAAAAAGTACAATTTGACTATATTTTACCTTTTGGACAATCAACTAAGTTAATGTTAGAAAAAATAACTTTTTAAAGGGACAGGCAGATGCTCAGGCAAACATGAAAGAAATGAGACCACAATATTAACTGGGCATCATAGAAGTCAGAACAATGAAGAATTAGACAAGAAAAAGAATCTTGGTTTAGGTAGAGGAAATTTCAGTCTTAAAATAATATTTGTCTATTTGTTTTATGGATGCATCAGGTCATAGTTGTGGTGCATGGGCTTCTCTCTGGTTGCAGCTTGCAGGTTCAGTAGTTACAGCATGTGGGTTTAGTTGCCCTCCAGCATATGGGATCTTAGTTCCCCAACCAGGGATGAAACCTGCACCCCCTTCACTGGAAGACAGATTTTTAACCACTGGACCACCAGCAAAGTCCCTGGGGATCCCAGTTTTAACCTGAGTAGGAGTCAGAAACCTCTCTTTCTTTTGTGATACCAGAAATCTACGTGAACAGAGGCTGAAGGGCCTCTTGGGAGAGAACTCAAGTTGTGTCTACGGCAGGGGTTGAGATATGCTCGTTATGTCCTATGAGATGATGTGTCTTCCTGTGCCCAAAGTCTTTTTGCCTGAGATTTTAGAAGGCTCATCATTAGGAATAAAGAAACCAAGTGCAATGAGTGTAATCTAGGAAAGAAACCTTAGTCACCAGAGGTGAAGCAATTCTTAGGACAGTGTGGTATCTATTATTGGAATTTGCCTTTGGGCCCATTCCCAGTTATTTTGCTAATATGTCTTGTAGAAAGTATGGAAATTGTAATTGAAGACTTAAATGATTACGTTCTCAAAAAGATGGTGAAAGAAAGAGAGCAGCATTAGATCCTTGAGATCCCTATAACAGAGTATAGTGCAAAAGGTCAAGAGAGCTATTCATTCACCTCTACTTTGAATTTGGTACCATGCAACTTGATTGATGTTTGGAAAATATTTACTCTGTTAGCAGTAGGGAGTAAGTCTATAGTTAGAGAGAAAAGGCATTTAAAGCACTGTTACATTAATCTAAGACAGAAGTGAAATTTGGCATCAAAAGGGCTCTAGCAGCTCCCTAGGCTCCTCTGTCCATGGGATTTCCCAGGCAAGAACACTAGAGTAGGTTGCTATTTCCTTCTCCACTGGATCTTCCTGACCCAGGGATTGAACCTGGGTCTCCTGCATCATAAGTGGATTTTTAACCAACTGAGCCTCCAGGGAGGCATAATATCATTAGCGCACAGCAAAGAAACAGGGGCACTTAACATATAAGTGCATGGTTGTATTCCATGGATGCCTGGAAGAGAAACAGTGGAGCTCCCACTTATGGTCATGATGCAGTAACTGGGATCAGGCTTCCCTTCCATTGTAAACAACTAGAAATCTAGACAAACTGTATGAAATAACTGTTTTCAAACATTGGACAATGACAGTGCAGGGCTGTGCTTCCTTAAAGAAGGGGAGCAAACAAGGTAACCTTGAGAGTTATTTCATATTTCAGTCTCGAGGTGTTTTCTAGATCATGGTTCCATGAAAGGGATCACAAATCTTGCTGGTTCAATATATAAACATCAGAGAGAAAGAGACTGAAGTAATTATAATTTTCAGGGAAGAATACTAGAAAAGAGGATGCTACCCATTAAAAACAATCCAGGAATTTCCACGGACTCCCTTTAAATCTGTTGCTGAATCCTCAGCTACCCAAAGTTGGGCAAAGAATGACCAAAGGGTTTTAAGCTGAACAATTCCTAGAACTCACACAAGTCTAGGATAAGTTAGAGTTCTGACCTTTCAAGATGGAGAGCCACTATAAATATTTCAGATATTCAACAGAGACCCCAGAAAGTCTTCCTTTAGTAAAAGGGTTAAACTAGTCCTAGAGTAAAGTCTGCTATAGACCTCTCCTTACAAAGCTTCAACCTTGAAAGAATCAAGCATTTGCAAAAACTCATCTGCCTGTTAAAGCAAAGTTTAACATTCCTTGAGGGAAGTCACAAAAATTCAGAATCCAATAGCATAATACAATTTTCAACTTGCAATAAAAACCTATTAGATAATTTAAGGAGCAGAGTAATGTGACCTGTAACCAGGAAAAAATCAATGATTTAAAGTAAAATTAGAAATGACAAACATAATGGAATCAGTAGTCAAGAATTTAAAAATAGTTATGAATGTTTGCTTATGCTAAAATATTTAAATAAAAATATAAGTAGAATAAGGAAATAAATGATTTTTTAAATAAAAAGAATCTAGTGGAACTTCTAGAAATTAAACATACAATATCTAAAATGAAATATTCACCAAATGGGATCAGCCACAGATTAGACACTACAGAATAAAACACCAGTGAACTTGAAGACATAGCAATAGAAGCTATTCAAATAAAAGCATAAATAGAAAAAAAAAACTGAAAAAAAAAATTGAACAGAAGCTTAATGACCTGTGGGACAAGATGAAATTAACATTCATGTAATGAGTCTCAGAAAAGGTGGGGAAAGAAATATTTGAAGGAAAATATTTGAAGAAATAATTGTCAAAATTTTCCAAATTTGATGAACTCACAGATTCAAGGAACTCAATGAGCCTTAAGTAGGATAAACACACTAAGGCACTTCATAACCAAATAGCTGAAGAACAGTAATAAAGAAAAACATCTTTAAAGCACTTGGAGTATAAAAACACATTACATATAATATTTAAGAATAGCCACAAACTTCTTTTCAGAAACAAATCAAAAGACAATGGAATGATATCTTTAATCAGCCAGCCAATCAAACTATCAGCCTAGAATTTCTATATCTGGAGAAAATAGCTTTCCAAAACAAGGTGAAATAAAGGATTTTTTTAGATAAAAGCTGACAGAATTTATTGCCAACATAAATATTTTAAAATTTTCTTTAGGCTAAAGGAAAATGAGACCAGATGAAAACATGGATATACACAAAAGAATAATAAAGAGTGCTAGAAAGAGTAAATACATGAGTTAATATAAAATGCTCTTTCTATTGCTTTTAAATTTCTATAAAACTTAATTGTCTTTAAGGATAAAGTAATACTATGTATTGTGGGACTTACTACATATATAGAAACATAATGAAATGAAAATATGCTGTCATAAGGCTTCTATATTACATCTAAAATGGCATATATAGTATTATTGAAAGGTAGACTATTTCGTGCTGCAACCCTTTGAAATTAAACAAATGGTGTAACTAACAAGCCAATGGTATTATTGGAATATTAAAAAATTCTGAATCCAAAAGAAGGCAGGACTGTCTATGCTCAGTTGTGTCCAACTCTTTTGCAACCGCATGGACTGTAGCCTGTCAGACTCTTCTGTTCATGGGATTTTCCCAGCAAGAATACTGGATTGGGTTGTCATTTCCTTCTCCAGGGGATCATCCCCACGCAGGTATAAAACCCAAGTCTCTTGCATCTCCTGCATTGGCAGGCAGATTCTTTACCACTAAGTCATCTGTGAAGCCCCAAAAAGAAGGCAGGAGAAGAGGATTAAAAAAGAGCAAATAATAGATAGGGCAAATAAAAATCAAACAGCAAGGTTGTAGACTTAAGTCTAATCATATCAATATTTACACAAAAGTGTAGATGTTTAAACATTACAATTGAAAGGCAGAGATTATCACACTGGATAAAAAAAAGCAAGACCCAACTATAAGATGACTACAGGAAATCTACTTTAAATATAAATCAAATGTATTAAAACTGAAAGGATGCAAAAAGATATATCATGTAAACATTAATCAAAAAGATAGAATAGATAGATTAATATCAGACAAAGTATATTTTGGGAGAAGTGTTATTATAAATATTCACAAAGATAAGAAGGTCAATTCATTAAGAAGACAGAACAATCCTAAAGGCCCCTAATAACTTATAAACAAGCGTATATAAGACCTGAACAGCACTATCAGCCAAACTGACTTTTTAACTAAGGGTGGAAATCAACAAATTAGAAAATAAACAGTAGGGAAAATTAATGAAATCAAAAGCTGGTTATTTAAAAAGTTAAACAAAATTGATAAGCCTCTAGAGAGGCTAATAGAGAATAAAAGAGTAAAGACACAACTTATCAATATCATGAAAGAAAGAAGACATCCCTGCAGACCCTATAGATATTAAGGCAGAAGAAGGAATTTCAATGATGTCATAACAATAATTTCAACAACTTAGATGAAGTGGACTCATTTCTTGAAAGACACTATTTTTTATTTTTTCATAATATTTCCCTTTTTAAAGATTTTTTTAATTGGCAGATAGTTGATGTACAATATTGTGTAAGTTATAGGTGTACAAATAGTGATTCACAATTTTTAAAGGTCATGCTCCATTTATAGTTAGAATAAAACATTGGTCATATTCTCTATGTTTTGCAATATATCCTTGTAGCTTATTTTATATACAGTAATTTGTACCTCTTAATGCCATATCTCTGTATTGCCTCTCTACACCCTTCCCTCTCACCACTGATAAGCACTAGTTTGTTCTTTTTAACTATGAGACTGTTTCTTTTTGTTACATTCTTTAGCTTGCTCCATTTTTTAGATTCCACATACAAGTGATACCATGCAGTAGGTGTCTTTCTTTCTTTGACTTATTTCACTTAATTCCCTCCAGGAATAATTTCCTTCAGATCCATTCATGCTGTTGTTGTCTAGTCTATGAGTTGTGTCCAGGTCTTGCGACCCCATGGACTAAAACTCACCAGGCTTCTCTGTCCATGGGATTTCCCAGGCCAAAATACTGGAGTGGGTTGCCATTTCCCTCTCTAGGGGACCATCCAGACCCAGGGATTGAACCGGCGTCTCGTGCGTTGCAACGAGATTCTTTACCACTGAGTCACCAGGGAAGCCCCCATTCATGTTGCTGCAAATAGCAAAATTTCGTTCTTTTTTATGGCTGAGCAGTATTCATTGCATTGGGCTTTCCTAGTGGCTCAGTGGTAAAGAATATACTTGCTAATAGGGAAGATGTGGATTTGACCCTTGGGTCAAGAATATCCCCCAGAGAAGGAAATGGTAACCCACTCCAGTATTCTTCATGGGAAATCCCATGGACAGAGGAGCCTGGTGAGTTTTAATCCATGGGGTCGCAAGACTTGCAGGAGGCTGCAGTCTATGGGGTCACAAAGAGTTAGACACAACTTAGTGGCTAAACAAAAACAGTATTCCATTGCATACATATTACACATTTTCTTTATCCATTCATCTGCTGATGAAAACTTAGGTTGCTTCCATTTCTGGGCTACTATAAACAATGCTGCTATGAATATGTGGTGCTTTTGTTGAAAGACAAATTTAAATTTAAAACTGATTGAAGAATAAACAGAAAATCTGAATTGTCCTCTATATTTCTATAAGAAGTAGAATCCATAATTTCAACATCTTCTCACAAAGAAAATTCGAGTCCTTGATGGCCTCAAGAATGGATTCTATCAAACACAATTCTATACAAACTGAAAAAATCAAAACAGGAGAACACCTGCCAACTCCTTCCATGAGGTCAACATTATCCAGATATCCTAAACAGACACAGACATCATGATAAAAGCAGGCTATAGAGCAATATCATTCTTGAACCTAGAAGAAAGGCCATAACACCAGGTAGACTTGTTAGTCCTCATAGCATCCTCATGAGAAATTATGGTGTTGGAAGATACAGAGCTCACAGGTGGATGGCTGGTGGGGCAGAGGGTGCAGTCTAGGAGAGGGAACTTGTTAATGAACAAATGTGAACCCCTGTCCCCTGAGCTCTCCTGAATATAGCAGAGAGAGACTATTAGGAAATCTACAGAGTCTATATGAGTGGCTGGGACCAAGAACTAGTGAAATTGTGGTGTCATTTGCTACCACATACAGTAAGTACTGGAAAACTTGGGTTTTATGGCAGAATGCACATGTTAAAATGCAAGTATAATTTCAAGCACCCTTAGGCACAAAAGAAGGCAGAGCATCAAAGAACTGATGCCTTCAAACTGTGGTGCTGAGGAAGACTCCCGAGAATCTCCTTGGACAGCAAGGAGATCAAGCCAGTCAATCTTAAGGGCAATCAACCCTGAATACTCGTTGGAAGGACTGAAGCTGAAGGTGAAGCTCCAATATTTTGGTCTCCTGATGCGAACAGCCGACTCTTTGGAAAAGTCCCTGATGCTGGGAAAGATTGAGGGCGGAAGGAGAAGAGGGTGTTAGAGGATGAGATGGCTGGATGGCATCACCAATGCAATGGACATGAACTTGGGCAGACTTCAGGAGATGGTGAGGGACAGGGAGGCCTCATGTGCTGCAGTCCATGGGGTGGCAAAGAGTTGGACGTGATTGGGCGACTGAACGACAACAGGAACAAAATAATTTTGCTTCCAGAGATACAGAGCAAAAGCTATCAAATATATAAGAATAAATGGTTGGGAATACAATTATGATGAGAGATTTCAATATCCCTAAATAAATTTCTAAATATCCAATAAATTTTATTTATTTTTATTCATACCTTGGTAAATCTTTTTTGATGTATATATTCACCTTTAATTTGAGCTCAGAAAGCTTTGCTTTTCAATTTTCTTTTCTTTTTTCAAAATTATGTCTTTGACTATTACTTCTGGTATAGATATTCTATATGTATCTTTGGCACCATCTTTAATTTTTCAATTGAATTTTCTGTTTTCTTTTTGTCCTCCATGTTTCTTTCTTCCCACTGCTTAATCCTTGCTTTTCCCTTTTGCTTAGGAATTTTCAAAATTCCACTTCAAGTCCCCACATTAATTATTCTTTTCAAATACTATTATTATTGTTACTGTTATTATATTACTAGCTCTATTCTGCTGGTCTTTGTAATCTACCCTTCACTTAAGCCAGAAACATGGTTGCAAACTCTGGCTTTATCCTTATCTCTTTCCCCTCCCACTTCAATGTATCACCAAGTCCTATAGCTTTAATCTTCAAAAGATGTCTTGGAACCAACCTTATCTCTATTCTCACAGCTAATACTCCCTTCGTTTGGTTCCTCATCATTTCTCTTCAGAATTATTACAAAAGCTTTCTAACTGATCTGGACTCCAGCATTTTAGGACAATAGCTTGATTCCTTAGCTGACCTAAGACACTGCTTGTAATTTGGCCCTTGTCTTCTTCTCCAGATGCATCTCTACCTCTCTTTGAAGCTGAACTAATGAGCATTCCTGAACCAGCCAGCCTTCCTCTTATTGTGATTTTGTGTGTGCTACCTAGACATTACTGCCTATACCCCATTGGCAAGCACTAATTTGTCTCTCAGATTCAGCTTAGACATCATATACGCTGGGAGCCTTCTTTCAACCAGTCACCCTCCCTAGTCTCTGTCAAGTGGGATTCCCCCAGACCCCACATTCTCTTCTACCACAGCACACATCACACCATACTATAACCCTCTCTCATGCATCCATCTCCCTTACCCCCAGAATGTGAGCTCCTTGGGACAGGGATTGTCTTATTCATCTTTATTTCCCTAGCACCCAGCACACGGCCTAGTATAAAGTGTTTTTGTTGAATTAAAAAACCTAGAGTGATGGCCCTAATAACTCCAAGTCCTGGATGGACAGTACTCACACTCACCCTCGGCTTAATGCTGATTTAATCTAGCTCCTAGACTCTGCAGTACAAGTTGCAGAAGAGTCGGCCACTGAACAAGCTGAGCCTCCAGCTCCAGGTACCATCTATGGCACTCAGTGGGTATTCAACAGACATTTCTTGAGCTGAACTTGACCACAATATATTATTCTGTCTTAAATTGGACCTGTGCATTGAGAAAGGAGCTGGAAATCAGTGATGGAAGGCTATTTAACAGCATCCGAACCAGTCTCCATAGGATTGTATAGGTTTTATTTTCTATGGGGAAGTGAGGGGACTACTGAATAGAATAAACCCAGTGTTGCTCATTGGAAGGGTTGTGATGATGAAAGTGCTGGTGACTTAGTAAGATGGGGCTCTGTTGTGCAGTGTTTCTGAAGTTGGCCAAATTCAGTGTGATGGGCAGTAACAATGCAAGCTCCTGCCCGTTCATGGGAGGCATCCAGCAGGTGGAAATCAGATTTAGAGTAAAATCATGTCTGTAGGAAAAATAAATAACAAGCTACCAAGCTCCCTCCATCCTGCTCCCTTAACACCTAGTGCAGTGAGAGGTCCAAAAGGTAGAATGGTGGCTGGATACTGCTAACCAGTGGTGCCTAAATTAAGAGGGCAATCCCAGAGAGGGAGATCCAGAAGCAGATGCAATAGGCTGATGATACTGCCCTATGTATGGATGCGGCAGCTGCATCCATCTGGACCAGGGCATTGCTTTCTGCTGAACCACGCCCAAGGGCCACTTTAAGAAGTAATAATGAGAGTTAATCAATTATTGTGCAGGAGTGGGAGAGAGAAGTGGTTTTCCTAAGCACTGCTTGCTAAAATCTCAAATTACAGAAGAAAGCATTTACTTTCCCTAGCTTTTCAGTTCAATTTTAATTTGATAATTTTTCACTGAGCACCTCTTGGTTGCTGGCAACTGTTGCAGGGGTCAGAAATCCAAAGAAGAATGAGACGGAGTCTCTGCTATCAGGAAGATCTCAGTGTGCCCAGATGGCTGGAAGACAGCTAGAGGAGCTGGGCTGGCCCAGGGTCTGACATGGGCAGAACTGTCCAAGAGTCAAAAGCCGGAGCCTGAAATGGGCAGAGAACTCTCCTTGGGGTTCATGGGAGTCAGGCAAATCCCAAGGAGCCTGGACCCCCATGGGAAGGGGTGTCTAAGCCAGTGGATGAGAGTGGGACACTAGGTAGCTACAAAAATAAGAACCAGGCAACCTGAAATGGGATAAGTAAGGCTGCTGTGTGGGAAGTTGTGGGAAGAAAGCGAAGACCTAAAATTAAGCCCAAACTGGTCAGATCTGAAGATACTCAGAGCATCCAAGGAGCCAGAAGGAAAGGGTCACTCCTGCTGCCTTTGGTCTCCTATAACTTTATTCAGTGTCTCCATCCCAGGTATTAAATGCCGCCCACATGACCTCTGTCCCAGTGCTGTGGGGAGAGAGACACAAACCACCCAGGGTTAAACTCACCCAGGTTAAACTCACCCTGGGTTAACTCACCCAGGGTTAGGTGAGCAAGGAGCTCCTGAGGCCAGGGCAGGCTTCTAGGACAGGCTTCTAGGGCAGGCTTCTGGAAGCGATGACACTTGACTTAAGCATCCTGGAAGGGTCAGGGCAACCTTGGCCTTGGCTCACTCCCAGGAGGAACCGCCCTCCCAGCATTGGATGTCTGAGTGACTGGCAGCTCTGCTTCGCTCCTTTCTTGAAATTCCGCTCCACCAACTGTTCCGGGGCTGGAACACTGAGATTCTGTGAAGCGGTGGGCCTATTGGAATGCACAGGAGGCAGCAGCCTGCCTGCCATCTCCTTTTCTTTCCCTGGGCTGTGTTCCCAGGGAAGGCGCGAACCTTCTTTTCCATGTCTCTTGGGCGGAACATTTGAATTCCCCTGGGAAACCCCACTAATTCAAAACTCAGTGATTCAGAATTGGTGATCCTATGAATAGGGACTTGGATTAACTTGTTCCTTGAAGCTTGATGTGAAGGATGGGTTTTTTTCTAATTATATAAATAGGCAAGATTTCATAGGTAATGATGCATTTTAAATCTATTTTTAAAGGCTTTAGGAGAAATCAGAGTCACAAAAGAGATCTTGAATCATTCAGTTCAGTCACAGGTTGGTCTGGTACCCAACTTCTGCTTGCATGGTTACATACCTCCTGTGACAGGGAACCCATTCCTTCCTGAGACAGTGGATACATTTTGCAGCAGGTTGATTTAGTTCCATTCAGTCACTCAGTCGTGTCCAACTGTTTGTGACCCCATGGACTGCAGCATGCCAGACTTTCCTGTCCATCACCAACTCCCGGAACTGGCTCAAACTCATGTCCATTGAGTCAGTGATGCCATCCAACCATCTCATCTTCTGTCATCCCCTTCTCCTCCTGCTGTCAATCTTTCCCAGCATCAGGGTCTTTTCCAATGAGTCAGTTCTTCTTCGCCTCAGGTAGCCAAAGTATTGGAGCTTCAGCTTCAGCATCAGTCCTTCCCATGAATACTCAGGACTGAGTTCCTGTAGGATTGACTGGTTTAATCTCCGTTCTGTCCAAGGAGGTTGATTAGAAGGGTCAATCAGTCAAGCAAGTTGACTAGAAGGGCCTTTCTCATAATGAAATCTGTGTAGGCTCCTTATTGTTCATATTTCTGGCCTCTGGAGCTGCACAGTTTATGCCATGAGGCCTGAAGATAAGCTCTCTGGGTCTTTTCTTGACTGGTTCTCCACACAGTCATTTGTGTAGAACACAATGGAGGCCTCAAGGCCTCGAGCCTCAGTGAAATTGCAGACTTTCTGGGTGAGAAACCCTCCCAGGGATAGAAGTGATTGGACAGCAGCTGCAAAGCCCTGGCCTGGAAACCTCAGGCCAGGGAAGCACTGGAAGGGGGAAGGGATTCCAGGCCAGCTGTGCCCTGAAGCCAGGTTCGTGGAGGAAGTTGAGGAGCTGAAGCTGTAAGGCGCAGTGCTGTGGGGCAAAGAGCCCTTGCAGAAGGTTGCCGGAAACAGGAACCAGGCACCTTGGTTAACTGAGTCTCTACTGCCCTCTTTCCTCCCTGGATCCTCACTCTTCCCCCTTCCTCCTGCTCTTCTTTGCTCTCTGATCACAATTTTTGGCTGGCATCCCCATCCCTGACTCTCTTGTCTCTTTCAGCCTCTCATCCTCTTTCTTTCCTATTATTTCAATGTCACTTTCTTTCTTTCTTTCTTTGTTTCTTTCTGCTTTGGTTCTTCTCTCTGTTTTCCTGCTCTTTCTGTCTCCATCACTGTTTCTGTGAGTCTCTCTCCCTCTGCCAAAGATATATTTAAAGAGAATATATTATATACACAAACGAGGCTTGACTAAAGCAACTTGTGAACTGGGCTTCATTTACCTGTTATCTTGAATGCTTTCTGTGAGGGGGGTGAGCCTTCCTTGAAATAAAATTCTATTCCCTGCTTCTGAGTGATGGTCTCTGCATCCATTTTGGGAAAGTTGAGAACAGGTAATTTCTGCAGCAGGCAAACAGGGTAAATAGATGAAAATCCAGATTCACAAACACAAAATTATTTGCTTCAGGAATTATTTAAATAGCCAGTGCATCTACAATGTGATTCAATTTATAAACATTAGCTTCACATGCAACCTCTATGTAACTTCCCTCTTATGTATGGTGAGTTCATATATCCGTCTTTAATAAAATGTTTAAAAAATTAGCAACATGTTTGGCAGCCTGAGTTCTTATTCTTTTGGGCAATTGGAGGGAGCAAAGTCTTTTTTGAAAGCAGCTTGACATAGTAGAAAAAGCACAGATTTTTTAATCCCAGCTTCTCCATTCTTTGGGTCTTAGGAAGGTTTAGACTCTCTGAGTCTCTATTTTCTCATCTGTAAAGTGGGGACAATAAGAAAACCTGGCAGGTCTGTTGCAAGGAAGAAATGAATTGGTATTTTAAATTCACAACCTTTGAAGCTATTAAGATTACTTGAAAGTTGAAAAACAAGCATATCTGGGGTTTTCCTTGGCATTTTCTAACCAGGGTTAGCAAAACCATAAAGATTTGGAGACTGTATTAGGAAGGCCATAGCTCTTTGCAGTAAAATCTAACATAAGAATTGCCATCAATTCCCGGGATTGAAAGGAAAGATTGTTTGACAAGCTGGGATGTGGAAACACCACTACGGCACTCTGTTATTAATAGTTGGGTTAACAGGAATATTTTAAATGGTACGTTTGGAAGATTATATTCCTTAGAGGCAGTAGTTAGATATGAATGTAAAATTTGGAAATTCTTGGCTCTATAAAAGTAGTATCCAATGATACATCAGGAGATGCAAATTTCAACAATAAATAGGAAAGATAAAATCTTGAATCAATTCAAACCAATAAAGAGTAAAATAGAGAGGTGAAGGAATAATTAAGCAGACAGAGAGTGGTAGGGTTGGAGGGAATCCACTGTGGAGAATGAGGGTTTGGACTAGACGTGGTGGGGGCTACAAGGTACCTGATCAGTTTCATTGTGAATTAAGAGAGTGAGAGGCCAGAAACTGGGTGGCAAGACCCAGCCAGGGGGTTTCAGAGGATTCCCCCAGAGCAGTGTCCAGTTAGCACTGGAGGAGACCCTAACAGCTTTTAACACCAAGTTGACTTTGAATTCATAGCTCATGGAGTGAGTGAAGGACTCAGGATCAATGAGGAGTGTTTTACTCAGTTCTGGGACTAAATCCAGGCCAGATTGGTTTAAATAGTCATAGATACTAGTTAATGATTAGAACAGAATGAAAAGAACGGAATGAAAGCACACTAATGATTTCCTTCGTCCTACCCTAAATGTGCTAAAAAAAAATCTTTTAAAATATGTTTCCAGTTGCCTTCTTTACTCTTTCAGTTTACATTCTCTTCTCAGATGCTCCCAACAGAATCTCTGCATCACTTCTGCAAGACTGCTTGTGGCCACAGGTCACTAGTGGCCGCCATGTTGCTAAATCCAGTGACCACTTCTGCAAGCTTATTTTATTTGACCATCAGCAATATTTAGCACAGTTGACCACAACCTCCTTTCCCCCCATATTTTAAACACTTATTTTGAAAATTTTCAAACCCATAGAAATTTGCAATGTTAGTCTAACAAATACCCATCTATTGTTTTACATTTTCTCACCCTTGTGATAGCTCTTTTGACAAAATTCAATGTATTATTATTGTGGTTACTTTTGCTGAACCACGTAAGGGCAAGTTGCAGACATTATAGCCCATCACTCCTGAATACTTCTGCATATATTTCCTAAGACCAAGGAAATAGATATCATTAATACATATATCATCGACTGGATGGACATGAGTTTGAGTAAACTCCGGGAGTTTGTGATGGACAGGGAGGCCTGGCATGCTGCAATTCATGGGGTTGCAAAGAGTCAGACACGACTGAGCGACTGAACTGAACTGAATACATTCATCTAAAAGATGCTCGTTATTCTAGTTTCTCCCATTGTCTCAATAATTGATCCTTACAACAACGAAAACAGAAATCCAATCCAGGAATCAAACCATGAGTATGCATTGCATTTAGTTATAGTATTAATTTTGTTTTTTCTTTAATCAGGATCTGTCCTTCTGCCTTTCTTTGCCTCACGACACTGACATTTTTGAAGAGGCCAAAGCAAGAAATTGTTTTGTAGAATGTCTAATTCTTCCTCACGGTTAAGTTCAGATGATTCATTCTTGGCAGAAATAGAAGTCATGATGTGTTCTCTGTGCCTCACGAGACCATGACGCTGCTTTGTCCCATCATTGGTGATGTTCCCTTTGATCACTCAATTAAGGTAGAATCTACCAGGTTCCTCCACTGTGAAAGGATTTTTCTCCTTTTATATTTAGTAGGTGATCTGTGGGGAGTACTCTGATCTTAATCCCTAATGAGAGATTTTTAGATCCATTAATGATTATTACCCAAACCAGTTATGGCAAAATGTTGAATTTCTTACTCTATCATCATTCCCTCTATGATTTTTAGTTGAAATTCTACTGTAAGGAAGACTTTCCCCTTCTCTTCCACTTTGGTTGGTTGGCTGCTTGCTTGTTTTGAATTAGTGCAAATTTATTACCCAGATCTTGGTTTCTAAATACCATTCTCCAACAAAAAGAACTAGGCTTCCTTGGACAAATGGCAAATTCTAGGGCTGGGACAAGAAAAGACAAGATGAGTCTGGGGTATCTTATAGTAAAAGAAAGTGAGGAAGAGCTGAGCGGGCCAGGGACAGAGAGGAAGGAAGAAAAGTTAAGAAAAATGATGGGAACATGTCAGAAGGACACAAGAGTCAATCTGAATGAGCTCCCAATGGCCAAAATTGGGACAACTGAAGCAACAGAGTACTTTATGATAGTATTGGATTATAGACAGTGTTTGTCACTCAGTTATATCTGACTCTTTGCAACCCCATCCACTGTAGCATGCTAGGCTCTCTGTTCATGGAATTCTCTAGGAAAGAATATAGAAGTAGGTAGCCATTCCCCTCTCCAGGGGATCTTCCAGACCCAGAGATAGAAGTCAGTTCTCCTGTATTGCAGGTAGATTCTTTACCATCTGAGCCACGCCGTACCCACCCACCAAATAAATTTCTATTAGGCTGTACTGATATAAGTAACTATTGACCAAACAAGTATGGGAAAAGAAACAAATTTTTCATGCAGAAGTCCAAATACTATATGTAGAAAAAATACGTAGATATTTCTTCCACCAGGTGGTAGAGCATAACTGTGCCTACCCCTTAAGGATGGACTGTGCATATGATCCTCTAAAGAATATACTAGGAAAGTGGGGAGAAGAGAGTGACTCCAAGTAGAGAAACTGACAATCACAACCTCAGCCAGGTGATCAAGGCCAACACCAACAGTCACAAGTCATGTGGATCATACGTACCTTTGATATGATGTGATAAACATGGCACTTTACCTCTGTGGTCTTCAGCCCCCAAACCTATAACCATAGTCTAATTACGAGAAAAATATCAGAAAAATCCCAAGGAGGGACATTCTACAAAATACCTAGTCAGTACTCCTCAAAAATGTCAAGATCATCAAAAACAAGGAAAGTCTGAGAATCTTTCATAGCCAAGAGGAGCCTAAGGAGATATGAAAACTAAATGTAATATGGTATCCTGGATGGGATTCTGAAACAGAAGAAGGATATAAGGTAAAAACCAAGGAAATCTGAGTAAAGTATGGACTTTAGCTAATAATATGTCAATATTGGTTCATTGATTGCAACAAATGTAACTTTTAATTGAAGATGTTAATTATTAAGGAAGGGAAGACTGGCTACAGAATATATGGGGACTCTGTACTATCTTTACAATTTTTCTGCAAATCTAAAACTGTTCTGAAATAAAAAGGTTTTTTTCTTTTATAAAAAAACTCACTTAGTATTTTAAAATGTGTAAATTTCATTGGATAAAAATAATACCTTTATTTTTTAAAATAAAAAAATATTGAGGGACTTGAGACATTTCCTCAGAATAGCTGGCGTGTGGTGAAGTTAAAATGAGAATTCAAATTGCCTTATAAATCTCATACTACCTGCAATGATCTGGATTGTGTCTCCCCTAAAATTTGTATGCTGAAGCCCTAACCTCCAAAGTGACTGTACTTGGGAAAGGGCCTTTAGGAAGTAATGAGATGAATATCAGGATGGGCCCCTAATCTGATAGAATTGGTGGCCTTATAAGAAAAGGAAGAGATCTATCTCCCCACAACCCCCCTACCTTATGCACAAACGGATGAAAGGCCATGTGAGGACGAAACAGCCATCTCCAAGCAGGAAAAGAGCGCTCTCACCAGTAACTGAACCATGCTGGACCATGATCTTGGATGTTCCAGTGCCAGAACAGTGAGAAAATTGATTTTTGTTGTTTAAGCCTCCTGTGTGTGTGTGATAAGTCACTTCAACCGTGTCCGAGTCTTTGCAACCCCTATGGACTGCAGCCTGCCAGGCTCCTCTGTCAGTGGAATGCTCCAGACAAGAATACTAGAGTGTGCTGTCATGCCTTCCTCCAGGGATCTTCCCCACCCAGGGCTCACACCCACGTCTCTTAAGTCTCCTGCATCTGCAGGTGAGTTCTTTACCACTAGTGCCACCTAGGGAGCCCCTTACACCACCTGTTCAGGGGTATATTGGTATAGGAGCCAGAGAAGACTAATACATTACCTTAAAAAAAAAAAAGAAGAATACTGTCATTTATTGAGTTTTATGTCCCAAGTAGTGTTCTTAGAACTTTACAGACAGTCAATTCTCACAGCTATTATGACAGGTAATTAAGCAATATTACTTTCCCATTTTGCAGATGAGAAACCAGAGGCTTAGATAAAAGGGTAACTTGCCTGAAATCACACAGCTAACAAGAGTCAGAAGTGGGGCTCCCACTCATGATTATTTGACCTCAAAGCCCAAACTCTTTCAACCATTCCCAGGGTCTATTCGTGGGGAGTAGGCAGTTGTGCTCCTCTGCGTGAGGAGAGAGCTGCTGCACAAATTATTTGGAATTTTTCTGCATGGGAAGTTTGTCTCTTCTGCCCCATTTGAAAATTTTTCCAATCGTTGTTTCTATCAATATAGACTTGTGGATATTTCTTTTATTCTAATACTACTTCATTTACGTTTTGACTCAAATTGTTCCAGTTTTAGTCACAGGGAGCTCTTTCAGTGGCTCCCAAGACCCTTTAACATATCCTCAGCATTATGTTTTAGTTTTTGCTTTTTCAGGCACTTCTTTACTTCCTAGAACTACAAGATCCTCCAGGACTGTCTTACATATTTTCTGCTCCAGTCATAGAATCAACCATTTTTCCAAAGAGCCCTGGTTCCTTTTATTGGAGAATGTTATTAGAGACCTAGACTTGGGCAATAAGTGTAATCATTGTTACCAGTCTATCCTTTCTAGGCCCTCTCAGTTGACAGAGCAAAAAAAAAAAAAAAAACAAAACAAAAAAAACCAAACACGTGTGTTTATACTAATTCATGGATATATGCATATCTATAAATATTCCTGTATGAAACTATTTGTGTCTAATCTAAGCTAAACATGAATTCATGGTGTCTCCCACTTTAATCCATTACCCCATGGATCATTCTAGTGTCTTTTGCTTATTTGTAACCTCCCACTGCAACAGTGAGAAACCTCACTCACATCATCCATTTACTTAATTGTTCAGTTCCAGTGTACCTGTTTATTGCTGTCAGAATTGTTAACTCCGATCCCCATGGGAAATGAGTTTTTTTTTTTTTAAAAGAAAACAGTTTTAATCTTACAGTACAGTACCTGGAGAAGTACAGTAGTACAGTACAACACCTGGCATACAGGGGCACGTTCGCATCTTTGAAAGTTCCCAACTTGGAGCTTCATGTGTAGGGAATTTACAGTCATCACATTGTCCCTGCCTGGTTGTAAATGAAACAGAGGAACGTGGGGCACACTTTTGGAGTATTTGATGAACACCAACTTTATGAGTTGATCATCTATGCAGAATTGTCTCTTTTGCATAGTCTCCATTTGTTTTAACCACTTATTGTGGATTCATCTTTCTCTTGCCTTCTCTCCCTCCTTGATTAAAACCTTGAGACACCCCCATTCCTGGTTTGATGATTATTTATCTGCTTCTTATAAACAATTCTGAGATTTCCTGTCCTTTTACAAAGAAAGAACATTTTAGTGTTTATTTATAGGTTGTCTTTTTGTTTGTTAGCTTTTAGTTGTATAAACTCCACTCGTTTCCCAAGTTACTTAGGTCAGGACCTTTCCCCCTACTCCCTTCAGTGAGATTGTTCCATACATTTGTAATATAGTTAGATTGGTTTGTCACATTCTGTCCTAGACATTAATTTCCTTAAGGATTTGTTTTAATCCAAACATTTACGCCCAGTAACATTCACTTTTTGTGATGCAAAGTTCTATGGGTTTTGATAAATGCAATTTGTCATGTATCTACCATTGCAATATCATAGAGAAAAGTTTCAGTGCCCTAAAATCTCTCCTGTGCTTCATACATTCAACCCTCTTCCCAAACCCCTGTGACCACTGACCTTTCTATCCTTGCTATGGTTTTTGCTTTTTCCAGAATGTTATGTAACTGGAATCATATAGTATGTAGTCTTTTCAGACTGGTTTCTCTCACTTAGCAATATGCAATGAAGTTTTATTCATATCTTTTTAAGATCTAAAAAATCATTTTTTTGCCACTGAATAATATTCCATTGTTATGGATGTACCATTTGCTTATCCACTTACCTATTAAAGGACATCTTGGTTGCGTCCAGATTTTGGCAATTATAAATAAAATTGCTATAAACATTTGTGTGCAAGTTTTAGTGTGGCTATGTTTTCAAATCAATAGGTTAAATACTTAGGACCACAGTTGCTGGATCATATGGTAAGATTACATCTATCTAGCTTTGTAAGTCTTCAAATTTGTTGTACCTTTTTGTCTTCTCATCATAAATTAATGAAAATTCCTGCTGTTCAATATCCTCATTAACAATTGATATTGTCAGAATTTTTGTTTTAGCCATTCCAATAAGTGCGTATTGGTATATTATTTTTCTTTTAATTTGGAATTCCTAGTGACATAGGATGCTGAGTATCTTTTCATGTTTGTGTGACATCTATATTATCTTCTTCACGAGGTGTCTCTTCAGATCTTTTCCCCATTTTTAACTGAGCCGTCTGTGTTATTAGAATCCTTGAAGGGTTCTTTGTATACTTTGGACACTAGTTCTTTCTCAGATATCTCTTTTTCATATATTTTCTCCTAGTCTGTGGCTTGTCTTTTCATTCTCTTCACAGTATCTTTCATGAACTGAAATTTTAAATTTTAATAAAATCCAATTCACTTTTTTATTTCATGGATCATTCTTCCAGTGTTATAACTAAAAACTCAACACCAAACCAAGATCATAGGTTTTTCTCTCATTTAATCATTTTGACAAACATAAACACTCACATGTTACAGATTGAATTGTTTCTCCACAAAAGAAATATTGAAGTTCTAACTCCTGGCGTCTGTGAATGTGACCTTATTTGGAAACAAGGTTTTTGCAGATGTAATCAAGTTAAGATGAGGTCATTAAGATGGGTCTTAATCCAACTTGGTGAGTGTGTTTATGAGAAAGGGAAACTTGAACACAGACACACAGGGAGAAGGCCATGTGAAGACGGAGGCAGAGATTGAAGTGATGCATCTACAAGTCAAGGAATACCAAAAATTGTCAGCTATCACCAGAAACTAGGAGAAAGTCCTTCCATGCAGTTTATTTTCAAAGTTTTTTTTTTGCTATTCTAGGTTCTTAGTACTTCTGTATGTATTATAGAATCTGTTTGTCAATTTCTACAAAAACATCATGCTAGAATTTTCATAAGGATTTAGTTGAATCTGTAGATTCATTTCGGGAGATTAGCTCAGTTGATAAAGAATCCACCTGCAATGCAGGAAACCCCAATTTGATTCCTGGGTTGGGAAGATCTGCTGGAGAAGGGATAGGCTACACACGCCGATATTCTTGGGCTTCCCTTGTGGCTCAGCTGGTAAAGATTCCGCCTGCAATTCAGGAGACCTGGCTTCGATCCCTGGGTTGGGAAGATCCCCTGGAGAAGGGAAAGGCTACCCACTCCAGTATTCTGGCCTGGAGAATTCCATGGACTGTATAGACCATGGGGTTACAAAGAGTCAGACATGACTGAGTGACTTTCACTTTCCTTTCAAAATCTTAATATAGGTTTTTACAGTACACAAACATGGCATATCTCTCCATTTGTTTATGTCTTTAATTTTTCTCAAAAATGTTTTGTAGTTTTCAAGTATAAAGATTTTACATCAGTTATCAGATTTATCTTTATTATTTTTGATACAATGTAAGCACTATTATTTTTAACTTTAATTTCCAATTTTGTGCTTCTGATATATTAAAATGTATTGATATTTGTATCTTGCTATCCTGCTGAGCTCACTTACTAGTTCTAGGTTTCTTACATTCCATAGGATTTTCTGCACAGACAGCTGAGAATGAAGACAGTTTTATTTCTTTCTTTCCATTCTGGATGCTTTTTTATATTTTGATTGCCTAATTGCACTAGTTACTACTTCTACAATATTGACTAGAGGTAGTGCGAGTGAACGTTCTTGCTTTTTCATGATGTTAGGAAGAAAGTGTTCCGTCTTTCATCATAATTATGATGTTAGCTGGTAGATATCCTTATATGCCCTGTGTCGAGTTGAGAAAGTTCTCCTTTAATAAATTTTTTTATCGAAGTATAGTTGATTTAAAATATGTTAGTTTAAGGTATACAGAGAAGTGATTCAGATGTACATACATATGAGTGTGTGTATATATACAGATATAGTCTTTTTTCAGATTCGTTTCCACTATAGGTTATTGTGAGATCTTGAATATAGATCTGTATTATACTGTGGGTCCTTGCTGTTGATTTTATGAATATTAGTGTGTGCATGTGTGCTCAGCTGCTCAGGCATGTTCAACTGTCTGCAACCCCATGGACTACAGCCTAGGCTTCTCTGTCCATGGAATGTTACAGCAAGAATACTGGAGTAGGTTGTCATTTCCCACTCCAGGGGATCTTCCTGACCCAGGCGTGGAACCTGAATCTCCTGCAGTAGTGTATGTATCTGTTAATCCCAAACTCCTAATATATCCCTCCCCTGCCCTTTCTGTTTGGTAGCCATAAGTTTTCTGTCTGTGCATTTCTTTTTTGTAAACTAGTTCATTTGTATCATTTTTTTAGGATTCATATATAAGTGATATTATATGATACTTGTCTTCATCTGACTTCACTTAGTATGATAATCTCTAGGTCCCTCACATTACTGCAAATGACACTGTTCCATTCTTTCTTTTAATTTTATTCTTTTTGATGGCTGAGTAATATTCCATTGTGTATGTGTACCACATCTTTATCTATTCCTCTGTTAATGGATTCAGGTTGCTTCCTTGTCTTAACTATTGTAAATAGTGCTGCTATAAACACTGGGGTGCATGTATCTTTTCAACTTAGAGTTTTCATCTTTTCTGAGTATATGCCCAGGAGTGGGATTGTTGGATCATATGTTAGCTCTATTTTTAGCTTTCCAAGGAACCTCCATACTGTTCTCCATTTGGCTGCACCAATTTACATTCCCACCAACAGTGAAGGAGAATTCCCTTTTCTCCACACACCTTCCAGCATTTATTATTTGCAGACTTTTTGATGATGGCCATTTTGATTGGCATGAAGTGATATCTCATTGTAATTTTGATTTGTATTTTTCTAATAATTAACAATGTTGAACATCTTCTCATGTGCTTACTGACCATCTATATATTTTCTTTGGAGAAAGGTCTTCTGCTCATTTTTTGATTGGGTTGTTTAGTTTTTTATATTGAGTTGTATATGAGGAAATTCCTTTTTATTCTTAGTTTGTAAGAGTTTTTATTAGGAATGGGTGTTGAATTTTACAAAAATCTTTTTCTGCATCTAGTGAGAGAGTCTTAAGGTTTTTAGTCTGGTATTATGATGAATTATATCTATTGGTTTCATAATGTCAAATGTAATTATTATTCCAGGGATTAAATCCCATGTGGTCATAATTTATTATTAGTAGTATATATTGTTGCATCTGACTTGCTAAAATTTTATAAAGAATTTTTGCCTTTGGGGATTTCCCTGGTGGTCCAGTGATTAGGAATCTGCCTTGCAATGCAGGGGACAGGGGTTCCAACCTTAGTTGGGGAACTAAGATCCCACATGCCACAGGGCAATTGAGTTCATGCACTCTGGAACTCTTGTGCCACTACTAGAGAGCCTACTCGCTTCAGTGAAAGATCCCACATGACCCAATGAAGATCCCAAGTGCCACAAAAGACCCAATGTAGCCTATATATATATTTATTTTTAAAGTATTAATAAAAAATAAGTTTTGCATTTATGTTCTTGATAGAAATTGACCTTTAGAATTCTTTCCTTAATGTTTGAATGGTTTTGATGTCAGAATAAAATTGGCCATAAAGAATGAGTTGGGAAGTCTTTCCCCCCTATTCTTTCACCTTTCTGGAAGAGTTCAAATAGAATTGGTGTTTCTTCCTGAAATGTTTGCTATAATTAGCCAGTGAAATTATCTGGACCTGCAGTTTTCCTTTTTTTTTTTTTTTTTTGGATTAATTTATTTATTTTAATTGGAGGCTAATTACTTTACAATATTGTAGTGGTTTTTGCCATACATTGACATGAATCAGCCATAGGTGTTCAAGTGTCTCCCATCCTGAACCCCGCTCCTACCTCCCTCCCCATCCCATCCTTCAGGGTCATCCCAGTGCACCAGCCTTGAGCGCCCACCCTGTTTCATGTATCGAACCTGGACTGGTGATCTATTTCACATATGGGGACCTCGAATTTCTTTTGTGGAAAGGTTTCAGCTGTAAATTCAATTTCTTTAATAAATGCAACACTATTCACACTATCAATTTATTCTTAAGTGAGATTTGGTTAATTGAGCATTTAAAGAAATTTGTCCATTTTCATCTAACTTTGAGAAGTTATTGACATAAAGTTGTTTTTAATATTCTCCTACTACACTTTTTAAATTTGTAGACTCTGTAGTGATGTCACCTCTGTAATTGCTGATATTGGTAATTTGTGTTTCCTCTCCATCTTTTTTTTTTAGGGTAGTAGTGAAAGTTGCTCAGTCATGTCTGACTCTTTGTGACCCCATGGACTGTAGCCTGCTAGGCTCCTCTGTCCATGGAATTCTCCAGGCAAGAATACTGGAGTGGGTAGCCGTTCCCTTCTCCAGAGGATCTTCCCAACCCAGAGATCAAAACCAGGTCTCCCTTATTGTAGGCGAATGTTTTACCATCTGAGCCGCCAGAGAAGCCCATCTTTTATTTTTTCTTAATTAGCTCCATCTTTTATTTTTTCTTAATTAGCCTGTACAGAAGTTTAATATTCTTAGTGTTGTTTCCAAAGAACTTGCTCTTGGCTTCATTTACTTTCTCTATTTTTTTCTATTTTATTAATTTCTATTGTCATATATATTTCTTTTTCTCTGCTTACTATGGGTTTGATTTGCTCTTCTTTTTCTAGTTTCTTAGGGTGAAAGCTGATCTCATTGATTTGATACCTTTCTTCTTTTCTAATATAGGAATATAAATTTACCTGTAAGTACTACTTCAGTTACATTCTACATATTTCAAAATACTGGGTTTTCATTTTAATTCAGGCCAAAATACTTCCTAATTTATGTTTTGATTATTTTTATGACAGAAGGGTAAATTAGAACTGTGTTACATAGTTTCCAAATATTTGGGAATTTTCTTTTAATAGATATCTTTCTGTTGTTAATTTCTAACATAATACCATCATGTTCTTCTCATGGGTTTTATTTTTCTGGACCTTTATGTGCCTGGTTATTTTTTAATGGATGCTGGATAGTGTGAATTTTGCATTTACATTGCATTTGGGTGCTGAATATTTTTGTATTCCTAAAGGTATTCTGGAGCTTTGTTTTAGAATGTGGTTAAGTTACTTGACAATAGCTTTAATACTTTTGGTGCTTGATTTTAAGCTCAGTTAGGTAGGACCAAAGAAGTATTTAGCTTAGGGTTAATTTTTCCCAGCTCTAAGGTAAGACCCCATTGGTTATTATTCCAATTAATGTGCCGTAACTTGTAAAGGTTTTCATTCTAGCTATCAGAAACAAGTTCTATTTTCATCCTTGTGTGATTTTCAGGCACTGTTCTGAAAGTTCTATCAAAACACTACACTGAGAATTCTAGATGTCTTGGTTTTTTTGGCCCTCAAATTTAGACTTCTCAACTCAGGAATAGGGTGAGGCTTTACCAGGGTCCTGCCTTTCTGCATCATTGCCTGAAAACATTCTCTAAGCAGTAAACTGGGTCAATAATAAGGCTCTCTTTGTTTCCTGTCACTTAGGGATCACTGTCCTTCATTCCTCTGATGTCCAATATCTGGAGAGCCATTATTTCATATATTTTGTTCATTTTTAAAATGTGTTTCAAGTGGGGGGTTAAAATCCGCCTCCTGTTACTCATGTGAGCAGAAGTCGTAGACCCAGCAATTCACTTTTTAAATGTTTAAAAAAAGAAGAAACTTTTTCCTTTATATTTTTTCACAAAATTACCAGTGTCCTTTATTCCTTTCTTTAGATCTGAATTTCCATATGGTCTTATTTCTCTTCAGCTTGAAGAATTTTCTTTAGCATTTCTTGTAGTTTGGTGTCCTGAAGACATAATATCTTGCTTTTCATTTATCTGAAATTATCTTTATTTTATCTTCATTTTCATAAGATATTTTCACTTAATATAGAATTTTAGCTTGACAGGTGTTTTTTGCTATCTCTCTGTCTTTTTTTTAAAATAGCATTTTAATGATGTCTTGTGGCCTCAATTGTTTCTGATGAGAAATCAGCTACCTCTGGTTGCTTTTAAGATTTTCTGTTTATTTGTGTTTGGGGGGAATTTAACTTTGATGTGAATTTCTTTTTATTTATCTTACTAGAGGTGTGCTGAACTTTCTGAATCTGTGGACTTCTTTCTTTCTTTTTGAGAGGAGGGTCAAATTTGGAAGATACTTGGCCAATATTTCTCCAAATATTTTTTTTTGCCCTGTTCTCCCTTCTCCTTCTAGGGCTGGAGTTGCTCATTTGTTCAGCCACTTGATGCTGTCTCACAAATCACTGAGGCTCTGTTAATTGTTTTTCAACCTTTTTTCCCCCTCTGTGCTTCAGTTCGAATGATTTCTATTGAACTGTCTTCCAGTTCACTGATCCCGTCCTCTTCTTTATCCTATCTACTATGATATTTTCTAATGAATTTTTAAAAATTTCTAATATTACATTTTCCAGTTCTAGATCTTTAAATAATATTCATATTTCTTCTAAAATTCCCCATCTCTTCACACATTAAATATACCTTTCCTTAAGGATTTATTATCACATTTTTCACAGTTATTTTGGTGTTCCCTTCTGCTAATGTTGGTATCTGGTTCATTTGTCACTTTGTTTTTGTCAACTGATTTTTCTCTTCACTGGGTTATATTTTTCTGTCTCTTCACATGTCTAATTGTGTGTGTGTGCGTGTGTGTGTGCATGCTACTCTTTATATTTTATTGAGCAGAAATTAATTTCCAATTGTATAATTGATTTTCTTTCTCAGAATTATACCAGAATTGAGATTGCTTTAAGTAAAACTTACAAAATGACAGCTATAAAACTATTTAAACTTGACTAAACATTCTGACAAGCATACATCTAATGGATGAAAAACAAAAACAACACTACAAAAAACCCAACTATACCATTTGTTAGGATTGCATAGCTTTTTAAAAAAGAAAAAAAAAAATTCCTCAGATTTCCAGCTATCATTTTCCACATGGGCTTCTTGGAGTCTCATCCACTATTTCAGGGTTAATGTGTCAGCCAAGGACTGGAGTGGGGCTCTTCTCGCTAAGCCTCCTTTCTTGGATTTCCCCTTCAATTTCCAAATGCTCTGGCAGGTCCAATATTCACCCGTCAACTGCTCAAGCCTGTAATGACTGCAGCTTTCTGCTTGAACTCTCTCTGAAGTGCCCCAGTACACCACGCAGACTGGGACTGCCCTCTCAAGAAAAGCTGGATAAATGGATATCACCTTGTGTGGTTCCCGTCTTTTCAGAGTCAAAACCCCTCTAGTTTCTGCCTGATTTGGGGTCATTTTCCTGTACCTTCAAACAGTTCATTTTTTTCTATTTTATGCAGAGTTTATAATTACTCTTGGTAAGCTAACACAGAACAAACTACCATTACCCTAAGTTGGAAGTCTCCTGACAATGGTTTTTAAACTGAGGATAGTATCTACTTCATAGGTTTGTTTTTCCTCTGTGCAAGAATTAAATAAGGAATACATATGTAAAATGCCTGGCATAGATAAATATTCAAAAAGTGTTAGTTTCCTTCTCTTTATGTTGAATTGGCATCGACTTCCTTTTATCTTCCCCTCATTAGCCCTTGCTTTGCTCTCTGGCTCCAACCTATATAGGATGATTTCCTTTCCATGGGACAGCTAATCAGGGATTGGATGACAGAGATCATATCCTGTACCCCAAGCCTCCCCTATCTTCAGGTCCCAAACCCCAGTTCTTCCTGCCATTTCTCAGATCATAGTTTTTTTTCTCTAGGGAACGTGGAATCTCTTTAGCCACTCCATTTCTTCACTGAGGAATCTCCTAAGTTCAAGCTCAAGTTCTGCCATTTATGAACTCCATAACTTGAGGGAGTCATCTTTTGGGTTTCAATATCTCCTTCAGGAAAATGGCATAATAATCCCTATCCAGCGTGTGCCTTACAAACCCAGACCCATTATGAAACTTTAGCTACTGTTGGTGGGAAGAGTCTTGAGGCGAGGTCTCCACTGCCCAGGTTTCTGTGGGGCTCCCTTCCTCTGGTTGTCTTGGTGGTTGGGGAGAAGAAGAGAAAGGGAATATCAAAACATAATTCAGTCTCTTTCCACCAGAGAAACCTGTGGCTAGTTTTCTCTTGAATTACCAGAGGTAATCACATCTTCCTATTGCAAGTTTCAGTTTTCTTTCCAAGACCACACAGTCTAACCTCATCTGAGAAATGCATATTTTTTTCTGTGATTATAACTTCAATCCTATTTTTTTTTTACCGGTCTTATTATGCCACAGAGGTATTTTCTTCCTTCTGAGTGTCTCTGTCTGAAACACTAGGATCAAGTAATACATCCCCGACCTGACAAAGTTTCTCTGTGATTAAAATTTCTTTTGGAGGAAAAGGAATGATAGTGATTTGGTTTTTTTCTCCAAATAGTAGAAAGCAACAGCAAAGGTGACAATTCCTTTTTCAAGTTCCTATAGTCATGATTAGGGTGATAATAATTGGGTAATTTTTTAACCAAAGCAGGATACCTTTGAGAATAAAAGGGCATATCAATAATTATGCCATGACTCTCCCAGGAAACCTGGAATGTGTATGGCATTATACTATTACATGCATAGGGTCTTGACTTCCTTTACAGCATCCTGAGTCTTAAGGGATACAAAATACTAAAAAAATACAGATAAACAGCCTTTCTCCATTCCTGTTTAGAAACTTCCTTTCTGAGGAACTTCATCACTGGGGACTTCAACCAAGTGGTCCGGGGGGCTTAGACATGATCACCTGTGCAGAACCACCAGGGAAAGGACTAATGTGGTCACTTTTGTCTGAGGCGTGGTCTCAGCTCTAGAGGCAAAGGCTTGAGCTCAAATCACCCTCTTGCACCTCAAGGACTCGCTGCCCCTCATTGAGCTGTGTCCTGACTGGCTAATATCTGTTTACTGCCACAGCTTTCACCAAAGGTCACTGCCTTCCCCCAGAGGTGCTAGTTTGCATGTAATGGAGCTACAAAGTGACCCTCCTCTCCTCTAGCTCAGTTCAGCCCTAGTCCCAGCCCAAGTCTAAGTCCCAAACAGAATATTCAAGAAATACACGTGACATACATCTTAATATTTTTCTGAGCAAGGCATGCTTTTTCATGTCTTGCACCTTTCCAACCAATATTATTGTGTCTGGAATGTCTTTATCCTTTCTAATCCTTTCTATCTGGTAAGAATTTACTCCTTTTTCAAGTCCCAACTCAAATAGCATGTGCTCTGTGAAGCCTTTTCTGACACCTCTCACCTCCACTAATCTGCTCAGGTGTCAGAATTCATTTGGCTTTGCTTCTGCTAATGTAATTTTAAAAAAAAAATCTTTTTTAAAGCGTGACAGTAGTTTAAACAAGATAGGACTCTACTTCACTTCCACATAGTAAAAGTCAGAAGGTCAATAGTCCAAGGCTGGTACAGTGGCTCCTTGGTGCCACTAGGGATTCAGGCTCCTACCTTTCTGCTTTGCAATCCTCAGGAGGTCACCTCATGGTTCAAGATAGCTGCTACAGCCAGAGCTGCAGGTCCATATGACAACTGGAAAAAGAAACAGTAGAAGAACAAAAATGGATTTTCCTAGCTAATCAGGTCCTTTTTATGTTAGTGTTATGAATGGCATGAAAAAACTTTTTCAAACATTAAACCAACCTTGAATTCCTGGAATTAATCCAATTTGGCCAAATACATTATCATTTATACCCATTGCTGGATGCCACTTGCTAAGGCTTGAAGATTTTTGCATCTGTGGTTCACGAGTGAAAATGACCTGTAATTTGCCTTTATCATGTGGTGTTTGTCAAGTTGTGGTGTGTGACTATGCTAACTTCATAAAAGGGTAGAAACTACTCTTTTTTTTGACACTTTGGAATGTTTATGAAAGATTGGAATTATTTGTTCCTTTGAATGTTTGGTAGAACTCACTGATAAAATCTTTGGACCTGGAGTTTTCTTTATAGGAAGGCTTTTAACTATTCTTCAAATTTCTTTAGTGATTTTAGGACTATTCTGCGTTTCTATTTCTTCTTGATAAGCTATGTTTTCTAGGTTGATATGCACTTCATCCAAATTTTCTTTAGTATATTCTTTTTATCTGGTTCTTCCATCTACTATTTCTGCAGCATTTCAGAAAATATCTTCAGTTCTGTCTTTCATTCACTGATTCCTATTTTTATTTTTAGGTTTTTATTTGATTCTTCAAATCCACTTGCTCTTTTCTGATATTTTCAAGCATTTAGCATCTTTATTGAGTTATAGCTAACATAAAATAAATGACATTTATTTAGTCTAAAATTTTATGTTTTAACCTAAGTAGACACTTGTGAAATTGTAACCACAGTCCAGAAAATGAACATATACATCACCCACACAAAGTTTCCTTTTTCTCCTCTATAAACCCCTTTTCTGTCCCAACTTACTCACCTCCCATTCCCAGGCAACCACTGATCTGATATGTCACTATAATTTAGTTTACATTCTTAGAATTTTATATTAATGAAATAACATCATAGGTATTCTTTTTGCTGTTTTTGTCTGAAAAAGTGAAAGTGTAGTCATTCAGTTGTGTCTGACTCTTTGCATCCCCATGGCTACTCTCTGTAACCCATCAGGCTCCTCTGTCCATGCAATTTTCCAGACAAGTATACTGGAGCGGGTTGCCATTCCCTTCTCCAAGGGATCTTTCTTATCCAGGGATGAAACCAAGGTCTCTTGCACTGTAGGCAGATTCTTTACCATCTGAGCCGTCTGGAAGCCCTGTTGTTGTCTGGATTATTTTATTCAGTATAGTTACTGTGAGATTTATTTATAGTCTTACTTGTATCAATATTTCATTCCTTTATATTGTTGAATGTATTCTACTCTTATGACTACACAGCCATGTTCTAGTCATTCACTTGTTGATGGACATTTGAGTTGTTTCCAGTTTAGAGCTATCACAAATAAGGTGCCATGAACATTTATACATGTCTTTGAATGGACATATGCTTTTAATTCTACTTAGTACCTGAAAATGGAATGATCATGTTATATGGTAGGTGAGTGTTTAAACTTTTAAGAAACCACTAACTGTTTTCAAAATAATGCTACTATTTTACAGTTTTGTCAGCAGTATATGAGGGTTCCAGTTGTTCCACATCTTTTCTAATATTTGGTCTGGTAATTATTTTTAGACATTCTAATAGATGTGCAGAGATATCTCATTATATTTTAAATTTGCATTTTCCTAATATCTAATGAAGCTGTGTCTTTTCTCTCTCTTTTTCCCCTGATCAGTCTGGCTAGAGATTTATCAATTTTATAATCTTCTCAAAGAACTATCTCTTGATTTCATTGATATTCTCTATTGTTTCCATTTTCTATTTCAAGAGTTTCCACTCTGACTTTTATTATTTCCTTTCTTATGTTTTGTTTAGGTTTCATTTATTTTTTGTTTTCTAGCTTCTTAAGGTGGAAGCTGTGGCCATCGATTTGAGAACATTCTTTTTAATGTAGGAGCTTAATGTTATAAATTTCCCTCTAAGTACTGTTTTATCTGCATTCCATAATTTTGATATGGCACCTGTTTCACTTATAGTCAGGTCAAGTCAAAATACTTTCTAAATTCCTTTTTCCTTCTTTACACTATAGGTTATTTAAAGTATGCTATTTGGAAATTTTCTACATATTTTCTACTGATTTCTAACTGAGCTCAATTTTGATTTGAGAACATAATTGTGTGAATTGAATTCTTTTAAATGTATTGAGACTTGTTTTGTGTTCTGGAATGTAGTCAGTTATAGTGAATGTTCCATGTACACTTGAAAAGTAAATATATATTCTTCTGTTACTGGGCAGAATGTTTCATAAATGTCAATAAGATAGTTAATAGTGCTCTTCAAGTCTTTTATACCCGTTTGATTTTCTGTCTATTGTCCTAGCAATTATTGAGAGAGGAGTACTGAAACCTTTGACCATTGTTATGGATTTATCTATTTCTCCTTGATATTCTATCTATTTTTACTTTAAATATTTTGTTACTTTGTGACTAAGTGCATAAGTATATAGATTTGTTTTGTCTTCTTGATAAATGTCCTGTTTTATCAATATAAAATCCTATTCTTTATTCCAAGTAATACTTTTTGCTTTGAAATATACTTTGATATTAATGTAGCCACCCCCAACTTTCTTTTGATTAGTGTTACATAGTGTAATTTTTTGTCCTTTTATTTTTAATACATTGTGTCTTCATATTTAAAGTGAGCTTCTTTTCTTTTCTTTTTTTCTGCTCTACATGACTTGCTTGCAAGATATTAGTTTCCTGACCAGGGATTGAACCTGGGCCCTCAGTAGTGAAAACAGAGTCCTAACCACTGGACCATCAGGGAAGAAACCTCAAGTGAGTCTCTTTTAAGGAACTGAATTTTGTTTTTTTTAATCTAGTATGATCATCTTTGCCTTTTAATTGGAGTCTGTAGACTATTTATAAATTTAATGTTTTTATTTATATGGTTGGATTTAAATCTACTATTTATTTTGTTTTTTATTTATTCCAGCTATTCTTTGTTCCTCTTTTTCTACCTACTTTTGAATTAATTATGTTTTATGATTTCTTTTATATCATTTTCTGGTTTATTAGCTGTAACTTTGTTGTATTAGGACAGGCATACCTGCATATCTCATTTTATTGCACTTCACAGATGCAGTTTTTACACATTGAAAGTTTATCATAACCCTATGTCAAGCAAGTCTATTGCCACCATTTTTTGACAGTTTTTTCTCATTTTGTGCCCCAGTGTCACATTTTGGTAAGTCTCATCACATTTCAAACTTTTTCATTGTTATCATATTTGTGATGGTGATCTGTGATCAGTAATCTTTGATGTTACTAGTACAACTCATTAAAGGCTCAGGTGATGGCTAGCATTTTTAGCAATAAAGTACTTTTAAAATGAAAATATATGCATTTTTTAGACATAATGCTATTGCACACTTAATTGACTACTATATAGTATAAATATAATGTTTATGTGTACTGGGAAAAAAACAAAAAAGAGATCATGTGGCTCATGTTACTGTGATATTTGCTTTATTGTGGTGGTCTGGAAATAAACCTGCAGTGTCTCTGAGGTCTACCTATAGTTAATTTAGGGTTTATAGCATACATGCCTGAGATTACATTCTACCTTCAAAAGGTATACTACTAAACACATAGTGTATGAACCTTACGAATAAGCTTCCTTTTCCCCTCATCCAAGCTTTTGTGCTACTCTCATCATACTTTCAAATCCTATATCATACCTCACTATGTATTTTTTTCTTTAAACAGTCAATTATCTTTTAAAGGTATTTAGCTAATAATAGTTATGGATTGCCACCTCTCACTAGAGTTTCCTCCCAGGTCAGTTTTTGTTATTCTGTAGCTCTTTCCCCATGCTACCCTGTTATTCTTTACTGCTTTGACCCAAGCCTAGATACAGAATCTTTCATTGATTCTTCCAAAGAACACTCAGCACAGTAAGGGTGTATGTGTGGGGGGACAGGGTGGGGAAGTGGTGGGAGCAGGGGCAGGCGTCAAGAGTGGGGAAGAACATGTGTGAGGCTAACAAAAGTAAAGGAAAAATTAAAACTGAATATCAGATATACCTATTCCTAGGGTCCATCAACAGTCATGGACATCTTGGTCATCCTTGGCCATCTCTGCTTCACACTCTAGAACTACTGCCATGTTCTGGACCAACTTACCTCTACAGAAGGGAAGCCCCTTTGATCATGTTCTTCTAAATGGACTTCAGGCCCTGGAAAGACTGTGAGATCCTCTTTTCCCCAATCCGAGGCCTACCTCATTTCCTTCCCAGGGGATTAACAGTGAGAATCTCCAACTCTTACAGACTAGATACCCTCCCTCCATTCCCGGACAGGATTGGACCCTATGACCTGGTATCGTCACATGGTCCCCAGTGCATTTCCCGAAGATAACACCAAATCCCCTTCACTTCCATGTCATAGTTCTTCATCTCCAATGTGGATTGAAAAGAACGTTAGGCATGTTCATCCCTCCTTATTGAATATAAGCTCATGATCTCAATAGCATATATTCGAAAAAAATACACACACGAATGAAGACATTGCTGGGTAATTCTTTACATTTTTGCTTTTTAAAATATTATTTATTATTTTTGTCTGTGCTGGATCTTCGTTGCTGTGTGCAGGCTATCTTATTGTGATGGTGCTTGAGTTGTGGTGCTTGGGCTTCTCATTGTGGTGATTTCTCTTTGTGTGAAGCACAAGGTCTAGGGTATGCAGGCTCAGTAACTGCAGCATATGCGCTCTAGAGTGTGGTTCAGTCATTGTGGGGGATGGGTTTAGTTGCTCCATGGCATGAGGAATTTTCCCATACCAGGGATTGAACCTGTGTCCCCTGCATCAGCAGGCGGATTCTTAACCACTGGACCATTGGGGAAGTCCTAAAGTTTTGCTTATAGAAAAATAATCTTTCCCCAGAGCCCTGGTCCTGCGAAAGATACGGCTGATCCACAACACTGAATGGAACACTCAATTGTCAGCATGCATTTGAACCATGGCACTGGTTGTACAGTGGGGCATATCTACTGACCTTACATCTGCAATACAGTGTGGTGATTAAGAGTTGACTGACAGGCCTCCCCGTAATGGCTCTTATCAGAATGAAAGTCTGGTCTTCTCAATTAAAAAATAAAAAAAATTACATCTCCCTCCTGAAGAGGGACACTGGAAGCAGACACTTTTCAAGACTTCCAAGTGAGCTTCCTAACCCTACCAATTTTAAAATCTAAAACTAACTCTAGGTAAGCTTTCTGTTAGCAGCTTTAAGTTAGTATGCCCACTGTGTGAGGTCTGAGACAGAATACTATAAAATCTTTAGTCATCATTGCCATCAAAGGTACCCAGGAACTAGAACACGTCATTACTAGCCTTTCCCAGAGTGCATTTGGGGAAGCCTGCTCAACTGCAAAAGGATTGTCCTATGTTCTGCATGTTCTTGTCTTTCCTTTTCCCCAACATGTGTTTGCACCAGGTCTGGACACTTGTCCCAAGGCCAGTCATGGACCAGTGAAACCATATTACTGCAGAATTTAAATAGGAGTCAACATTTAGTTGGTAGTGACAGGAATTTGTGTTCAAGTTTACAGTTGGTGATAGAGTAGGTTCTATATGCAATACCCCATGCACTCTGAAGTTACAGGGAGCAGAAATCACAAAGGCAGCAGAGGGAATAGGCCAGTAGAAGAGGCTAACAAAGTAAGAACAATGTGTTCCCTGGAAAGGAGATGCAGAGAGAGATGCTGCCTCCTTCCCTAATATCACTGACCCTAGTTGCAGATGCAGTGAGTTCTTGCCCGGGATCCTGTGACATCCCTCCATATGATAGGATTTTCCCATCCAAACCTTTCTCTCCCATTCTTGGTTTTATTCCATGTGATGTGCACAACAAAAAGAGGGCATCTCCCACCTCCCTTACAGTAAGAATAGCCTTAGCCTAAATCCTGGCCAAAGGAACTTCAGTGGAAATTGTTGAGTGGAACTTCCTGGAAAACTCTTTTAAAGGGGCTTAAATGCAGCTGGAGTGTACTTTTGGCCCTTTCCACTCTCCTTCTATCTGCAACCTGCAGTGCTGAGTTGATGGCTAATGCCCTAGTTTAAGGGTGGATGTCTTAGCTAAGAATGGAGGAGCAGATTGCCATCTCTGATGACAATCAAGCTGTTATACTAGCCTGAGATTGCCTGCCTCTCAAATTCTTTTAATGAAAGAAAAACAAACTCTTCATGTCCACTTTGTTCCACTGAGAGCTACAGGCAGTCAGCAGCACAGGTCCCTCACAGAGCCAGAACTCACTTGGCAGATGGTTCATTTGCTAAGCACGTGTTGACAGCCCATGAGCTGGGACATGGGCCCTCCCTACCTTGGTGACTTTCTTCAAAGGCCCCATGTCTACAGAAGAAGCAAAAAAGCAGGTGCTGACCACCTAGAACAAGAAGAGAGATTCTTTGAGGGGTGGCTACCCAGCAGCATCAAGGTAGCTGTGTGGGGCACCCTCTTTGGTGCCTTTAGATGGTCACAGGAGGAATTTCTTTTTGGGCCTCAAGTTGATGTCCATGCTGTGGGCAACAGCACCACTATTCATGAGTTTTTAAAATGCATCTGGGAAAGGTTTTCTATAATGGTTGCACCAAGCCTTTCTTCACTGGCTTATAGGAAAAGGGATGGATGGGGTGGAATTCATGAAAATTGGAAATTACATGATGATCTGGTGTTGTAATACCAGTAGTGTGAAGAAGCTGTAGTTGATAGAGAAGAAGCTTTTATAGATGGTGAGAAAACCGTCAGTGAGTAAAGGAGCCTCTCTGCCTCTAGTTCTAAAAAGACATGGTATTTCCTTAACCCTTCATAACTGAAGATTTGAGCATCTTCAAACTTCAAATTGCCACTGGGTCAAATGGCTCACATGTTTCTAAAGAAGTTAATATAGGACCCTCAAAAACATGATAAAATTGTGATGGCAGTCATTTGAAATATAGAAAATAACTAAAATAGGGAGAGATTGGGAATCCTGCCAATCAGATCAGATGATGAGGACTTTCTATTAATAATACAGGACTTGAAAGACCTGGTGGGCCATAAAAAGCTAAATAAATAAGCTTTATTTTCTATTAAGGGTCCAGTGATGTCTCTGAGATTTAGCATGGAGTGTAGTTAAAATAATTAGTACTTTTTTATCCTTTTTTGATGAAATCCTGAAGTCGTATAGGAATATCATGTCTTGAATATGCAATATTAAGGTTTGAAGCAATCTTTTCATAGTAAAATACTAAAATTTGTAAAAAAAAAAAAAGGGGGGGTTGTTTGCTAAAAATTACTTGATATTATCTAGTAGGATTGAAAGTATGCGAACCCAAATGATACAACTAACAAGGGCTTAATTTCCAAAATACAAAATAATAATATAATAAAACTTTGAAGCATTCTTGTCATAATAAAATACTTTAAAAATTGTAAAAAGAAGTTTGCTAAAAAATTAATTGGTATTATCTACTAGGATTGAAAGTATGCAAACCCAATGATACAACAAACAAGGACTTTATTTCCAAAATATACAAATAATTCATATAATTCAATAACAACAATAACAAAAAAAAAAAAAAAAAAAAACCCAGTTGAAAAATGGGCAGAAGATTTAAAGAAATATTTCTCCGAAGAAAAACAGATGGTCAATAGGGACATGAAAAGATGCTCGACATCCTTAATTATTAAAGAAATGCAAGTCAAAACTACAATGAGGTACCAACTCACACCAGTCAGAAAGGCCATCATTTAAAAGTCTACGAATAACAAATGCTGAAAAGGGTGTGGAGAAAAGGGAACCAGCCTCTACTGTTGTTGGGAATGTAAACTGGTACAGCCACTATGGGGAACAGTATGGAGGTTCCTTAAAAAGCTAAAAATAGAGTTGCTATATGGATCCAGCAATCCCACTCCTGGGCATAATCCAGACAAAATATAGTTCCAAGAGATATATATGCCCCTATGTTCATAGCAACACTATTCACAATAGCCAAGATATGGAAATAATCTAAATGTCCATCGACAGATGAAAGGATAAAAAAATGTGTGTGTGTGTGGAATACTGCTCAGCCATAAAATGAAATAATGCCATTTGCAGCCACATGGATAGAGCTAGAGAATATCATAAGTGAAGTAAGTCAGAAAAAGAAAGACAAATATCATATGATATTATTTATATGTGGAATCTAAAATATGATACAAATAAACTTATCTATGAAACAGATTCATAGACAGAGAAAACAAACTTGTGGTTGCCAACCAAGAGGGGTATTCAGGGAGGGATGGATTGGAATTAATATATAAAAACTATTATGTATAGAATGGATAAAAAACAAGGTCCTACAGCATAGCACAAGAAATTATATTCAATATCCTGTGATAAACCATAATAGAAAAGAATATGAAAAAGTATGCATATGTGTGTATAATGCAATCACTTCGCTGTACAGCAGAAATTAACACCTTATAAATCATCTATATTTAATAAAGTAAATTAAAAAATATATATATACAAGCCCTATAATCATACAATTCCCTCATAAGTATATGCCCTAGAGCAGAGGTCAGAAAACTTTTTCTGAAAAAGGCAAGATAGTAAATACTGTCAGTTTGGCAGGTCATGCAGTCTCTGTTGCAACTATTTAATGCTGCATTCATAGCTAAAAGCAGCCACAGACTATATGTAAACAAATGGGCATGGCTATATGCCAATAAAACTTTACAAAAACAAGGGATGGGTCAGATTTAGATCAAGGGTTATAGTTGGTCAACTCCCACCATAAATACTCATGCAGATGTGTACCAAAATATGGGTATAAGATGATTATATCATTTGCAATAGCTCTGAAATGGAAACAACCCAAACCCAAAGTCCATCAACAGGAAACTCAATAAATAAACAGTGGCATGTGAATGATAGAATATCAAACAGCAAATCCAATGACCTCTGTGTACATATAACAACATTTTTTAAGATTTATAATTGAATCTTAAATGTTCAGCAAAAGTAGCCAAGACACAAAGGAATATATGTTGTATTACCTATGACTTGTTGAAATTAAACCGTATTATCTTGGAAGGCTTTCACATAAAGCAAACCAGCAACCACAATGAAAGTCAGAAGACAAGAAGCTGTGGTGACCAGGACGGGTTTGCAGTGGAGCCTCAGGTGCTTTCGCCATCCATTTTTTACTTACCTGATGATCACATAGACACTATTCAATGTTTTATAAATGTTGTGCATTTGGGTTTTTATGTGTTGTTCTGCATGTGTGTAAATTCCATAAGAAAAATGAGTTTTTTAGTATTTTCCATCTATAAAATGCTATAGACATGACAGGTATTAAAATAACATGGTGTCTTGTCTCTCTTGATGCCACTGATGGTTTTCATTTTCTGGGTAAGAGCAGGTTTCTGTCTTGTTCTAATTGGTGGGAACTGAGGTTGACCAGCAGTATGAACAAATCAGGAGCATATTAGCCAGGCTCTGTATCTATGTTCTTTCATGTGCACATAACATAATTTCTTAGCAGTTCATACGTCTTTTATTTTGTAATCCACAAAATACTAATGTTGCAAACTCTTGACAAAATGTCTGCATTGTTCCTGTAAGTGAAATCAGACATTGACTACACTGTGTTCTGGAGTAGTTGGGGTCTGCAGTTGTCTTCCCTATTTCACTCTGAAAAATATTATGAAACTGCGAAGTGCTATCTTTGATAGTGTCTCCTGGGAGCAGAGCACGTGATGAACAGACTTCCACCGTGGAAGAGATGGGTGAGGAGGTTAAGTAAATTTTCTTTGTGTAGTTTCCATTAAACTTCAATCAGAGTTACAGAAAGAAATTTCCTCCAGGCGGCTGCGAATACAGGTATTGGTTTGACTTTAATAAAAGTCATAACTGATCTCTCTGAGGTCTCTCGTGGAATGAGCTCAGCAGAATTCAAGCAGGTCCTTCAGAGGGAAAACGCCCACTTAAACATCGCATTATCCTAATAATCCCATTCCAGAGCTGCCGTCCCATTATTTTAAAGGTCTTCATTTGCAAATTGTGGTATTTGAAAGTTTTCTTTTTACATTATTGCAGAAAGCGGGGATGGATCTTTCTGAGGGCCCCATACCTATGTACATACTCCCTCTGCTTCCAGCCATGCATAAGACAGCACTGTGGATCATCCAAGCTGCCCAGAACCCTTGCATCGCTGCTTTGATTAAACCACCTGTTTAAAGACACCTACTTCAGAGGTAAGAATAATTTTTAACGAGATTTTCTAAGAAAAGAAAAAAAAACCCTCTCATTGCTAAGAATAGTTCTGGTCATAATGGAGATCAGGAATAACACTGTCATAAGATATGAAATACTATCCATTCAGAAGTTATCCAGCAAATATTTTCAGGACACGTACTATGTGTTAAGTGCTATTCTAGGTACTGGAATAAAGCAGATATCAAGGTAGACAAGATTTTTCACAATCTAGTAAGGAAGATATGCAGGGGACACGTGAAGAGTTGGTAAGTTAATTTCAGATATAAGAAGATATACAGAAAATAAGATTAGGTAACAGGCTGGAGGACTGGGACACAATGGAGACAGGGTGGCCTCATTTATAGGGTAGCCTGAGAGTTGACAACTAACTGATGAGAAAGAGCCATTCATACAAATATTTCTGGGAAAGGAATTTCCAAGGAGAGAGTATAGCAACTGTTGAACATTAAGGCAAAACGAGAAGAAATTTGGAGCTGCCAGAGTGTTCTGAATGGGGAAAGAGAGCTAAGATACATCTGGAAAAGGGGGCAAGGGCCCATCCTGCCCTTGTGGACTGTGATAAGGTGTTAGATTTTATGTACCTGCAAAATCTCTTTGCTCTTTGAATATGTAAATAAGTATTTCTTAGGATAAAGGCTGGCTTTTTTCTGGGATGCAGACAAACTGGGTGGGTGTGAGGGAACATGCAAAGTGACCCTAAGTCCTGGCGTTGCCACTGGACTTCTGCAAGACCTTGAGTAAGGGTGCAAGGCCTCTTCCAGCGCCATCTGTAAAATGGGGATAATCACCCTCATTTTACAGTCATCAGGAGTATTCTGTGTTTGTGAAAATACCCCCACCCCCCAGTGTCTGTACTCAGCAGGCACTAGATAATTTTCAGTAGGATCTTAATCTGAATAACCCTGGCTCCTGCTGAGTCTCTGGGGAAACTTTCTTTTCAGTAAAAGCTCATTGTTTAAAATGAGGTCAAGCCAGTGATAATGCCTCAAGAAAAAAATCTGAAGATATTATCTGATCATGGGAAGGCAGTCTTGATACTGTGGGCCAGGCACCAAGTTCTGGTCCTAGCTCTGCTGCTCACTAACCAAATGGTCTTGGGAAATTGGGCCTCGGTTTGCAAATCTGGAACATAGGAATGATCATCATCAAAATTCTGGCTCTGGCCATCTCACAGTTATGAGGGTTTCTGATGTGATGATGGATGTAAGCCATGAGGGCTTCACATAGGTGACGTTAGCCTCCTGGTCACTTTTGCTAACACTTCTCTCTCTGTCCTGGGAGATGCGGGGAGACCTCTAAGTAAGACTGAACCAGTGCTGGGAGCTGGAGGAGGAAGCAGCGCTCCCCTTTAGGACGTCTCATAGTCTTATCCTCTACTGGAGTGAAAGTAATTTATCTGTGAATTTTCTTGGGACACTCTGTCATTTATGCTCTTTATCAGATTTAGAATGACTTGAATTCCTGGGTCAAAGATCCCCTGTCTTTGAAAGAGTCCTAACCCAGAAGCTTCCTGCCCACCTTTTCCTTTCTCCCCTCTCCTTCCCTCTCCTCTCTCCTTTTGCACCAATAGATGGACTTTCATTCTGGACCACCCAGGAGTCTCATTAGGAGTACTTAACAAGCCCAGTCAGCACTGTTGACGAAGCAAGCCTGACGGTGTTGCAGGTAGTCAGCCTCTCTGATTAGAAGGGCTCCACTAGGTTTAGGACTCTAGCCTTGCTTCACTTCTGCCAGTGGCCCTAAGCAAAGGGCCACAGATAAGAAAGGCATGGCTGGAGCCAGGGGGGATGGGGGGCGGGTTACAGGGAGTGGGCAAGGCCGGACTCAGCCTTGGACAGAACCAGTGAACAAGCGGTCCTGATGACAAAGCTGGAAACTGGAGAAAATCAGAGCAATTCCAACTTGACATCAACAGACAAATGTGTTTCTGCACCGAAACTGAGGCTGGGACCCAAAAGGATAAACACAGTCATGGGCACTCGGGTACGAAGCAGAAGGAGAAAGTGAAAGAAAGTGAAAGTGGTAGTTGCTCAGTTGTGTCAGTCCCTGCTACCCCACAGACTGTAGCCCGCCAGGCTCCTCTGTCTATTGGATTCTCCAGGCAAGAGTACTGGAGTGGGTTGCCATTCCCTTCTCCAGGGGATCTTCCCGACCCAGGGATCGAGCCTGGTTCTCCCACACTGCAGGCAGATTCTATAGGAGAGATGTAAATATAGACTCAGCTGGGTTTGAGTTCTGTTTTGGTTATTTTCAACTCTTGCTGGTTGAGCAAGTTTGTTTCTAGTTCTAGAAATGAGGATGGGGTGGTGGGGGAGAGACAGGATTGTGGAGGGGGTCTGTCTTCCAGGGAAGCCTGACAACACACATCATTTTTATATTTGATAGATCAGTTCTGAGAAGTAGGGTAGGATTGATCCCTTTTCCCATTTACAGGTGAGAAAACAGTGTCCAAAGGGATAAAGGACTTGTCCTGTGGGGACAACTTGTGAAAGGCAGGACTCTCTGGAAGAGTGAGCATCCGGATAGAGAGAAAGGATGCTGACTGCTCATTAACCAGACCCAGCTCTCTCCTGCTTAAAGGAACAATTTGTACTGATTAGGAAAGGCATTTGTTCAAGTCGGCAAATCCTTTTTAAGAACTGGAATCCACTTCTGTGCGGAAAAGTCCTGGGCTCGGAGCTTCTAACTGATGATAATTACTGGTCAATTCCTCTTTTGTGAAGCCCTTGAGCCTGGCAGAGCACCCTGAGGGGGTGATGCCTGCAGGCCCAACTCTACCCTGCCTGGCTCCTCCAGGATCTCTCGCTGGGAACCAGGAACCAAGCCGCTGGGTTCCCAGAGACTCCAACAATAAGCCCCAGTCTTGTCCGCCGCCCATTTTTTTTGCCACATAAAACACAGGTAGGACATTTGGGACCTACATACCTAAAAAATCACATGCTGTTTTTCTGAAATTAAATTAAAATTTAACTGGTCATCCTGTATTTTAATTTGCTGAATCTGGCAGCCCTACATGCCACAACCCTTTCCCTTGAGCCCTGCTGCCTGGCACCTTCAAATTGTGAATGATCACTTGGGTAATAATGCCTTTTCTCCCTTGGGGGCCCCCCCATGGTTTGGGCTCCCCAGAACCAGTGGGGGTCAGTGGGGCCCAGATACAGAATAATGCCTAAGTGCCAGGCTCCCTTGGATATTCCACACACAGTCATCCCCCCTTATCTATGGTTTCTCTTTCCGTAGTTTCAGTCACCCATAGTCAACTGTAGCCTGAACGTATTAAATAGAGGTTTTCAGAAATAAACAGTTCATAAGAGTTTTTTTTTTTAATTGGAGGATAATCGCGTTACAATGTTGTGGTGGTCTCAGCCTTACAACAACACGAATCAGCTATATATATATTTATATATACGTATATCCCCTCCCTGTTGAGTCTCCCTCTCACTTCCCATCCAACCTCTGTAGGTCATCACAGAGCACCAGGCTGGGCTCCCTGTGTATACAGCAGCTTCCCACAACCTATTTTGCAGATCACAGTGTATGTGCAAAATTCAACTTTCTTAATCCGTCCCACCTTCTCCTTCCCCGCTGGGGCCACGAGTCTGTTCTCTACATCTGTGTCTCCATTCCTTCCTTGCAAATAGGTTTATCAGTACTATTTTTCCAGATTCCATATACATGTGTTAATATATGGTATTTGTTTTTCTCTTTCTGACTTACATCACTCTGTGTAACAGGCTCTTCGTTTTAAACTGCACGCTATTCCGAGTCAGGCATAATGAAATCTCTTACTGTCCCCTTCTGTCCAGCCGGGGATGTGAATCATCCCATTCTCCAGTGTTTCCCACCTGTTAGTCATTCAGGTGGTTATCAGATGGCCTATCACAGTATCACAGCGCTTGTGTTCCAGTCACCCTTATTTTACTCAACAATGGCCCCAAGAGCATAAGAGTAGTGATGCTGGTGACACAGAGATGCCAAAGAGAAGCTTCCTTTAAGTGAAAAGGTAGAAGTTGTTGACTTACTAAGAAAAAAACTATATACTGAGGTCACTAAACTACAGTAAGAACAAATCCACCTGTGAGATTGTAATGAAAGCAAAAGAAATCCATGCTAGTTTTATTGTTGCACCTCAAACTGCAAAAGTTACAGCCACTGTACATGATAGTGGTTAGTTAAGATGGAAAAGGCATTAAACTGGTAAGATATTTTGAAAGAGATATACAGTATATTGTTACAATTGCTCTGCTTTATTACTAGCTATTGTTGCTAATCTCTTACTATGCCTAATTTATAAATTAAACTGTGTCATAGATATGCCAGGTACAGAAAAAATACAGTACATACAGAGTCTGCTACTAACAGCAGTTTCAGGCATCCACTGGGGGTCTTGAAACATATCTGCCATCAAAAAGAGGGCACTACAGTATTCTAAGTCATTTTAATCCCCATTACAATGCTCCTGGGCTTCGACGGCTCAGGAGGTAAATAATCGCCTGCAATGCAGGAGACCCTGGTTCAGTTCCTGGGTTGGGAAGATCCCCTGGAGAAGGAAGTGGCAACCCACTCCAGTATTCTTGCCTGAGAATCCCATGAACAGAGGAGCCTGGCAGGCTATAGTCCAGGAGGTCACAAAGAGTTAGACATAACTGAGTGACTGAGAATGCACGCACAACCCTCCTAGGTATGTATTCTTAGCAAGTTTCACAGTTGAAAAAGTTGGGTATCAAAGATGTTTCTTAACTTACTTCCCTTGTAAGGGGTCAGGCCAAGATTTGAGTCATATCTATGGATTCCAGTGAGAGGGTGGGTGAAGCTGTGATATTACCTCTAAGTCTCCATTTCCTCAGTACAATGGGAGATGGCTGTGATGATGCCTGCCTCGCACAACGGGTTAAATGAGATGCTGTAGTTCTGACACCTGAGGGCCTGCCATGTGGTGAAGGCTTGGTACTCAAGGATGACTTTGGGGCTCATTTCCAGTTTCCAGCTGGGTAGATGCCAGGCTATCTATTTCCCACTCAAGGCAGCATGGCCTACAAGATTCATTAAAGAGAAGCAGCAGCTTTAGGGCTGCAAGACCTGGAGGACTTGTAGCTCCTCCCAAGAGGCAGGTCCGCGAGTTTGATCCGTGGGTCAAGAAGATCCCCTGGAGAAGAAAATGGCAACCCACGCCAGGATTCTTGCCTGGGAAATCCCGTGGAGAGAGGGGCCTGGTGGGCTGCAGTCCATGGGGGCCACAAGGGTCAGACATGACTTAGCGGTTAAACCACTACCAGCACCACCCAGCTCTGCAGAGCCCCAGATGCTTAATCTCTAAGCACCTGCTTTATAAAATGAGAGATAATGGTGCTCAAAGCCTCGGTGTGTGGAGTGATGAGTTAATGGTTCATAGGGGCCTTTGAAATCTCAAAGCCACGGGCAGTCCAAGGCCATCAACACCTGGGCATCTTCCAAGCTGTGTCCTGACTGCCAAAGGTGACCTCATCAGAGGTTCTGGGCAGTCAGACTTTATCTTTAGTGAAGGACAATGCCTACCTGGATGTAGTCCTGCCTTCACGTCTGCTGTGGTGTTGCAAGACTGAACTTCCTTTTGGAACATGCACATGGCTCTTCCAGGTAAGTCATGGCCTCTCTCCAGTGGATGGGTCAATTTCTAGGTCCCAACAGACTTCATGAGTACATCAGCCTGGGTCATGTTTATTGGAATTCCAAGATAACACAGGTGAGCCATCAGAAAGAGTTTCAGGAACTGGCATTCTCAAACATCTTTCTCAGCATTTGGTAGAAACCATAGAAGTGGGATTTCCTAGTAGTTCAGTTGGTAACGAATCCACCTGCAATGCAGGAGAGGAGACCCTGGTTTGGTTCCTGGGTTGGGAAGACCCGCTGGAGAAGAGATAGGCTACCCTCTCCAGTATTCTTGGGATTCCCTGGTGGCTCAGCTGATAAAGGATCCACCTGCAGGATGGAGTGGTTTGTGAAGAGGGTTGAAAAATCCTGTACCTAAGATGCATGCCTCAGAGGGCTACCAATTCTTCTGGTTACTATAGTAATGAGGTTTCTGGTTGCTGAAGATATGACAGGGGACAAGAGAGGTAAAGCCAAGGGCCTCCCAGTTCTCACCCAAATGATTGGCAGGTGAAGCTAAAAATGGCATGGCACTAGGCATACAGGCAGGTAGGTAGATTGGTGCCTTCTTAGCACAAGTGTCCAGAGAAGGCCTAAGACCTGGGAAGCCCGTAATAATGGTTGTCTCGGTCACTGTTGTATCACTGTTGTATCTCTTGTGCCTAGATCAGAGTCTTGTACATAGTAGGTTCTCAGTAAATATTTGTTGATGGATGGATGGATAGCATACAATATTCAGGTAGAAGACAACAGTTTAGCCAAAAAAAAAAAAAAAAGGCTAGAATGACCTTCTAGAAGGAAGTCAAGAGTAACTGTTCTGGGGCAGAGGAGAGCTGCTTATCAGGGTCACCCTGTGTAGACCTAGGGAGAGACGTAGATGGAGTGGTTTTGACCTGCAATCAGAGCCATAAGATAAAGATCCAGTATTTTGGTACTTCCAAACTCTTGGATAACATCTAGGTCCATGCTCCATTCTTCCAATTTGCAAAGCCAAGAACCTTGATACGTTCTTGACTCCTTTCTTCTTCCATACCCTATATCCAATATATCATCAGATCCTGTTGTCTCTATTGTCTCAATTTTAAAAGTACATCCTATGTCACTTATATGTAGAATCGAAAATATGACATAAATGAACCTGTCTACAAAGTGGAAACAGACTCATGGACAAAGAGAACAAACTTGTGGTTTCCAAGGTGGGGAGGGGTGGGGATGGGATGGACTGGGAGTCTGAGGGATAGCAAAAGAAACCAATTACATACAGAATGTATGTACATACAGAATTACACACAGAACAAGGTCCTACTGTATAGCACAGGGAACTATATTCAATATCCTGGGATAAACCATAATGGAAAACATATGAAAAAGAATGTATATATGTGTGTGTGTGTGTGCACGTGTGTGTGTAACTGAGTCATTTTGCTGCACAGTGGAAATTAACACAACATTGTAAAGCACCTCTAGTTCAAGGTGCAGTACTTTTAAAAAAGTACAGTCCACGGGTCACAAAGAGTCAAACATGGCTTAGCGACTTAGCTACTGAACAACGATGACAGCATCCTGGGAGGGGAGTGAGAGGGAGAAAGAGGAGAAAATTACTGTGAAGGGTCATGAGGAAACTTTTGCAGTTATGGGTATCTTCTTCACCCTGATTGTGGTCACAGTTTCATGGTACACTTTAAGAAATGTAAATGTAATATATATCAATTGTACCTCAATAAATACATGTACAATTTTTAAAATTAAAAAAAAATACACCCTGAATGTGATTACTTCTCCGTCATGACAGTTTCCATGTGGATTTAAGACCTAGCACCTCTCATGTCAACAGTTTCCACAGCTGCTCTGTCTTGCCCACATCTTCTCCCCACGCAGCAGCCACAGCAGTTCCTTTAAAAAGTCAGCGCAGATCATGTCACCCGGCTGCTCAGAACCCTTCCGCGCTTCCTGCCCTCCCAACTCATTCAGAACAAAAGTACAAGTCTTTGCAGTGGCGGCCCAGGCCCCCAACTCCTGGCCCCACTCTTGCTGACCGGTGGATCAGGCCCCCCACTCCTGGCCCCACTCTTGCTGACCAGTGTCCCCCTCACTCACTGCTTCCCTGCTGCTCTGGCCTGCTGAAGCCTGCCCATGATTCTTCATGCTGCTGTGTGTCTCTCCTTGAGGCTCCTGCATGAGCTCTTCCTTCTGCTTGGGCATTTCTAGAAAGCTGTGGCCTAGCTCTGAAGTCAGCCAGAGATAAGTCTTATACTTGAAGCTTTTGCTTTGTCATCATTTGTTTCTAGCTAAATGGTCTCTGGGACCCCAAGCTGGCTCTTTTCCTGACCAGGCCTGTTTATAGCTTATTCAGTTCCTCTCAGAAGAAAAACCCAGTAGCCGCCAGAGACTCAACCCCTGTAGTAAGGAATTTGAGAAAGCATGGTTGTATAGGCTGTACACTGCACAAGGGCGCAAGTCCCTGGGCTCGGTAGGGGCTGGAATCCAGCCTAAACTCTGCTTGCCGAACTTTCCAAGGGGTACTCCCCCAGGGTTGCAGCTCCCCAAAAGGAAGCAGTGGCCTGCTTAGGAAGCTGCCCCAACCTCCAGGGCTGGCTGGATGGGAAGCAGCTGACATTCAAGTGAGAGGCCCAAAAGGCAGGTGAGGCAGCCTGAGTCCTGACCCTGGAAACAGTAGAAGTTGAGCTGGCCTAGCAGTGGGGAAACCAGCAAGAGGCCGAGGCAGCTAGATGGGGGTTGGGAAAGCCCTTGACTCAGCCTCTCCAGCTACATATTGTGAGTTCCAACCAGGCCAGGGGTGAGGGTAGATGCAAACTGGCTCAGAATTAATGAAAGCTTCAGACCCTTCTGCAGAAAAGAACACACACAACCTAAACTTTGTACACACTCTATGGGGACCTACGCCACCCATCGACTCTACCTCCTACCGGTGGCTATTAAGTCAAGTACCCTTGGTAATCCAGGATGTTTCAGAGACCTATCAGCTCAGATGCCAAATCGAAGCAGCACATCTAAACACTCCAAGGAAGCACCTGCTTCTGGCAGCTGCCTCCACCTCCTTGGCAGCTGTCCTGGGGGGTTGGGACTGCAGGGCAGGACAGAGGTTTCAGGAAAATATAAGGGAGGGCGGTCCCATGGTGCTGGACCCCGGTTGACCCAAATGACCAGCAACCTTGGAAGAAAGTTTTTCTCCCCCTCCCCACCTCCCAACCCCAGAAATCCTGTTCTGTCCCTTTTCCTTCCAGAAGGAGCAGGCAGAACCCTGGCCTCCTCCTCCTCAGCTCAGACAGCCCCATCACCAAAGGGCCCAGACAATTAATTACCCACCATCATGGCGCTGTTTAGCCTTCAATTTTCCTGACGACCACAAGGATTAACTCAATCTGTGAGACTTCACTGGGCCATTTAAGGGAGCATCATAACTCCTTCTGTTCCCCAGAAATTGTAACCCGGACTCGGTTTTGTAATGCTAATTGCCTTATCTTCATAAATTCTACAGTCTTACATAATTTACCCGCATTGTAGCAGGATTTCCCAAGAATAAAAAAGCAGGTGCCGTCAATGGTAATTTGAATAAGAAAAGACATGTTAAGTGGTTCTTCTCTCACTAGTAATAGAAATTAATTAGCTTTGAGCGGCTTTGGAAGTTTTTGCATTTTTTGCTGTAACCTGTTATGTTTTCTAATTGTATGGAAAGAAGGTTTGATTTGATCACATTATTTGGTGACGGAGAGGCCTCTGTTTGGAGTCAAAGGTACAGGAAGGGTGGCAGCCAGAAGTGTGGGAAGCCTCCGGAGGCTTGCAGAGAGTAGGGGCTTTGCAGTCAGAAAAACATGAGTTCTGAGCCAGGGTGAGCTACTTGCTGGCTCTGTGACCCTGGACAAATCACTTCCCCTATTTACACTTCAGCTTTCTCATCTCTAAGACAAGAGGTCACCAGCTCCAGATGCAAGGGAGGGAGCATCGAGCTGCGTGGTTGGAGCATTAGATTTAGAGCTGGACATGCTCAGCTTTGAACCCTGGGTCCACAACTTTCTTGTTCTGTGACTTTTCCAGTTAGGGTGTCTTTAACTTCAAGAAACATCAAATGCCATTTGAAACTGGCTTAACAACACAAACATATATATTTTTTTGATGGACCAGTATCATCAATGATCCAGGTTTCCTCTCCCTTTTCACTCTGTTTTGTCCTAATGCTGGTCCTTCTCTCCCCTGGCAAGGAATTTAAGTTTGCTGGTTCTCCTCAGGGCTTCCCTAGTGGCTCAGACAAAAAAGAATCCATCTGCAATGCAGGAGACCTAGGTTCAATCCCTGGGTCGGGAAGAGCCCCTGGAGAAGGGAATGGTCTACCATTCAGTATTCTTGCCTGGAGAATCCCATGGACAGTGGAGCCTGGTGGGCTACAATCCATGAGTTCTCATCTGGCAGAAGAAGGAGTGAGCCTCTCTCCTTAACATAGAGTACAAAATTTTCCCTTCAGTGTGACTCAGCTGGTTAGTTTACTGGTCCACCCCCAGAGCAATAAGTGATTCCAGGAGAAGGCTACCCAGACTAATGAGGCTACTAGACTAATGAGGATCTGTGTCTGTAGAGCTGGGATGGAGCCTGCTTCCCTTAAGTCATGTGGCCACTCCCTGGTGTAGACACACGACACTGTAGAGGTTCCTACAGTAACTGTGGCAAGTTACATATCCCTTTTAAGCTCAGTTTATTTGTCTATAAAGTGGGAACAATAAAGCACCACCTCCTAAAGTTATCATGAGGATTTCATAATATAGATCTATAAAGCATGGCAGCCCTCTCCCCAACATTCTAGTTTCTCCCTCCTGCTTTCTTTCCTCTTTCCTTGAAATCCTTTCCTTCAAAGAAATCCTCCAGCAGGTTATTCAAAGCAACTCTCTGGGCTTTGGAAGAACTAAAAGCAAAAGAGGAGAGAGAGGAGAAATCATTCCTTGAATATATTCTCCAAAGTAGCCCCTTTTCAACTATAAGAAAATTACAGATAAGAGAATGTGATGCCAAAGTTAAAATTAAGGAAACATGACTATGATGAGAAGAAACATTATGAAAGCAGGACATGAGATAGAGAGAATAGTCAAAGGTCGATCTCTTTTTTTAGACACTTGTACCTATCAATACCAGAAACTCCACCCTAGATCCCTCCACCTCCCCACAGGAGGAATCCTGGCTTGAATCCTGGCTCCAAACCACAGCAAGTGAGGTGACAAGCAGGTTCCTTACCTAAGAAAGAGACTCGGGGTTTGTTACCCCATTGTTCAGAGGCATAGTGTCTGGAACTGAAGGCAACTCTCCAATCAGCTGGTTGAAGCCCCTCATTGTACAGCTTTTAAAAACCTGAAGTCCAGTAATTATCAGACTGGATAATAATTCAAGATCAAACAATTTTCTGTCCACAAAAAAAAAAAAAAAAAAAATGCATTTAAATGTAAAGACCCAGGGACTTCCCTCACGGTCTGGTGGCTAAGACTCTACATTCCCAATGCAGAAGGCCTATGTTCAATCCCTGGTTAGGGAACTAGATCCCACAGGTTGTAACTAAGACCCAGCATGGCCAAATAAATAAATATTTTTTTGAAAATTAAAAAAGTAATAATAATAAATGTAAAGACCCAGATAGGTTGAAAGGAAAAGTGTAAGGAAAGATAGACCAGGCTCTTTCTCATGCAAACACTAAGTACAAGAGAGCTGTTGTGATTATATTAATATTAGACAAATTAGACTTCAAGATAAGGAGTATTATCAGAGATAAAGAAGGATATTTCATAATGATAAAAGGGTTAATTCACTAGAAAGACATGATTATTCTAAATGTGTATGCATCTATTAACGGATCCTCAGAGTAAATGAAATAGGCCAGCATAGTTACTCTCTCAATAATTAACAGAGCAACTAGACAAAAAAATCTGTAAGGCTATAGAATATTTGAACACGACTATCAACCAACTTTACATAATGCACATTTCTAGAACATTATTCCCAACACCTGTAGAACATACATTCTTTTCAAGTGCACACGGAATATTCTTCAAAATATGCCATATGCTGCGGCTGGTAAGTCAGTTCAGTCACGCGCAACTCTGTGCGACCCTGTGGACAGCAGTCCACCAGGCTCCTCTGTCCATGGGATTCTCTAGGCAAGAATACTAGAGTGGGTTGCCATTTCCCTCTCCAAAATAAGCCATATATGGGACTATAAAATATATTCCAGTAAATTACAAAAGACTGAAAATTTTCAAGGTGTGTTCTCTGATAACCAGGGGCTTAAATGAAAAATCCATAACATTTTCAACCTAATATGTAGGGACAATGCATTTTTAAAGTGGTTAAAATGCATAGTCTCATCAGAAGTACCTGGTTTCCCTTTCATCCATCCCTGGCCAACCATCCCACAGAAGAACCTTTCCTAAGGCTGTTTTCATTTTCTTTTCTTTTCTTCATTCATTTCCGGATTGAAGATTCCACCTCTTCCTGGATTTTACTCAAAATAACGTGGTGTGTTTCCTTTGGTTATTTTCTGTAGAATACTTGGCCCAGGCTCACAGAGATAAGCTGGAAGAAAAAATACCAGAAATGAAAGATCTATCATCACAGATACTACAGATCAGTGGGCCTCAACATTTTTGCCACCAAGGACCGGTTTCATGGGAGACAATTTTCCCACAGACTGGAGTGGAGGGTGGTTTCTGGATAACTCAAGAGCATTACGTTTATTGTGCACTTTAGTTCTATTATTATTACATCAGCTCTACCTCAGATCATCAGGCATTAGATCCTGGAGGTTGGTGACCCCTGCTAAAGCTAATAAAAAAAAAACTAAGCAATATTTTGCCAATAAATTTGGCAATTAGATAAAAGTGGATAAATTTTTTAAAAATACACACACAAACACAACTTATCAAAATTGACACAAGAAGAAATAGATGATTTGAATAGGTATTTGTTTATTAAATAATTTGAATTTATAATTTTAAAAACTTCCCATAAAAATAAACTCTATGGTGCACTGGGAAGACCCAGAGGAATCGGGTGGAGAGGGAGGTGGGAGGGGGGATCGGGATTGGGAATACATGTAAATCCATGGCTGATTCATATCAATGTATGACAAAACCCACTGGAAAAAAAAAAAATAAATAAACTCTAGACCCAGATGATTTCCCTGGTGACTTCAACTAAACATTTAAGAAATAAGTGGCATCAATCTTACACAAATTCTTTGGAAAAATCGAGGATGAAAAAATTCTCATTTAAAAAGCCAGCATAACCTTGGTACCACAACTAGACAATCATATTATAAGAAAAAAAAAAGGCATAGAGCAACACTTTTTTCATGAACATGGGTATAAAATTCCTGAACAAAAAATGAATAAAGTAAATCTAGAAAAAGAAGGCTGTATGATAACTTAGGAATGCGGGGCTAATTTAACATTTGAAAATCAATGTAATTCACTACATTACAAAAATAAAAGAATAAATGTAATCAATAGATGCAGAAAAATCACTGGAGAAATTCAGCACCCATTCAACTCACAGAAAATGCCCTCACGGAAGAAAACATGACAAAAATCAGCTTCAATCCCTACCTCCACCATGCACAAAAATTAACTAGAATGGATGTGTGTATGGATGCGTGCTCAGTTGTGTCCAACTCTTTGCGACCTCATGGACTGTAGCCTGCCAGGCTTATCTGCCCATGGTATTTTCCAGGCAAGAATATTGGAATGGATTGCCATTTCCTATTTCGGGGGAACTTCCTGACCTCAGGATTGAAACTGAGTCCCTTACTTCTCCTGCATTGGCAGGCAAATTCTTTACCACTGAGCCATCTGGGAAGCCCAGAATGGATAACATACCTAAATGGAATCACTAAAACACTACAGTACCTAGAAGACAGTCTTTGTCACGTATAGCATATATATTAAAAAGAAAATACTAACCATAAAGTAATTGATAAATGAGACTTCATCAAAATTTCAAAAATGTTCTGCAATTACTGAAATAAAAAATAAGACACAGACTAGGAGAAAATATTCTCAATATATATGTCTCTAGTATGTAAAGATGTCCTAGAAGTTATAATTAAAAGAGAAGTCATCTACTAAAAATGAGCAAAATATTTGAATATATCTCACAAAACAATATTTATGAATGAGTATAAGCACATGAGTTAAATTCACCCACTCCAGTCCATTTTAGTTCGCTGATTCCTAGAATATCGACGTTCACTCTTGCCATCTCCTATTTGACCACTTCCAATTTGCCTTGATTCATGGACCTAACATTCCCGGTTCCTATGCAATACTGCTCTTTACAGCATCGGACCTTGCTTCTATCACCAGTCACATCCACAATTGGGTGTTGTTTTTGCTTTGGCTCCATCCCTTCATTCTTTCTGGAGTTATTTCTCCACTGATCTCCAGTAGCATATTGGGCACCCACTGACCTGGGGAGTTCCTCTTTCAGTATCCTATCATTTTGCCTTTTCATACTGTTCATGGGGTTCTCAAGGCAAGAATACTGAAGTGGTTTGCCATTCCCTTCTCCAATGGACCACATTCTGTCAGACCTCTCCACCATGACCCGTCCGTCTTGGGTGGCCCCACACAGCATGGCTTAGTTTCACTGAGTTAGACAAGGCTGTGGTCCTGTGATCAGATTGGCTAGTTGTCTGTGATTATGGTTTCAGGGTGTCTGCCCTCTGATGCCCTCTCGCAACACCACCGTCTTACTTGGGTTTCTCTTACCTTGGACGTGGGGTATCTCTTCACGGCTGCTCCAGCAAAGCGCAGTCGCTGCTCCTTACCTTGGATGAGGGGTATCTCCTCACGGCCGCCCCTCCTGACCTTGAACGTGGAGCAGCTCCTCTCGGCCCTCCTGCGCCCACGCAGCTGCCGCTCCTTGGACGTAGGGTAGCTCCTCTCCGCCGCTGCTCCTGACGCATCACTGCAGATGGTGATTGCAGCCATGAAATTAAAAGGCTTACTCCTTACTCGCTTACTCCTTGGAAGGAAAGTTATGACCAACCTAGATAGCATATTAAAAAGCAGAGACATTACTTTGCCAACAAAGGTCCTATAGTCAAGGCTATAGTTTTTCCAGTGGTCATGTGAGAGTTGGACGGTGAAGAAAATTGAGCGCCAAAGAATTGATGCTTTTGAACTGTGATGTTGGAGAAGACTCTTGAGAGACCCCTGGACTGCAAGGAGATCCAACCAGTCCATCCTAAAGGAGATCAGTCCTGGGTGTTCATTGGAAGGACTGATGCTGAAACTGAAACTCCAATACTTTGGCCATCTCATGTGAAGAGTTGACTCATTGGAAAAGACCCTGATGCTGGGAGGGATTGGGAGCAGGAAGAGAAGGGGACAGCAGAGGATGAGATGGCTGGATGGCATCACCGACTCGATGGACATGAGTTTGGGTAAACTCCGGGAGTTGGTGATGGACAGGGAGGCCTGGCATGCTGCGATTCATGGGATCGCAAAGAGTCAGACATGACTGAGCAACTGAACTGAACTGAACTGATAAGCACATGAAAATTTGCTCCATATCTTAGTCACTAGGAAAATGTTCTAAAATTGCAATGTGATGCCACTTTACACACACTAAATGGCTAGAATTAGAAAGGTAGAAAATATTAACTGTTGACAAGGTATGGATAGACTGGACTTGATAGTCAGAGTATGAAATGGAAAACTGTTTGGTAGAAGTTAAGTGTACACTTATCATATGATCCAGATATTACATTCGTAGGTAGTTACCCTAGAGAAATGAAGATATATATCTTCTAAAAGACCCATAGGTTAATATCCTTTGCAGCATTAGAGACAATAGTCCCCAGACTAGAAACAGTCCAGATATCCATTAACATGTAAATTGATCAATTATGGTATAATCACACAGTTTAATACTACCCAGAATAAGCAAGATTGAACTACTGATACATATCACAGCATGGATGAATCTCAAAAGTACATTGAGTAAAAGAATCTTGATATAAAATTAATCTTTGAAAATAGAAATCAGAATAGTAGTTGCCTATGGTGGAGAGAGATTGACCAGATGGGGAAAATATGGGAACTCTTTGGTAACGGGTATGTCCTATATCTTGATTGCAGGGGTGGTTATATGGGTATATATATTTGTCAAAACTCATCAAATTATACATTTAGAATCTGTGCAGTTCACTGCAGATAAATTCGAGCTTAAAAAAAAAAAAAAAGATGATCTGTTATGGAGACTGGGTTTTAGGAAGTATAGAGTGAACTCTGGGGAAACAGGAGGCTATTCTGTAAACCAGGTGGGAGATGGTGGCACTTGGAATACAGCAGTGGCAGAGGAGTTGAGGAAAAGTGAGCAATGTTATGAGATGTTGAGGAGGTAATATAGATGGGCCTTGGTGATTAGAGGAAGAAGGTATGTCTTGAATTACTCTCAGAATTTTGGCTTCATGCACTGAAATGAAGAACCCAAAGGAGTTTCTGGTTTGTAAGAGGAGATGATGATGCGCAAGTCAGCTTTCCAGGACGAAGTTCTTAACCACGTCCCTTCCCTGCTCACTCTCATTTGCAGGCCACTTCTGCTTACAAAATATAGTCCAAGCTCTCACAGACTTAGAGAATGAACTTTTGGTTGCTGGGGGAACGGGATAGTCAGGGTGGTTGGGATGGAACGTACACACTGCTATACTTTAAATGGATAACCAACAAGGACCTTCTGTATAGCACAGGGAACTCTGCTCAATGTTATGTGGCAATCTGGATGGGAGGGGAGTTGGGGGAGAATGTTGTTGCTATTCAGCTGCTCAGTCATATCTAACCCTTTGTGACTCCATGGACTGCAGCACACCAGGCTTCCCCATTCTTCACTATCTCCCGGAGCTTGCTCAAACTCATGTCCATTGAGTCAGTGATGCCATCCAACCATCTCATCCTCTGTCATCCCCTTCTCCTCCTGCCTTCAATCTTTCCCAGCATCAGGGTCTTTTCTGATGAATTGGCTCTTCACATCAGGTGGCCAAAGTATTGGAGCTTCTGCTTCAGCATCAGTCCTTCCAAAGAATATTCAGGACTGATCTCCTTTAGGATGGACTGGGTGGATCTCCTTGCAGTCCAAGGGACTCTCAAGTCTTCTCCAACACCACAGTTCAAAAGCATCAATTCTTTGATGCTCAGCCTTCTTTATGGTCCAACTCTCACATCCACACATGACTACTGAAAAAATCAGCTTTGACTAGATAGACCTTGGTCGGCAAAGTAATGTCTCTCTGCTTTTTAATATGCTGTTTAGGTTGGTCACAGCTTTTCTTCCAAGGAGCAAGTGTCTTTTAATTTCAAGGCTGTAGTCACCATCTGCAATGATTTTGGAGACCAAGAAAACAAAGTCTGCCACTCTTTCCATTGTTTCCCCATCTATTTGCTATGACATGATGGGACCAGATGCCCTAATCTTCATTTTTTTGAATCTTGAGTTTTAAGCCAGCTTTTCTACTCTCCTCTTTCACCTTCATCAAGAGGCTCTTTAGTTCCTTGCTTCACTTTCTTCCATAAGGAAGGCATCATCTGCGTATTCAAGATTATTGATATTTCTCCCGACAGTCTTGATTCCATCTTGTGCTTCATTCAGCCCAGCACTTTGTATGATGTACTCTGGATATAAGTTAAATAAGCAGGGTGACTATATACAGTCTTGATGTACTTTTCCCCCAGTTTTGAACCAGTCTATTGTTCCATGCCCAGTTCTGTCACTTCTTGACCTGCATGCATACATGTATGGGTATGACTGAGTTCCCTTGCTGTCCACCTGAAACCGTCACAACATTATTAATCTGCTATTGTTGTTATTCAGTGGTTAAGTCATGTCTGACTCTTTGTGACCCCATGGACTGCAGCAAGCCAGGCTTCACTGTCTTTCACTATCTCCTGGAGTTTGCTCAAACTCCTGTCCACTGAGTTGATGATGCCAACCAACCATCTCATCCTCTGTCATCTCCTTCTCCTCCTACCCTCAATCTTTCCCAGCTATCCCTCAATGCAAAATAAAAAGTTAAAAAAAAAAAAAACAAAAAAAAACAACAGTCCAAGCCTCTTAGACACATGAGGCCGCATATGATCTGGACTCTGTGACTTCTCCAACCTCAGGTTCCCTAATTCTCCTTCCCTCCTTCCCTTCAATCCTGTGCTGCATTCATTTCTGGGGATGTCGTATCCTTCATGCCCTTACACATTTACATTAGTTGAACTTTCTGCTTGGAAAATTCCTCAATTCGAGTGATGCATCAGTCCTTTCTTTTTGAATCCCAGATTCTTCAGTGCTTGCCTCTGGTGCAGGAATCATTTGCTCTAATTTTTTGCTTTGCACATCTGTCTTTCTCAGTAGATTGTGAACGCCTTGAGGGTAAAGCTATTTCTCATTTAACTCTGGTACTTCCTATGCCTAGTGTCAATAATACTGAAAGGATGAGTAGAGGGAAAAGGGTCGAGATGTCTGTAGTTATACTTACCTTTCATTCTGTAAGATCTTATTAAGGTCCAAGTGAGTTCTCTGCAAAAGAGGAGGAAAAACTAAATCCTTTAGGTGGTGACAGATGATCTGGTAAGTGGCCCTTAACCAGAAAGACCCTATGGAAGTGATTTCACTGCAGCCATTCTCTGAGGCTCTGCAAAATAAAAAGAATCATAGCTGTTCCCAAGAAAGCAAGACTACCGTGCCATGTGTCAGGTAAGGAAGGGCACCCCAAAATACAGAATCTGTTTATAGCAATATTATCAATAAGGCGATACTGAAACCAAGTTCGTGAGTCAGCTTTGTTAGAGTTTTGGACACAAGGGAAGTGTCAGCTAGAATATTTTCTTTCTTAAAGATCTTTAAGAGCAGAAGAAATGTGACATTACTGGATGTTCTATTTTCTGTCTCCAAATCTCAGAGTACCTTCCTCTGTATCTTCCCTGTTTCTCCCTTGGTTCCAGCTCTTAACATCTCTTGCCTAAACTACAGCAATAGCCTTTCAGGTTTACCTGCTTCTTAGGCTCCAGTGTCCCTAACCCATCCTAGGTTCTGGCCACCGAAGCCATCTTTTTTTAATACAGATCTAACTGTATCACCCTCTCTTAAAACTCCACCTGTATCCTATAGGAGAAAATCCAACCTTCTCAACATGATCCAAAAAGTCCTTCATGTCAATGGCCTTGTCTCCTTTTTGCAGTTAATTTTCTGCATTGCTATTGGTGGTCACTGTTCCTGATGGAAGATGTCCCATATGAACAAAAAGATTGAAAACTATCCCAGCCACCCTGCTTTTCCTGCCATTCTTTTGACATGATGCATTCATTTATATTGGTCAGTAACAAATTACCACAAAGTTAGCAGCTTAAAATAACCTATACTTATTATCTCACAGTTTCTATGGGTCCATACATGGTTTGGCCAGGTTCCTTGCTTCAGAATATGACCAGGTTGCAACCAAGGTGTGGCTGGGCTGCATTCTCATCTTGAAGTTTGACTTGGGAAGGGTCCACTCTGAAGCTCACTAAGGTTGTTGGCAGACTTCAGTTCCTTGAAGCTGAAGGACTAGAGCCCTCAGCTCCAAACAAGCCTCCTGCAGCTTTTTTTGCCACATGGGTACCCCCACAGACAGTTCATAATATGGATACTTGCTTCTTCAAAGCCAGCAGAAGATAGAGAGCAAGACAGCTAGCCAGATGGAGTCTTATAAATATAATCATGAGGGTGACATCTCTCTTGAGTTACCCCAAGCTAGTTCCAGACTCACCTCTGCATGATGTAAACTGGACAAACAGCCTCTGAGAAGACAGATGGAAAAGCTTCTGTCTGCCTCTGTCGCTGAGCCTGTTTGACTTTTGAAGCAATACTGGTCCTCTCCCAGCATCGATTGCCTCACTGGTAAAATGTGGGGGAAAAAAAAAAGCAATAAGATGCAACCCACTCTCTAGAGTGTTTGTGAAGATTAGATAAGTTCAGACATGTAAATTGCCTATGGGGTGCCTGGCACACAGGAAGCTCTCAGTAAGAGTTTTGTCCTATCGAAGATGATTCCTGGGTTCAGCTGCTCTGAGGCATGTCCTAGTGCATAAATGATGCCATGGGAGCTTGGCTGGGGATACTGTCTGTGGGTGGGGGCACTGCTTCCTCTCTATCCTTGTGTGGCTTACAGAAATGACTTGTTCTGGACAGGATCCTCCCCCTGTAATGCCTCTCCATCCAGGCCTGCCCCTCCCACTCCCCAGCAGTAGTCACTGCTGCCGACAGGGGCCAGGTTCTCAGGGAACCAGGGCTGCTGCTCCTCAGGGGAAGAGACAGCAGTCGGAGTAGCCCCAAAACAAGTACAGTGCCTGCCATGGCTCTCAAAGCCCAGTTCCCTGGGGCCAGGAGGCGGGGCACCATCCACCTTTTCTGGGGCTGCCTCTGAGTACTTTGAATTTCATTAGGGCAATTATTTCAAATGGAATTAAAAGGGTTTAAAATTAGACCCTAAACTCTTAACAATTAGTGACGCAGCGACCTGCCATCCACAGAGCCACAATAGACCTGTGTCGATTGGTACACGAGCACAATGCCAGTCTCCAGATTTGCATGCACTATTACAATAAACGGCTTTTAATAAAATGAATATTCTTAATTACCGCTGCATTAATAAGCTGCAAATTAGTCATCATTAAAGGCCCCACGGTCCCTCTCCACCTCTCTGAGAGTCACTTGTTGGCTTCACCAGCTCAACTGCTTCTGCAAACTCTCCAGTTTTCCTGTGGCCTTTTAGGAGGAACCCCTAAAAAAAAAAAAAAAAACAAAAAAACAGATTGGCCTCAGGACAGAGGTTTGAATGCTGAGTTGGGTCTCTGGGATCCTTCTTGCTGCCTGGCTTGAGGCTTCCAGTGTTAACATAGGCTTAGGATTCTCAAACACTTTGACCACATCATTTATTCACTGTATTATCCATTCATTTATTTGCCATGTGAGGGATACTCACTGAGAAGGTATCCAGTATCTGCTTGAATCTCCCCAGGAGCTGGGGGCAGCCCTGCTAAAAGGGAGCTGAGACCTGCCTGAGCTTCATTTCTGGGGCATTGGTTTCTACCCACCCACATGCCTGAGTAAGTTCTCTTTTTGTCTGTGTGCAAGTCTCCGGGGGAGCTTGGGCAAGTCACGTGCCCTCCTGGACTTCTCTTCCCCCACCTACATGGTGAAGACATTGGTCTAGGCCAAGAGTCGGCACTTTTTTTCCTCTGTAAAGGACAAGATAGTAAGCTTTTTAGGTTTTGTGGGCCATTGTAGTCTTTGTCATAAACTGAGAAACACATGGCATGGCTCATAGTTTCATTCAGTTGGACAAGGCTGTGGTCCATGTGATCAGTATGATTAGTTTTCTGTGATTGTGGTTTTCATTCTGTCTGCCCTCTGATGGAGAAGGAAAAGAAGTTTATGGAAGCTTCCTGATGGGAGAGACTGACTGAGGGAGAAACTAGGTCTTATTCTGATAGGCGGGGCCATGCTCAGTAAATCTTGAATCCAATTTGCTGTTGATGGGCGGGGCTATGTTCCCTCCATGCTGTTTCACCTGAGGCCAAACTCTGGTGGAGGTAAGGAAGATAATGGCGACCTCCTTCAAAAGGTCCCATGTATGCACCATCACACTCAGTGCTCCCTACCCTGCATCAGGCCACTGCCGACCCACGCCTCTGCCAGAGACTCCTGGACACTCACGGGCAAGTCTGGGTCAGTCTCTTCTGGGGTCACTGCTCCTTTCTCCTGGATCCTGGTACACACAAGGTTTTGTTTCTTCCCTCCAAGAGTCTGTTTCCCCAGTCCTATGTAAGTTCTGGTGGCTCTATGATGGGGTTAATTATGGTCTCCTCCAAGAGGGCTTATGCCATACCCAGGTCTGCTGCACCCAGAGCCCCTGCCCCTGCTGACCCGTACCTCTGCAGGAGACACTCAAACACTCAAAGGCAGGTCTGGCTCAGTCTCTGTGAGGTCTCCTGGTGCTCACAAGATTTTGTTTGAGCCCTCCAAGTGTCTCTGTCATCTTCAGTCATCCTGCTTATTTAACATATATGCAGAGTACATCATGCAAAATGCCAGGCTGGTTGAAGCACAGACTGGAATCAAGATTGCCAGGAGAAATATCAACAACTTCAGATATGCCGATGATACCACCCTTATGGCAGAAAGCGAAGAATAACTAAAAAGCCTCTTGATGAAAGTGAAAGAGGACAGTGAAAGTTGGCTTAAAACCCAACATTCAGGAAACTAAAATCATGGCATCTGGTCCCATCACTTCATGGCAAATAGACGGGGAAACAATGGAAACAGTGACAGACTTTATTTTCTTGGGCTCCCAAATCACTGCAGATGGTGATTGCAGCCATGAAATAAAAAGAAGCTTGTTCCTTGGAAGAAAAGCTATGACCAACCTAGACAGCATATTAAAAAGCAGAGACATTACTTTGCCAACAAAGGTCCATCTAGTCAAAACTATGACTTCCGCAGTAGTCATGTATGGATGTGAGAGTTGGACTATAAAGAAAGCTGAATGCCAAAGAACTGATGCTTTTGAACTGTGGTGTTGAAGAAGATTCTTGAGAGTCCCTTGGACTTCAAGGAGATCAAACCAGTCCATCCTAAAGGAAATCAGTCCTGAATATTCATTGGAAGGACTGATGTTGAAGCTGAAACCCCAATACTTTGACCAGGATGCGAAGAACTGACTCACTGGAAAAGACCCTGATGTTGGGACAGATTGAAGGCGGGGGGAGAAGGGGACGACAGAGCATGAGATGGTTGGATGGCATCACCAACTCAATGGACATGAGTTTGAGTAAACTCTAGGAGTTGGTGATGGACAAGGAGGCCTAGCGTGCTGCAGTCCATGGGGTCGCAAAGAGTCAAACATGACTGAGTGACTCAACTGAACTGAACTGAGCTGAACCAGATGTGCCCTAAATGCCATCACAGATATCCTTATAAGAGAAAGGAAGAGGAAGAAGAGAAGAAGGCAATGTGAGGATGGAGGCAGAGATTGGAGCAATGCAACAACAGCACAAGGATTGCCAGCGATCACCAGAAGCCAGAAGAAGCAAGGCACAGACTCTCTTCTAGAACCTCCAGAGAAAGTATAGCCCTGCCAACACCTTGATTTCAGTACAGGAAAACTGATTTCAGACTTCTAGCCTCCAGAGCTGTGAGAGAATAAATTTTGTTCTTCACCAAGTTGAAGTCATTTGTTAGAGCAGCCATCCTTTCTTCTATAGGAAGTACTGGTATTCTTCATGTCTCTGTAGCTACATTTTGGCTAAAAGAAGAAATAATAGTCATCATGATCCTTTCCATGGATTCTTCCCTCTTACCAAGTACACCCTGTGGTTTCTATTGATAAAACACTTTTATATGCATACAGTAGCCTTATGAGGAAGATGTGAGAGTCTATTCCATACGGGACGAACTAGACTCCAAAATGAGAAGGGCTTTGCCCAACATCAATTAGTAGGTATCCGAGCCAGAATTTGAATCCAGATGGTCTGATTTCAAGTCTGTACTGTAGTCCAAGCTGAGGGCTGGGCTAAATACACCAGCTGCAGGGAAACAAGCAGAATGGGAGGACTGGAACCAAATTGTAGTTTAGGAAGTAATGCCTTGGAATGGAATGATACTGAGTGTGTCCCCAGGCCATGCCTGACTCAAATTCAGGCTCTGATGAGGATTTATTGTGTATTCATGGTCCAAGTAACTGGCAGACCCCATCTGAGGGAGCTGGGACTTTTGTGTGCCCTGAAGGCAACTCATTGATGTAGGTCTTTTCAAGCCCATTGTGAAAGTCCCAAGCGGCACTGTGGTGACTGCCAGAGAGGGTTGCTCTGCAGCCAGCTACTCCAGCATTCTTTCCCCTACAACACAGCTGAAGAAACCAGATCACAGATGTGCTGATGCCCTTGGATGTGCTAGTGTGAGGCGGAGCAAACATACTCAGAAATCCACCTTGCTAAAAGGCAACATCCTGTAAGGAAGGCTAGTTATCTATTTTGCAAAAAGAATCACGACTGCTATAGCAGGAGACGTCATCAGTCTCGACCTTTATTTATTGCAAAACCCAAATGAGTACTTTAATTCCGCATTCTCCAAAGACCACATTATTGACTGAATGATTGAACAACCCACACTAGGAAAGGATAATGTATACCATTTATTATACATTTAATTCAAGCACATTTATTTCCACCAATCACAAATGATACATAGTCTGGCATTCTAAAGTGGGAGGACTTATACTACCTGACTTCAAGACTTATTACAAAGCTATAGTAATCAGTACAGTGTGTTATCTGCATAAAGATATACAGATAAGTCAATGGAACAGAATAGAATCAAGAAACAGATCAGTTGATTTTTGACCAAAATGTCAAGATGATTTAATAAGGAAATATGTAGTTTTTCAATAAATGGTGATGAAACAGCTAGGTATCCTTATGGAAAAAACAACAACAACAAACTTTGACCCCTACCTCACACCATACAAAAAATTAACTTGAATGGATCATAAACATAAAACTACATTTAGGCCTATGAGCACAACAAAGACAAGGACATAAAAACTACCTTGTCCTTTGCTTTATATATAGTATTACTTAGGGTTCTCCAGAGAAACAGAACCAATATAACATATATATTAAAATATGTAAGAGACTTATTACAGGAATTGGCTCACACAGTTACAGAGGCTAAGAAGTCTCACAGTCTGCCATCTGCAAGCCAGACAATCAGGGAAGCCAGTTAGTACAATTCAGTTCAAATTCAAAGGCCTGAACACCAGGGAGCTGCTGGTACAAAGTCCCACAGTCTAAAAGCCCAAGAATCAAGAGCTCCAGTGTCTGAGGGCAGGGGAAGATGGAGTTTCTACTCAGAAAGAGAAAGAATTCACCCTTCTTTCACCTTTTTATTCCATTTGCTTCTCCCAATGGATTGAATGATACCCACCCACTTTAATAAGAGTAGATCTCTTTACTCAATCTACTAAGATGCAAATCTCTTCCAGAAACATCCTCACAGATACACCCAGAAATAATGTTTACCAGTTATCTGGGCATCTCTTAAGCCAGTCAATTTAATGAATAAAATTAACCACCATATATATATATAATATTTTTAAGTGTGAAAATTAAACATTTTGCAAAAGAAGATACACACATGGCCAGTAACACATAAAAAGGTGATTAATCACCGAAGAAATGCAAATTAAAGTCTCAATGAAGTACTGCTTCAGACTTACTACAATGGCTAAAACTAAAAGAACAACAATGCCAAGTGTTAGTGATTATGTAGGACAACTGGAACCCTCATATATTTCTGATGGAGGGTGAAAAATTATAGAATGCCTTTAGAAAACAGTGTTGCAGTTTCTTAAAATTTTAAGTACATGCTTTATGACACAACAATACCTACCCAAGAAAAATGCAGGGTCACACAAAGATTTGTACACAAATATCCCAGTCTAAAACTGGGAACAATCCAAACGTCCATCAATAGGTAAATGAATAAACTGTGGCACATTTGTACAATGGAATACTATTCAGCAATAAGAAAGATAAGAACTACTAATACATTCTACAACTTGGATGAATCAGATGTCAGAGAAAACACACTGTATGAATCTTTTTATATGATGTTCTAGAACAGACAAAATTAATCCGCAGTGATCGAGAGCATGTCACCAGTTATCTGGGGAGAGAAATTTTGGAGGATTGACAAGGGCACTTTGGGGAGAGATAGAAATATTCTATATATTGATCCATGTGGTGGCTATACAAGTGCATTCATTCATTTGTCAAAACTCAAGTGGGTTTATTTACTGTGTGTAATTAATTTTCTCAATAAAGTTTATTTAAATGTGTGTGTGTGTGTGTGTGTGCTGTGTGGGTTGGAATAATTAATTTTCATGTCCTCCTCGCAAAAGAGACTGGTGAAAACTCACACTCAGATTTAGACACAAAGACGAATTCAGCCCAGATTTTTCTTTTTCTTGTTCTCATACAAGGATCATCTAATACAGATTCTCCCCAGTCCCCATCTCCCGCTGGCCTGCACTGGCACCCCATGGTCTTGTATGAGGGCCTTTATCTAATTCTGAAAACTCCCAGCAGAGGCTGGGACAGCTATTGGGTTTGATAGAGGAAGATTTACTTTCTGCTCTGCATATAGAAAGAACTGAGAAGGAGATACTGGAATCAGACAGACAGAGTTTTGCTAAGGTTGACAAAAGTTTAGATCAGTGGTCCTCTGAGGTTCCTAATATTTCTGCCTCCATCCAGTCACTAGACACTCTCTGCCTTTTCCACAAGTGCAAACCTGCCTGTAAAGTTAACCCCATGGAGGAAGCAAGAATCCCGGGTACTGAGCAGAGCTGCTCCATAAAGCAGGGGATCTGGCAGGGGCTGAGCTGTACTCAGTCTTCAACAGAAAGTACCCAGATTCAGCTAAATCCTGGGGAAGATGAGGAGGACTTGGGAGAGACTAAGAGTGGAAGTTCCGCCATCGATAAAACTTAAGTAGTTGTGGTGCAAGGGAGCGGTGCTCATCATTTCTGTGACATTCTTTCAGGTTTAAATCGGCTGTCATGTAATAATTGCAGATGGTGCCCTTTAACACCCTCAAAATTGCCCCTGTTTGGACAGTTAATGATAATGGTCATGCTGCCTACCAATCGTATGGAAAGAAGTTTGCTTTCTTCCAATGCTGATAGCAAAGGCCTCTGCTTCTCATCAGTTACTGCCCTGTTTTTGAGGCCCGGCAGTTCCTTCTCTCTTTGTACTCAATCTACTGCCTCCAGGTCCTGCATACACTGCAGGGTCAGGAGAGGTTTGTAAGTCTTACTTTAACCAGTCACACAAGGTCCATTTGGGTTTCCCAAGTGGCTCGGTGGTAAAGAACCTGCCTGCTAAGGCAGGAGATGCAGGTTCCATCCCTGTGTTGGGAATATCCCCTGGAGGAGGGCATAGCAACCCACTCCAGTATTCTTGCCTGGAGAATCCCTTGGAGAGAGGAGCCTGGCAGGCTACAGTCCTTCGGGTCACAAAGAGTCAGAACCATCTGAGCACACACAGATGCATAAAGTCCTTTGGTAAATTGGATGCAAGCTGAAAATTAGCGGCCTACTGGGCAAATTCACAAGCCTTGATCTCTTTGTTTTTAATTGAAATGTAGCCGATGTACAACATTATGTTAGTTTCAGTTGGGCTACACAGTGATTTGACATTTGCGTTCATTTTGCAATGATTGCCCTGATAAGTCTCCTGATCTTTCTTGAGCATTACCATGAAATACTTCTCTGCTCAATGTTTTCCTGGTTCATTTTTTCCCTCTACTGGAGGGAGGCTGCACTGGAAGAACCACAGGGACCTATGTGACAAAGGTTTTGTCCTTGCAGAGCTTCAAACCTGGACCTACATGGCCACTGGGTAAGTCACACATGGATGGGGGGGAGGGGTAACTCGACACAGGGCCTTGGAGCTCAGAGGAGGAAGGTGTTGTTCTAACAGTGGGTATGGATGAGCAGCGTGAGGACACAGTACCTGGGCAGGGCCTGAGATGTGAGAAGAGCAAAGACCAGGGAGAGACCTCTTGACTCATGAGTGCCATATGGCAGCAGCCCATTGGGTCTTCCCTGCTACCCGTCTCCTTGCCCAGGACTTCAGCCTCTCTCATAGGACATACTCCAACAATCCCAAGTACCATCCTCTTGTCCATTCTCTGCCCTGATGCCAGAGCTATCTCCCCAAAACACAGTTTTGGACACTCTCCAACTCAAGAACTTCGCAATGGCGCCTCTTGCCTACAACATAGTAAAATGCACTCTCCTCCTTTCAGGTGTTGTATATCCAATTAAAGAAGTCCTCACTCACCAAGAATCAGCTCAAAGGCTCCCTTCTCTCTGCAGCTTGCTGATTCCTCCAGGCTGCAGGAGCCTCAAGCTTTCCTGTTCCCTTGTTGCACTTTAGTCATAGTTGGGTTTGGAACTCTCAACCATCTGTTTTGTTCTGTAATTCGTGGGGGTCATGTGCCTCCCACCTCCATCCCAGACTGCAAGACTCAATAGGGCAGGAATTGCATCCTTCATCTCTTTATCCCCAGGGTTCAGCCCAAAGCAGGGCTCAGAGCAAGTAATGAGGAATTTCTGCTTTGTCCTGTGGTAAGTACCCCATGAGACAGCTGCCCACCACTGCCTCCTTGACCTGCATCCTGGGCAGGCCCAAGTCCCAGGAGGTGCCATCAACAACCAGCCAGGCTTTTCTTTGGAGGCATTTGCAGGAGAGCCAGCTGGCCTTTCAGTCATCATTTTGTCCTTCGGGTGGAACTAGAGGGGGCAAAAAACAAAGTATGTTAGTTTACTGCTTGATCTTTGCTCCCGTTAAGTAGAGCCAAATCTAACGTGAATATTGATGACTTTACAAAACCCAGTGTTTGGTATTCACTGAAAACCATTGTGTATTCCCTAAATAGTTCGTTTTGTTTTCAAAAGTTCTAAAAAACTCGCTGTATTGAAATGCATGTTGTTGCATCGATTTTTCTAAAATACACCTTGTTATCCTTTCTTTGGTAATTGGTGACTGGTAATGACTTTGGCAATTTAACATGTTCTCGCAGACACTTTTTCCATTCCCCTTGATAACTGAAGTCAGGAGCGAGGGCCTGTCTGTCAATCTCTGACGCCTGTCAGCCGGTGTGATTGACGGCTTTTGGTCCCACAATAGAGACCATTTTTGCAGCCCCCGTTCTGTTATTTTCCCCTCCTTTAATACTTGTGGGGGATGGTGTTTGCTTTATAATCTGCGTTTAAAATCCAACTTGGAATGAGGCCAGCTCCAGAGAAATTATCACAATGTCTTGTTAGCTTTGCATCAGGAAAATTCTCCAGAGGGTTCCTTAAGCTATGATTCCACCTTCTGAAATTACCTCTGCTCAAAAATCTAAGCTTCAGCCTTCATCCTGATCCCTTCAAATTCCTGGAGAAAGGCCGAGGGGTCTGCCCAGCCGTGTTCTAATAGAGGGCACGACCAGGGGGAGCGTGAGCAGCTGGAGTGGAGTCAGGTCAGCCCTCTCTCCCGGGGCCTCCGTGTGTAAGCCTCCACATAATGAGTGTGGGTCTGAGCGCCGGAGCTCAGCAGAATGGAGAAAGCTCTGGGTCTGCTGGGCAATTAGATTCCTCAAAAGCAGAGCAGGCAGGAGTCTCTCCCAACCAAGAAGCTGTTCTTTAGTTCAGCTTGATACCACCAGGTCACAGAATTGTCTGAGCCCTTTGGAAAAGCAACTAAAAAGCAGCATCAATGAGGGTCAAGGATCTATGTGATGATGTGTCTGTCCATGGTAGTGATTACTTTGGGGTTCACAGATCCATCTTAGATTCTGATGAAAACTGTAGCCCCAGTCCTTAGAAAAACATATATCCTTTCATGCTCAATCCTGCCTACAATTTCATGAGAAACCACGCCTCCTCCCAGGCCTGTGGCCGACTAGGATTAGATCTCTTGCTCTGTGTGAAGGTAGCTGGTGATCTTAAACAGAGAATGTCATGACTCTTTAATGCTGGATGCTGATCTGGAGGTTGACTTCCAGAGTACAGTGTATGTGAGGCCAACTCTTGGAGCCAGTGCCCTTGGTGGGAGCTGCCTGTGAGTGCATGTGCCTGGGGGAGCGGGGAGGCAGCGGGGCAGGAGGGAAGTGAGAGCCCAGTCCTATAAACATCCATGCCCTGTAATTAGAGACTCTGGGCAGATAGGCAAGCACTAACCAGATTCTAGGCATCAAAGAAGGAAGACTGGAAATTTGGCCAAACTGGGGATCAAACCAGTGTCAGGGAACCAGAGAAGGAAGGAGCTGGGTAGGTAAGAGGATGGCCAGTACCTATGTCTCTTACAGAAAGAACTTCAAGAACTAACTCTGAAAACACCTATTGGGTCCAGGCCTCCATCCTCTATAAGGCCTGGGTTATCTTGGGAAGAGATAGCAAGTCCTTCTTCAAAGAACTGAGCTTCATTGCAATAAAAAAAAAAAAAAAAAAAAAAAGTCCAAAATTTAATATCTTTCCCTTCCCTGCTTTCTAGCCCAGCCAAACCTACATATTGTTCCAGGGCTTAAAACCTGAGAGGTTTTTAAGGAAAATGAATCTCCATTTACTCCCTGTACCTCCCAGGATGAGGTTCAAGCTTATTGATGTGGACGCCAAGCTCTATAAGAATAATATGGCTGGTCCTAGCTAGCAGGTACGTTTACTGGCCATTTAATCTTCATATCATGAAGCAAGTAGGTATGGTAGGTGGAATAATAGCCCCTCAAAGATGTCCCCTCAATCTATCTGTTAAATTCGTAAACCGGTTACTTTACGCAACAAAAGATTCCATTAAGGATTTTGAGAAGCAGAGATTGCCCTCATTGTCTGGGTAGACCCAACATCATCTCCAAATGGCTGTTATAACAGGGAGGCAGAAGGGCCAGAGCCAGAGAAGATATGGGCTGATGGAAGCAGAGGGTGGAGTAATGTAGCCAAGGTAAGGAAGGAATTCTCCTCTAGGGTTTCCAGAAAGAACAACTCTGTCCACACTGTGACGTAAACCTCATAAGACCCATGTTGAACTTCTGAACTGTATAATAATAAATTCATGCTGTATTACGACACTATGCTTGCAGTCATTTTTTATAGCAGTAATAGGGACTTAATACAGTTTGATAACACCCCTTATCTGCCTCCTCCTGTTTTTCCCCCCAAGTTGCAGAGAACAGGTCTCAGTGAGGTTAAATAACTTGGTCCAGAGTTATCATGCTTCTGAGTATCCAAGTCTGTATTCAGTTCTAAGCCTGCTAGTTCTGAAATCCCTCTCCTTAACCACCAAATACATTGTCTCAGTTGGCTCCTTGTCAGCCGCATCTCCCACCACCTTCTCCCCCACCCTCTGCACTCCAGCCAAGTTCATATCTTTCCTCCTTCTGTTCTCTCTGCCTGGACATCCTTCCCCGCTCATCTTTACACTGTTAACGTCTCTGGGCCAGACTATGACCACCTATTAGAAGAACCTTCTCTCTTCTTCCCAGTGAACCACACACTTCTTTCTCACCCCTATTTCATCAAAGCCCAGGCTACATCACTGTCAGATCAAAGAGGTGCCCATGAACCACCTGCTTATGAATCAGAATTCCCCAGGGCGTGGTTCTGAAATATGCATGTTTATGCACTAAAAGGTATGTTTAAGAGCCATTAGCGGTTATTTGGGCTTCCCTGGTGGCTCAGACGGTAACGGACCCACCTGCAATGTGGGAGACCTGGGTTCGATCCCTGGGTTGGGAAAACCCCTGGGTTGGATCTCTGGGTTTGATCCCTGGGTTAGAGAAGGGAATGGCAACCCACTCCACTATTCTTGCCTAGAGAATTCCATGGATGGAGGAGCCTGGTGGGCCACAGTCCATAGGATCGAAAAGAGTCGGACACGACTGAGTGACTTTCACTTCACTTCACTTCAGTGGTTATTTACCTCCCAGGTAGAATATGAATTTCACAAGGTCTGGGTCTTTCCTCTGCATTGGTCCATTGTGTTTTACATATGAAACTGGCTGGACTACAGTGCCTAGATATATTTTTTAAATTTTTATTTATTTATTTATTTTTGGCTGTGCTGGATCTACATTGCTGTGCACAGACATGTGGAGTCTACATGTGGAGTCTTCCTGCTACATGTGGAGTCTTCCTGCACCAGGGATCAAACCTGTGTCCTTTGCATTGGCAGGCAGATTCCCAACCACGATACCACCAGGGCAGTCCCCAGATGTTTCTTTGGTCAAACATCATTCTGGACTTTTCTGTGACAGTTTTCTGGGGATGAGATTAATGTATAAGTCAGTAGACTTTGATTAAAGTAGATGACCCTTCACAATGTGTGGGCCTCATCCAATCAGGTGAAGGCATCAATAGAACAAAGACTGACCTCCCTTGAGTAAGAAGAAATTCTGCCAGCAGATGGCCTTTGCACTCAAACTGCAGATCCCCTGGGTCTCCTGTCTAATGGTCCATTCTATAGATTTTGGTCCATTCTACTAAGCCTCCACAATGGTGTGAGCCAATTTATTAAAATAAATCTTTTTTTAAATTTATTTGTTTTAATTGGAGGCTAATTACTTTACAATATTGTAGTGGTTTTTGCCATACATTGACATGAATCAGCCATGGGTGTACATGTGTTCACCATCCTGAACCCCCCTCCCACCTCCCTCCCCATCCCATCCCTCTGGGTCATCCCAGTGCACCAGCCCTGAGCACTTGTCTCATGCATCCAACCTGGACTGGCGATCTGTTTCACATATGATAATATATATGTTTCAATGTTATTCTCTCAAATCATCCCACCCTCGCCTTCTCCCATAGAGTCCAAAAGACTGTTCTATACATCTGTGTCTCTTTTGCTATCTCTCATACAGGGTTATTGTTACCATCTTTCTAAATTCCATGTATATGCATTAGTATACTGTATTGGTGTTTTTCTTTCTGGCTTACTTCACTCTGTATAATAGGCTCCAGTTTCATCCACCTCATTAGAACTAATTCAAAGGTATTCTTTTTAATAGCTGAGTAATATTCCATTGTGTATATGTACCATGGCTTTCCTATCCATTCGTCTGCTGATGGGCATCTAGGTTGCTTCCATGTCCTGGCTATTATAAACAGTGCTGCGATGAACATTGGGGTACACGTGTCTCTTTCAATTCTGGTTTCCTCGGTGTGTATGCCCAGCAGTGGGATTGCTGGGTCCTATGGCAGTTCTATTTCCAGTTTTATAAGGAATCTCCACACTGTTCTCCATAGTGGCTGTACTAGTTTGCATTCCCACCAACTGTGTAAGAGGGTTCCCTTTTCTCCACACCCTCTCCAGCATTTATTGTTTGTATTCTTTTGGATAGCAGCCATTCTGACTGGCGTGAGACTGCTGGTCATTCTCACTGTGGTTTTGATTTGCATTTCTCTAATAATGAGTGAGGTTGAACATCTTTTCATGTGTTTGTTAGCCATCTGTGTGTCTTCTTTGGAGAAATGTCTGTTTAGTTCTTTGGCCCATTTTTTGGTTGGGTCATTTATTTTTCTGGAATTGAGCTGCAGTAAAATAAATCTATATAAATCTCTACATATATTGATCTATATATCTATGGTGGTGGTGGTAAAGTCATTAAGTCATATCTGACTCTTTACGACCTCAGGGACTATAGCCCGCTAGGCTCCTCTGTCCTAATACACCCATTAATAGGTGTTCATTAGATGAGTTCAGAGTGGGGTTTATAGATGGCCTTTGTAGAAAAGCTTCAGTAGAATTTTCTTTTAGACTCAAAAGACTAGCAAGAATTATTTCACAGATAGTCCAGGAGCCCAGAGTAGATGGGTGCTTTCCTCTGAATCAAAATTCCTGAGAAAATATGTTTCTTTCACTGACAGAGGTATCTACAAGCCAGGGCAAAGCTAAGGCAGATTCTTAGGGATGACAGTCCTTCTAGGGAGGCTCAGAAGTGAGGAGGAATTCTTGCTGTGTCTCTGTCCTGGCACCAGTGTCTACCGGGGCAGCTAAGGAGCCTTGGAGCCTGGGGTCTGGAACACTCAGACAAACAAAGCCCAGAGAGCCCGGGCCACAGACCCATTCTGACAATATATTTCAGAACTTCTAGTGATGCTTTCTGAGTGGCCGCTCAAAATCTAGAGCTGGAGGAGCCCTGAGACACCACCTCAGGTTCTGTTATACCTTGGAGCATTTCATTCATCACTTCAACAAATGTTTGCTAGGAATATGGAGGTGAACCAGACAGAAAAGGTCCCTTTCTCCAGGGATCTTATTTGCTAGTTGCGTGAGAGTGAAGGAAAATGGACAGATAATAAACAAGTCAAAAATACACAACTGAGGCAATTTCAGGTCTTATACAACTCACAGTTATCATGACAGTATGGCTGGTGGTATTTTCCAAAGATAGCCACAGTATCTCTTTTGCCATGTTTCCTTCTAGATCTTTGCCAAGCCCCCATGAAGAATTAAAGTCTAATTCTCTCCCAACCCCCTTAAATATGTGACTCACTAGGGACATACAGAATATGGCAGAAGGAAGCTGGATGACTTCCTAGGCCAGCCATAGAAGATGATCCTGCTTCTACCTTGGGTGATAAAGCATTTGCCCTGCTGCCCTGAACATTATGAAGGCAGACCAACTACCCTGAGGCCGCCATGTTGTAAGGAAGCCCAAATCAACCTCTTTCTCGAGACCACATTAAGAGGCCCCCAGATTACATAAACAGAGAAAGGGATGCCCAGCTAGCCTCCAGATGCTCTTGCCCTCCACTATTCCAGCTGCAGTACCATTTCTGCCGCTGCATGAATGATCTTGAGCCAGACTGTCCAGACTAGTCCTTCTGATCCTCCCACAGTCCACCCTGAACCTAAGACATAGCGCTTTCCCTCTCCCAACCTTGCTATTATTCCTCTTTCTTCTTATCCATGTTGGAAACAGCCAAGTCTCTTTCCTCCATGGTCCCACAGACCACTGTGCCTTAAGCCTGGTGGGAGATGTAAAGTGATGGGCTAGAGGGGCCGTTTAGGGTCCAAGATCAAGGTTCAGGTTCTGGAGCTGCCGTGTCTGTGCTATGTGATCAACCGTAGGTGGTTTGCTCTACATTCTTGGGCCTTGTGAGTCTTATCTATTTAGTGGAAATTTAAAATGTGTACTTCATAGGGTCATTGCCAAAACAACAGATAACTCTCAAGGGTTGGTTTCAAGTCTCAGGAAGCCTGGCAAACAAAAGAGATTTCAAATCAAACAAAAAACATATCGTGATTGGACACAAAGAGGAATGGCCTGCTGTTGGGGGAGGGGATAAAATCATTGGCGTAATAAAAGGTGGGTTCAACCTGAAGGTATTTAAGATGAAAATAGCTGGCTGCCTCTCTGGAGGGCAGTCTATACTCCTGGTCTAGAGACTGGAGTCTGGATGACCTTAAGATCCCTTATGTTGGTGAATAAGTTCAGGTATTCATTCAAACACACCTGAATTCAAGTCCCAGTTCTCCAACTTGCTGGCTTTGTCAGTTTGGACAAAATAATACTGTTTCCTCATCTGCAAAATGGGGAGATCATAGTACCAATTTTGGGGAGACATTCCAAGGTTTAACAAGAATAAAGTGAAGATGCAAATCCCTGTGTGTCACCTGTGTAAGTGCTACAATGTTGTTAGTTTGCTTTTTCTTGCTTACAAAGTACCAAGTCCTGGGTTATACTCTGGGCAGGGCTTGGGAGGTCAGGGAGGTACAAGTATGAAAGTATTTCCAGTCATGGAGGAGAGGTAAGTACTATACCTCAGCTACCATCTCAGGTTTAAATCAAAGACAGTGTTGTGGCAGGAAAGCTGGTACCCACTGGGAGATGGAAATTCACTCTCAACCCCTCATGACTTCCTGGGACCCCGTTTCAAGTCCCATGAGGTCTGGATGAGTTTGGTCTCTCTGAGAGCTCCATGTCCTTAAAATAGAGCCACCATCTTGCTCCCTTGTTTGAGCTGGATTTCTGCCTCCTTGTGAAGAATGCAAAAATGTTAGAAGATCATCAACACTCTTTGGGAGCCCTGGGGAAGGTGAAAGTGATTACTTTTCATTGGTGCTGAGGGAGGTTGGGGGCCAGGAACTCAATGCTTAGGTGGGCATTGGACTTTACATTGTTTGGGGATGAGGCTACCATGGAGTGAAAGCATGGTCAAAAGGATGGAAGCTGGAAAATGCAGTTTGACACATGTCAAACCCTGAGAAGTCATACAAGCCTTCAGGAATCTGGTATGTGTGAAGGGGAGTGGGGAGCCCCAGGGCTGGAGAGGTAAGCAGAAGCCAGGTCCTGCAGGTTCTAGATGACAGATTAAAGAGACGGGACATAGTTAGTGGGAGGCTGCTATATAATACAGGGAGCCCAGCTCGGTACCCTGTGATGACCTAGAGGGGTGGGATGGGAGAGGGGAGGGAGGCTCAACAGAGAGGGTACTTATGTATACTTATGGCTGATTCCCATTGTTGTATGGCAGAAACCAATACAACATGTTGTAAAGCAATTATCTTCCGATTTCTTTTTCTTTTAAAAGGAATCTGAAAGTCCTCCTAATAAAGATGATTTTTCTGGTACAATAAATAAATAAATAAATAAAAAGAGCTGGGACTTTATTCATAGGAAAAAAGGAGTTACCACGGATGACTTTTAAGCACAGGAGTGACAGGGTCAGGGACGATGACAGCCCTTGATTCTGCATGAGCACTTTCCAGCCCTGGACACAGAGACAGCAGAGAGAAGGCTGTGGCAGTGGCTGGGCCAGAGATGATGAGCCTGTGGCTAATGCAGGGACAGGGGACGTGGACAGTGGAAACTGATGGGGTCATCACCAAGGCTGGCAGGACGGGGCGCTCCGATCAGCCACTTGGTCATGTGACTACTCCTGCCGCCCAGTGTCAGGGCATGATGGGGCATCCAGACTGCACCCCCAGGATCACATGGAGTGAGGGGAGAGTTTCCTGAAGGAACCAGAAGAAATGCAATGAAACCACATGCTGGATGAAAACCGAACAAACACAAACCAGCTTTGTCATAAAATTTGCTAGAACATCAAACCTTGGAGCAGGTGGAAGAGAAAGAAAGGTATAAAAACTCAATATTACAGTGGTGCTCATTGCAGCATTGCTTTTAGTGGTAAAAACTGGAAGGTCCTGGAATGTCCAGTAGCAAGGGAGAGTTCAGTTCAGTCACTCAGTCATGTCCGACTTTTTGTGACCCCATGGACTGCAGCATGTCAGGCCTCCCTGTCCATCACCAACTCTTGGAGCTTACTCAAACTCATGTCCATCAAGTCGGTGATGCAATCCAACCATCTCATTCTCTGTCATCCCCTTCTCCTCCTGTCTTCAGTCTTTCCCAGCATTGGGGTCTTATCCAATGAATCAGTTCTTCCCATCAGGTAGCAAGGGACAGGTTAAACAAATTATAAACCATCCATTCCCTGGAGCTGTCCCCAGTTTAAAAGGAAAGTGTAGATTTGAATGCACAAGCATGAAAACGCATCCATGAGATAGCAGAGTGTGAAAAAAAAAAAAGGTTACTGAACAATGTGTATAACATGATCCTATTTATGCCATAGAGAGATGTAGCCTTTTTTTTTTTAATTCCAGGAGGGCTTTGTCTTACAAGAACTGCAGTCACGGAAGAACAGCACTTGCTGGGAGCTATACTTGGGGTGAGGGCCCCATGTTGATAGGGTTCAGGAGGGCACAGCCCAAAGAAAGAAGGGATGAGTGGGAGGAAGCGAGAAGAGATTTTTCACAGCTGCTGAGAGTGAGACACTTGGGGGAGAAGGAGAAATGTCTGAAGCTGACTTTTTCAAAGCTGTAAAAAGCCCTGGCACCACTTTTTAAGGAAACCAACAATAACAATTCACAATATTCTTCAGGCTTCTGGAATCACTTTGGGTTATTTTAGATGTGCTGTTGGGCAGAGACTGGCCTTAAAGGCTCCTTAGGTATATTTGGGTCACATTCATATATATTTGTATAAGCATTAAAAAAAATCTGAAAGGATATACACCAAACTGTCAACAGTGGTTATCTCTAAAGGATGAAATATCCAGGGACTTTATTTTTCTCTGTGTTTTAAAAAAATTTTTTTTAACCTGAACATGCATTATTAGAATAAAGAACACAGATGTAAAGAGAGGAGAAGGGGAAAAAAATCTACTAAAATCAGACAAAGTACATAGCAAATAAATACATATTAGCTACAAGCATGCTCTATAAAAAATAACTAAGTGACAAATTTAAATAAAGCTTGTAACCAAGACTTAAGTGATGAAAACCCAACACAATGGGAGAGCTCCCTCCCCACACCCCAGCAGGGCTAGGCAGGGTCCTTGGACTGGGGGCAGAGACCTGGTCTCCACTTTCAACAGGAGCCTTAGGGTGGAAAGTCTTCCGCCTACAGGCTATGACCTGTTCCAGAAAAGGCTGCTAGGAGAGCAGCCGCAGGGCAGGTTCCCAGATGCATTGTATGGTCATGCTGTTACCTGAGTTTCTCTCCCACTACCTTTCTTCCTCTGTGCTCTCCTCCCCTCTCCTGTCTTCCTTCCTCTCTACCAATCCCAGTTCAATTCAATAAACATCACGGGAGTCAACCTCACTGAGACCCCACAGTTCACAGTTGCCAGGGTGAATTGCAGTTGTGGAGTGGGGGTGGGGTCCCAAGGAAACCAGGAGAAGCACATTTGTCTTTGAGGAACCCCAATCCACAGGAGGGCTTCCCTCAAAACACAGCTGGTAAAGAATCTGCCTGCAATGCAGGAGACTCAGGTTCAATCCCTGGGTCAGGAAGATCTCCTGGAGAAGGAAATGGCAACCCACTCCAGTATTCTTGCCTGGGAAATTCCATGGACAGGTGAACCTGGCAGGCTACAGTCCATAAGGTCATAAGAGTTGGACATGACTGAACGACTGAACCACTAAAGGAATTCTTGGAGTGATGGTGCCTTCTGAATCTGAATCCACAGCAGACAGAGGCCCCACAAAGCCCTAGGCAGCCAGATCTATAGGAAAAGGGACAAGCCTGCAGAGTGGTCTGAGAACACAGGGTAGGTCAGTTTCCTTCCCTAAAGGCAAAGAGGACCCTGGAGCAGAGAGGGAGAATCCAGGCAAGTATAGAGCAGACAGAGAACGTGGCTGGAACAGAAGTGTATGGATGATGCGTGACAAGGAATAGCAGGATCCAAATCCAAGATGAAGGGCCTTGAATGCCTCACAAAAGAGCTGAGACCTTGGGAGTCTGCCACAGATTTAAACGGGGGCATGACAGAGTCAGGTGTGCTTCTGAGAACAGTGTCTGGGGGTGATATGGAGGATAACTTGGAGATGAGTGGATTGAAGCCAGCAGAGAGGATTAGGGCTGCAGAACAGACTGGGCATGATGTCATGAGGTCCCAAGCAAAGGCTATAGAAGTGGGGATGAGAAGAGGCTGAGAGAACCAGGCACACTCTGGGAAGGGCCCGCTGTGGTCTGGGGCAGAGGCCAGAGAACTCCCTGTCACCTGGTTCACAGAGAGAAGACTTCCCTATTGTGCATCATTCATTCATCTTATGGTGTATCATTCATTCATTTGAGAGACATGATTGATGCCTTCTCTATGACCACCCAGCCCAGGCCAGTCACCAACAGAGAGACACAAATGGGACATAATCACTGCTATCTAGGAGCTCAAAGTCCAATAGAGAAGGCAAATGCAATAGACTGAGTGCAAAAATGGCCCCAACTCTTCCTGTCTTATGAGTATGGATGTCTTTGTGCAGTAACTTTGAATGTCTTCTCATATAAACAGGAGTCTATTTCCTATGCCAAGAGTCGGGGCTGTCCTTTGATTTGCTATGGACAAGACCATCTGGCACTTCCAAGCCTAGGCCTAGGAGTGTCAGGGACCCTGATGCCCAGTCTCTTGGACCCTTGTCATGAAATCCCCCTTAAAATAGAGTCAAGTCTTTTCTGCATCCTAGCTGGGGGGAAGGAAGTGTAAGAAAACACAGCCAAGATCAGCCTAGCCCCGGCCAAACCCACAGAATCTCCCAGATGACTCCAGTTCACAAGCAATAATAAGTGATTTTAAGCACCAAGTTTTGGGTGACATGTTCTATGGTCATAACTAACTGATAGACATATAACCAATTAATTCTTTTCAAAAGTACATATCTCATAACCCAGGTGTCACAAAGGCAACACAAACAGCTTCTGGTCTCATCCCACACCCACCTTGAAGGAGACAACAGCACTAGATCTTACTCTGAGGAAATAATTCTCCATGGGTCTCTTGCATTTCTGCACATTCTGCAAGCCAATATAGCAACTGCCTTTGTTTGGGACAATCCTTTAACTATGTCTGTGTAGCAAACTGCCCTGGAAACTGGAGGCATTCTCTCTCCAGAACCAAGGCAAGGTTTGTTTGTTGTCCAACATAACATATGTCTCTCTCCAGGGAAAGTTCCAACTGGGCTTACTGCTCATTATAAAAGACTTGTCTTCTCTAAGCTAGGGGTTCCTTTCTTGTGACAAAAGCCACTGCATGTGCTAGAGATGCTGGCTGACTCTCTTGGAGTCTCCCTGCAAGAAAGGAAGCTTGGGAAACATGATACCCTATCTACCGCTTTTGTCATGAGTCACAGCGTGCTCTGGGTCTTATTCCAGGGCCTTCTGTGTCCTGCCAGCATCCATGACACTGCGGCAAGCTCACTTGTCGGCTTGCAAGCAGGGTGAGTCTCAGACCCTTGACAGTGTGTGATCCTTACCCTTCCAGAAACAATTTAATCCAAATCCACAAAGCCTTAGTGAGTCATAGGTTTTCCTGAAAATGTCATGGGAAGACAACAGAGAGGTTTATAGCCCTAGCCCACTACACCTGAACCTTAACATGAACCTCCCATGACACTTATATTCCCTCCACATAGGCCTCTAAACTTCCTCTTCAGCCGTCACCTGCCTCCTGCCCCTATAGCAGTGATCCTCAATGCTTTGGGCATTGAGGAACTAGTTTTGTGGAAGACAATTTTCCATGTGGGGAGGAAGGGGTGGTTCAGGCGATAATGTGAGTGATGGGGAGCAGCAGATGAAAGCTTCACTCACTCGAGCCCCCATTCACCTCCTGCTGTGCAGTCCAGGGGTGAGGGTGGGGGGATTCTTGCCCTATAGACCCTTCCCCATCCCACCCCCAAGCCAGCCCCTCCAGATATACACCCCACCTCTGAAGTCTTTCTACAGCTCTTCCTTTGCTTAAACAGAGAAATTTAGCATAGCACTCGACAGTTTAGCCAGTCCAGTCTTCCTATACCCATCATTCACCCAGTTTTCTTGGAAGGAGCTAAATGGCATAAATAATAAATAACTTTTTTTCACAGGTTTTTTTCTAATAAAGATATTACAGATGTGTCAATATTCATCCCTCCCTGGAGATCAAGGGGACACCTAAGCAAAGAGAATTAGGATAAGTACAGGACAGATGGTGCCCAGGTAGCATCAGACTTCAGGAGCTGTCAGGAAATAGGATGGGGGGGCAAAGAACAGCAGGATACAAGTCCCAAAGTGAAGGCCATTGAATGTCACACTACAGGTACAAGGGAGGGGAGAAATATTTCTGACTGGGACACCTAGTACAAATTTGTAAAAGGTGACATCGATCCCTATGGGATGAGTAGGTTTTCCAAAGACAAAGAGAGCAAGAGGCTACCATGGGAATGGCATGTGAGAAACAGAGACAGTCAGGACCGTTCAGAGGCTAGAGGTTAAAGACCCACTTGGAGTACAATCCCAGGCATTCGCCGGAGTTCTGGGAACAGAACGGCCTGTTGGAACCACGATGAAATGTAGCCGAGCTCTGGAAGCTGGGCACATGTGTGAGGTTCTTTATATTCACACATGAAATATCAAAGCACAAGGACTTGTAACCAAAGGAAACACCCACTAATCATAGTTTTCGCCAGGAACACCCTAACTGACATTTTAATTAACAAGCTGTTCTCCCCCCCTCCCCACTCCATTTTTAATATAAGGACTTCTTGTTGCTTTAAATCTAAAATTAATTAAGTGAGCGTTCTTCTCTGGAGTGGAGTCTCTGGCTCGTGCTAAACCGACGGGAGTGATAAGGTAAGATCTATGGCTGGGAGAGGGGTGAGCACAGAAAAACTCTTGGTCTCTGCGGCTGAGGCAAACCCCGCCAGCCACAGCCCACCTGCTCCCTGATGCCCCGGGGATCTTGGACGTTTTCCAAGAAATAGCCCACGTGAATCTGCAGCCCTGCTAAGACCTAGGATAACAGAAAAGCTTAAAACACAAAGTCCTACGAGATCTGGCCCCTACCTGTCTCTCTGACCTCAGCCTCACCAGGTCCCCAGCTCGTTCGCAGGCCCAGCCACCTTCGCCTTGCTATTCCCCAAAGATGAGCTCGTTCCCACCTCAAGGTCTTTGTGTCTGTTCTTTCCTGTGCTCGGGACACTCTTCAGCACAATGCCCAGGGTGGGTCTCAGGTGAGAGATCGCTCCTCTCTGCAAACATTCTTTTGCAATTTTGAAAATGTTTTTATTTCTGGCTGCACCATGTCTTCACTGTGGCACGTAGGCTCTTCCTTGTGGCAAGTGAGGGCTTCTTCAGTTGTGACAAATGGGCTCAGTTGCTTTGAGGCATGTGGGATCTTAGTTCCCCGACCAGGGATCGAACCCTGGTCCTCTGCATTTGAAGGTGGATTCTTAACCACTGGACCACCAGGGAGGTCCCTCTTTATACCTTTTCTAACTGCTCTCTCCATAATTCTCATCAATCCCTCTCCCCACTCTGTTAGCCTAATTTATTATTTTCATGGCACTCATCACTAACTGAAGCCATGGGTCATTCATGTGTCCAGTCTCTGCCTCCCTCCACTAGAATGGCAGTCCCAAGAAAGCAGGATTAGTGCTCTGTTCGTTCAGGACACCTGATGCTCGGTCACTGCTGGTTGCATCAATGAAGGGAGGGATGTTTTCCTTCCACTTATAATCCTCTCCTCCCCACCTCTCTTCTCTTCTCTCTCCTCTCTCCCCAGCTTTACCTGGCGGACTTGTGCTCATTCTTTTGGTTTCAGATTGTTTCTTCACCTTTCTATGGGTTGGCCAAAAACAAAAAACAAAAAACCACTCCCGGTTTTCCATAAGATGGTATGGATCTTTTGGCCAACCCAATAGATGGGAGTTGGCTCCTCTCTGATACTCTCTTTGATAGCATTCATCATAACCCAAATTAAAAATTATTATAATTGATTGTCATGTCTATCTAGAATATAATCTTGGTGAGGACAAGGGATTGATGAAACACTTCATAGTGAGTAGCTGCTATTTAGTACATTTATCATCACCATGACACAGGATTTTTCTGATCAAGGCAAACAGAAGGAAGATCTTCCAGGCAAGCCTCACACACAGCTCTGCTCTCACAGCCAGGAAGGGACTTGTGCAATCTGAGTGGGGGTCTACAGTACAAGTGACCTTGGCATCCACTGAGGCCCCTTCTTGTTATTGGAATTCGTTCCTCGGGGCAATGAGTCAGCTGTGGAGGATCTCATCCGTTTGAATATAACGTATTTATCTGTTCTTCTCCTGATGGACATTTTAGGCTGTTTCTAATTTTCTGCTGTGACAAATAATTCAGTCAGTATCTCTTCATTCTCCTGTACCAGCAGGCCGCTCCGTCTCTACCACACTGTTCCCACCAGCCAACAAACACATCAGTATTTCTCCTTAAAAAAAAAAAAAGTGATTAAAAAAATAAAAAAACACCTTTGTCCTTCTCCACTCTGCTCCAGCCGCCACCTCAGCTCTCTGGTCCTTTTTAAAGCAAAACTCTTTAAAGTATGGCTTTCACTCAGTCTCTCCACATTTCATCGCCCTCCCATCAGCTTCTCCCCACAGCTTCACTAAAGCAGCATGCAGCGAGGTCACCAGTGACCTCCGTGTGGGCACATCTGACAGCAACATCCGGGCTCACTCTCCCTCCTTAATCGTGAGAATCCTGTGGCGTGCTTACCGCTCCTTTGGAAACTCTGTGCACTTCCTTTTTTCTTGGTCCTTTTTCTAAGAAGGGCTATTTCTTCTCAATCTCCTTTGCTGATTTGTCCTTAACTCCCTGTGCTCCAAACAATGGCAGGTCTCACGACTCACCCCTGAGACCGCTCTCCCCAACCCACTGGATCTCTGGGTGATTCCTCTGTCCCCACAGCTTGACATGCAAGCTACATGCTGCTGACTCTCAAGTTTCAACCACCCACCTGATCCCTCCAGCGTTGCACGTGCAGTTGCCTTCTTGATACCACCATTTTTATGTCTAATAGCTTGTTAAAGGTAATGTACACACTAACACCCAAAGTCCTGTTACCCGCAAGGTCTCCCCCACCTTCACAAACGGCAGTTCCATTCTTGCAAGTAGGTGCTCAGACCAAAAGTCACAGGGTGGGCTTGGACCTTAGTTTCCTCTCAAACCCCATGTTCAATCCTCTAGCCAGTCCCATCACCTCGAGCGTGTACCCAGCATTGACTCCAGATACCTCTCCATGACGACAAGCCACATCATCCCTCTCCTATGTTATTGTCACAGACCCCTCCCTAGTCTAATGTCTAACACAGACGCAACAGCTTGGAGTAATCTTCATAAAATGAAATTCCCCAAGGGCTCCCCATCTCACTCAGAGTCAAAGCCAAAACCCTTACAAGTGCCTGACAGGACTCTATGTAGGCTGAGCCCTGGCTATACTCCCCCTACCCCTCCCGCTCCATCTTTCACCACCCTGGCCCCTATTCTCCCAGCTCCAGCCACCCTGACCCACTTGCTTGCCTCAAACTCCCCTCACCTACTCCTACCTCAGGGCCTTTGCACTGGCTAGTCCCTCCGCCCAGACTCCCCCTCCCCACACAACCATACCCACATACTTCACTCTGCCCAGATGTCTCCTCATCAGAGAGCCTTCCTCAACTGCCCAAAACAGAATGGCAGCCCCTCTCCCAGGGCACCCTTCCCACCTTACTTGGCTTCACTCTCCCCCACAGCCCTTAGACCATCAGTCTCCACAAGTAGAACCCAAGCTGCGTGAAGGAAGGGTCTCCCATGCTTTTTTGTTTACCGTTCTGTCCCCAGTACGTAGACCCCATAACGGGTGGATAGTAAACAGCTGTAGAATGAATGAACAATCATCCGTATGCGCACCACTGTGCATACCCGGCTTGCTCCAGATCAGATGCAGGAACACAACACCCCATTGATAGAGTGCGTGCATTTTCAACTTCCCTGGATACAACTGAGTTGTTGTCCAAAGTGCCTGGCAGTGAACTTGTCATTTTCTCAGATCCTCTCCAACATGTAAAATTTTTGCCAAATTGGTGGGTAAAAATGGTAGCATGTTGTTTTAATGTGTGTACCCCAGTTATTAATAAAGTGAGTGCCTTTTCTTCTTTCCTAATACCTTCCTTTCATCTTCTTGCCTCATTTTCTCCATCAGATCGATCTCTTTAGTCCTCAACTGACAACCAAGAAGGTCCAGGCCAGCCATGTTCTCTGATGTAATTCAATTGGCAATTACTTACCAAGCAGCTCCACAGTCCAGGCCCTCATCTAGGCCCTGAGGCTGTTCTGTTAACAACAGAGATGAAGTCTTACTTGCACGAAGCTTGTGTCTTGGAAGGTGAGGCAGATAATGAACAAGAACACAAATAAATGATATCAATTCAGCCCACACTCAGTGCCATGAAGAAGAGTGGCAGGTGGGGTGGAGGGGGAGAGGAGTTGTCGCAAAAAGTCCTTTCTGCAGAGAGGAGGATATTTGAGCTGGCCCCTGGACCATGAGATGGAGCCAGCAGTGGAAAGACCTAGGGAAACACAATCCAGGCAGAAGAAACAGTAAGCTCAGAAGCTCCAGGATAAGTTTGGCAATTTTGAAGGAAAGAAAGAAGCCTGAGGAGCCTAAAGGAAGGAACTGGACATGCAAAAATTTGGGGAAGAATATTCCAGTTGAAGGAACAGTAGATGTGCAGGCTGTCAGGACAGGGGAGCCTACAGAGCTAGGTGGAGGACCAAAAGAGACCACTGATGCTGAAGCAGAGGAAAGAGGAGGCTGGAGCATGCTCAGGGCAGGGGAGGGAGGAGGGCTAGAATGACAGAGCCCGGTCTGGCATTGAAAGGATTCTGGGCTTTATCATAAAAACAAGGGGCAGATGATGAAGGATTTTATGCCAGGAAGCCATGTCTTCACACGTTTACATCTTTAGGAGTAGCCACATGAAGCATGAATTGGAGGAAATCATAAACAGGCTGAAGGAGACAGGTTAGGAGGCTGGAGCAGAGATACCGGCTATTTTTATGAACCTCTGAACGCCCTTCTCAGATTTGGGGACCCATCATTCTGAGCCTTGTGGGCCAGTTCTCCATGCCAGAAGCTAAAACAATAGGAATTTGCAGGGAGTGAGCTGGGACGGCCACTTCACTGCTCCTGCCTGGGGTTTGAGTCTGCAACCAGTGCCACAGAGCAACCAGTCCGAAGTCATCCACTGCAGACGTGGGAGTGCATGGTGGCATTCACCGTGACCAGCAGAGGAGGTGCTGTTCAGCTCTGATGCAGCCGTGGGCTGGAGGACACGGGGTGTTCAGGAAAGCATGGCCCCATCCAGACCCCAACCATTGCTCAGCCCTACAACTGGAGCCTGGCTGGAAGTCAAGTCCCGTGTGGCCAGAGCTTTCCGTTTTCCAGAAGACGCTGAAAAGCCAAAATTTTACGTAAATCCTCCTGTGTTTATGTTTATGCTAATTACACATTAAAAATTTTAAAGCCCTGCAGGTTAAAGCAGAAAGGTCAGACAGAACTTGCCGGTGACCAGCTGATAACCTCTCCTAATGTATCAACCTTTCGGGATGAGGAAGTCGTTCATTCCATCTGACGAGGTGAAAAAGGAGCATTTTAGCAGAGGGTTGGGGGACAGGCAGCTGGAGATAGAAGTTGCTTGATTAAAAGGAAGCAACTAAGCCTCAGCTGCTCCCCAAAGTACACAAGTCCAAGGGCAGAGGCTGAGCTGAATTCAGAGAAAAGTAAGTTGTGGCAGCTCTAGATTAAAAGAGCATAGCTGCAGAAGACCAAGAAGGAGGAGAGCAAATCTCCGGGGAGACAGCCCTCATCTGAGGGCAGCCCTGACCAGTCCTGCAGCATCCCAGTGCCTCTGGAGAGAGCAAGGCCGCACCAGGAGGAGGAGGCAATGGCCTGAGACCCAGGCTTTGCCGCTAATGTGTCAAATGACCCTGGGCCTGTCACCAGCCACCCTGGGCCTCAATCTGTCCTTCTGCCTCATCAAGGGATTGGGTGGATGAGGCCTAAAAGCCTGCCTAGCCCAGCCATCCTATGCTGCCAGGATCCCACAACTCCAACTGTAGGATGAACAGCCTCTCCAGAGATGCCTTATGGGGGGCGGGGGGCACAACAGAAGCACGCTGAGACCCACCCCCCTACCACCACACACTGAGCAATCATTTCTGGAATAACTTCAGATTCAAGCAGCTTTTGTAAACTGCCCCGTTTAAATTAAAACAAATCAATATGCTTTCTAAAATTTAGTCTCAGCTAAACAGCTGTGACAGTTCATAGCAACCTGAACTTGAAATGAACCCACCCTACGTATAAATAAAGCCTTTGATGTCTTCATTAGTTTCTCACATGCCATTTTTTCACAGTCTATCAGGCTAAGTGCTTTGCAACTTATATATATTTTTGCAGGAGGAGTATTTAACCTTCTGATTAGTCACCGCAAGCAGCACAATGACAGAAACCCTGATTTTGCACACAATGAATTTATTGATAGATTTAGCCCATTAGCTGTATTTACCTGTCAGTTCTATGGACACTAATGAGTTGTTTTTCAAGGACTAATGAGAACTGTAATGGCTAATGGATGTTTACAGCTTCACCGCGCCGCACCATGTGATGCCGTGAGCACCCGCTCCCGTCCCTCCGAGTCTTTAATTGGCACCATCAGAGGACTCTTTAATTACATTTGAGCAGACAATAAAGATCCCGGCCAAATCAATGGGAGGAAGGCAGCAGGATTCCGCAAGAGGCTGGACACTCCGATGGGCACCAGCCCAGAGCTCCAGCCAGCCTTGTGACTTTCCTGTAACAACCTTCAGCAGGAGGAAGCGCTGCACATGGTCCAAGCAGGATGTGTCTCTACAGACCTCTCTTCCAGCTCAGGTCATGGTCCTGCCAGGGGAGTATCATCCACAACGTGGTGACTCCTCTGAGCTTGGGGAAATACCGCACTCTTGGATTTAGTTAAACTTTTTATTCATGAGGGACACTTCTTCATATGTGATACACCCAAAGATCAACCCTGACTGAGGCTAATGTTCAACAGATAATCTTAGCATTAGCAAAGGAGAATTGGCTAATGATAATCTGACAGAGAAAAACTTGATATTTGCAACAGTTCATTCATGCATTGATCCACTTATGCAGCATGTAGCAAGTACCCACTAAAGATAAAATGCACCAAAAAAAGGGAAAAGTAAAATGACATCTCACCAAGTAGGTGAATGAAGAAAAAAGGAGCACCTAAATGCACAGAATGCTTTTAAAGAAGTGTCCTGTATGACTTTCCATTGCATAAAAGCTCATTGCAAAGATGATATTTCTATACATAGATCCCAAACTGTCTGGACCTACTTGACACATTTCTGATCAGAGTCCATACACTAGATGGCTTAAGAACACCTTGTTCTTTTTAGTAGATAAAGCTGCTGTTGATCAGTTTGCCTGAAAGGGCAGGGACCAGCTTGGCTGATCAAGCCAGTCTTCCATCAGATGAGGCTGGTGAGAATGAGAGGAGCCTGTGGGAGCAGGTTATGGGGACATTAAGGAGCTGAGACTGTTACGCCTGGAGAAAATTGAACTGGTTGGGTGGGTCGGTTGGAGAGACACCACAAAGGGAGGCCATCTGTTTGTTGACCCAATGGTGTCACACAAGAATCACCAGGTGAAAGGCATAGCGGGGCAGTTATTTGAGGACCAATGTACTCACAGGTGAATCTACGGCTTAATGTGCTCTCTGAGCAGCTTTGACTTTGCTCAGTGCCCTAGCCAATCCTGGGAGGGAGGCCTCACCTTTCTCAGTGCTTCCCATGGGCCATGAACGCATTCAATTTGGAGATGAGGAAGCTGTTGGAGAAATTAGAAGAGCAGTTTCCATAGAGAAGTGGGGGTGGAAGCCAGATTGCACAAGGATGAAGGAAGGAGTGGGTGGTGCGGAAGTGGCAGCAGTGACAAGTTGAATGATGGAGAGAGAGAGAGCAGTCACTCAAGGGGGTCAGGAGGACCTGAGCACATTTATAAGCTTCTAGGAAGACGTCGACGGAAAGGAAAAGATTGGAAATGCAAGAAAGGGGAGGTGACTGATGGAGTAAGGGCTCAGAGGTATCAGGAGTGGGATGAGAAGAGAATAACAAAAAGAGTAAGAGAGATCGGCCTCAGAATAAGAGAGGGACACTTTGGCCAATAGCAAAGGGAGAGCAATGAAGATGCCCAGCATTTTTGAAGTGGAAAAAGAGAAATGAAGGATGCTTCAGTCTCTACTCCTTTTGTTCTCTGAGAAGATCAGGACATCTCACTCATTTCAGCCTGGAGGAGAGTGGGGAAGGCTTGGAGCAGCCACCTGGGCTCTCAGCCCGAGGTCACTTGGAATAAATGGATTGATCCTCCCAATAACCATCTTCAGGAAACCCAATCAGCAAGGCTGCTTGACTTTGCCCAGGAAGAAAAAAAAAGAACCAATGGAATTATTTTCCCAAATTTCAAAATTATCAGGCAGCCATGGGCAGTCAAGGGCACATTGGATGCTTGGAGGCTGTGAGACTGTTGATGGGAAGGCTGACCTTGGGGTTAAAGCCGGGAGTCTAGAGGAGGAGGAGGAATGAAGAGAAGCAAGAAAGATAGGGGAGGAGTGAAGAGCCTGTTGAAGATGAAGAGAAGGTTCTAGAGGAATGAATCAAGATATGGGTAAGCCCAGGGAATGTGGGGTTCAGTAGAACTTCAGGACTGACCACACTGAGGCTGCCCAGGAACTGACATCAAACCCCTTCCCCAGGGCTGGGTTCCTCAAAGTCCCTGAGACTATCCTGACTGGGAAATGGAGGCCATAAGCCTCCTTCTCCTTTCCTGGAGCAGATGGGGGTCAGAGTTAGTTGTACTGACTCACACTAGGCCCTGTATCTGGCATTCCTGGGGTGAATTTCTGGTTCGCCTGTGCCCACCCCTAAGTTACAGCCTTCCACCAAGTTCTGGCAGGTTCCCGCCTCAGTTTTCATGACCAACATCCTGAGTCCTTGTGAGAACAGAACCATTCTTAGATCTCAACCTCTAGAAGTAGATTCGCCTTGACCCTTTCTTTATCTGGATCTTGTGGGTCCTTCCCTTAGGAAGATGGGGTCTTATGTTGGATCCTCTCAGGCAGACACCAGAGAGACCCAAGACCACTGACCAAGTCTCAAGAGCTGCCCTGGAGAGAACCTTTCCACAGTGATGTCCTCAGCTGCACCAAGCCAGAGTTCACATCCCTTTGGTGCTGAGAAGTCCCTATGAGGATGATGAAGCCATGAAGGGCCACGTTGGAGGCACTGGGGAGGAAACCTGAGCTGGGAGTTGTGGTCACCGAGCAAGGAGGAGGATGGTGGGTGTGAGGAGAAGTGGGCTTGGAATGGGTTCCCCCACCCCATTCAGCACTTCATTCACTCAACCAGTATTTATTTAGCAAATACTACAGAGTGGCAAGTTCTATGCTTAGCAGGAGGAAGGGATTCCTAGATAAGTGAGACACAGTTCAGTTCAGTCACCCAGTCGTGTCTGACTCTTTGCGACCCCATGGATTGCAGCACGCCAGGCCGCCCTGTCCATCACCAACTCCTGGAGTTTACTCAAACTCATGTCCATGAGTGATTAAAATGAGACACAGTTCTGAAAATAAATCACTCAATGTGGATGCTATGGTGATAAATGGAAAGTGTGCTACAGGAGGAGAGGGGGGCCCACAGAGCCAGCCCTAGGAAGTCAGGGAAGGCTTTTGGAGGAGAGGAAAGACAAGTGGAAGGGGATATCCAGAAGAAAAGACAAGATGGTATTCTTTCATTTATTCACTGACTCTCTGTGAGGTACCATTCTAGGGGCTGGAGATAAGACTGTGAACCACAATGATCCCAAATCCCTGTCTGCATGGAGCTTACACCCTAGGTAAGGGCAACCAGGTTATGTTCAGGGGATTACAAGCTTTTTAACACAATTAGAGCCAAAGGTCTGAAAGGGTAAGTAATAAGAGGCAAGGGTGAGGAGGTGTGAGGGCTGAAATGGGAGGGGCCTGTATTCCCTGATAGGGAGTCTGGGGCTTACCCCCCAAAGCTGCATCATCTCACTGAAGAATTTCACACAGCAATGATCTGCATCTTAATGAATCAAAAAGGCTGTAAGTTGACCCTGGAAACTAGTTAAGGGGCAACTGCACTCTAAGTGAGAAATGAGAAGAGTTGGGTAGGGTGGGAGAGAAGTAGAAGAATTTGAAGGATTTTTAAAAATTAATTTATGTATTTGACTGCATCAGGAGTTAGTTGCGGCATGCAGGATCTTCCTTGTGTCATGAGGATCTTTCATTGCAACACATGGGCTCTCTGGTTGGGGCACACAGACTTAGTTGCTCCAGGGCATGAGGGATCTTATTTCCCTGACCAGGGATTGAACCCTGGTCTATCAAGTAGTCATGTTAGTCTCTCAGCCGTGTCCAACACTTTGCAACCCAGTGGACTGTAGCTGGCCAGGCTCCTCTGTCCATGGAATTCTCCAGACAAGAATACTGGAGTAGGTGGCCATTTCCCCAAGGTGTATTCTTGACCACTGGACCACCAGGGAAGTTCTTGAAGGATTTTTAAGAGGTAGAATCGAGGTGGGTAATTGAAGTGGGTAGTCTTTTAGAGGAGAAGAGAGAGAGGAATTTGGGATAACGCTCAGGTTTCTTACGTGGGTACCTGGAGAGATGCTGGTACTGAGCAGAATTCAGAGGGAAGCAGAGATTTAAGGGGTAAGTGATAGCTTCCAGATCTATTGAGTTTAAGTTGCTGAGTGTCACTGAAGAGTCATGCTGATCTTAAGCTCAAGAGAGAGACCTGGGCTGCTGAGTCATCAGAAGGCCAATGGGAGCTGAGGTCCCTGGAGGTGGGGGATGAGAGGTCTCAGGGAGGGGGACAAAGAGTAAAGAGAGGAGAGCTGAGAGCAGTGCCTTGGGGATCCCCAGCATTGAAAGTGCTGGAAGGGCTGAGGCAGAGGACCCTGGGAAGAACCAGGATTTACAAGAGGAGACACAACGATGCTGGACAGGAGGCAGGAGAGGGCGGCCAAGAGGGTGTAGCTCAGAGGAACCCTGAAAATAGCCATTAGAAGCAGGTGAAGCAACATGAAGGCCCTCATGAGATGGGTTTCCATGTAAGCGAGGATGAGCCTGGAGGGGAGAGAGAAAGGGAGACAACGAGGTGGAGATAGGCTGACCCTCCAAGAATCTGACTCTGAAAAGGAGAGGAAAAATGGCAACGGGGATAATCATTGGGCTGAGGGAGGGAAGTTTTATATTTAGATGAAAAAATGTTCTGTTTATTCATAATCCAAGAAGAAATATCAGGAGAGAGGAAGGGGAAGGATGAGGTTGGCGCCATGAGACAGGAGGAGGGGACTGGCCAAACGGGCTGGGCCAGGGGCCTGGCGGGGGGCTGGATGCAGGGCCTGTGCTCAGGGTTGGTGGGACAGCTCCATCCCCTGGGGGGAGGAAGAGAGCTGGGCATGGACAGGTTTACAATGAGAACCGGAGGGGAGGGAAGACATGGTAGGAGGTCTCCAGTCACATCATGGTAAATGTGGGTCCCCAGTGATCAGCCCCTGTATGTGGAGGAAGCCCTAGAAAGCCTCAGCTTGTGGCTGGGATCTCGGTGGCAGCTGTAGTGATGCCTCAAGACGCGGTGCACCCATGGGCTCTGTGAAGCGGGGTATGGGGCTGGGGATTGAAGGGGGCAGGGTGGAGCTGTGGGGGTCCTTCAGTTTCTTGTGGTTTCCTTTACCTTCTCTACTCTCTGGCTTCAAGAACTCTGTGGGACCACAGGATCCCACCAGCTGGCAGGAATAGCAGCAAGGTGCCCCCTGGGGTGAGAAAGAATGTGGACCAAGAAACAAAAGCTCCCATCTCTAGAGGGAAGCATCCTGTGCCACGCTGGCCTGGATGATTGCTGCTGCTGCTAAGTCACGTCAGTCGTGTCCGACTCTGTGCGACCCCATAGATGGCAGCCCACCAGGCTCCCCTGTCCCTGGGATTCTCCAGGCAAGAACACTGGAGTAGGTTGCCATTTCCTTCTCCAGTGCAAGAAAGTGAAAAGTGAAAGTGAAGTCACTCAGTCGTGTCCGACTCTTTGCGACCCCATGGACTGCAGCCTACCAGGCTCCTCCGTCCGTAGGATGTTCCAGGCAAGAGTACCAGAGTGGGGTGCCATTGATGACAATAGAGGATTTTGATAGGATGGAGGAGCAGAGGGAAGGAGAGACGGAGGGAGGATGGAGGAGAGAGCAAGAGAAAAAGGAAACATTTGTCTTATTTGTACTTATTGTGGACAACACCACGCCTGGTTCTTTGGGAATATTCACTTGTTTAATTTTCAAACCAAGATTTTGGGTGAGGTAGAGCTATCCCTTCTGTGTGTGTGTGTGCTAAGTTGCTTCAGCTGTGTCCAACTCTTTGTGACCCCATGGACTGCAGCCCTCCAGGTTCCTCTGTCCATGGAATTCTCCAGGCAGGAATACTGGAGTGGGTTGCCGTGCCCCCTCCAGGGGATCTTCCTGACCCAGGGATCAAATTCATGTCTCTTGCATTGGCAAGCGGGTTCTTTACCACTAGCGCCACCTAGGAAGTCCACTAACTGTGGTAACAGGAAATCCAAGGCTCTAGACTGTTCTCAAGCATCCACAGAGTGGCCAAGAATGGGGTTTTCAATCCAGGCTCTTCTTCCCTCTGTGGTTGGCACCCCCCCCTCCCCCCGGCTCCAACCCAACACACACACACAAGATGCCCTGCTTGCTCCAGATCTTACCTCTGCCGCCGCTCTTGGACCACAGCCACCTGCAGCATGACTGTAGCCGCACCGCAGTCCCTGCATCACAGTTGGTCAGATGAAGACCCCTGCCTGTGGGGCCTGGAAGGAAGCAACAATGAAGTCACACACCGCTAAACCTAAAAATGAAAGTGGAAAGAGGAAAGCACTTGTCTTGGAGCCATAGACATGAGTGAGCCCAGTTCCTGGCTCTAAAACCCACCAGGTGTGACCTTGGAGGTATCATTTCACCCATAAGCCTCTAAAGAACATGAATCCCTACCTCGTGGGGTTGTCTGAAGTGTCAAATATAATCAGGGTTGTGCTGGTAAAAGATAAACAAACCAGCTATCCCCAAAAAAGAAAGAAGGTAAAAAAGAAAGCCAGGATATGTGCTGTTGGCCAATTTGCCTGGTCCAGATACTCCCACCACTGCTGATACCAAGCACAAATGTGACGTCACTCGACACAGCATTGGAAAGAGACGTGGAGTAACACACCATTGTGGAGCACTTCCCCCAGACTGATCCAGTAGACGGAAAGAGCCTCTGGGATACTATTTCTAGACTACAGATGGTAATAAAAGAATTAGAAAATGATGTCATTTTTAGAGTTGATTGCCTTTGTTTTAAACATAATTTATTTAATTGTAAGTTTATATAATCTAATCTTTATAGTGATGGCTGTGTTTAACAACTGGTTCACAAATTTCCTAAAATGTAAGCAGCAGCTCTCATGAACCAGCTCCCACACTCCGCTGATCATAGTGACTAAACTGGTGATGAGTTAATGGGGTGGGATTGGGATTCAAACCCTGGTCTGGATGACTCCAGAGTCCCCACCCCCACCAGCTTCTTGCCTGCTCTGCAAGGCGGGGTTCTGGCTGCCTAGAATCGCTAGTCAGCCTGGGCTCTGGCAGGGAGAAGGGAGGGGGACACTGATCCACAGGCACTACAACAGAAAAACTTGACAAGGTCTCCCTTCTCTACTGTACCAGGTTTGGGGCCAGCTGGGGTAGCAGCCACCTTCTCTGCTTCTGTTGATCAAAGCCAGGAGCAGTTTTTGTAATGTTGTTGAATCGCTAAGTCATGTTCAACTCTTTGTGACCCCATGATTATAGCACACCAGGCTCCCCTGTCCTTCACTATCTCCCAGAGTTTGCTCAGATTCATGTTCATTGACTCAGTGATGCTATCTAGCCATCTCATCCTCTGCCATCTCCTCCTCCTTTTGCCTCAATCTTTCCCATCATCCAGGTCTTTACCAATGAGTCAGTTCTTTGCATCAGGTGGCCAAAGTATTGGACCTCAACATCAGTCCTTCCAAAGAATATTTAAGACAGATTTCCTTTAGGATTGACTGGTTTGATCTCCTTGCAGTCCAAGGGACCCTCAAGAGTCTTCTCCAACACCACAGTTCAAAAGCATCAATTCTTTGGCACTCAGCTTCCCTCATGGTCCAAGTCTCACATTTGTACATGACTTATGGAAAAGCCATAACTTTGACTATATGGACCTTTGTCAGCAAAGTGATATCCTTGCTTTTTAATACATTGTCTAGGTTTGGCATAGCTTTCCTTCCAAGGAACAAGTGTCTTTTAATTTCATGGCTGCAACCACCATCAGCAGTGATTTTGGAGCCCAAGGATAAAAAGCTTTGGAGCCCAAGCTTTTGTAACAACCCTGTAGTAAAGCCTATTTCTGGAACCCAGAACTTTTTGTTCTTCCCAAGGGTCAGACCACCAAGTCTCTCCATCCATCCTCAACATCCCAGAGCCCCAGTTTTCCATCAGAATGAGCAGATTGGACCAGCTAACCTTAAAAGTCCCTTCCAGATCTGAAGTCATCGGACCTGAGTCCAGACATAAATAAGTGATACTGGAGGTTCTGACAGCTTCAGAATCAGGGTGACAAGATTATGGCAGGAGCCCAAAGATGTGCTGAAGGGAGTTGGACAGGAGCCAGAGACCAGATAGGAAGACACTGTGCCAGGTTCCTTGGGAAGTTTCAAAGAGGTGGCTGAAAGGGGGACAAGAGAACACATTTTGGTGCCTGCCTTGGAGTAAGTGGACCCCTCTGGTCCTGCTCCCCACTGTGACGTCCATGATGATGGTCACTGCCTTCTCTGACATGCGCCTCCCTCTCCGCATCCATAAAGTGCCGAGGTTGAGCTCTATGGCATGTATACTGTGGGAGACAGGCCCAACTGTAAGTAAGGAGACGGAGAAGAGGGGAAGGCTGCAGGATGTGTGACCGCTGGCCGAGAAGTGAGAGGAGGAGGGCCTAGTAGCTCAGTATTCTCACTTTCAAGAATGGAAAGATGGCAAGAGGGATTGTGAGGTGGAGGGTGTCAGCTTAGCTTTAGAAGTCAGTATTCATGGTGCTGGCGGTGCCTCCACTGTCTGAATGGTGTCCCAGCCCTACAATCATGCCAGGGCCTGGGCACAAAGGTGAGTGCTGCCTGGGGATGCTAGAAGGATGCTGGGTTGATCTTCATGGTGTTGCCATGGATCCCCAGGAGAACCGCAGGCTGGGAAATGACTGCTGGGTGCAGCTCCATCTCGAAGGAGCCCGCATCACGCCTTTGGCAGAACATCAGGTGGGAGTCTCGGTACACAATGAGCTATTGTTCTTGGAGGCTTTACACGAAATCTGTTTCCAAGGTTTTATGAATCATTTTGCTGCTAATCTTAAAAAAATAATAATATACAAGTCTCCGTGGAGGAAGCCTTCAGCTTCTTTTTTCCGAGAGGACATGAATTCGGGGAGAATTTTTTGCCGCGTCTTGCCTGCACAGGCACTTGATCTTCCCCACAACTGTCAGAAAAGCCTCTTTGAAGACTGTGATGCTGCCTGTGGCACAGGCCACCTCGGCAGTGAGCCTCTCAGCCTGGGAAGTAAAGCCTGGATCCTGAAGACGGAACAAAATGTACACACACTTGGGAACTGCCAAGAGAAATTGATGACAAGCCACTCAAGCTAAGGCCAAGCAGCTGCTGGGTGACCCGGGCAGTCACCACCCAGGCCTGAGCCCTCAGCAAGTCCAGCTCAGCAGGGACAGCCTCTGCAGAAGAGTAGTTTAGGCCTCCCAGGGTGCAAGCTTTTGCCTCAAAGTGATAAAGTTTTCTCTATGTTTGCCAAGAACTCGCTTCCCAGAACGCAAGCACACATCATGGCCAGGCAGTTCCCTGCTTTATTCTTCATTCATCTGCCTCCTTGCCTACTGCCCTTCTGTCTGTCTGCTGAGGTTTCTCTTTGAAAGCCAGACCACAGAAGATCACATGGGAACAGCCTTGGATGCCAGTTACCAAAGGTTTAATGGCTGGGCTATTTGAGGAGTTCCCTCTCCCAGGCAGAAAAGCTACAGCACTGGGTCCCTCCCAGCCCACCTACCCCCAGCCCATCCCCACCTTACAGCAGATCTTAGCTACTTGCTGAACCAACTGCCCGGAGATGGAATCCACACCAGTCGGTGGTCCATGAAGGATGCTCATTCATACCATGGTTTCTCTCAGTTTTGTTTTTCCAAATAAAAAATGGGGGTGGGGTAGGGTTGTCTAGAGCTCATCTGGCTCTGCCACCATTATCAACCTGGTTTCCAGCTGCTGTTTTTCAGCAAAGCCTGCATCCTTTGGCACCTAGTCCGACTCTACCTAGACATGCACCAGGTTTTGCATGCCTCTTCCCTTCTGGACTTGAGTCCTGCCTCAATCTCTCCCCTCTCCCCAGATCCCATGACTCTAAAACATGTCCCAGGCTCAGCCCCAGCCTCGGCTGATGCTCTCCTCGCCTCCTGGGCCTCGGTCCCTGCCTGGTTCCTCTACTGCCTGGCTCCTCCATACAGATGGTTCCAGCACCGGTTATTATTTAAGCGAGCTGCTTCTGGCTCACATGTTAATTAAAACCCGCTGTCCAAAATCTCTTGGTACAATTTGCAGTGTAATCTGTAGCCTCTAGTGCATCATTGTATCTCTATTAAAAGGGATTCTCTGTAATGATGCGGGGATTTAATTAGTTTCTTTGCCAATGTTGTAAAACACAGTGATAAACGAGCCAACAGGTCCGCGGATCATTATTCTCCTCAAGATGAGCTTATTAGCTGATTATGAATCATTAACAAAGTCTACACGGGATTTTCTTATCTAATTCAACACAATTTTTAACATTCAGTGTTCAACATCCATTTCTCTTTACCAGCAACACTGGGTGGTGATTGCAATCTGTATGTATGGTTTCCTATTCTCAGTTTGGGTTTTCCCTCTCTTAGTATTTAATTTTAGATATATCAAGAGGGAGAACTCCATATAGGGACTCCAAATTTAGATATACATCGGACACCATATTGTGATAAATTCAGGGACCTACTTTATGGTGAGAAGCAGCCATTATGAACTGGGAACATGTGTGTTTGTGCACACTTGTATATATGTGTCTATCTATAGTGAAGGGACTGCCTGGGGCTGTATAAGTTCTTATGTGCGTGGGTGTATGCGTTCTGTGCAGTCACACGTGTATATGTCCACAGCCTGTGGATGGCTCTTGTTTGTTCAATATGCATCTTGTGTATATATGGATGTGCGCACACCCACACATATGTGCACGCAAGTACATGCACATAGAGGTGAAATTAAGGAAAGAGAAAATTCTGGACTTCTGGCTTTCAGATTGATGCTATTCAACTACTCCATGGGATATCAGTATCCCCAAAAAGTTTTAGAAGAACATGAGCACCTCCTATCTTCCCAGATCAGGGTCACTTCCTTTTGGTGAGCATATGTATGGGTCCCTGACATGAAAAGAAGAAATTGAAGCATTCTCACTTCAAAACTGCGATGATCAAGAGATTCTACATAGGGGACAATATACATGTAAGCTTAACAGTCACAGCTTCGGTGGCTTGAAGGCCCACAAAGTTCAGATCTCAGATACCTAGGACAGAGGGAGACAAGCAAAGCCAAGTTCAAGCATGATGGATGTTATGGAAATAATTGTGTCTCTCTGAAGTTCATATGTTAAAATCTTACCCCTAGTACTTCAAAATATGACTGTATTTCAGATACCGTCTTTGAAGAAGTAATTAAGTTCAAATGAAGACATTGTGGTAGGTCCAAATCCAATGTGATTGGCATGCTTGTAAGAAGAAAAAATCTGAGCACAGACACAACTGGAAAAGGACCATGTGAGGACACAGGCAGAAGATAGCCATCTACCAGCTGAGAAGAGAGGACTCAGCAGAAACCAACACTGCCAACACCTTGATCTCAGACTTCTAGCTTCCAGAATTGTGAGGAAGTTAATTTCTGTTGTTGAAGCCACCCAGTCTATGGTACTTCATTACGACAGCCTCAGCATACTAGACCACGGAGCAAACACCTACAGAGAATTCTTCATCCAGATGTCAATGCAATGTTCAAAGGAAGGCAATGGACAGGTGCATACTTGAGGCCAGTGTCCATTGATTACCAAGCAGGTCCAATGTGACCAGGTTGGCAAAGCAGTGGACAGCTAGGCGATAAGAAATCTATATGAGGTATACTGATTCCAAGTGCTTCATCCATTCAAAGATGGAAATCGGCAAGTAGGGGTGCTGAAAAGAGCCCCCAGCCAAACCAGGGGAGTATTAAGACAGCTCACATTCTAGTAGGGATATGAAGCTCTGGACAAGAACACAGAGGTAGAACCTTGATCGTGTGGGAACAACCAGTACAGTGGACAGTAGGAAAGGCTTTGCAGAGCTTTCCACAGGTCCTCAGGAGCAAAGCAGTTACCCCACAAAGGTTTGTTGAATGACTGAGCATAAGTTAGCTACCATTTCTATATCAGTTCATTCTTGCTGTGTAACAAAACACCCCAAAATATTAGTAGCTTAAAATAATAACCATTTATTATTACTCATAAGTCTGTAGGTCATCTAGACTTTCTGTTGACTTGAGTCTACTTTCTGCCAGTCTGGGCTAGGCTTGTCTGATGTTGGCTGCACTTACTCATGTATCTACTGTGAACCAGCCATAGTCTGGAGGCTGGATGTTCTAGGATGGCCTCATCTGGAACAACACAGGTCTCCTCTGTCTCCCACATCTCTCCAAAAGGATAGCCCAAGTATCTTCCCAAGTCAGCAGCCAGGGTCAAGCAAGAGAGACAGGAAATATTAAAACAAGAGAGAACTAGCCTTAGACAGGTATCCAAGAGAAAGCTAGTCTGCTTATCATGGGGAAGGCAGAGGTTCAAGAGAGGACATTGAAACCTACACCACCTTTTCAGCCCCTGCCTATATTACATTTGCAAACATCATATTGACCAAGGCAAGTCATGTGTCCAAGTCCAGCATCCAACTAGGGATGGGACTGCAAAGTTATAGGGCAAAGGGTTTGGATACAGGAAAGCCATTAATTAGAGCCGTTGGTGTCACTAATCTACCATGGTAGTGAGTTTACAAATGTTTGAAGCAAAAGTCAGTAGGAGTAAAACTAAATCCAGACTCGCTTGCTGGTGAAGTGAAGCCACTTACTTTTCCTGTCCTTGGTCAGGATCGACCCAAAGGCAGTAAGAGCTGAGTCTGACCTTATGTAGCTCTGCAGGAAGAGGCTGCAATTAACCTCTTCTGAATGGCCCCTGAGGCTACACCTGCCCCCAACTGTATATAAATTGGAGTGCCACTAGGTTTTATGTGGGAATCTAAACATAATGGGGTCTTCAGAGTGTTGCCCTGGGTACCCTTCTCACTCTGTACACTCTGCCTGGGTAATCACATTCCCTCTCACCATTTCAACCACTTTTCTCTTGCCCTGTTACAGCTGAGAAACCATCAAAGGTAGTGGATCAACAGGACAATACCTTTTAATTGGGAACTGGGGGAGAAGGGGGGAAAATATCTCCTGAGGTACACTGAAGTAAGTATCAGACTCTGAGATGTGCTGTGGTAATTTAGAAATTCTCCCTAGAAGTTCTGAAAAATATCACACCACCAGCCCAGATTGTTCTCCTGAGCAACAAACCCATAAATCCAGCTTTCTATGCCTATCTTCACTTGGATGTCCCATAGATAACCAGAACAGAAATGACGTAATGCTAGTCAATATCTGATTCTCCTCTTATGCTCTTTATCATGGGTCTTTTTTGTGGGGGAGCGGGGGGTTGGGGGGGGGGGGGCATGCCATGCAGAATGCAGAATCTTAGTTCCCTGACCAGGGATGAAACCCATACCTCCTGAGGTGGAAATGTAGAGTCTTAGCCACTGGACCACCGAGGAAGTCTCCTAGGCTCCTTATCTTGATGAATGACTCCATCATCCATCCAGTCACCCAAGCCCTCAACCCCTGTTTTTCCTTCACGAATCCAACTCCACCCGTATCACCATAGTTAGCAAGTTTTTGTCATATCAACCATCTACAGCAGGCTGAGGGGTATTTCAGAAAGTAAAAATCTATTCAGTGGTCTCCCACTGCCCAAACATCTTCACACCATTCAAAGCAACTTGAAGAACCTGGCTCCCTTTCCAGCCTCAACTCTCTCCATTCTCCTGAGTGAGTTTTATCCTCTCCATCTCTTTCCATTTTTTGGATGACATCTTGACTTCACTCTGAAGCTTTTGCATACATTATTTCTTCTGCTTGAAATACTCACCAGCAGAATGATATTAAAATATTATTTATTTTTATTTAAAATAATAAATAATGACTCCATTATGCCAAATTGCTCCTTGGGCTTCAAATCTCAATCCAGGTGTCCCTTTCTTAAAGAAGACATCCTTTACCCCCATAGTTTGGTTCAAGTCCTTTCCCATGGTATTCCCCTTTACAGGACTTGTCACATCGTATTTTACGACTCTTTGCATCAAACCCCTACTAAACTATAAGCTCCTTGGAGATAGAAACTATGTCTTAATTCCCAGTTTAGTTCCTACATGTGGTAGAGTAATTAGCACAGTTCAGTTCAGTTCAGTTGCTCAGTCGTGTCCGACTTTCTGTGACCCCATGGACTACAGCACGCCAGGCTTCCCTGTCTATCACCAACTCCCAGAGTTTACTCAAACTCATGTCCATCAAGTTGGTGATGCCATCCAACTATCTCATCCTCTGTCCCCTTCTCCTCCTGCCTTCAATCTTTCCCAGCATCAGGGTCTTTTCCAGTGATTTGATTCTTTGCATCAGGGGGCCAAATTATTAGAGTTTCAGCTTCAGCATCAATCCTTTCAATAAATATTCAGGAATGATTTCCTTTAGGATTGACTGGTTTGATCTCCTTGCAGTCCAAGGGACCCTCAAGAGTCTTCTCCAACACCACAGTTAAAAAGCATCAAGTCTTCGGCGCTCAGCTTTCTTTAGAGTACAACTCTCACATCCATACATGACTACTGGAAAAACCATAGCTTTGACTAGATAGACCTTTGTTGGCAAAGTAATGTCCCTGCTTTTTCATATGTTGTCTAGGTTAATCATAGCTTTTCTTTCCAGGAGCAAGCTTCTTTTAATTTCATGGCTACAGTCACCATCTGCAGTGATTTTGGAGCCCCCCAAAATAGTCTGTCACTGTTTCTGCTATTTCCCCATCTATTTGTCATGAAGTGATTAGCACAAAGTATCCAAAATGTGGTACTTTGGTGTAGTCTCAAAAATTACAGAATGATCTCTGTTCATTTTCAAGGCAAACCATTCAATATCACAGTAATCTAAGTCTATGCCCCAACCAGTAATGCTGAAGAAGCTGAAGTTGAACGATTCTATGAAGACCTACAAGACCTTCTAGAACTAACACTCAAAAAAGATGTCCTTTTCATCATAGGGAACTGGAATGCAAATCAGAAAGTCAAGAGATTCCTGGAGTAATGGGCAAATTTGGCCTTGGAGTACAAAATGAAGCAGGGCAAAGGTTAACAGAGTTTTACCAAGAGAACTCACTCATCATAGCAAACACCCTCTTCCAACAACACAAGAGAAGACTCTACACATGGACATCCCCAGATAGTCAATACTGAAATTGGATTGATTATATTCTTTGCAGCTAAAGATGGAGAAGCTCAGCAAAAACAAGACTGGAAGCTGACTGTGGCTCAGATCATGAACTGCTTATTGTCAGACTTAGACTGAAGAAAGTAGGGGAAACCACTAGAGCATTCAGGTATGACCTAAATCAAATCCCCTATGATTATACAGTGGAAGTGACAAATAGATTCAAGGGATTAGATCTGATAGACAGAGTTCCTGAAGAACTATGGGTGGAGGTTTGTAACATTATACAGGAGGCAGCAATCAAGATCATCCCCAAGAAAAAGAAATGCAAAAAGGCAAAATGGTTGTCTGAGGAGGTCTTACAAATAGCTGTGAAAAGAGGAGAAGCAAAAGGCAAAGGAGAAAAGATATACCCATCTGAATGCAGACTTCCAAAGAATAGCATGGAGAGATAAGAAAGTCTTCCTCAGTGGTCAATGCAAAGAAATAGAGGAAAACAGTAGGATGGGAAAGACTAGAGATCTCTTCAAGAAAATCAGTGATACCTAGGGAACATTTCATGCAAAGATGGGCACAGTAAAGGACAGAAATGGTATGGACCTAAAAGAAGCAGAAGATATTAAGAAGAGGCAGCAAGAATACACAGAAAAACTGTACACAAAAAAGTCTTCATGACCCAGATAATCACGATGGTGTGATCACTCACCTAGAGCCAGACATCCTGAAATGTGAAGTCAAGTGGGCCTTAGAAAGCATCACTATGAACAAAGCTAGTGGAGGTGATGGGAATTCCAGTTGAGCTATTTCAAATCCTGAAAGATGATGCTGTGAAAATGCTGCACTCAATATGCCAGCAAATTTGGAAAACTCAGCAGTGGCCACAGGACTGGAAAAAGTCAGTTTTCATTCCAATCCCAAAGTAGGGCAATGCCAAAGAATGCTCAAACTACTGCACCATTGCATTCATTTCACACACTAGCAGAGTAATGCTCAAAATTCTCCAAGCCAGGCTTCAACAGTATGTGAACTGTGAACTTCCGGATGTTCAAGCTGGATTTAGAAAAGGCAGAGGAACCAGAGATCAACATCCATTGGATCATCAAAAAAGCAAGAGAGTTCCAGAAAAACACCTATTTCTGCTTTATTGACTACACCAAAGCCTTTGACTGTGTGGATCACAACAAACTGTGGAAAACTCTTCAAGAGATGGGAATGCCAGGCCATTTTACCTGCCTCGTGAGAAATCTGTATGTAGGTCATGAAACAACAGTTAGAACTGGACACGGAACAACAGACTGGTTCCAAATAGGGAAAGGAGTATGTCAAGGCTGTATATTGTCACCCTGCTTATTTAACTTATAAGCATATTACATCATGTGAAATGCTGGGCTGGATGAAGCACAAGCTAGAATCAAGATTGCTGGGAGAAATATCAATAACCTTAGATATGCAGATGACACCACCCTTATGGCAGAAAGTGAATAGGAACTAAAGAGCCTCTTGATGAAAGTGAAAGAGGAGAGAGAAAAACTGGCTTAAAACTCAACATTTAAGAACTAAGATCATGGTATCTAGTTCTATCACTTCATGGCAAATAGATGGGGAAACATGGAAACAGAAACTTTATTTTCTTGGGCTCCATCACTGCAGATGGTGACTGCAGCCATGAAATTAAAAGATGCTTCCTCCTTGGAAGAAAAGCTATGATCAACCTAGACAGTATATTATCAAACAGAGACATTACTTTGCCGACAAAGGTCCATCTAGTCAAATGTATGGTTTCCCAGTAGCCATGTATGGATGCGAGAGTTGGACTATAAAGAAAGCTGAGTGCTGAAGAATTGATGCTTTTGAAGTGTGGTGTTGGAGAAGACTCTTGAGATCCCTTGGACTGCAAGGAGATCAAACCAGTCCATCCTAAAGGAAATCAGTCCTGAGTATTCATTGGAAGGTTGATGTTGAGACTGAAACTCCAATACTTTGGCCACCTGATGTGAAGAACTGTCTCCTTAGAAAAGACCCTGATGCTGGGAAAGATTGAAGGCAGGAGGAGAAGGGGATGACAGAGGATGAGATGGTTGGATGGCATCACTGACTCGATGGACATGAGTTTGAGCAAGCTCTGGGAGTTGGTGATGGACAGGGAAGCCTGGCGTGCTGCAATCCATGGGGTCACAAAGAGTCAGACACGACTGAGTGACTGAACTGAACTGATTAGCACAAAGTGAACATATAATAAATGATTGTTTAATAAATGAATGAAATCCAGATGTCAAAATGCAATTGATTTACATACCCAAGGGGAATTTCCAAGCTACTTATATGAAATCTCTTTGTAGGATGCCAGTAGTCACCTTTCAGTTAAAGTTTTTACATCTGTGGCTTGCTTTGAACAAGGAACTCTCAATAAACAACAAGGCAATCAACTGGAAAATTCATTCTCTGCTCTCTGCTTACAGAAGAATCCTACTTCATGCCCAACACCTAATGAACTTTTCTGGAATTATTGACTAAAATTTAGATATTTATCTGCTTTCCAAACTTTATATTGCAAGAGGTTACTACACCATGAATTGTAGCATTCATTATAATCTACTTAAATATAATGACTTTTAATTTTGGTTTAACCTAAAGAAAAAAAGTAAAGCTGTCTTTTCTGTCTTCAAATATCTCAAAAGATTTTTGCAGGCAGACTTGAATGGGTGTCTTCATAGAACAGATCTAGGGGAAGATTTTTTCCTCCATAGAACATCTTTCTCACAGACAGAAGTAGCACAATGGGATAAACTCTACAATGGGCACACTCATAGAATTAATGGAAGATGATATTTAAGAATTTTTCAAGAACATAGAACAAATAGATTCACAGTGTAAAAGAGCACTTTAGAGACATGAAGGATAGATTGAGAAGCTAATGTTAGCCTAATGGAGCTTCAGAATATCAGAACTTGGAATTTTTCAGAATTATGGGAATAGAATTTATTACATCAAAAATATATTAAATGAAGATAATTCTACACCTAAAAGACATATAGAAAGCCTGTAAAATATCAAGAAGAAACATAAAATCCTTAAAACTGCTGGAAAAAAAAAGACAGATAATTTAGGTAAGTGCTAAAGGAGAATAATTGGTGAACTTGAGTTTGATACCCAGATAAATTATCATTCAAAATGAGGGAGGAAAAGACTTTTTAAAACATAAATAGGTTATAAGTTTCCCAACTCATTAAAAGAACGGTTAGAGACTAGAGTTAGCGTTGCATCTCCAACATGCAAAGTTGGAAATCCCATCCCTACAACAACAAAAGAGCAGGAAAACTGAAAATCAATGACTTTTCTTAGACTCATTAGAGAATTAAGATCAAAGGACTAACCATTGAAAGCTGGAGAGAAAGCTGAATGCAGAGAATCACAGCCAAGATCAACTTCCCTAGAGGAAAAGTTGCTAAAGCCATAAACTTATAGGAACACTTAAACAGTAATTTTGATAAATTTATGGATATGGACTGTATAATAGTGTCCGCGAGAAACTCTTCAGAGCCTCATCATAAGGAACCTTGCACTTTCATGGGTTTTACCTCCAGGAACCCCACAAAGTTGTCTTGCTGAGGAGTAAAGACAAAAGCCCCATGTTTCTGGCAGCAGGGAGAGAAGGTAACAATTTTGGAATAATGCCCAGAGCATTGACCTTAACACAGACCTATTCACTGAGGGAAAAGTCTTTAAAAGAGCTTTAGCTGAAGGGGGAAAGGCAACTTACCCAATTCCAGCCCCCTCTAACCTTCCTGTCTCATCTAAAGGGAGTGGGGAGGAGATGTGAAACACATTTGTGAAGGTCACAGCTCAGGGACATTGGCTCACTAAAAACTAAGACTTAATCATAGGACTATAGAACTCTTCCCTCCTCCTACACCTTACCACCCATCCATAAGGCTGCAGCATAACAGCGGGTCACAGCTGAAACATCAGCAAGACTCATACTCTATTCAAGAAGGAGATTTTATGAAAACTCAAAGATAACAAGTAAGACATAAAACAAGGATACTAAAGGAAATTAAAGCCTTTGACACCTATAGCTACAACCAATGTTAAACCAGCCCAACTCCTAGACACATTAATATAAAACCTCACAGTAAAGGTCTATTTACCTCACCTCTTATTACCTGATACATCATATTTTACTCAGTAGCAAAAATAAATAAGTAACCTGGCTTTAAAAAAATGGGCAAAGGATCTGAATATACATTTTTCTAGAGAAGATATACAAATAGCCAATATATGAAAAGATGTTCAACATCAGTAATCATTATGGAAATTAAAACCAAAATTTAGATATCATCTTATACTTATTAGGATGGCTATTATCAAAATGTCAAAAGATAACAATTGTTGACAAGAATGTAAAGAAAAGGAAATCCTTGTACACTGTCGCTGGAAATGTAAATTGATACAATCATTATGGGAAACAGTTTTTAGGTTCCTCAAAATTTTTAAATATAACTACCATGTGACACCATAATCCCTCTTCTGGGGGTGTATATCCAAGAAATAAAATCACTGCCTCAAAGATGTATCTGCACTCCCAGGTTCATTGCACCATTATTGGCAATAGACAAGATTTAGAACAACCTAAGGGACCATCTGGGGCTTCCCAGGTGGCACTAGTGGTGAGAGCCTGCCTACCAATGAGGAGATGTAAGAGACACAGTTTCAATCCCTGGGTCAGGAAGATCTCTGGAGAAGGGCATGGCACTCCAGTATTCTTGCCTGGAGAATCCCATGGACAGAGGAGCCTGGCGAGCTATGTTCCATGGGGTCACAGAGAGTTGGACAGCACAGCCCAGCATAGCAAGGGACCATCTACAGATGAGTGAATAAAGAAACAAGCACGCAAATATTATTTACTCTTAAAAAAGAAGGACTTTCCTGCCATTTGTGAAAACTTGGCTGAATTTGAAGGACATTATGTTAAGTGAAATAATCCAGATGCAGAAAGACAGATACTGCATGATCTCACTTACAGGTGGAGTCTTTTTAAAAATGTGTCGAACTCATACTAACAGAGAATAGAATAGTGAGTACAAGAGGCTGGGAAATGGGAGGAAGGGGAGTTATTGATTACAAAGTTTCTGTTATAAGATGAGTAAGTTCTGGAAACCTAATGTACAGCATGGTGAACTATAGTTAATAATGTATTGTATGCTTGAAAATGCTAAGAGAGTAGATCACAAGGGTTCTTACAAAAAAAATGGTAACTATGTGAGGTGACAACTATGTTACTTAGCTTCATTGTGGTAGTCATTTCATAACACATACATATATCAAAACATCAACTTAAATATCACAATTTTTGTCAATCATACCTAAATAAATCTGGAAAAATTTCAACTTAAAAGCTTAGTGTTCTCAGAAAAATTGAACTACAAATAACTTATAAATATATTAATATTGATATTATTAATAATATAATAACAAATACAATATTATAATAAGAATAAATACAAACTAAAATAATAATGAAAACAAAAAAGTTTTGATAAAGCTCTAGCCAGGCTAACCAAAAAAATAAATAAATAAAAGAGAGAAAACCAAAATACCAATATTAGAAACGAAAGAAAAGTCATCTCTACTGATCTCATGGACATCAAAGAAATAATAAAGGAATATTATGAAAAACTATACCTGCAAATTTGATACCTTAGGTAAAATAAATAAATTCTTTGAGATATGAACTACCAAAACTCATGAAATGAGAAATAGATAGCATGAATAGGCCTATATCTATTAAAGAAACTCAATTAACAATTAATATCAATAGCTTTCAAAAAAAAAAAAGCACTAGGCTCAAGCATTTATGAAAGAAATAGTATCAATCCTCCACAATCGCCTTCAGAATATAGAAGTTAAATTGACACTTCTCAATTCATTCTAGGAGGCCAGAATTACCCTAATATCAAAACTGGATAAATACAAGAAGTAAAGGCTATAAGCCAATATCTTTCATGAATATGAATATTTTGCAAAAATCTTCAACAAAATATTAGCAAATTGAATCCAACAATGCATAAAAAGAATTGTACATCACAACCATAACTAAATGGGATTTATTCTAGCTAACCTACTGATTCAACATTTAAAAATCAATTGATATAATGCACCCCATCAACAAACTAAAGAAAATCATGTCAATTGATGCAAAAAAACACATTGACAAAATCCAACATCCACTGATGATTTTAAAAACTCAGTAAATTAAGAATAGAGAGGCACTTATTCAACTTTATCTATTTAACTACACATAGGCACAGACAAACCCAATGGCAAACATCATACTTAATGGTAGAATATTTAGAATTTTCCCCTAAGATTGGGAACAAGGGAATTATGTTCCCTCTCACCATTTGTACTAGAAATCCTAGCTAATACTATAAGACAAGAAAAGGAAGGAAAAGGGATACAAATTTGGAAGGAAGAAAGAAAACTCTGTTTTTGCAGATGTTACATTTGCCTGTGTGAGAAAATTTCACAGAATCAACAAAAGACTCCTGTAGCTAGTAAATGATTATGTTAAGTTTATAGGCTATAAGGCTAATATACAAAATCAATGGCTTCTTTATATACAAACAGTGAATAATTGAGATTTGAAATTTAAAGCATCTTATTATTTATAATAGTATTTTAAATGAAATACTTATACATAAAGCTTAACATAATATTTATAGCAACTATAGAAGAAAAACTATAAAGTTCTGATGTAATAAATCAAAGATCTAAATAAATGGAGAGGTATTTCATGTTCACAAATAGCAAGATCAAAATTGTTAAGGTAATTTTTTCCAACTTGATCTACAGGTTCAACAGTCTTAATCAAAATTAAAAAAACCATTTTGTGGATGTTGACAAACTGAGTCTAAAGTTTATTTGGAAAGACAAAAGACACAGAATATCCAACATATGAAGAAGAAAAAGTTGGAGGATGGGCAGTACTCAGTTTCAAGGCTTACTATAAATCTACGCCAACCAAGACAGCATAGCATTAAGGGAAGAATAGACACACAAACTGATGGAACACATAGAGAGTCCAGAAATAAACCCACACAAACAGAGTTAACTGATCTTTGACAAAGGGAACAAAGGAAATTCAATGGAGAAAGAATAGTATTTTCAACAAATGGCAATGAAACAATTGGATTTCTGGATTTTTTAAAATAGTAATCTAGATTCAGATATTATGCTTTTCAGAAAAGTTTAACTCAAAATGAATCATAGATATAAATATAAAATGAAATTATATAAAATTTCTAGAAGAAAACATAAATCTATGTGACAAAGAAAATCTAAGTGACACTAGGTTTGCAATAAGGTTTTAGATACCACAGTAAAATCATGATCCATGAAGGAAAAAAATTGATATATTAAACTTTATTAAAATTTTAAAATTCTGTTATTCGAAAGATACTGTTAAGGAAATCAAAACAGAAGCCACATACTGGGAGAAAATGCTTGCAAAATATATATCTGTGTATATGAAAAATTCTTAAAACTTAACAATAAGAACACAAATAGCCTAATTAAAAATGGGTAGAAGATCTGAACAAATACCTCAATGAAGAATGAAAAGAAATGCATATGGAAATATGTCTAAGATGACTTGTCATCAGAGAACTGCAAATTAAAACAATGAGATTCCACTGTACATTTATTGGAATGACAAAAGCTTTCTTAATTTAAACAAGAAATATCAAATGCTAGAGGTGATGTGGAGTAACAGAAACTCTTATTGTGTGATGGTGAGAATGCCAAATGGTACAGTCACTTGGGAAGATAGTTCAGCAATCTCTTACAAAGTCAAACATTGCCTTACTAAATAATCCAGCAATCACACTCGTAGGTATATTCTGAATTGATTTGAAAATTTATGTTCATACAAAAACCTGCATGTGAATGTTTATAGCAGTTTTCAATAATCACCAAAAACTTGAAGCAACCAAAATATCACCTACCTTCAGTAGGTGAATGGATAAACAAACTGTGGTACATCCATACAATTAAAAATTATTTATCAATAAAAAAAAGAAGTAAGCTATTAGGCCACAAAATGACCTGGAGGCAACTTGAACATGGCTAAATGAAAGAAGACAGCATGAAAAGCCTACATATTTTGTGTTTCCAGTTACATGACATTCTGGAAAAGGCAAAATTATAGAAATGGTAAAATGACCGATGATTGCCAGGGAGCTTGGGGATAGAGGAAAGTCATGAATAAATGCAGCACAGGGGATATTTTAGAGGAGTGAAACCATATTATAAGATAGTGTAATTGTGGATAGAGGACAATATGCGTTTGTGAAGCCTATAAAACCTGACAGCATGAGTGAATCTTAATGCATGCAGATTTTTTAAAAGTCACTTAGGAAGTTAGGGATCTCAGGAAGACAAGAGACTGTAACAGTATTGCAAGTGTATGAAATAACCTAACTGAAAGAGGTAGGGGAACAAGGTGTTAACTTAAGTAACTTTGGAAATCAGTGGACTCCGTAAGACTGAAGACTAAAGGCATTTAAGCACTCTGGTTGATAAAATTGTTGTTTCCTATGAGACTATGGTTTTAAAATTCCAATATCACCATGCATATATATTGGAACTGAACAATTCCATATCTGTTCCATCAATCAATGTGTCTCTTCTTTCATTAATGCTATCTTGTCTTGATTAGATACATTTAAACTAAATCTTAAAATTGGGTAGTGTCAATCTGGCAACTTTGTTCTTCATGTGTTGGTTTTTCTGGGTCTTTGTCTTTTCATATAAACTTTAGACCCAGTTTGTCAATATCCACAAAATAGCTCTTTGGATTTTGATTAAGGATTGTGTTGAATATATAAATCACGTTGGAAAGAATTGACATATTAACAATGTGGGGTCTTGCTATCCATGAACATGGAACACTTCTCCATTTACATAGATCTTCATTTATTTCTTTCAAATCAAATCAAATGGATGGTGGATGTTGGAAGCCAGGTTTCTCACTATTGGGTAGACATTTACAGATGAGAAGAGGAGGCCAGACTAATCCAAGGATTTGAGTTGGCAACATCAGCATGAAGTCAGGGTTAGCTTTATAGTAATAAAGGCATGAATAGTTGGGCTTCCCTCATAGCTCAGTTGGTAAAGAATCTGCCTACAATGCAGGAGACCCCAGTTCAATTCCTGGGTTAAGAAGATCCCCTAGAGAAGGGATAGGCTACCCACTCCAGTATTCTGGCCTGGAGAATTCCGTGGACTGTATAGTCCTTGGGGTCACAAAGAATTGGACATGACTGAGCGATTTTCACTTCAGTTATTTGCAGAAATATTTATAGATATGTGTGCATACACCAGTTTGTGTAAACTTATTTTTTGCTCTATTGACTGAGAGGGCCTGAAAGAAATGACACTCTAGTAGCAGGTGTCAGGCATATCTAAAGTCCCGGATCTTGGTTTCTAACACCATTCTCCAATAAAAAGGAAGAAGCAATTCTTGAAGAAACAACTGACTGATTCTATGACTGGGGCAGGGAATATATAAGATGATACTGGAGCTTCTTGTAGTGCCATAAAGTAAGAAAAGCATTGAAAAAATATATATTGATGGGGGTGTTTCAAAGGAGCACCATAACCAACTGAAAAAACTCTTAGTGGCACCAAACTTGGAACAATTTGAGCAATAAAATAATTTTGACTTATAACCCAAAGTATAAAGTAAATATTCATGATTTTATACTTGTATAAATAAATGATTGAATAAATTAATAAATAACTGAGAAGAGAGAAATCTCCCACACAGAAAAATTTCATATAATTTATATAGATACTCTGCCATCAGGGAAGGGGATTATAAAACTCCACTCCTTACACATAAGTATTATTATCCCCTTCCTTGATGGCAGAGTATCTACAAAAATTGGGGGTACAGATGGTAAAGAATCTGCCTACAATGCAGGAGAACCGCATTCAATCGCTGGGTTGGGAAGATCCCCTGGAGAAGGGAATGGCTACCAGCTCTAGTATTCTTGCCTGGAGAATTCCATGAACAGAGGAGCCTGGCAGGCTACAGTCCATGGAGTCCCAAAGAGTCAGATATGACGGAGCGACTGACATTTTCACCTTCACTTCACTTCCTTGTGGGTAGGCTGCACATAGTGACTTCCTGCCAAAGGGTAGGATATAGAAGGGGCATGGTGACAGGGAGAATGAACTTTACTATGGAGAAACCTGACACTCTTAGCCAGGTGACCAAGGCCAACATCAATAGTCATAAGTCACGCTGATAATATATTATGTCCCCTTGATATGATGCAATGAAAATGGCACTTTACCTCTGTGATCTTAAAGCCACAGAGCCAGTGTCATCATAGAAAAATATCAGATAAATTCCTTTAGTGGGGCATCCTACAAAATCTAGTACTCCTCAAAACTATCCTAGTCATAAAAAAAAAAAAAGAGAGAGAGAGAAAATTCTGAGAAAATTCTAAAGCTAAGAGGAGCCTAAGGAGACATGATGACCAAATGACTTAATGCAATGTGGTGTCATGGACAGAATGTCCAGAAAAAGGACATTAGGTAAAAATGAAGGAAATCTGAATAAACCACAAATTTACCAAGTAGAGTGCTTAGTTATTAGCAATGTAGTAATAGTGGTTCATTAATTGTGACAAATGTGACATACAAATATGTCATCAAATGTGAAATGTTGATAATGGGTAAACTTACAAGGTATACAAATAATCTCTTAACTAGCTTTCCAATTTTTTCTGTAAACCTAAACTCCTAAAAAGGTAAGATCTGCTAAACAAATATATAAAAAAAGAACTGTTAAAGGATATACTTCAGCAAGAAGACAAGTGAGTTTAGAGGGAAGCTAATGAGCTAGGAAATAATAAATTTTGTCAGTAAATTTATTTCCCTGTTAACTATAAAAGACAATTATTTTGTTAGTAATGGATAAAATTAGAAACAATAACTAAAGGACAAGGGTGTTCAAGTAACAGAAAGACTTAAAGTCTGTACCATATTTTCAAAGATGATAGAGATATTGAATGACTTAAATCTATTAGAAAAATGTGTGCTTAAGCATATGCATATAATTAAGTATTTACAAATTAATAGGTAACCATTGTAAAATTAAAAATACAGTCTATTTTCCAAATTGCCAAATAGGGGGGAAAGATATGGAAGTAGGGAGACATAAACTTTTTCCATTCAACAAAAAGCAGGAAAAGGAGGGAAAATATGAAACAAAAACCAGAAAACAGAAAACACTAAATAACATGGCAAAAAAATAAGTACAAATGTACCAGTGACTACAATAAATACTATATATGAGATGCATTTGTGCAAAACCTCAAATTATCTTGGCCTCACCTGTTTCCCTCACCTGACACTCAGCCTCTTGCTTCAACACAAGTAGCCAAGTGACAGTCAGCTCTGTGTATCCTGTGACCAGAAGCCACTACCCCTTGTCTCTGCCTTCCCCCATATAGTTGACATTTCATGCCACTGTTCACAGATGAGATTACTCAACAGGAAGTTCAGATGAGTTAAATCCAGAAGGGGTTAATTTTGACTAATTAGAGACAGGAGCTAGGGAGAAGCTAGCAGGTAAATTCCTCCTACTGTTTTCCTCTTCAATGGACTTCCCCAAGGCATGAGGATCTATATAGTATGTGTGGAAATGTACCAAGAGGTCAAGAAAGTGTACCTGTCAAGCAATAGTATTGCTTCATGGCTTCTTGTAAAGTCCTTACATCTGCTTTCCATTCTCCCAGCCCCTTTTCCCTTTTCTCTCTCCTTTAATGCCCTGGAATTGCTTTGGGCACTGTTACTAAGACAAATGTGAAAAAAACAAAGACTACCTACTAAAACAGATTATAAGATTACATTTAAATCCAGCAAATTGCCTACACGAGGCACACCAGAAAGAAAATTAGTTAGAAATGTCAAAATGAAAGCATAGGAAAGATATACCATGCAATTACCCACAGAACTACAACAAAAAAATGGTGTAGTAAAACTAATATCAAAATTAAATTTAAGGTACAATATATTTTATAATTTGTATAATATATATATAATTATGAATATATATCATTTAAAGGAAACAATCTACCAAGGAAATAAAATGTAGAAAACAATATATTATGTATTTTATACATTAAATAGAACTATATTATAAATTTATAATGTATAATTATACATTATACTATTTAAGAAATTAATATAAATTATTTATTACATATTGTTTAAATAAAACAATCCAAGGAAATAAAGCAATAATGAATTTACATGCACCTAACAAAATTATCTCAAGTATACAACACAGAAACAGAATTACAAAGAAAAAAATGAGTAATATAGAAACATAGTGAGAAATTTTAACAAGCTTCTATTAGAAACTATCTATCCAGGAGACAAAATATTATTAACATGTAAAAAGTTTGAACAACTAAATCAACACATGTTTTCTAATAAATGTAGACAGAATCTTCAATCAATAAATAGAGAAAATGTACTCTTTCCTAGCACATATAAATCATTCAAAAAAATGACCACATATAACAGTAGGACAGAGGAAATCTCAACAAACACCAAAGAATCAATATCATATAGACCATTTTCTCTTGTGACAGTAAAAGTAAATTAGAAAGCAACATAAAAGTTAATTCAAAACAAAATAAACATGCTGGAAACTTTAAAATACATTCCTAAATAACTCACTGTGAAAGAGGATATAATAGAAATTACAGAATATTTATAATATGCATCTAAAGGTTGCATATTAAAACAATGTAGCTGGAAGAGTACTTAGAAGAGAATTTGTAACTGCAAATGCACTACTTAAATAAGAGAAAGAAAATAAATGAGCTTTACTCAACTTAAGAAACAATAAGAAGGTTAGAAACAAGCTACAAAAAGGGAATATTAAAATTGAGTAGAAATTAATGAAATAAAAGATAGAAAACCATTTTTTAAAGGTCAACAAGAACAAAAGATATCGTTCTTTTAAAAAATAACTGATTAAATAGGCTTCCAATGAGACCGAACAAGGAAACAGAGAAAAGACAAGAATATCCAAAATCAGAAATACACAATATAATTAAATTAGAAATTTAAATATCAGTCGTGTAGAGGTGATAAGCTTTATATTTTTTAACTGAAGCCTAAAGAAATTTCACATTTCTAGAAAATAAAAGTGACCAAAATTAGCTCAAGAAGAAATAGGAAGTGTGAATAAATCAAACTACTAGAGAAATAAAATCAACAAAAGTAAGCCCTTCTCAATAAAAAGAGCCACTCCTAAATGGAAACTTGATATGTGACAGGTGACATCACGAGTCAATAGGAAAATGATGAATTCTTCAATAAAATGTACTGAGACAACTGGCCGTCCTTAGATGTCTGCATTTTCATCATACACAACAATTATTTCCAGGTAGATTAAAAGCTGAACAGAAAAAGCAAGGGTTTAAAATAGCCAAGGGGAAAAAAAAATAGAGAAATGTGTTCAGGGTAGAGAAGGATTTCTTAAACAAAGCACCGTAAGAAAAGATAATTATTGATAAAATTGACTTTTTTAATGAAAAACTTTGTTCAACAATAACTCCCATAAGCAAAGTGAAAGACAGGCTACAACAGCCATGTTGGAAAACTGTTTGGCACTCTAATAAGGCTGAAGATATGCACACCTAATGACTGAGAAATTCTTTTCTTAGGTATAGTCTCTGGAGGAACTCTTTTTTTTTTATTTAATTTATTTTTTAATTGAAGGATAGCTGCTTTACAGAATTTTGGTGATTTCTGCCAAACATCAGCGTGAATCAGCCATAGGTATACATATGTGTCCCCGCCCTCTTTGCCTCCCTCCCATTTCCCTCTCTACCCACCCCTCTAGGTTTGTTACAGAGGCCCTGTTTTAGTTCCCTGAGCCACAGAGCAAATTCCCATTGGCTACTTTACTTATGGTAACGTAAGTTTTCACGTTACTTTCTCTCTACCTCTCACCCTCTCCTTCCTCCCCCCAACCCCACTGCCCCCCTGCCCCAGGTTCATAAGTCTGTTCTCTCTGTCTGTGTCTCTGGAGAAACTCTTATACACAGTCACCAAAAAATATGTATAAGAATGTTCACAGTGGTACTGTTCAAATTTTCAAAACACTGGATGGAAGAAACCAACAGTAGGGTGGATAAGTTGTGGAATGTTCAGTTGATAGAACACCATCAGCAGAGAAAGTGTCAAACTATAGCTACACATCACAGGGATTAATCTTACAGACGCATGTCAAGTCAAAGAAGTAAGAGACAAAAGAAAAACTACAAAATTATTTCAGTTGCATAAATTTCAAAGTTAGCAACACTAACTTACAGTGTCTTCGTATGTCTATACAGGTAGCTAAACTATGTAAAGAAGGAAGAATGTGATAAATAAAAACCCAGACAGTGATTCCATGCAGGAGAAGGATAGTAAACATTAGGAAGGGATGAAAGGGATTTCTAGAGCTGGCGACTTTGTCCTTTTTAAATTGAGTGTAACTTCCATAAGTGTTCACATTGTGATTATGGTAAATATTTGTGCCTTAAGCTCAAGCCACAGACATGGAGAATATCTTTGTAAGGCATGTGACCGATAAATGATAAGCATTCGGAATAAACACACATACATATTTTTAAGTCTTTGAATCAATAAGAAAAAGGACAAAAGATATGATGAACATATGAACAGCATGTGGTAGGGGAAAGAGAGATGCACATAGATAAAGTAAAAATGAAAGTGTTAGTGGCTCCATCGTGTCTGACTCCTTGTGACCTCATGGACTGTAGCCCACCAGGCTCCTCTGTCCCTGGGATTCTCCAGGTGAGAACACTGGAGTGGGTTGCCATTTCCTACTCCAGGGGATCTTCCTGACCCAGGGATCGAACCCAGGTCTCCTGCATTGCAGGAAGATTCTTTACTATCTGAGCTACCAGGGGAGCCCAAAAGATAGATAGATGATAGCTAAAGAGATGAATAGACATTTGATAGATAGATATTTTAAAGTCTATAGGTATACATAGATACTTACTATAGGTATATACATTTTTCTCAATATCAGTAATAAACCGGGGGAAATTCAAATTTTAAAAATGATGAACTATCGTTTCACAGCCATCAGGTCAGCAAACATTAAAAGCCTGACAACACCAAGTATCAGAGCGTATATGGAAAACAGAGCCTCTTACACTTCTGGGAGTGTGTTTGGGGAAGCAATATAGCCAACACAGAAGGTCATGTCCTATGGCCCAACCAGGCAACTTTGCATTATGCAGAACAAGTCCTTTATAAGAATGTCTATCTGTGCCATTGTTTGCAACAGCTAAAAATTAGAAACAACTTTAGTGTTCCAAAACAAAAGAAGAAAAAAAAATAAACTGCAGTATAGTAACAAAACACAATGTCATATAGCAACTCAATGAACTAGAGTTACATATAGCAACTAGATGAACTAGAGTTTCAAGTATCAAAATGGAAAAGCCAATTGTAGAATATGCATAGTAAGACACATTTTATATAAACTTTGAAAACATGCAAAACAACACCACATATTGTTTATGATACATACATATGTAGCAATTGTATGAAAATATGCATGAGAATGATAAACACTGAATTTAGGGTGGTATTTGCCTCAGGGGAGGAAGGCAAAAAATGAGATCCATGTGGGGAACACAGAGCTTCAGTTATATCTGAAATATTTTATTCATTTTAAAAAGAATCGAAGCAAAGAGAAGACAAAGCCTATCATTTTAATTCACTAGATTAACAAATTAAAGTAGAAAAACCACATGATCATGTCAAGAGATTTAGAAAAAGCTTTTGATAAAATTCAACAATGCTAATTCATGATTTTTTAAAAACCTCTTAACAAGCTAGGAAGGAAACCTTAAGCTGATAAGAGTTATCTTCCAAAACCAATAACAAATATCATTCATCATGGTGAAATATTGGAAGTATTAAAAGATTAAAGTCAAGAACAAGATGTCTGCTGGGCCTAGTACGTGTCATATGGGAACCCGAGAGGGAGAAAGAAAGAATGGTATTAATAACTGTAACACTGAGATAACTTCTCGTGCTTAGCAGATTGGAAAAATCAAAATGGTTGATAAAATCACATATTTTGGTGGATGGAGGAAGAAGGAACTCTCACTCTTGGTGAGCTCTAAATGGGCAGATCATGTTGAAGAGGCAATTGTTCAAATCTGGTAAAGTTGAAGATGTTGAACGTAATATGATCTGGGAATTCCACCTTTAGATATTTTAACAGAGAAAAATTAGGAAGCAATCTGAATGTCCATGAATAGAGAATAAACAAATCAAATGCAGTTCATTGATACAATGAATTATTATATAGCTGCTGAAATAAATGCACTAAAGTTTCATGCATCAACATGGTTAAGTCTCAAAAACATAATATTAAATGAAAAACATCAGTTGCAAAAGAGGACTATCAGTATGATACAACTGGGGTTAATTGTAAGAACATAAAAATCACTGCTACATGTTGTTTATAGACACACATATATATATGCATTATACATATGAAAACTGGTATGGAGTGATTTTTTTTTTTTCAAACAAACAACTTACCTCTGTGGAGGAAAGAAAATGTGAAGCTCCTAGCTATATCTGTGATTTTTCTTCCTTAGTAAGTGAATAGAGGGCTACAACATATAGAGGAAAATGTTAACCTCTTAATTCTGAATGGTGCATAATGAATGTCTCAAATAATTTTCACCATGTCTGAATGTTTGGAATAGTGTGTTAAATGACTAATTTTTTTAAAGAGATGAAAGATCATGGCACAACAGAATCTCAGAATCTAAAGAAAATTCAGAAATCAATTAATCTAGCTGCACCATTTCCCAAGAGTCTTCCAGTCTTGACTTACACACTCTTAGCAATGGGGAACTCACCACCTCCATGCAGCCCACTTTGATTCTGGACAGGTTTGCCTGTAAATTGTAGTGGGGCTAAAATCTGCCTCCTTGCACTGCCCCTAACTCCAGCACAGGGGTCATAGCTTTGCCCTCACGTACTCAACTATTGGACCCTGGCCCTAGTTCTGTCATGACCTCCTAGGTAGGACTTTCCAGTCTCTTGGCATCATCTCTCCATCCAATAATTGCATGATTTGAATGGTCACTTTAGGCTCTGAATTCTAAGATCTCTGTAAGATAAATGTAATTCCAAAACTTTGGCTCAGCAGAAACTTGGGTAAAACATAATCACTATGGAATAAAATTCACCTCTAGAAAACATGCATATTTCTTAAAAGAAGGTCAAACCTTCTGTCCTATAACTTGCCTCACAATCCTGCTCCATTCAGCAAAACTGGAAATGCCATGCACGGACAGACAAAGAGAAATCCTGGCTCAGGCAGCAAAGTGAAGCTGCTCCAGAGACCAAAAGCCGTCTTCGCCATGGTAAGACTGGCAGTTTCCCAATAGCCATGTGCATTCTATGGCCCAGTGTGGCTCCATGGAGAGAACCTTCCCAGCCTGCCTTCAGGGAAAGCCTCCAAGTTGGCCTCCTAGGGAAAGCTGGGGAAGGAACGCCTTCAACCGGCTCCTTCTCCACCCCTGGAAGTCCTTCACATCACTCGAGACCCAAACAGGTGCCCTCATTTCTCTGAGGCTGGCCCCCATGTCCCGTGAGACAACGATTGTCTCTCCACAAGCTTTATATTTCTTTTTTTTAATTTATCTATTTATTTATTTTTGGCTGCACTCGGTCCTCATTGCTGCTTGCGGGCTACTCTCTAGTAGAGGTGAACGGGCTTCTCATTGGGTGGCTTCTCTTCTCGCTTAGCACGGGCGCTAGGGTGCACGGGCTTCAGTAACTGTGGCTCACAGGCTCTAGAGTAGGTGCTTGGTAATGGGCTCAGTAGTTACTGCACTTGGGCTTGGGTGTCCACAGCATGGGGACTCTTCCCTGGCCTGGGATTGAACCCATGTTCCCCGCATTGACAGGCAGATTCTTAACCACTGGACCTGCAGGGAAGCGCAGTCCTTATATTTCTGATAGGACACTGCACAAGTTTGTTTGACAAACTCGCGCATTCTGCCTACTAGACACCAGGCGAGCTTCTAAGCCCTTTGCATAGGCTGACTTGTTTAGGTGGGTGCTATGATGAATCCCCATTTTACAGATGAGAAAACTAAGGCACAGGGAGGTTGAGGAACTTATCCAAGCTCACATAGTTGGTTTCTAGCAGAGCTGGGGGTTGAATCCAGCCAACGTGGGTCTAGAGTCTGTGTTTTCTTTCTCTTATGCTACTAGGCTAATTAGGGTCCTTCCAAGCCTTTATGTTTGAGTTGTTTATATACATTGCTTACTGCCTCCAATACTTTATCTGTTTTGTACTTACTTTTTTCATGTAATATTTATCATGTTCATCTTTCCGTGCCATAAAATATTACAGGCATATACCTCATTTTATTGCACTTTGTTTTATTGTGCTTCACAGATATTTCTTCATGGCTTTTTTTTTTCTTAACAAATTGAGGTTTTGTGTCAACCCTGTTTTGGGCAAGTCTATCAGTGCCATTTTTCCAATATCATTTGCTCACTTTGTGTCTCTGTGTCATATTTTGCTAAATCTAGCAGTATTTCAAACTTTCTCATTACTATTATATTTGTTATGGTTATCTGTGATCAGTGATCTTTGATGTTACTATTGCAAAAAATCACAACTTGCTAAAGGCTCAGATAGTTAGCATTTTTCACCAATAAAGTGTCTTTAAATTAAGGTATGTACATAATTTTTTAGACATAATGCTATTGTACACTGGACAGGCTACAGTGTATGGTAGTATATATACAGTATATAGTATAAATATAACTTTTGTATGCACTTTGAGTTGAAACATCATGTGATTCACCCTATTGTGATATTCACTTTATTGCGTTGGTCTGGAACGGAACCCACAATATCTCTGAGGTCTGCCGTGTCACTTTCAGTGACTACCTAGCAATCTACTGTGATGTGTAACCAGCCTGATAGACACTTAAATAGCTTTAACTTTTTCAGTACCATCGACAGTGTTTTGGTAAATACACTTCTAATTAAATCTCTGTGTACATCCTTGACTGTTTCTTTAGGATCTGTTCCAGGGGCAACTGCTGGATCAAAGTACCTGCAAATTTTTAAGGCTTCTGATTCGTATTGCCAAATTACCCCTGGAAAGCCTCACCAGCAGTGAATGGGAGAAACTGTTCTTTGGGGTTTTGCCAATCCAGGCTATAATCACTCACTAGGAAAAGAAGCAATCTGCTTTCATTACAGGGGGAAAGGCATATTACTGTTTTAACTTATGTTTCTTTGTTTATAAGTTAAGTAAAACTTCTGTTCCCTTATTGATTGTTTATTTCGTCTTCTCTGAATATTCTTTGCCTGTTATTTAAATAATTTGCTCTATTCCTTACTGGTTTGTGAGAAAAGAGAGAGAGAGAGACAGAGGCAAACACTTAAAAGATAAAATCCCACACTTTGTCCCTAACCTGTGGGCAGACACAGGACCTAATAAAAATGTAACACATATTTGCACACTTTATTAGGAGCTTTAGCAGAAATTAACACTAACAAATTCCCTGCCTCTCCCAGCTTCCAAGGTCTGGCTTGTAAGGACGTCCCAGGCAGCCCCCTAGCCTGTGGTGCGTGAGTACCCAGATACGGGCATCAGAATGCTAGCCAGGTCCAAAACCCAAGACCTATTGCTCATGACCATGAGACCTTGAGCAAGTTATTTAACCTCTGTCTCCATTTCTCCACCTTTAGAATGAGAATAATAATAATTTATTTGAGGGTTGTAAGTTTCAAGTAAACTCACACATACAGTGCTTAAACACTTGGCATATAGTAAGGACCGAGTATCAGCTATTATTATTATTGAAAATGAAAGTGTGAAAATGAAAGTCACTCGGTTGTGTCCGACTCTTTGCAACACATTACTATTGTTAATTACTACTATTATTGTTTTGTTCAGGGTTTTCTCCGGATATAGCTACCCCACTTCACACTCTTCAAAAATTCACATTGAAAGAGGCTTTTCCTTGTGTGTGTTATAGGTTTTTCCTCTGCAGAGAAAAGCCATCATTTGAAACTTCTCATCCATTTACTCAGCGCGTTTGAATGTATTAGGGCCCATGCTGGATATTGGGGATAAAATACAGTACCTGTCTTCAAAGACTCACCAGATTAGAGAAAACGATATGTACATAAAAACTGTCCTAGCAGGAAGGTTGAATGAAGGGTTGTGTCCTGGACACCTCTCAGGTGCCACTTCAAGACACCTTGGCAGTTCTGTCATGCCAGCAAACTCAGAGTGACCAGCTCTGCACAGACTCTGACCAGCTTCCCACAGGTGTAACTTGACGGAACCAGGTGTGAAGGCGGGACACACGCCTCTCACTGTCGTCCTCTGACATCACAGGGAGAGGGAGCAGAGGGAACCCGCTCAGGACACACATGTCCCACCTGGAAGAGGAAGTAGCTCATACCTGCAGGGCCTCCTTTCACTCCCCAAGGCAGACAACCCTAAGACTAATTCCTTAAGTCCTGGAACGGTGGCCAGTTCAGCAGTCCGTCCTGTGTTTGCTTTCCCCACTTCCCCATTTCCCTCCCCTGAACCCTCGCGTCTGCTCGCTGGCACCACTTTCCAATTAAACACTCTCAAGATTGTGCTCTAGGCTGTGATTTCAGAGACACCCAGGGTAAGAGAGGTCCTCGGCGGCTGTGGGATTTCAGAGGAAAATCCAGGTTGGCTCCCTGGAAAAGGTGGAATTTGGGTGGGACCTTGAAACTTGGCCATGCACTGATGGAGGGAAAATCATGGATAGAGAAATACCTATGACATAAAGAAGAGGAGCTTAGAGTCTCTGAAACACTGTGTGGATGGAGACTCAGGGAAAGATGGGAGAGAAGCAGGAGACATACCTCAAAAAGCTTTGAATATTAGATATGGAATGTGGTTTCCCCTGAATGCAACAGGTGGCCAAGAGGTCAGTTCTGGGTCTTAGAAGAGTCATATGGCTGTGATGTAGGTGGTAGTAAACTCCTATCCTCTGAATGTAGAGAGGAGAAGACCAGTTCAGAGGCTCTTGGGTGGTTCTGTTGAGAGCTAAAAGGGACTAACGCATGGCAGGGCAGTGGAGAGAGTGGACAAATGGAAAAGGCATATGAGATATACAGAACTTAATGGGACATGGGTTGAAGGAGAGAGTAACACTTATCCTATCTAATGTGTCTATATCAAAGGCTATTATTTGTCTACTGTAATTAAGACACCTTGTACTGAATAATGCCATTTCTGTCCACAAGCAAATATCTGTATGTTGTCCAGCAGTACACATCTGTCTATTTAGTCTAACAAATTGTTGCTTTTCATGATGTGAACTGATTCTCAAACTCCTCTCCTGCTATGGATTCCTGGGGACTACTGGGCCCAGTAGGTTGGGGGTTGGGCAGACTTGCTATGAGGCTGTGAGGCCAGGAAACTCTAGTTTTAACAAATGCATGTTGAAACCAAGACTTAAAAGCAACCTAAATGTCCATCAACATATGAATGGATAAAGAAGATGTAGTGCATATATACAATGGAATATTACTCAGCCATCAAAAAAGAATGAAATGATGCCATTTGCTGCAACATGGATGGACCTAGAGATTATCATACTGAGTGAAGTAAGCTAGAATGATAAAGATAAATACCATATATCACTTATATGTAGAATCTTTCAAAAATGATACAAATGAACTTGCATACAAAACAAATAGACCCATAGACATAGAAAACAAAATTATGGTTTCTCCCAAAGGAGAAAGGGAAGGAGAAGGGATAAATTAGGAGTTTGGGATTAACATATACACACTACTTATATATAATAGATCATTAACAAGGACTTACTGTATAACACAAGGAACTATATTCAATATTTTGTAATAATCCATAAGGGAAAATTATCTGAAAAAGAGTCAACTTATACATATATTTATGTGTGACTGAATCACTTTACTATATGCCTGAAAATAATACAACACTGTAAATCAATTACATTTCAATTTAAAAATAATAAAAAATTTAAATTAAAAAAAGAAGTATATGTTGAAGCAAAGCAGTAAATTGGACAACTAATGCTGCTGCCGCTGTTTAGTCACTAAAGTCATGTCCAAATCTTTGCAGTCCCATGGACTGCAGCCTGCCAGGCTCTGCCCATGAGATTTCCCAGGCAAGAATACCGGAGTGTGTTGTCATTTCTTTCTCCCGGGGATAGTCCCGATTCAGGGATCAAACCCATGTCTTCTGCTTGGCAGGTGGATTCTTTACCCCGGAGCCACCTGGGAAGCCCCTGGTCAACTAGTACTAGCTGCTAAAATAAGCATTCTCAAAATAACAGTGGCTTAACCAATAAGGGCTTATGTCACACTCATGTGAAATCCAATGCAGACATTCCCTTTGGTCATCTCTCCTGGGAGGCTCAGAAATTCAGGGTGCTTCCTCAGAGTCCTTCAGTAGATCATTTGCAGCTGATAGAAGAAAGAGGGAGGAGAGAGCGTGTGAAGGATTGCCCCCTACTTAATCGCTTTGGTCCAGAAGGGACACACACCACTTCCACTCGCATTTCACTGACAAAGGTAACCTCATGAATGGAAGGTTGGGTTCCATAGTCCCTATCCTGGCAACTGCTTCCTCAAAGAAGCTCTACCCTTCAGAAGGGGAGCAGGAGTTGATGATGTCTGGTAGTAAACAGACACCATTGCCGTTCTTCCAGAGCTTACAGCCCAGTGGGGACATAGACAAGGGGCTCCAAAAAAGAATGTGCTAAATAAATAGTCATTAGGGTGAGTGGGCCAGGGGGCAATGGGATCAGGGAAGGCTTCTTGGAAGAAGGGGAATCTGAGCTGAGACCTAAAGTGAGCATGGATTCAACCAGGAAGAGGTGGAGGAGAGGGTCCCCAGCAGAGGAGGCAGGATGTGCAAAGGCAGAACAAAAAAAGTGGAGTACGCTGCACGTTAGGAACTAAAGGCAATTCAGAGAAGATTATAAGGAGAGGGAGGCAGGAGATGGAGCTGGAGAGGTAGGCAGGGGCCAGACTGTTCACTCCCTTTGCCAACAAATATTTACTGAGTGTCTGATTTATGCCAGGCAATGGGGACAAAGCAGTGGACCAAACAGTCCCAAGGTCATGAGAGCTTTTTGAGTCGGGGAAGGAGGCTGGACTTGGGCCTAAGGGCAAGGAGATTCCCAAAGGGATCAAGATTTGAGGCCCTCCTGCCAGGGCCTTTCGTGCAGAGATGGGACAAGTCTGCACCCTGCCTCCCACCGCATCCCGCAGAGCGTGATGGAGCCATCAGGGCCACAGTCTGGAGTTGGCAGCTGTGTGTGGATCCAATTTCCGGCATTTGGGCAGGTGCCCTTTGCAGCGAATGGATTGTTTACTCTGCCATTTGTTGTAATCATTTCCGATCTTTTGCTTATTGTGTCAAAGATAAACACCGCTTGGCTGATCCCCCGGGAGCAAGACGCCTGTTCCACGGGCCTTTGTGGGCCATCACTTCGCAGTCGAAACAACCTGTTATTTCCTCTCTTGAAAGAGACTCATAAAATGATAGATGAATCTCCAGTAACTATAATACCTTCCTAATGGTTAGAGAGACTAGAGCCATAGAGCAGGAGTGCAGTCTAGAAGAAAAATGGGAGGGTTAGAAAGACAAGCTTTAAAATATAATGGTGTCGTAATGGGCAAAATGAAACACATGGATGCTATTAGAATTCTGCCTGATGCATCTTGAGCAGAGCGTTAGCTGGAGAGCAGCCCTCTCTGCCCAGAGTTCCTGCTTTCCCCAGGGTGGATACCGTAACTGTGCTTGTTGAATGACTGAACAATGACAGTGTTTGCTGGCTGACAAAATCCACAAGTGCTGTTTACCGTGTAAGTGATAGATCTGTTCCTAAACAAAGTGTGGGCCCCTTGAAGGCCCTGGAAAAATTCACGCTGATCAAATAAGCAGACGGTTCTAAGTGCTGAACCCACAGGGAACTCAAAATCATGGGTATTTATCAGACCCTGTGCTGTGTGCTCTGTGAGGAATAATTCACTGACCTCCAAAGTCACACAGCTAGCAGCTGATACATGTGGTCATTTCAACAGATAAACCTGAAGATTAAAGGCACTGATCCCCAAAACATGTGAATGTGCAAAACAATATTCCAAGGAAAACAAGAGAACTAGCCTTGTTTTCCTCTGACTGCAACCCACTTTATGTCCCATCCATAATGGTGACTGCAAAGTGTCCCTTTGAATTCTGTTTAGTTCCATCATGGCCAGTTGCATTTTCCAAAAAATGGCACCATGTCCCACTTCCCACATTTTCTCCAGTGTGGCCTCATCACTGCCCCATCACAAGTGTGAGGAGCTTAATTACCCTCCCCTTGCATCCAGGTGGGCTGGTGACTGCATCGACCCATAGAATAAAAGGGAAATGATGCTGTAGGAGCCTAAGCCTGATCCTAAAACATGATGTGCTTGCATGCTTAGTCATGTCCAACCCTTTGTGACCCCATGGGCTGTAGCCCCCCAGGTTCCTCTATCTATGGAATTCTCCAGGCAAGAATACTAGTGTGAGTTGTTATTTCTTCCTCCAAGGGATCTTCCTGACCCAGGGACTGAACCCATGCCTCCTGTGTTTCCTGCATTAGCAGGCGTGTCAATAACCACTGAACTACTTGGGAAGCCAATGATGTAGCTCCACCTTTTTCACTGGAACCTTTGCTCCCAGAAACCTGAGCTGCCAGGGATGAAGCCCAAGTCCCCAGAAGTTGCTATGCCAGGAGGAAGCCCAGACACATGGAAGAGGCACTCCAGTCCCGACCATATTCTGTGTGGCATCACCGTCCCCATGCTAGACTGGTAATGAAGGAGTCTTCCAAGGATTCTTGCCCCCAGCCTTTGAGTTGTCCTCGCTGAGGCCCCAGATATCATGCAGCAGACACAAGTCATCTCTGCAGTGTCCTGTCCAACACCCTGACCCTCAGAATCCATGAGCATAACAAAACTGCTGTTTTAAGCTGTTAAGTTGGGGTGGGGGGGGTAGTAATTTTGTTAAACAGCGTTATTGGCTGAATCATGCCCCCAGAAATTCTTATGCTGATGTCCTAACTCCCAGGACCTCAGAATGCAGCTGTATTTGAAGCTAGGGTCTTTAAAGAGGTGATTAAGGTAGAATTAGATCTTTGGCTTGAGCACTAATCCAGTATGACTGGTTTCCTATAAGAAGAGGAGATTAGGGGCTTCTCTGGTGGTCCAGGGGTTAAGAATTCACCTTGCAATGTAGGGGTCACTGGTTCGATCTCTGGTCCAGGAAGATCCCATATGCCATGGGGCAACTAAGCCTACACACCACAACTACCGAGCCTGCACTTTACAGCCCTTGAGTCACAACTACTGAGACCCCGCACTGCGACTACTGAAACCCACAAGCCGTGGAACCCGTGCTCTGCAACAAGGAAAGCCACTACAGTGAGAGACCCGCACACCACAACCAGAGAGAAGCCCCCGCTTGCTGCAACTAGAGAAAGCCCACGCACAGCAACAAGGCCCAGTGCAGCCAGTAAATAATATTTAAGGGAAAAAAGAGACATTAGGACATCATCATGAACAGCCACACAGGGAGAAGGCAGCCCCCCACGAGCCCAGGAGAGAGGCCTCCGGAGAAACCAGTCCTGCCGACACCTTGGCCTCAGGCTTCCAGCCTCCAGAACTGCAAGACAAGACATTTCTGTTACTGAAGCCACCCAGCCTGTGCTACTGTGTTATGACAGATGAATATATGCCAGCAGAGTAAGCAGAGCATCAGTTTACACTTACTGGTCCCTACTCTAGGCCAGGCCCAAGACTGGACTCTTGGGGTGCTTCCCTTACCTCCAGGAGCTCCCAGTGGAAAGTAAGGAAAGAGACACACAAGAATTTAAAGTGTAAGAGGTGAAGGGAGAGCCAGAATGCCAGGTGGCTAAGAGAAGGGAGCGACGAACCAGTCTGGATGGGCAGGGAAGGCTTCAGGAAGAAGTGATGCTGTGAGCTGGGCCCTAGAGGAGCACGGAGGCTAACCAAGCAGAGGTCAGAGGAAACTCCAGGCAGAGGACCTCCTGAGAGAGGATGTGAAGGTGAGGACAAAGGAGAGGAGTTCCATGTGGTTCCTGGGAGCAGTCCATGGAGATGCTGTGGGCAAGGAGGTGCGGAGGCCCAGGGTAACTCACAAAGGGCCTTGACTGCCATGCCCAGCAGTTTTGTGGATATGTTTGCCGGGTCCCCAAAGCTGGAGAGCATAGAGAAAGCTAGCAGGAGGGCAGCGAACAGAAACCACTGCTCGAAAGCTATGAAGGTGAGAGATGAGCCTCCCCCAGCACTCACGCCCAGTAAGAGGTGGGCAGTGGAAGAACCACATCCCCTGGCCTCCAAACCTCCTCCAGGGCTGCCCAGGCCGGTCAGCGGGCTGGCGGGGAGCCGGGGGTGGGGCAGTGGGCAGGCTGGAGCCCCCATGAATATACATGATCCTGCCCTGGAAGCCCGGCTTCCCGCGGCGCATTTACCAAGCTTTATCTTGACAAGGTGATGTCCTTCAGCAGAGGACATTATACGGCTCTTAGTTCAGCACTTCTGTCAAGTCCGAGGCAGACGTTTGATTTCCGCTTCATACATATGCTTAGGTGCTGGGAAAAGGCAGTGAGAAGAGCAGCGAGGCCAGGGAGGGAGGTCAACCCCAAGGAGGACGGCTGGGGCTCTCCCCAGGCTGCGTCCGGCTCTGACTTACAGCTGACTTTGGTCACACCGGCTGTGGGCTGCATCTTAACAGCCTTGACGCTCTGCACGGTGGTTTGGGCCAAGTGCTGGCCAGGGAGATTCTTTCGATTCTGCCCCCGGCCTACTGGGTGACCACAGAGAAATCTCTGTCCCTCTGTGGGTCACAGACCCTTCCTCTGACAAGTGGAGGGATTGCAATAGCAGTAAGCAAACTTTTTTTTTTTAAGCAGTCAGACCCTGCTTTCAACCACAATTTGGATAAATCACAGTAACACCGCCCTGATTGAGACAGAGAATGGGCAGTTACCTTTCCCCTCCCCTCTCCATAGTTTCTGAGGCCCCTAAACAACCCCCAGGCTACACAGAGCTCAGATAGAGAACCCCTGCTTTAGGTGGCCTCTGCCTGTCCTAGGCCAACATCTAGGGAGGTGAGAACCACTTTTTAATTTCGAAACATCCCACTGACCCCACCCAGAAGGATAGTTGTAATTTTAGCAGCCCCCTTCCCCATCAGGAACACTAAAGCTGAACAAAACTGTGTGGATTTGGCAACAAATAAATAAATGTATATTTTGTTTCTTACAGCATCCATATCCATATTTAAATACAGAGCATGGAAGTTAGAGATGTACTCAGTCCGTCGCAGCGTTTCCCAAAGTGTGTTTCCTTCTAGGAGAGTGGTTCTAAAAGCTTAATGGCCTTTAGAATCATCTGGTGCTGGAGAAACTAGCAAATCTCTAGGGCCCCATTGGGAAGCCTCTGAGGCAGGATCTGAGGGTTGGGGATGGGACCAAAGCCCGTATTTTCCTAGATTTTATTGTATTTATTTTTTGGCTACACTGGGTCTTCATTGCTACACAAGTTTTCTCTAGTTGCGATGTGGGTGCATGCGTTCTCAGTTGCTCAGTCATGTCCAACTCTTCATGACCCTATGGACTCTAGCCCGCCTCTCTCCACTGTCCATGGGATTTTCCAGGCAAGAATACTGGAGTGGGTTGCCATTTCCTCCTCCAGGGAATCTTCCTCACCCACGGATCGAATCTGCATCTCCTCTGTCTCCTTACAATGGCAGGCGGATTCTTTACCACTGAGTCACCTCGGAAGCCCCTAGTTGCAGCAAATGGGGACTACTCTTCATTGCAGTGCAAGGGCTTCTCAATGCAGTGGCTTCTCTTGTTGCAGAGCATGAATTCTAGGCACACAGGCTCAGCAATTGTGGCCCACGGGCTTAGTTGCCCGGAAGCATGTGGAATCTTCTCAGACCAGGGTTAGAACCCAGGTCCTCTGCATTGACAGGTGGATTTCTAACCACTAGACCACCAGGGGAGTCCCCAAAGCCTGCATTTTTAAGAAGCTCCTCAGGTGGTTCTGATGCAGATGGTTTGGGGACCCACACTTTGAGAAACTCTGAGCTTAGATGCTCTGGTTAAAAAAAGAAAAGAAAAAAACAGAAGCAGCATTCTTTGGTTAAATAAGATTAGAAAACTGCATCTGCTCCCTGCTGGGGTGTCACAGTGGTACAAAAAAGGGGATTTGAGGAGTCCTGCAGTTTCTAAACTTATCTGACCACAGAAGCCTTTTACTCCCTAGTAACACCATTTAATTCTGGAATATACTTTGAGAAGTGCTGGCTTATTAACAAGGTTTGATGATCATCAGTCAGTCAGTCAGTCATTTCAGTTGCTCAGTCATGTCTGACTCTTTGCAACCCCATAGACTATAGCACGCCAGGATTCCCTGTCCATCACCAACTCCTGGAGTTTACTCAAACTCATGTCCATTGAGTCGGTGATGCCATCCAACCATCTCATCCTCTGTCATCCCCTTCTCCTCCTGCCTTCAATCTTTCCCAGCATCAGGCACTTTTCCAATGAGTCAATTCTTTGCATGAGGTGGCCAGAGTATTGGAGTTTCAGCTTCAGCATCAGTCCTTCCAGTGAATATTAAGGACCGATTTCCTTTAGGATGGACTGATTTGATCTCCTTGCAGTCCAAGGGATCTCAAGAGTCTTCTCCAATACCACAGTTCAAAAGCATCAATTCTTCAGTGCTCAGCTTTCTTCACAATTCAACTCTCACATCCATACATGACTACTGGAAAAACCATAGCTTTGACTAGATGGACCTTTGTTAGCAAAGTAATGTCTCTGCTTTTTAATATGTTGTCGAGGTTTGTCATAGCTTTCCTTCCAAGGAATAAGCTTCTTTTAATTTCATGGCTGCAGTCACCATCTGCAGTGATTTGGAAGCCCAAGAAAATAAAGTCTCTTACTCTTTCCATTTTTTCCCCATCTATTTGCCATGAAGTGATAGAACCAGATGCCCTGGTCCTCCTTTTCTGAAAGTTGAGTTTTAAACCAACTTTTCCACTCTCTTCTTTAGCTTTCATCAAGAGATTCTTTAGTAGCTCTTCGTTTTCTGCCATAAGTGTGGTGTCATCTGCATATCTGAGATTATTGATATTTCTCCTGGCAGTCTTGATTCCAGCTTGTGCTTCATCCAGCCCGGCGTTTCACATGATGTGATCTGCATATAAGTTAAATAAGCAGGGTGACAATATACAGCCTTGATGTATTCCTTTCCCAATTTAGAACCAGTCCATTGTTCCACGTCCAGTTCTAATTGTTGCTTCTTGACCTGCATACAAATTTCTCAGGTGACAGGTAAGGTGGTCTACTATTCCCATCTCTTGATGAATTTTCCACACTTTGTTGTGATCCACATGGTCAAAGGCTTTGGCGTGGTCAATAAAGCAATATAGATGTTTTTCTGGAGCTCTCTTGCTTTTTCAATGATACAATGGATGTTGGCAATTGGATCTTTGGTTCCTCCGCCTTTTCTAAATCCAGCTTGAACATCTGGAAGTTCACAGTTCACATACTGTTGGAGCCTTGACTTAGAGAATTTTGAGCACTACTTTGCTAGTGTGTGAGATGAGTGCAATTGTGGGGTAGTTTGAACATTCTTTGGCATTGCCTTTCTTTGGGATTGGAATGAAAGCTGACTTTTTCCAGTCCTGTGGCCACTGCTGAATGGTTTGATGATGTGTGTGTGTGTGTGTGTGTGTGTGTGTGTGTGTGTGTGTGAATTGGGGGTCCTTTGCAATAATGTCTTAGTCTAATCAATACATGTTAATTATATCTTCTCTGTTAGCTTTTTATGGGTCCAAATAAAGACAGCTCATGGGGAAGGGAGAAGGCCCCTGGCCAACATACCTCTTTTCTTTCTCCAGCAAGAGGATCAGAGCCCTTCCTTAGACATATAGGGCATTCACAATCCTACCATATCCCTAATCAGACTGATACCCTGTGAATCAGGCACGTTAAAAAGTCTCTTTTTCATTTTGTAAAATTATAGTTGATACAGTATCATGTTAGTCTCAGGGGTACAGCACAGTAACTCAGTTTTATATATATGTATACATATTATATATACACTTTTATATATATGTATATATAAACTTTTTCAGACATATATATATATTTTCAGATTCTTTTTCCTTATAGATTATTACAAAATATTGAGTATAGTTGGTTATCTACTTTATATTATATGATGTTCATCTCAACCTCCTAGTTTACCCTTCCTTGTTGGTAGCCATAAGTTCGTTTTTTATGTCTGTAATTACAATAGCCAAGACATAGAAGCAACCTAGATGTCCACTGGCAGAGGAATGGATAAAGATACATATACACATTGGAATACTCCTTGGTCTAAAAAAGAATGAAATAGTGCCATTTGTAGCAACATGGATGGACCTAGAAATTATCATATTAAATGAAGTAAGCCAGACGAGAAAGACAAATATTATATGGTATCACATGTGTAGATTTTTTAAAAAGATATAAATGAACTTACTCTACCAGGTTTTACAGTGAACCTGGAAATATATCAGTGATGGGAGCATGATGACTTTGGAATCCAGTAGATTGGGGTTCAAATCCACTTGATACCGCCTGTGTGACAGTGGGCAGGTACTATACCTCGGAGAGTTTTCATTTCCTTTTCTATAAAACAAAGATAATGCCTAGTTCATAATTTTGTTGTGAAGATTAGGCAAGAGAGCATATGCAAAGCATTCAGCACAGTGTCTGAAACACAATAAGCACTTGATAACAAGAATGATATAAGGATTCCTTATAGCATCACCAATAATCTGAGCACATCTATCTGGGCAGATGAGAATGGGCACTGGTGGAGATGCCTGGAGATGCTTGGATCAAGGCAGTGGGTAATGAAACCCCTCTGATATGTGTGTGCTTTCTACCTGGGCTGGTCATTGTCAAACTTGATTGCGCATGAGAATCACTTTCAGACCAATGAAACGAGAATCTCTGGAGTAGAACTCAAACAAGCACGAGGATTTTTAAAAATCTTCAGCCCTAAGTTTTCCTTTTGAGTGCAAGGCCTGTACATCTGTCTATGTAACATCTCCCTTGGTTAGCTCATCCTCAACATATCCTGGGCTTCACTCCAATTCCAGTGTTCCCACTTCCAGTGATGGCACCAGCCAGCCAGTTCCAAAAGCCAGGTTCATAGGAGTCCTGCTTAATGCTGGCTTCCAATCGCCAGCTCCTATGAGGATTGAATGTTTCAACATCTCTTACCCTCACCATTATCTATCATCCAGTCTAATCTCCCACCATCTCTCACCTGGACCACTGCAATAACTTCCTGACTGGGTTATACACACCCATTTGATCCACCTTCAACTCATTCTAGCTGCAGCCAGAGTGACCTCTTCTAAACACAAACCCAATCATGTTGTACATGCACACACACACACACACACACACAGTTTTTAGGAAAAATGCCAGAATCCTTGTTTCTGTGCTCCTCTTTACTCCCTGCCCTACAATACTAGCCTTTAATCCATCCTACTTGCATGCGCCCTCCCTCACCAGAGACTTTGCAGATGCTGTTCCCACTCCTTGAGGCACCTTCTCATCCCTTTTCCCCAGAGAGCTCCTACTTAACCCTCAGAACTCAGCTCAAGCCACCACCTTGACCACCACTACCAAGTACTCCGAGTAGGAGTACTCTAGGGTCTTCCCAGAGTACAGAATGTCCTGCCCTTCCTTGCATCTGTCAGAGTTGCTGAGTAACTTCTGTGTGACTATTTAATTCATCTCCATGGCCCACTCCATCCCCACCACCAGACTGTGTGTTTCCTGAAGGCAAGGCCAATTTCTGTCTTGCCCGATATGGTTTTAAGTACACAGCAGGCACTCAATCAATGTTTGAGTCCTTCCTGAAATTCTATTACAAATCACTTTCTCTTTCCGGGGAATTTTCCCATCTGCATTTACTGGTGGGCTTTATAATGAGGATTCCCAAAGAATGTGGAGTCATAGGTATGAGTTTTAATTAACTCCAATAGGCATTTAATGTAGATTTAATAAGACAGTTATTGTATGTTAATTAAATGTCAACTGATTGCTAAAAGGTTTTTGCAATTATTGAAGTTTACTAATTATCTAATAGATAAATCAGTTTCCCATGTAAATAACTAGCATCTACATAAGCAATAAATAGGCCATTAGATTCTACACATTAACATATTGAAATGAGAGGTTAGCCCCTTGGGGGATTCTAGAAACTGGTGTCCAATTCAGAGAAGGAATCATCATACCAATCATCTCATAGTCGTTATGCCCCATCCTCTGGGACACAGTGAGAAATCTGGTTGCAAAGATGAGCCTGCTCAGAGCTGGAGCCAGTTTTAGAAATGCTTCCTTCCCACACTTTCTGAAAGGAGAAAACTGGTAGCAGTTTTGGTCTACTCAAGAAAGATCCCTTCATGCTCTGAGGGTTCCTCTCATCTTCTGTAAAATGGGGGTCTGTACCAGTGTCTACCCCCAGTGTCTGCGAGCCCTGATGGCTAACACATGCGCCTCAAGAGAGGGCGTGTTCAGCGGGCAGCAGCACCCCTCTGCTCTGGTCTTCACAACCCCTGGCCCAGCTCCGGCTCTTCCATCAGACTCACTGTCTGGGAGACGGCGGGAGATGACTTCCCTCCCCAAGTCTCAATTTCCCATCTGGAAGAGCCACCTCCCAGGGTTGCACAGATGAAATGAATCAAGGGCCTGAGTGGGAGTAGAGAGAAAAGGAAAGGGCAACAGTCGAAAGCAATGGGGATGTTTTGGGCTTCCCAGGGGGTGATAGTGGTAAAAACCCACCTGCCAATGCAGGAGACATAAGAAACACAGGTTCAATCTCTGGGTTGTGAAGAATGCCTGCAAGAGGGCATGGCAAACCCACTCCAATATTCTTGCCTGGAGAATCCCATGGACAGAGAAGCCTGGCAGGCTACAGTCCATGCCAGGACACGACTGGCAAAAAGAGTTGGACTTAGCACGCACGCACGGAGATGTTTGAGAAGAAAAACTGGAAAGCTGTCAGCTCTCTGTGTTGCTGGGCGCTGTGTCAGGCGCTGTCAGCTATTTTCCTCTTTAGTTTTTATCCACTGTCCAGCTTAAAGTAGTTCACATCCTGCCCATTTTAGAGACGAGGGAAGAGAAACAGGGAGGCTAAGGAATCTGCAGACAGTTATGCAGCAAGAAAGTAGAAGAACCTGGAGCTCAACTACAACTACCGACCGGGACTCTCCCGACCTCTCCTGCTCCATGTCTGCCCTGCCACCCAAGGTCACGGCAATCCTGACAAACACAGCCCTTCTGAACTGGAAGTAAGAGCTAAATGGGAGTTAGCATTTGTTCTGTTCCAGGCAGTGTTTCTAAGCACTTTACATGTATAATCTTTCTTTTTTTTTTAAAATTAATTTATTTATTTTAACTGGAGGCTAATTACTTAATTCCTACAATAAACCTCTGAGGTAAATGCTCAGGTATTTTACAGCTGAAAAAAACAAGAGGCACAGAGGGGTTTAGTAACCTAAAGGTCAAGGTCACATAGCTAGTGGGGCCAAACCCAGCATTTGAACCCCAGCAGGCAGGCTGGCTCTAGACACTGAGCTGTGGCCAGGCCACCCTAATATTCGCAGGGCCCCAGTAAGAACACAAGTGGAGGCTCATGTACTATGTATGTGCTCCAAACATTTAACATGTATGTGAAAGTTGCTCAGTCATGTCTGATTTTTTGTGACCCCATGGACTCTAGCCTGCCAGGCTCCTCTGTCCATGGAATTCTCCAGGCAAGAATACTGGAGTGGGTAGTCATTCCCTTCTCCAGGGGACCTTCCCAACCCAGGGATAGAACCCAGGTCTCCTGCTTTGCAGGTGGATTCTTTACCATCTGAGCTACCAGGGAAGCCCTGTGTGTTCCAAATATTTAAATCGTATAACTATGTTGAGTGAAATGCCTTGACGAACAAACGTTCACAAGGACCTAGAAGGCCAAATTTGCATTTAGATTCTTAGACTCAGCAGAGTGTCATGCACACCACAGCCCGGCTGCCTGCATCCTCCAGACACAGCATCCAACAGCCCCAAGCAGCTGCCCTTTGGAGCACTCCTCACAGTGTGGCCTGCCCCATGAGGCTGGACCCAGGGAATGGGTCCACACAGACACTGGGAGCTGGGCTCTGCAGGCAGGAGACTCTGGGGCCCCAGGTACCTGGCTCATGATCTTCCCCTGAAGAGGAAGGAGGGGTCCAAGCAGGCACTTCCCCATGGATTCCTCACCACACGGGAGGGCCAGAGCATCTCCCTTAAAAGCATGGGTCTCTGGGGTGGGGTAGGGGTTCAGTCATTCAGTTGTGTCCAACTCTTTTGACCCCACGGACAGCAGCCTGCCAGGCTTCCCTGTCCATCACCAGCTCCTGAAGTTTACTCAAACTCGTGTCCATCGAGTTGGTGATGCCATCCAACCATCTCATCCTCTGTCGTCCCCTTCTCCTCCTGCCATCAATCTGTCCCAGCATCAGGGTCTTTTCCAATGAGTCAGTTCTTCGCATTAGGTGGCCAAAGTGTTGGAGTTTCAGCATCAGTCCCTCCAATGAACATCCAGGACTGATTTCCTTTAGGACTGAAATTTCCTTTAGGATCGAAAGGGGTGGGGTGGGGGCATCTTTTTCTCACGTTTAGGGAGAGAAGGGAGCAACATTGCCTTTCAGCTCCACCATACTGCCCGCCCATACCCCCTGCTAAGTGGCAGGGTTGGGATCTGAATCCAGGCAGACTCCAGAACCTAAACACTTAGCAGCTACACTCAAATGCCAAGGAAGAGGGCCCAGCCTGCACCTGGGGTCCTCTTTTGTCTGAGGGATAGGCCAGCAGCGTGAGGCATCCAGGCAGCCTGAAGCATGGAAACACTCTGCCTTTGGAGCCAGACACAGGAGTGCTTCCACTGACAAACATCCAGATATTGAGCAACTCACTTCAACTATCTGAAAGTCAGCTTCCTTGTTGATAAAGTGGGGATCATCTCAGCTACTTGATTTTGAAGAGTTGTTGTGGCAGAAAATGACATAATGTTTGTAAAGCATGGCGTACGGTACCGGGCACATAGTAAATTCTCAATAAATGACAGAGAGAGACACACACATGTCTTGGTCCCACATAAGACCGTCAAGGGCCTGTCTTTCTGCAGCTGTGAATTCTTGAGCTTGGAATCCCGAGATGCTCTGTCTTTACATCCCCATCTGGCCTCCCCAGCATCCTCTCCCCTACACACACCACCCCATTCCAAGGGTCCACAACAACAGCACAGCCGTGTGTGCCAGCCCTGTGGGCACCTCCCCAGCCCTTCGGGGATCCCACCTGGAGCCCTGAATATGAGTCCCATTTGCAGGAATTCTCTTCCGTCAGGAGAAAGGGGCTGCTTTGAGAAATCCTTTTCTTTTCAGTGGGCCAGGGGGAGAGAGGGGCTTTCGGCCAATGAAAACTCACAGAGTAAATAAATGGGGGCACACCCCCCAAAGGGCTCCCAGGACCCCTGGGGTCAGAAGCCAGGCGCTGCATTTATGTGCAAATAGAGTCGGATTAGGGATTAGGGATTATCGGAGTCCCGAATTACATGCAGCTGCTCGATCTCTTTGTCCAGAGGGATCAGGGAGATTTCTTGGTCTCCCCCTCCCCTCCCCTCCCCTCCCTTCCCCAGTGCTGTAGGAGGCAGAAGGCAGGAGAGACTCTCACTGCCCAGTTGGGGAGGGCGGAGGAAGAGGTGGGGAGAGGCAGACCACCACCGATCGATCAGCAGCCCACGTGGCCCAGCTGCCAACGGGGTGGGATCGATGCACCTTCATGCTGATTCCTGCACATCCCTGGGGCGGGATCAGCAGCGAGCCCAGCACCTTGCCCCGGCTCCAGCCTTTTCCCTTGCAGCACCTGGCCCTGAGAAGGGGGCCATTCCAGACATCCATCCTCAGGTGTAGCAGTCTGCATAAAACCTTTCCTTGTCCTTACCAATTACATATAGCAGCTTCAAGTCCCCTCTGGGCTTCCCTCATAGCTCAGTTGGTAAAGAATTCGCCTGCAGTGCAGGAGACCCCAGTTCGATTCCTGGGTTGGGAAGATCCACTGGAGAAGGGATAGGCTAACCACTCCAGTATTCTTGGGCTTCCCTATGGCTCAGCTGGTAAAGATCCGCCTGCCATGCGGGAGACCTGGGTTCAATCCCTGTATTGGGAAGATCCCCTGGAGAAGGGAAAGGCTACCCACTCCAGTATTCTGGCCAGTCCATGGGGTTGCAAAGAGTCAGACACAACTGAGCAACTTTCACTTTCAAGTCTCCTCTGCAACCTTGAATGGGGACCCTGTCCCAGGTGACTGAACTCCCAGAGCAGGAATGAAAACATGGGTCTTTGTCTCCCAGTCCTGGGTTCCAGTGCTACATTGGCATGTTTACACTTTGTGGTCAATGGAAAGCAGCCCAGAAATTCACATCTTCTGCAAATTTTTTTTGGCATTTATCTCTACTAAATGCTAATATAGAACCTGAATTTTTTATATGTAACAGTTAAAGTGATCCTAACAGGTAGTTATGCTTATCTCCATTTTAAAGCTGAGCAAGCTGAGGTTCAGAGGAGTTTGGGGGTTTGTCCAACGTCACCCAGCAAGATGACAGCATCAGGACTGTAGCCCGTGGGCCCCAAGAGTTCTGCAACAAGGCCAACAGTGCTGAAGCCTGTGGAGAAGGCAGGAGAACCCAGGCTGGGAGCTGTGTGCGCCCTGTGAGGGACAAACAGCACCTGGGCGCCCTGGGCCCTGGGGTCACTTTTCCCCAGAACAACCCTGGGGAAGGTGCCACCCTGGTGAAGCATCCCTGGGATCTCTGCCCAGGGCACCAGACGGTGGGGGCAACTGAGGCCAAACAGCTTCTGCAAGGCAGCCATGGACTCTCACTGGGGGACTGACCCCCTTCCTGCCTCTTCAGTGGGCTTCCCTGTGGGGAGACGGCATAAGGCTTTTCACTCAGAATGCTTAGACTTGGAGAAAATTCACCCACAAAAATCACAAGCAGAGGTCAGGAAAATTTTGCTGTCAAGCAAAACTTTTGTCAGATAGTAAATATTTTAGGGTTGGAGGGCCATGTACAGTCTCCGTTACACACTTTTCTTTGTTTTTCTTTATCAGCCTTTTAAAAAGCTGTTCTTAGCTCATGGGCCGGGCCCATGCTGGAATGGGCCCTCTGGCCCCACAGCTAACAAGCCCTGGTCTCACCTGTCTCTATCACAGGGGCTGAGGCAGGAGTCTGGCAGCAATTTCTGTTTCCATCTCCTCGGCCTAAACTGCTTCACGTGGCTGCTCTAAATGAAAGGGTGCACAGGGAAGTATTTTTTACTGAGGACATGGCTGCTGCAAGGTAAAGACAGGGTAGGTGCCAAGGCAAGGGGTGGAAATAGGCCAGGGCCTGAGCAGGGCATGAGGGGCCAAGAATCGGGGCTGGGAGCGGGCCTGGCCGGGGCTGGGTGCAGCCGTAACGGAGCCAGACCAGATCCCCACACTCTCCTCTCAGCTCGAATCAATAACTATTTGAATTTCTTTCATCTGAGCAGGGATCGCAACACAGGCAAACACGGGAAGGGAAAAGGCATTGATCCTTCCCAGCTGCTGCCAACCCCTCCCCACTGTTCTCACCGCTCCCGCATCGTGCCATCTGGCCTTCCCTCCCCCGGGCCTCTCCGCTCAACAGAAGCTCACGGTCCCACACTCAGACATCCACGGGACCTCCAAGGCAGCCCGCAACACAAGGAGGCTGTGGTCCCCACAACAACCAGGACCATCCAGTGTGTATCCATAGGAGGCCTCCACCTCTTAGCCGGCCCCACGACCAGACAAGCCTGGGCTTCCCTGGGTGAACCACCACCCACCCCCCAGGGCAACCTGGTTCTTATCCCCTGTGCTGACTCTCCCACCCTGCTAGCTTCAGGAATCCATTTTCATATTCATGAATTGGGGAGACAAAGCAGGTATCTCGTGATCGGTTTCTCTTGCAGAGTGTGATTTCAGATTCAGCCAACATCGGAGTGGTTCCCTGAGGTGTTAGATAATGGATTTCATGCGGAGAGACTACAGGCAGGGAGCGTGGTTAGGGGAATGAGGCAGAGGGACCGATGGGAGATGCTGGGGGCCTGAAAATAAGGTACAAAGGACAAGTGAGGATGAATTGCAACATATTTGTGATATAAAATTAGTAGGATGTTGTGATAGGATGAGGGAAAGGGAGGACTCGAAAATGATCCCCAGGTTTCTGGTTTGGGTGAGGAGGCGGCAGGTCATTCACCGAGAGAAGCATCAACAAGGGGAGCTGGGTCTGCAGGGAAATAGAGGGAAACTAGCCTTGGTTATGTTGAGTTGTAAATGTCAAGTTATCAGGAAATGGAAAGGTCCCGAGGGAGGGTTGTCATTGCTGTTTTAGTCTCTAAGTCATCTCCGACTCTTTTGTGACCCCAAGGACTGTAACCCATCAGGCTCCTCTGTCCATGGAATTCCCCAGGCAAGAATACTGGAGTGAGTTGCCATTTCCTTCTGTGGGGGATCTTCCTCACCCAGGGATTGAACCTGTGTCTCCTACATTGCAGGCAGATTCTTTACCACTGAGCCACCAGGGAAGCCCTCCCCAGGGTTGTTACATGAGTCTAAATCTCAAATGGCAGCCTGTACCATGAATATAAAGTTGAACAACCTTATCGTTCCCTCATCATCATATAAATCACTCCTTTGAGACCCATGCCATCGGGCTATACTGCCCTTTCTCCTGTTCCAATTCTCTCCAAACTACTCTTCCACATTCAGGACAGACCTCAGACCCTGGATCGCAGTCTATTTTCTATTTCCCAAGTCATTCTGGATGTCTTGACTCTCCAGATGGGGAATCTCTCCTGCATATTGCCTTGGTAGTTCTTGATTTTCTTATCTCCACTTTCTTCTCTATATCTGCCCCTCTTTACAACTTGTCACCACGAGGAACTGCACCACCTCTAAAATCACTAACTATATATACTCACTCTCTGCCAAAAGGCACTATCATTCTCATTTCTTTCCACAAGTACCCTTCATTGAGCTCATTGAGACCTCAGCCACTTTCTTCCTATTCTTACATTCCTCATGTAACTTGGGAATTTTCTTTAGCTTTATGTAATGGAAACCCACCTATGGTGGCTGAACCCAATAGGAATCTATTTTCCCTTTCCTAATAAGATTCGGCTACTTGAAGAAGTCATCAAACTCCTTTTGGCTTTCTGGTCTACCATATTTTGGGGATAGCTTTCATCTCCATGGCAGTAGATTGTATTATTGACCTCAATGCTTTGCCCGCCCCCCTGTAGCCCTTTGTCATGTGACTTTGCAGTTCTTCCCACTGAAAGAGAAAAATAAGTCCCACCTCTTGGCTTTAGGTTGCCACTTTCTTATAGAATTAGATATAACTTCATATGAACCAGCAATCTCATAGCTAAGTATTTACCCTTGAGAAATGAAAACTTATGTTTGCACAAAAACCTGTATGCAAATGTTTATAGCAGCTTTATGCATAATTGCTAAAAACTGAAAATGATTCAGATGTCCTTCAAAGAGTGAATGGATAATAAATTGCAGCATATCCATACAAAAGAATACTACTTATAAAAGTAAACATACAACTGATACCTCTACCCACAAGGAGGAATCTCTAATGCATTAACCTGGGTTAAAGAAGCCAGACTCAAAAAGCTACATACTATTTGATTCCATTTATATTACACTCTAGACTAGGCAATACTATAAGGAAAGAAAATAGATGGGTAGCTACCAAGGGACTGAGGATAATGGAATGGTTGACTACAAAGGAACTTGAGGAACTTGGGGCAGGTAAGATGATGCAAATGTAGCAGAAACCAACACAGCATCATAAAGCAATTATCCTCCAATTAAAAATAAATTTAAAAAAGAGATGATGGAGATGTTCTGTATCTTGATTGGGGCAATGATTACACAATTACATACAATTGTCACAACTCATCAGACCACAGCCTTTTTTCACATCCTTTTTAGTTTAACTTTTATTGGAGTATAGTTGCCTCACAATGTCCTTAGTTTCTGCTGTAGAGCAGAGTGAATCAGCTACATGTATATCCCCCTTCTTGGACTTCTTTCTCATTTAAGTTATCACAGAGCACTGAGTAGAGTTCCCTGAGCGACACAATAGGTTCTCATTATCTACTTTATACAGAGTATCAGTAGTACATGTATGTCAATCCACATCTCCCAATTCATCCCACCCTCCCCCTGCCACCCTTTGCTGTCCATACACTGGTTTTCTACGTCTATGTCTCTGTTTCTGTTTTGCAAATAAGATCATCTATACTATTTTCTAGATTCCACATATATGCTTTAATATGCAGATGATACCTCCCTTATGGCAGAAAGTAAAGAGGAACTAAAAACCTTCTTGATGAAAGTGAAAGAGGAGAGTGAAAAAATTGGCTTAAAGGTCAACATTCAGAAAACTAAGATCATGGCATCTGGTCCCATCACTTCATGGGAAATAGATGGGAAAACAGTGGAAACAGTGTCAGACATTATTTTGGGGGGCTCCAAAATCACTGCAGATGGTGATTGCAGCCATGAAATTAAAAGACGCTTACTCCTTGGAAGGAAAGTTATGACCAACCTAGATAGCATATTAAAAAGCAGAGACAATACTTTGCCAACAAAGGTCCATCTAGTCAAGGCTATAGTTTTTCCAGTGGTCCTGTATGGATGTGAGAGTTGGACTGTGAAGACAGCTGAGCATCGAAAAATTGTTGCTTTTGAACTGTGGTGTTAGAGAAGACTCTTGAGAGTCCCTTGGACTGCAAGGAGATCCAACCAGTCCATCCTAAAGGAGATCAGTCCTGGGTGTTCGTTGGAAGGACTGATGCTAAAGCTGAAACTCCAGTACTTTGGCCACCTCATGTGAAGAGTTTACTCATTGGAAAAGGCCCTGATGCTGGGAGGGATTGGGGGCAGGAAGAGAAGGGAACGACAGAGGATGAGATGGCTGGATGGCATCACCAACTCGATGGACATGAGTTTGAGTAAACTCTGGGAATTCGTGAGGGACAGGGAGGACTGAAGTGCTGTGATTCATGGGGTTGCAAAGAGTCGGACACGACTGAGGGACTGAACTGAACTGATACAGGCCACATCCTTAATAGGATCCTTAATAGGATCTTTTATTGCATCTAAATTAGACTTTAATACATTTGACTTTTAAAAATAATTTCTAGGTTTTGAGATCATTTCAGCCAAATTCTAACATCCAACAGAAGTTGGTTTCATGAAGATGGAAGAAAGGAAAGGAAAGGAAGGAAGTAGATGGATAAAAACATGGAAGAACTGATTGATTGATGAATGGCAGCTGGTCAAGTAGCTGACCAGCCAGCTGGACAGACAGATCGACCATCATCAGAGCAGAGAGATAGACTGGGCTGGACAGGACAGGAGTCTACAGAGGACAAGCAACTGGGGCAATGGCAAGAACGCTCACTGGACTCAGACAGCTTGAGCTCTAGGCCCAGCTGTGTGAACTGAGAAAATCCCTACTTCCTATCATGTGAATGGGAATAATAGTCATCCCCTCCCAGTTAACCATAATTACTCATTTAACAAGCATTTATTTAGCACCAGCTCTGGGCCAAGCACTCCTCTAAGTACTTCCCCTATATTAGTTCATGTCATCGATGCAACACTCTTTTTTTTAATTGTTAAAAAATGAAGTATAGGTGATTTACAATGTCATGTTAGTTTCCAGTATATAGCAAAGTGATATAGATATAGATATACATTTATATGTATATTTGTATATATGTATACCTATATGTGTATTTGTGTATATATATATAATCTTTTTTAGATTCTTTTCCATTATAGTTTATGACAAGATAATGAATGTGGTTTCCTATGCTATACAGTAGGGTGTTGTTGTTTTATCAATTTTGTATATAGCAATGTGTATCTGATAATCCCAAACTCCTAATTTATCCCCTCTTTCCCCTTTGGTAACCACATTTGTTTTCTATGTCCATACAACACTTTTATATTCCTGTTTACCAAAGGAGGGATAGGGCTACAGATAAGTTGAGAGACTTGCTCATGGTTACCCAAGGAGCAAGGGGTCAAGAGCTCAGTACTGTCCACAGGCCCACCCTAATGTGAGGGTCGTCACACCTATTAATATTAGGTTAAACCAGATGGACTTGCTGATACTTAGTCATCTCTCACACTCTGGTAAAAATGGCGTTTTTATCTATTTCAACCTAATACTACTATTAGTAACCACTGTTCATTGAAGTACTCAATGAACAGTGGTTACTAGTAGTCACCATTTGGGCCAACTCTGCCCTTAGCACTTTGCACGCATTGTCTCATTTACTGCTCTCAAAAAAGCACTCTTAGGGGTGCATGTTCCCATCTTACAGATGAGGAAAATGAGGCTTAGAGAGGCAAGCATTTTGTACACATTCAAATTGGTAGAACTGAGATGGAGCTCTGTGTGTGACCTCAGAGCACAGAGCATCTCTTTCCTGCTGGGTGAAGCAAGGGGCTGAGTCTCTCACCACCCATTCAACCCATTTTAGTCCTTGAATCTACCCTTAGTCCTTCTTCTCTCCCTCTACCGTGCCCACTCCCCACAGGGCTCAACAGATAGAGGAGGAACAGGCCAGCAGGGAGAAGGGGTTGGGCGTCTTATTTTCTTATTTTCTCAGAAGTATAAGATTTTCTGAATTTCTTGGCTCCATCCATATTTCAGGGCCTGATATGTCCAGGACAGCTGTCTCCCTCCCCCTGCCCCTTCCCTACAGACCTCTCCACCACTTCCTCCAGGGTTCTGAAGCCCCTGCAAGGCCTGTCTCCTATGCCAGCCTGGTTAGGGAAGGTTCCAATATCCGGGCCCCCCTGTTCCAACAGCTGGGTCCTCGAGCCCTGGCCCCAAGCCCCAGCTCTTGGCTGCCTCAGCTTTGGATGATGACAGGAAGGTACCCTCATGATTGCCAACTTCTTGTTCCTCTGCTGGCGATTGCTGGGGTCTCAGTGTGGCGACACAGACCCCCCACACACGAGGCTGACCTCTGCTCCTGGCCTCAGAGGGCCTGAGCCCAGGCCCAGCTGAGTTGCTGCCCCAGCTCAGAGCTGGAGGAAATAGCTGTTGCTGCTATGGCAACAAGGCTTTGTACCATCTGCCCAGAACAAAGAGGGTTTTCTTGTCCCTCCTTGGGTCCCAGGGTGGGAGCGCTACTGCTTTAGGGCAGAGGCTGGGAGGATGCTCCATCCCCCTTTGCCCAGCATCCTGTGAGCGCCGAACAGCTAAGAAAAGCTCACTCCAGGCCAGTACGTTGGACCCTCAGAAACTGGGAACCACAAATCTCCAGCCTTCCCCTCTCTCCCAAGGCAGACCTCTGAGTAGCATTTTCCATCGGGACCTGAAGGGGCCTCTTCTTAAGGTGGATTTGTGAAAGAATGCAGAGACTATAGAATGCAGCCCCTTTTCTAGCCCAGAGAATCAAAGATGTATGTGCTTAAAAGTATCCTAATCCATCCCACTCAAGATTCAGAGAGGGGCAGGCATTCTCCTTAGGCCGCACAGCCAAGATTTATAGGGCTTGAACTGGCCACCCTTTCTGCTGACTCTCAGTCCAGTTCTCAGCCTAAACACCCCACCCTCTCCCACCAGGCACTGACGCCTGTGAGTCAGCCTCAGTGTCCTTCCTTTCATTGTCACAGCAACCAGATGATTTCTGGGGACTCATCCTCATACCTAAGACCCCTCAGAGACTCATGGGGCTAGCTCTGTAGCCAAAAGATGACCTCTGAGCATCCAGCACAGGCCTGGCTTGGAAGGTCATCAGTGACAGGCAGCAGTGATTCCTAAGCCAAGAAGTTCCCAGCTATGAAAGAGTCACTGAGGCCAAAGAATCCAAACTATGGATGACACTTAAAATTGAAGACTGATGGAGGGACAAGATCCAGAAATGGAGCAGGAGGTCAGACCTGGCAGATGCCAGCCTGAGCTGAAAGCATCTGGGTCTGAGGCAGGCTGCTGTCCCCTGCAGATCTTACCTGGTTGCACCTGTCACACATACCCTGCAACCCACCGCTGGTAGGCAATGCTACTTCCTATTGGCACCAATGGAGAAAACGCCGCAGGGAAGCCCTGTAAGTGTCTGATTTTGAATGCATAGTCAGGAATCGATCCTGTGCTATGATGTTTCTCTGTTGTTTCTAAGTAAATGACACAGTGAGAAGTTTTTCTGATCTCTCGTGAACACAGCAGACTGCTGTGAGACAGAAGAGCGTGATGCCTGCAGCGTCCGCGTCCTGCATCCCCTTCAGTCCCTGCAGCTCTTCCACTCTCTTGCTTAGTGACCTTGGACAAGTTGATTCTTCCCCGGACCTCATTTGCCTCTGTTAAGTGCAAGTGTTAAGCCAGGAGATCTCTTAGCTCCTTCTCAACTCTGTCCCAACTCAGAGTTCATGGGGCCAAAATTCCAATTGTTTTATTTGCTGTTAAAATGTAATTGATTTGGGTTAGGGAACAGACTTGAGGTTGGAAGGAGGGGAGAAGAGCTCGGGGAGGGATGGAGTGAGAGTTTGGACTTAGCAGATAGCAGCTATTATATATGAAATAGACAACCAACAAGGTCCTACCATAGAGCACAGGGAGCTATGTTTAATATCCTGTGATAAACCACAGCGGGAAAGAATGTGAAAAAGAATGTATATGTCGTATAACTGAATCACTTTGCTGTAGAGCAGAAAATAACACAACTTTGTAAACCAACTCCACTTCAATAAGTTTTAAAAGAAAATTTAAATGATTTGGGTTTGTTTTGGGACCAGTGTGTTAGTGTTTAGCTAGACTGTCTCCAATATTTGTATAAGGGTCTTTATATATATATATACATACATATATATATGTATGTATATATATATATAAATGGATGTACACACACATTTATACACACACACACACACACACACACACACACACATACACATATACCTATTCTCTCAGAGTCAACAGCCTACTGGCTCTGAAGCTCGAGTTCGGATCTTGACTCCACTGCTCTCTGGATGTATGACCTTGGGCAGATATCTGACTGCTCTGGGCCTTAGTTGCCTAATAACAGTACCTCTACCACTGGGTGACTATTTCCAATGTGAAAGTGAAAGTTGATCAGTCGAGTCCGACTCTTTGCAACCCCATGGACTATAGAGCCTTGGAATTCTCCAGGCCAGAATACTGGAGTGGGTAGCCTCTCCCTTTTCCAGGGGATCTTCCCAACCCAGGATGGAGGCCAGGTCTCCCGCATTGCAGGCGGATTCTTTACCAGCTGAGCCTCAAGGGAAGCCGGTATTTCCAATGTAGTAGAGTATATAAGGGCTGCCCAGGTGGCGCTAGTGATAAAGAACCCACCTGCCTATACAGGAGACGTAAGAGATGTAGGTTCGATCCCTGGGTTGGGAAGATTCCCTGGAGAAGGGCACAGCAACCCATTCCAGTATTCTTGCCTGGAGAATCCCACGGACAGAGGAGCCTGGTGGGCTACGGTCCACAGGGTGGCAAAGAGTCAGACACGACTAAAGTGACAACAGAGCAGAGCACAGACAGTATACAAAGTTCTCAGTGCAAAGTCTCTGTTCAGCTCAGTCGCTCAGTCATGTCCAACCCTGCAACCCCATGGACTGCAGCACGCCAAGACTACCTGTCCATCACCAACTCCTGGAGTTTGCTCAAACTCATGTCCATTGAGTCGGTGATGCCATCCAACCATCTCATCCTCTGTCGTCCCCTTCTCCTCCTGCCCTCAATCTTTCCCAGCATCAGGGACTTTTCCAATGAATCAGCTTTTCACATCAGGTGGCCAAAGTATTGGAGTTTCATCTTCAGCATCAGTCCTTCCAATGAATATTCAGGACTGATCTTTAGGATGGACTGGTTGGATCTCCTTGCAGTCCAAAGGACTCTCAAGAGTCTTCTCCAACACCACAGTTCAAAAGCATCAATTCTTCAGCGCTCAGCTTTCTTTATAGTCCAACTCTCACATCCATACATGACCACTGGAAGCCCTTTTATACTCAATATATAAGTGCAATGTTTGGCAGATAGTAAACACTCACTAAATCAGCACGTTTAGAAAATATGTGAGTGAATGAATGAGTGAGTAAATAGGAAACTGCTGGGGGTGGGACTTTGTTTCTAGCACTCAGGACCTGCATCTGGGCTCCGGTGGGTGTGACTCTGGGATGGGACTTCCACCCCAGAGCTCTCCTGCTGGATCAGCCTGAAGCCACCTTCAGCAGATTCCGCCTGAAGTCATACCCCCAGGGGGTTTCTTCACCTTCCCAGGTGTCTCCCTTCCCTTACTGAGGTGCTCAGACCTGCTTTTGGAGTCTCTGACCCAGGACTCTTGGCTCAGGGGATATCCTCCAGCTGCAATCCCAGAGCCCTGCATGGAGGGAGCACCTCAGAAGACCCAACAGAGGAGGACATGGTGGGTGGGTGGAATGTGTGTGGTGTCAAAGAAGTCCAAGCAGGTAAAAGGAAATCCTTTTCTCATCACCCTGTGGCTGGACCACACCTGATGACCCTGGGGTTGATCATATGACCCAAGTTCAGCCAACCTGTTCTCTCTCTTGAGAACTAGGACCTGGAAGTAAGGGTCACCTGGTTAGTTTCTTCACATGTCTGCATCTATAGAGTGTGGGTAAATGAACATCAGACAGGGGTCCAGTGGGATGGTCAGCAGGGATTCTTGAACACAGTAGCACAAAGTGGGTGCAGGTCAGGGCCTTGACATGTGGAGAGGCAATCAAGGGCAGTATTCTGAGACTGGAAAGGAGAAATGGGCAACAGACAGGGAGGCCAGTGGGGACACAGGGACACGGCAGTGTCCATGATGGAACTGGGAGAAAACGCCTACCTCCTTCAAGAGCCCAGGGACTCAGGCTGGGACACTGGGAGAGCTTGGGAGGACCCAGGGTATGAGGGCTGGTACCAACCTCCGCATCTCGGGACCACTACAGACCCTGTCCTGGGGCAAAGCCCAGAGCAGAGCTGGTCTGTGATGGGAGCGGGGAGTGGTGCAGAGGGGTGGGCAGAGCAGCCTCTGGTGCAGAGAAGAGGCTCTAGGGTCAGGTCAGGTGGGAGACTGAGGGCCACCCCATCCAGACGCAAAAGAGACATCCTGGCCGCCTGGCTCAGGCTGCCTCATCGGCCCTCTGGGGTCCTCAGCCCAACAGCCTCGAATTATCCTGCCATTAGTGGTGATCCATCCCTTCTGAGCGCTGTGCCATTTCATCACACCATCTCAGCATCCAACATTAGAAGATAACTGCGCTCACAACATATGTCATTACTCATTAAGGGACTTTTTCTGGATTATGGCTGGGGCTTAATGACTTGTTAAAGATGTTTAACACTTACAATTTTGTTTTTAATTTAGGAAGCAGCATGATCAAACTGCGCCCTGAGACTCTCTTGGATTTGGTGAAATCTGGAGATGGGCCGGCTCCGAGGCTGTCTGTGCAGGGAGGTGATCTTAAATTGAATTGCAGCCCTCCGAGGGGTGTTTGCCCCGTCAGCGGCTGCCAGGATCTGACATGTTAATGGGGCTGAGGAAACAATGGGTTTCAGAGGTAATTGCTGAAGCAATGACTTCCAGGCAACATTTGACTTAAAAGCGCAGTGTTGCTGCTGCTGGGAGGGGCTGGGCGGGGGCTCCGCAGCGGGCCTGTCTCCAGATTCCAGCCGGGTTTACCTACCTGCGGGGCTCAGGTGGCCACACGCCACGCAGCCAAGGGTGCTAACTCACAGCTTCCTTCCCGCCGACCCCCATTATTCTGCCCATGGTCCACACTGGGAGTTGTTCCCTGGGGGCTACGAGGCAACGGAATTAGAAGGTAGGGCTCGTGACTAACCGAGCCATTAAGAAGATGGGCTTGGAGTGAAGAAAAGCCAAGTCCACTCTTATCCCCAACACACAAGAGCTGTCTCTGGTGTTTGGGGTAAGTCTGGTTCTCTCAAGGCCCCCATGGACTCACCTGTATGACTGTAGATTTGTGGGGAGGATACAGTGAGATGATCCAGTAACAGGCTTAGCACTAGATCTGGGCCATCCTAAGTACACAGAAAATGATAGGAAAGGCCAGCCTTCGATGCCAAACCCAGCCTCTGTACCCTGACACCGAATTAAGTCTTGAAGACAAGATTTTTGAATGAAGTAGAAATAAATGAATGGCTTTCTTGTTTTGCCAGGCAAAGCGGGCCACAGGGTGCTAATGCTCTCAAAACTGTGTGTCCCGACCTGGTGGGAGTAGTGAGGCATTTGATAGTAATGGTTCAGAGATGAGGGTGCGATCAACTGGTGGACAGTCTTCTGACTGGTAGGTGGTGAGGTAATTAGGATTCAGCATCATCAACCTTCTGGTTCCAAGAGATCCGGGGTCTGTGTGCTTGTCGGCAGCACACAGCTAACTTTTCCCACCAGGTGGGAACTCAGTATCTGCAAAACAGGGCAGAGAGCTTGTTATGTATATCCTTGAAGGGGATCTAGGAACTTGCCCCCAAGGCAGCACTATTGTCTTTTGACTGCTCCTCCCTCCTCCCTGCATCCCCTCTCTCCCCTAATTAGGCCCCTCAGGGTCCTACTTTCACATTTAGTGAGCTCTGATTCCCAAAGTCATTGAATCCACCCAACAACCTCAGAGGTAAGAACTATGTCCATTTTACAGATGAGGAAACTGAGGCTCTGGGAGCTGAAGTATTAGAGTCAGAATCCAAACGTAGGCAACTGACTCCCACATTCTCAGCCAGCACGTTACGGCCATTGCTGCCCAGTCACTGCTTCCTGGTTGAGTGGCTCTGGGCAAACAACTTTGTCTACATATCAAGGCAATGGTTATACCACAAGCTGGTTCTCTTTGTTGTCACACTGCAGCTTTTTTAGATAGTTCTGGGCCTGCCAGAACTTTTCTTCTACATGAAGGTCAATCTGAGAGCCCTCAAGTCTCTTTGCTCTTCAAAAAGAACCTGGGGAGTCGCATAAGAAATTAGCAAATATGCAGCTGCTACAGTAGGAAATAAGTCAGAGGTATATTCTGGCATGAATGACTTTAATATTAGCCTTGAACAAGGAGGAGAGAAAGACAAATGGATTCTCAGTCCAGCTCCTTGGAAAGGACATGCCAGGCCCAAGTTCAAATACGCAGCAGACTGGGTTAAGATTGAGGCCATGAATAGAAATGGAGGCTCATCGAAGAGTCTAGAAGAAAGTTTCATCAAATCATCCATATATGCATATATGCATGAATACACACCTGTCTTAAACATTCACCCAAGCACCTACTAAGCATATGGTTCTGTGTTGGGCAATGGTAGAAAGACAGAGGTCCCTGCACATCTGGAGCCCACATTTACCATCACTAGTGTTAGTCACTCAGTTGTGTCTGACCTTGTGACCCCGTGGACTGTAGTCCTCCAGGCTGCTCTGTTCATGGAATTCTCCAGGCAAGAAAAGCTGCAACGTGACGACAAGGAAAATCCTGTCCATGGAATTCTCCATGCTAGAATACTCGAGTGGGTTGCCATTTCCTTCTCCAGGGGATCTTCCCAACACAGGGTTCAAACCCAGGTCTCCTGCATTGCAGGCAGATTCTTTACCACCTGAGTCACCGGGGAAGTACCCAACTAGTGCTTCGTAAAGGCCAAACTCCAACACAGGCTTCTTCTGACCCTTTATCCTGAGCCTGCCAGAGGCCTCTGATCTTGTTGCAATGGCCATGAACTTGGTTGGTCTTAGGCGCCCTCACTGCCCAGAAAAGCAGGAAGTCACCGCTCCATCACTATGGTAGCAACTTCCCAGGACTCAGGCCAGGCTGGAGGAGAAGGGAGGTCACCCACTTGTGTCACAAATACAGAGAAGCCTCCAAGAGCATGAAGGCTGGGACCAGGTTCCAGAGGCCTCTAATTGTACTTCTCATCTGAGCTGTTCCAGGGGAAGGAGATCCAGGAAGCAGGCAAGCCCTCACCCACTGAGGAATGGGGTCCCCAAGGTGGAGGTCACCAGCTCAGGGATGGTCCAGCCCCTTTTGATGAATCCCATAGAACTCTCCTGGGTCTGTTTGCTGCTGTTGTTGTCCAGTCACTCAGTCGTGTCTGACCCTTTGCAACCCCATGGACAACAGAACACCAGGCTTCCCTGTCCTTCACTATCTCCCAGAGTTTGCTCAGACTCATGTCCATTGAGTCAATGATGCCATCCAACCATCTCATCCTCTGTTGCCCCCTTCTCCTCCTGCCGTCAACCTTTCCTAGCATCAGGGTCTTTTCTAATGAGTCAGCTCTTCTCATCAGGTGGCCAAAGTATTGGAGCTTCAGGATCCATCCTTCCAATGAATATTCAGGGTTGATTTCCTTTAGGATTGACTGGCTTGATCTTGCTGTCCAGGGGATTCTCAAAAGTCTTCTCCAGCACCACAGTTCAAAAAGCATCAATTCTTTGCCACCTAGCCTTCTTTATGGTCCAACTCACATCCATACATGACTACTGAAAAAAAACCAGGTCTCAGGAGATATCACTAACTGAAACTCTCTGTGACAAGAATTATGGGCAGTGTCTCCATGTGGCCTGAAAGCCCTAAGCACCTAGCATGGGTGCACAGCAGCCTCAAGGGAGGGAAATCCAGGAGAGGGGAAAGTCCAGTCCCCTCCATCTGGTACAAAGACATAAAAATCCTAAGGCCATGGCCAGGACCCTTAGTGTCCCACACCTAGACCTCCAAGGAGGAGTGTTCCCCCCATCAATGGGCCCATTTCAGCAATGGGGAAACAACTATGGGGAACCCAGACAGAGAAGTTTCCTGAAGACAAGGAGAACGCTGTCCCCATCACTATTCCCCACCACACACACACACACACACACACATGCATGCACGCACACACTCACACACATACGAATAAGACCAAATGCACAAGCTTAACTTCCATACCTTTGTACTTGCTTTTCTTCTTAGAAAGTTTTGCCAGCCCCTCCCAACCACCTATCCCTCCAGCCACAGCTCAATGTCACCTCCTCTGTGAAGACTTCACACTCCTCCATCCTCTAGGTTTTCTTTAGAACTTTGCACAAACATCTATCACAGTATGTGGCTGTTGGTTCCCAAGCCCTTCCTACAAGACTAAAGCTCTTTGAGATCAAAGCTCTTATCTTGTTCATCTTTGTATCCCAGGGCATCCCAAGTGTTCAAACATATTTGAAGAAGGAAAGGGAAGAAGGAAGGATGGATGGGAAGGGAGGAGAGAGGAAGGAGGGAAAGGGAGGGGAAGGGAGAGGAAGGAGAGAAATGGAAAAGAGAGGAAGGGAAGATGGGATGGGATGGGATAGGTTGGGATGGGTTGGGATGGGATGTCAAGACAAGGAAAGGTAAGCAGCCAATTATAGCTGTCTCCTGCTGTGCAATCTACATGCCAGGATATAGTAATACCTTGACTACATTCTCTTTTTTCTGGAGAGGAAAGGAAGATCCAGGCACACTTGTCACTATTCAGCCTTTCGATTCTAGCTCATGTGACTGCTGTTCAACCACTCATGATTTTGTCTAGCTTCCCTTTGTTTTCATTTTTCCATCTTGATGGGAAAAGAATGACATTTATACTGTCACTGAGCAAACAGAACTATGACTTCTGTTTCACTGGGTTTGTCTGTGTCTTGCAATTTAGAGGGGGAAAAGTTTATTGAAACTTGCCATGTTACAACAGTGCACCCTTAAAAAAAACCCAGCACCTTCATTACGCATACCCTTGTTAGGAAAACATCAACACTGTAGTTGCAAGCTTTTTGATAAGAGTACATTTTTCTCATCTGTATTTTATTGCTCTTTCCTAAGCCTTACTCTTAAAATCATCTGTTTCACTACTTATGAAGCAAATTTATTCTTCCATTCTATTACTTTCCCACCATTACAAGTTTTTTCCCCTCTGGGAATCTGCAGGGCCGGCGTAGACTTGTGCCTTCCCACACCCCAATCTAATGTTATGTTTATGGCAAGGGACCCAGAAAACAAGTTCCCCCTAGAGTCATCTTCTCACTGGACCTCTGATGGACAAGGGCAAGGTTCCAAAGGAAGGGCTTGGAGGCCCCAGGTACCATCTTCCCTCACAGCATCACCCTTTTTCTCCCCGGGGAGCCAAAGGCAGCCTCTGAAATGAGGCAGAGATTTCTAGGAGAAGCTGGAGTGCTCACGAGAAAAGCAGCGGAGTTGGCGCCACCAGTGTGGTGCATTTAGTCACATTAATTAATCCCCCAAATAACCCACTTCTACAGATGAAGAAGCCCAGGCTCATAGAAGTTAAGAGATGAGAATCATTCAATGAATATATTTTCATATTCACGATGGACAAGCACTGTTCCGACAGAGCAGGCATTCTAGCTGAAGGTTAGGGGCAATAAAACAATAGACATATCAGTACATGAAAGGAAGAATCAGAAAGGGTCAGTGCTGAGAGTATGTGCACACTCACAGGCTAAGGAGGATTGGGAACACCTGTCATGAGACAGGGGTGGGGGACTTGAAATAGGATGGCCACGGGAGACCTCAGCAGGACGGTGTCCTGACAGAGCTAAGAGTGTGAGCCCTCTGGATACCTGGGGAAGAATGCTCTAAGCAATGCGACATGAGGTGCAAAGGCCTGGGGTGGTGAGTGAGGGGGCACAGTCTCTAGAGAGGTGGGCAGGGAGGTCAAGGGGATTACCGATCATGGGGGTCTTCAAGGTTATTGAGAACTTAGACTTTTACTCTCAGCGAAACAAGGGAGCCACTGCAAGCTTTCAAGCAATGGAGAATTATGATGTGAGTAGTATTTAAAAAGCTCTCCCTGGCTGCTGGGTTGATTTACACCATAAAGGGCTAGGGTAGAAGAAGCACCATCAGTTAAGAAGGCTGTTGCAATAATTCAGGTGAGACAGGATGGTGGCTTGGACCAGGTGCACTCCATGCTACTTCCAGGGTGGAAGAGGAGTGTTCCAGGCAATAGATGTGGTGAGTTGTGGTCAGAAACTGGATGTATTTGGGAGGAAAAGGCAGAGAGTCTTCCTGATTGATTAAATGTCACAGATAAGAGAAGGGGCAGGGGGTCGGGGAGTCTCCAAATCTTTCCAGCCTGAGTAGCTGGCAGCATGTGTTCATTTGAGATTCTCTTAAATCCCCAAGTGGTGATCTGGGGGCAGTTAAGTACATAAGTCTGGAGTTAGGGCAGAGTTTCAGGATGGAGGCATGCATTTGCAAGACTTGAGCCCAAGACGGTACTTCATGAGACATGATGAGATCACAGGGCAGTGGGGGCAAATGGAAACACAGGAGCATCAGAGACTGTGGTGCTCCAGGGTTCAGAGGCTGCAGAGCAGAGGATGGACCAGCAAAGAAGACCCAGGAAGGATGGCCAATGAGGCAGCAGGAAAGCCAGGAAACTGACACCCAGGAAGCCAAGTGGAAGAAAGGGCTTCATGAAGGAGGAGGAGAAGAAGGAGGAGGAAATGATCAACTCTGTCCAACACTCAGAGTACGACCCACTTAGACTGAACTAGAAAATGATTGTAAGCTTGAACCGGGGGCTCAGGGTCACCCAGCCAGTGAGGGATGGAGCTAAAATTCAAATCCAGGTCTCCCCCACTGTCAGGCTACAGGTCCAGAGGGGAACCGTTCAGAGAACCATCATTTTTCACTTATAAAATGCTCTCACTCATGGCTAGAAAGGTGTGTCAACATTTTAGCCAGACGCCCAGGAGGCAGTTTCATGTAACAAGCAGACTTTGGGATCAGATGTGCTCTGTTCAGGGCCCTGCTACTCACTGTGATGGGACCACAGTCAGATCACTTCACTTCTCTGAGCCTTGGTGTCTTCACTGGGAGACAGGGACGATCATGCCCATCTCTCCAGAGCTGGAGAGATGGTGGCACCAAATACTTAGCTTGGCGTCCAGGCACGTGGTGGAGAAGACTGATGGGAGCAGGGGCACCCCTATTATCGGTGGCCTGGGTGGTCCCCTCCTCCTGCCATCCCTCTGTGGAACGAGGAGCCCTCTTTTTTGTGTGTTAACAGCCCAGGTCCATCATGGAGAGTGTGTTGGCCATGAGGTTTTTTTCTGAAGACCTGTTCTGAGCGAGACATTCGCCACTGGGGCCCAGGGGAAGCAGGAGGCCCAGGCGAGAGGATGTGGGAAGGGATGTCTGGACCGTGGATGGGCCCCACGTAGATTTCTGTTCATACCAGGCCTGGACTATCACTTTACAAAGGCAGCTGTGAATGACATTAGTGTGCATTTCCTGAAAGGGACAGGGGTGAAGAGGGCTTGGGGCCCTGCCCTCCCCTAGAAACATGGCATGCTGAGGTTGACCCTTCAGTATTACCTGGGGCTGTGGGCTGGTGGCCTGTGTTCCCAGTGAACAACAGGAAGAGTATTTGCAGCCCAAGTGCTATGCGTCAGCGTGGATGAAGATGCGTGAGTGTGTGCTCATGCATGTGTGTTTTTACATATACACAAGCATGGGGTGTACAGAGTGGCTGCACACCCATTGTTCACGGGCACTTTGTGTGTGTGCAAGCACCTTTGAGTGGGCACATGGGTGTGCTGCATGCACTGTATCGGCCGCTCCTTGAACGAGCTGGTGTCTGGAAGAAGTGATGGGCAAAAGCCAGTGGACTGAGGGCAGCACCCAGGCCAAGCAGTCTGGATCTCTTGGGAGAAACAAGGTCCTCAGGGACTCCGCGGGCTGGACTGTCCCCTGCACCACACACAGCAAGCTGCCTGGCACCTCCCCAGCATGGACCCACCAGCTCAGCCGTGAATCAGTCCAGGTGCCCACCTTGGTTTCCATGGCCAAGTCCCATGAAGCCTTTCTCTGTCCAGACCTGGAGACGGCCTTCCAGCCTTCATGCTGAGGACACAGAGTTCAGAAGAGATACCAGGCCACACCCCAGTGCCAACCACAGCCATGGAGGCAGGGACTCTGCCTCTCCCAACAAGCCTGGAGCTCTCAGCTTCCCTCTGCAGTAAACCAAAGTCACAGCTGCCCAGGTTCTGCCCTTGGAAATGAATCACTGAAGATTCCCCTTTCATCCTGGAACCTCTCAAACAGCCTCATGAGCTGTGCGCAGGTCTCCCCAGGTAGAATTTAAGGCAGCTGCAAAATGCCTCGATATTTTCAGAGGCCTTATTGTGCTTAAACTCGTTAGAGAGGCCATGGAGTTAATTAGTATATAGATTTTTCCATAGAAAGCTAATTTTCAGAATGATTTGCAGCCACTGGGTCTGTAACAGACTGCAATCTATTTTCTTCTCAACGTTTTTTTCCCGCAAAGAAAAGCCCCAATTGCAGTGGCCAGATGACTTCCATACCTCACTCCCAGCCCATCTCCTCAGGGTTCTAGAGCCCCTCAGACCACGCTATTTCCCTACAGTTCTGTCCAACTCACCAGCCCTCAGCTGGTGAATGAAGCCCTCTCCTCCGTTTTCATAGATGTCAGCGCTGGCTGGCCAAGCCAGCTTTGAGAAGGGAGTGCAGAGCGAGTGGGCTGAGGGCTCTTACGATGGAGCCCAGCAAGGGTCGTGTGTATGAACCTGGGGTCAGATAGACCCAGGGACAATCCAGGATCCGACCTTATGCCAAGTTATTTCTCCTCTCTGTGCTAGATCTCCCTCATCAGTAAAATCAAAAGAGTGCTCACAACTTCATAAAGAGTATTTTAAGGATCATTATTAACACTGATTTTTTTAAAAAGCAACATTTATTGATGCTTCCAGTGTTCTAAGCTCTGTCCTGTAAGTATTGGATTGGCCAGGAAGTTCGCTTGGGTTTTCCTGTAAGCCGTTAGGGAATGAACTTTCAGGCCAACCCAATATTTTATATCATCTCATTAAATTCTTATTATCGCCTGGTTTCAAGGGAGGAAACAGAGGCTCAGAGGGGTAAGTAATTTTCCCAAGGCCATACAGTCGGTAACACAACAGGTCTTCAAATTCAAGTCTGCCTGGTTCCAGAGATAAGAAACAGGTGAAATCGCTCATAGAAAGTGGTAGTTGCTATGATGATAATGATGATGGTGGTGATGATGATGAAGAAGAATACAGCTATGCTTATTACTTTTTTCCCAGAATTCTGAGCCCTCCCTCACACTTCACAGCAATGAGACTCTGCCAACCCATGCTCCTAAGGGCAGAAAAGTAAGAGAATCACAGAGTCTTGAAGCTGGGAAGATGGAGATTGTAGAATCTATCCCTCCCCCACTGGACAGGTGAGGGGACATTGGGGCCAAGGGGCGGGGGTTCCAGATCCACCCAAGTCACCCACAGAGAGCATAAGCCTGCTGACCACCCCCGACCTTCCTCATCTGCATGGAGCCTGCTTCTCTCCCATATCAGGACTCCGAGCTCCTCCGAGGGCCTCTCAGAATGCGGAGCCAGGGGATGAGCTGACACCTGACAGCCTGGTGATGGTTTGGATGGTTTCTCAGCCCTCTGCTGAGTGAAGGCAATATTAGTCATCAGCGATCTGAGCGTGCCTAAGAATCCTTGTCAGAAAATGTGATGACTTAGTGGACTAAAAATGTATTTCCCTGCCTTATCACACATCTGGAGTTCCAGCAGAGCAGCCCCTGGGCTGGGGAGGCAGTCAGCCTCAAGAATTTGCACAGATATTGGTGTTTATCAGAAGAAGTCCAAATGGAGGCTGAGCCAGGAGGGGGACAAGGAGTAATAGCTTGAGAACATGCCGGCGGTGATAAGGAAGCAGTATCTGCTCACTACCCCCAGAGAACTCTCCCATCACCCCAAACCTGCAGCCCTGTCTGCCCCTGGTTGAGGAGGTGAGTCCATTTGCTCCTTTGGCCAGTGGGAAAGGGACAGAAAACACTGGTTTCTATGGGGAGAAGCCAGCAGCTTCCCAGAACTGGCTTCCACCCTTTTGAAATTCTGTGTAGCAAACATTGACTGAGCACCCCAGAGCCAGGCCCCGTGCTGGGTGAGTGCGCGTGGTGTGCCAAGCTCCATGAATGCCTCCTTGGTGCTATGCCTTAGGATGAGGAATTGCCCACATACACTGGGACCTACACTCGGTAGGCACCTACTGTGTGCCAGACCCCAGAATGGCTGGACTTCCATGGCATCCCGAGTTGCATGGGCCCCTCAAGCACAAGCTGTTAGTGCCAAGTGCTGGGGCATAAAACTCAATCAGGAATCATCCCTGCCATCAGGCATTTGCACTGTGTCCAGAGAGAAAGACACAAGACCCAGTAGCTAAACTACCCTCTGAGCCATCTTTAACTGTTGGCTTACAAAGTCCTGCAAGGACCTAGCTGAGGGAGAGTCATACAGCATGAGGCCCTCAGGGGAGGTTTCCTGAGAAGGTTGCCTTTGCAGCAGGCCTTTAAGGAGGAGTTGGAGTTTGCCAGCCAAACAAGGCCAGGGTATTCCAAGGAAAGGGAACAGCTTGAAGACAGGCAGGGAAGAATGACAGTGTGTGGCATGCTTGAACTTGGCTAGTTGGCCCGTGTTAGGGAGAGGGGGGTCATCAGGGAGACAGCAGGAGACGCAGCTTCAAGGGGAAGCTGAGACCATCTCATGAGGGGTCATGTGCTCTGAGAAGTCTTCAGGGCTATAGAGAAGGCTTAGAGGGGGTAGGTTCCCAGGACCCCAACCACACTTCCACCAGAGGAACTTCACTTTTGTTTATTTCAGGTAGTAGGCTTCTGTGGAGGAGTACCCTTGAAAACAGGGTTTGGCAGCTAAAGAGAAAGGAAGAAAGGCAGATGGAGCAGGGAGGGTAGAAGGAAAAGACACAGCGTTACGTTCAAATTCCATGAGATGTGTAGATGAGGAATCTGAGGCCCCAAGAGCTTAATTGACCCAAACAGGACCCAACAGGGAATTTAGGGCCAAGTTGGGAGTAGAATCAGACCTGCCAGCTTTCTACTGCTTCACCATTGATCTTGAATGTGTCCATGAGTGGAGCACAAGACAAACTTCTGCTGACCACGGATGCCCCACAACCTGCTAGGATGCAACACTGGCCACTTCTCCCAAGTCCCAGGAAGCATTAAGCCAATTGACAGAATGTTTCCCATTGACAATGTTTCTGCATGGAAGTCTCTTACACCTTTGTCTGGGCATGCCTCAGGCAGACCGGAGAGAAATCACAGGCTGAGTTTTCCTGGTGCCTGCAGCAGTAACTTCTAGCTATTCTGCCATTTTCATAGGAGCAATCTGAAACCTAGATGAAGAGACCGCTATCCAAGGTCCCATAGTGGGCAGTGCAGAACCAGAGCAGTTCAATGCCACGTCTGTGGGCCTGACCCCAGGCTACCCCACTCTATCTGCCTTTCCCAAGTCCTGGAAGGCACTGAAGAAGCCTACTGAATGCCAATGATCATGACAGTGAGTACGCCTCACCCTTGTTTTTCATCATGACTCCAGTGAACCCTTGTGTGAGTACTTACCATGGTTCAATCAGGCCTGAAGCGGACTTTTGAGCACTTTGGGCCAGTGAGGATTTGACCCACCCTCAATCTGATAGACTTGAAGGATTTGTTTAGCATTTACTTGGAGAAGAAATTGAAGATAAACAAGGACGATGCTGGGCCTCTTCTATTGATACTTTGTGCCATCTCTTTCAAGGTCCCAGCAATTCCGCTCTGCCCTAAACCTGCATACCGCCACTTAGCAAAGCAGCAGCCCTGAAATCACCTGACCCACTCTCCTTAGGATGCAGTTCAGAAGTCATCTATTTCTCCTTTGGCCTGAGGATGCAGGTGGGGATGTGTGCAAGGACACATCTTATCCCCACTCCAAACAGCTTCTGTTCAGCCACATCCAGTGTCCTCCCAGAGACAAGTTTTGGCAAGTGCAATTGTCCCCGTCTTATTACATCTCCTGTGCTTTTGGTGCCCCAGCCTTGGCCAGTAGGAACTACCATAGCAAGGTGGATTAGGCCCTGACCTCGAGAATGAACATTTATTGAGCACCTACTGTGTGCCAGGCACTGCCCAGCAGCTTTCATATCAGTTGTGTCTTCAAACGCTCACAAATGCCCCATGATATAGGCATTGTCACCTTCATTTCACAGATGAAGAAACCAAGGTTCACTTGCTTAAAGTCTCACAGCTCCAGATCTGGGTTTACTCCCAGTCCTGTCATTTCCTTAGCCTGCCCTGCCCCAGAATGGGGTGGATGCCTCTCTCCCTCCCTATAGGGACCCCACTTCCAGGATAATCCAAATGGATTCTGTAGGTATAGACTTGCATTTGAATCTGTTTGGAGCTAGTGACTTAGAAATCCCATCCCTTCTTCCAAGGTCACTCAGAAACACTGGGATGAGAGTGCAGCCCTCACAATAACAGATTAGGTGGGTTTTCTGGAAGACTCTACCCTATTAGCTCCAGCTCCTAGTATAGCCCCTCCTTTCCAGACACTGGTTCCCTCATTGCTATTTAGCACCAGTTCCCCCAAGGGTTAAAAATGGGAGCCAAATAATTTATTTCAAGATCTTCAAAAACAAATTCAAATTTTTTTTAATTATGTCAAATTAAGGCCATTAAAAGTTAAGCTGTGTACCGAGAGCATTTTCCTGGGAAAGGTGCTGTAACATCATTATTTCTCCCCCAAAACGCACTTACTGTACATTTCTCAAAGCCATCAGCCTTGATTGAAGGCTAATGAAAAAGCTGTCCTGCGTCAGTTTATTCCTTGTATCCATTAAGAATAATTACGGCTGAACAATTTTTGATGCCTGTAACCTTCGAAAGCGTTGCTAATGGCATTATAAATTGCTCCTTGTCCAATGACTACAGCGAGATGCTTAATTCAAAGGCGCTCTGTCAACAGGACTGATTTGTGTGGCTAATGAGTGCGTTTAAAACAACAGCCTCGGCTCATGCATCCGAATGTCAATAAGAGGACGAGGTTCAATAAGGAGGCTTGTCCGTAATAATTAGCAGGGACAGCACTCCGGATCAGGCCCATTGTGGCTTTCACAGTCTTGTTCTCAAGACAGCATCAGCATCCCCAGGACCTGGACACAACGCTTCACTCCTGGGTTGGGGTTGGGACCAGAACCCAGAAGACCAGGGCAGAGAAAGAGGTGCTGACTAGAAAAAATGTCCAAGGCAGTGGTAACTAGAAAACTAGCTACCATGTATCACACACTTATCAATTCTGTACGTATTTATTGAGCACCTTCTGTGTGCAGGAGCTGAGGGCACTGGGGTAAATAGGTACCTAGCCTCCCTGAGTTTACCAGCTGGTGCAGCTGGCAGACAATGAACTAAGCCATAATCAGCGAGGCTGGTAAGCGTTGAACCAGGTGAGGCAGAAAATGCAGTGAGAATGGCAAGCAGGATGCCCGAAACTGCCTGAATCTGGAGCGAGTGTGGTTTAAGGTGAGACTGGAAGATCTTTAGGAGTTAGCCAGGCAAGGACATGGAACAACTGCCATTTGAGGAAACAACATCTCAGAAGGAAAAGGCTTGATGAGAAAACTATAGGAAGCCCCACCTGCTGGTGTGGTGGGAGGTAAAACAGCACGTGTTGGCAGAGGCCCAGAGAGCAGGGGGTGGGGGACTGGGAGTGTGGGTGGGGTGTACCAGAGGGATGGAAGCATTTTAAAGTGTAGGTGTCTCCCCAGTCTCAGAATGCTGTCTACTTTCCCAGTCCTTAAAAGGCTCAAGGCTAATGCCACCTCCCCCAGGAAGTCTGCCCTGATTTTTCCTTGTTTTCTGGTCAAGTTACAACACTCAGCTAGCATCAAGGCTGTACTCATCAGCATCTCCTTGTTTCCTGTTTATCACATAGACTCTCATCTCCTTGAGAAAAGAGACAGTGTCTTCCTTCTTTCTTAGCCTAAAGGGCCAAACACAAAGTTGTGTCTATAGATGAACCTCAGTCAGGGTTTATTAGCTGCTCTGCTTAACTTCTCCTGATATTCCCATGGCTGCAGCTATTCCCATGGTTATCTTCTATGGCAAAAATGTTCATTAGAAATGAAGATTGGAGAAAGGGTGGGAGAGAGAGATATGATGTCAGAGTTGAAGGAGGTAACGTAGGCCCTTCCCTCCAGGACTGGTCACTTCCTACTGGGCATGAACACACACAGCATGTTTGTTAAACTGAGCATTGCAACGGGTGCTAGGGCACAAAGTCTGTGTGAGAGAGGAGGAGGAGGGGTGGGGCCCTGGAGGCCCAGAGAAGGCATTTGGCTTTTAATAAGCAGCTGAAGGAAAGCCAACGTGTGGCTTTAAGCTGGGGAGTAACAGGCAGACAAGTAGTGTAAAAAGACACCTCTGATGCCAACAGAGGTCTGTCTAGTCAAGGCTATGGTTTTTCCAGTGGTCATGTATGGATGTGAGAGTTGGACTATAAAGAAAGCTGAGCGCCGAAGAATTGATGCTTTTGAACTGTGGTGTTGGAGAAGACTCTTGAGAGTCCCTTGGACTGCAAGGAGATCCAACTAGTCCATCCTAAAGGAGATCAGTCCTGGGTGTTCATTGGAAGGACTGATGTTGAAGCTGAAACTCCAATACTTTGGCCACCTGATGCGAAGAGCTAAGTCATTTGAAAAGACCCTGATGCTGGGAAAGATTGAAGGCAGGAGGAGAAGGGGACGACAGAGGATGAGATGGTTGGATGGCATCACCAACTCAATGGACATGGGTTTGGGTGGACTCCGGGAGTTGGTGTTGGACAGGGAGGCCTGGTGTGCTGCGGTTCATGGGGTTGCAAAGAGTCAGACACGAGTGAGCGACTAAACTGAACTGAACTGAACTGAGGGCACATGAGGAGTGCACCGGAAAGAAAAAAATCACAGGGAAAGAAAGTGGCCAAGAGCTCTGAACCCAGCTGCCTGGGCTCAAATACCAGCCCTGCCACTTCCAAGCTTGAGATTTTGAGCAAAAGTTACTTACTCTCTGTAGACTCAGCTTCTTCCCAGGTAAGATGGGAATAATCCTCACCTCATGGGGTTATGATGAGGATTCACTGAGAAAATGTGCATAAAGGGTTTTGCATAGTCTCTGGCACTTAATTAATCTGTTATTGCTATAGTCATATCAGGCATCTAAAAAAATCAGATCCTCATTTTATCAAATAAAGAAGTAAACATGCAAAAAAGTGAAGTAACCGGTACCCCAGCTGGTGTGACCAGTGAGAGCTTGGATACCAACCAGCTCAGTCTCTGGTACCCCCTGCTGCCCCACCCCACCCCCCAGCACTGTGGTGGTGGTATGCAGCAGCCAGGGGAGTGCATCTGTGTGCATGCGTGTATGCACATGTGTGCAAGTGCATGTGTTTGCAGGTGGCAGGGTGCAGCCACACACCGTATGGCTGTCAGATGTGGGGCTTTGTCCCAGGACAGCCCTGGGCCTGCCGAGAGGGCTCCAGGTGTTTGCCTGCAGGAGCCAAGGGGAGCAGCCGCAGTGGGGGCCTCGCCCCCGCCCACTGACACCCAGAGCCTCCGGGGGCTCTGCAGGTGTGGAGGCAGCGGGCAGGTTTCAGAGGACAGGCTGTCATGATCTGTCTCCCCACTTCTGATGACAAGCCTCCGATTTCTATCTCAGAGGAGAGGTGCTAGGAAAATCCCAGGAGGAAGTGATAAACAGGGTGTTTTTTCCAATCCATCTCCAAAGAGATATTTTGTTCAGAAAGCCCTTCACGTCTACTGCTGCCAAGAGACAGCGAGGAAGCCAGTGCAATGTTAAGATCCATGCTTGTCTTCCATGTGCTCCAGGACCGAGGGTCCATTCTCTGCCCTGGTGAGTGGAGGCCAGTGCTGAGTCTTTATCTTAGTGGACCTCTGCAGCATCTGACCCTTCTCACCTTCAAACATCCTCTTCATCTGCTTCTGTGACAACCCTTCTGTTTCCTCCAAGATCTCTAACCAATCTCTCCTGGTTTCCCAGACAGGCATTTTTTTTTCCTCTGCCTTTCTCTTAACTCCCGTGTTCCTCTCACTTCCATCCTGTGTTCCTTTTTCACCGCACTCTTTCTTCTTCCATCCTCACAGCTTCATGTGTCACCTGAAGGCTACTGGTCCTCCCAGGGCCAGTGCTCTTACTCTTACTCCAGGCTAATCTGACCTAGACGAGCCAACTACTCTTTGAACATCTCTGCTCGATGGCTTACAGGGAACACGAGGTCAGCAAGTCTGAAGCAAATGTCACCATCATCCTCCCTAACCTGCTCTCTTCCTGTGTCCTCCATCTCACCAATCCATTCGGTTTGCCAAACCAAATATCAGGATGCAAGAAAGTCTAGCTTTAGATCTAGGCTCTACCGCTTGTCAGCTGTGTGACCTCAGCAAGTTACTTAACTTCTCTGAGCCTCAGCTTCCTCAACTGCAAAATGGAGGTCATAAAGGTTTCCATGTTGTGAACCATAAATGAGTTTATATATGTAAAGTTAGAAGAATAACTTCAGTATCCAACCAGTCACTACTTGGATCAGTTGTACCCCCTAAATGTTGGATAGGCCAAAAATATCGTTTGGATTTTCCATAACATCTTACCAAAAAAAACTGAATGAACTTTTCTAGCGAAACCAGTATTTCATAATGCTTCTTCTCTTCCACTTATTGTCAATATTTAGATCTTCAGGACTTCCCTCATGACTCAGTCAGTAAAGAATCTGCCTGCAATGCAGGAGACCCAGGTTTGATTCCTGGATCAGGAAGAACCCCTGGAGAAGGAAATGGCAACTCACCCCAGTATTCTTGCCTGGAGAATCCCATGGACAGGAACCTCGCAGGTTACAGTCTATGGGGTTGCAAGAGTTGGACACGACTGAGTGACTAAGCACAGCACAGGTCTTCAGGACTGACTTCCAAAACCACCCGACAATTCTGCCTCCCATGCATCTTACCCTCTTCAATACTCAGAGCGAGTATATAGGACAAGTGACGTCATAACCTCTCTGTGACTTCTCATTGCCATTGTCACATTCTGACCCTGGTTTTGTCTAACTCAGCCTCTCGGGGTTTTGCCCGCTGCTTACTTACCCAGGATCCTCATTTACTGCCTTCCCTGAGCTCTGGAGACTTCCCGGATGACTCAGTGGTGAAGAATCTGCCTGCCAACGCAGGAGATGTGGATTTGATCTCTGGGTCAGGAAGATCCCCTGGAGGAGAAAATGGCAACCCACTCCAGTATTCTTGTCTGGGAAATCCCATGGACAGAGGAGTCTGGTGGGCTATACAGTCCATGGGGTCACAAAAAATCAGACACAATTTAGCAACTAAACAAAAACAATTGAGCTCTGGGCTTGAGCTGTGTTACTTGCTCTTTTCCAAAAAGTAGGGCCTCTGGGGCTTGCCCATGCTATTCCCACTACCCTACCCACCACATCAGGATCACTGTTGCTCATTCTTCAAGTGCGGGCATAGGAATCACCCTTCCGGGGGGCCTTCTGTGGGAAATGCTGCATTTTACAAGCAGAACCCCTCTCAAGACCAAGACCAAGGCACTCATCCCCCAACTTCCAGAAGCAGGAGCACCAGCCATGCCCTCGAGGTTCCCCCCTTCCCTGAGTAGCCCATGGCCAGTGAGTGGTCAGGGTGGGCTCTAATGGCCCAGTCCCCTTGCCTAACTCTGGACACCTCTGGTCTTGCCAGCTCCAGAGGCCCGTATGGGATTGGCTCAGCCCTCTCCTCATTCCAGACCTGCTTTCCTCACTCACACATATGGTTCCCAAGACCACTCCCCAGGAAACTGGCCCCACACAAACCTCCATCTCAGAGTCCATCTCCAGAGACCCTGACCAGAGGCACCTCCCAGCATTCCCTGTGCCCTACGCTGACTTACATTGCCTTTCTGGGAGCTCCCAAAGCCCCTTTCCTCTCTTCTGCCAAAGCTCCCACAATGTGGGGTGAAGTTATGCATCTTTGTCCGTCCCCCACTAAGTGGAAGCCACTTGAAAAGGACCACATTTACTCAACTCTGACTGTACAGCATTTCATTTGGTGCCTGCAACAACCTCCTGACACTTAGAGGTTTTTACGTAGCCATTTCAAGCAGGGTTTTTGATGCCTTATAAAACAAATCCCTGATGGATAAGATAGACACCCAGAGCTTCATTCCATCCCTGATGCTGAAGTATGGAGAAAGATTTGGGATAAGAGATGGGAAGAAACTTGAGAAGAGATGAGGGAGACCAGAGATAGTGTAGGGATGAGGGAGAAGAAGGGGCCTCATGGGCAATGATCACCAGCCACACAAATCAAAACAGTGCCTTTCAAATTTTGATGCAGCCACTTGGGTGGCAAAACAGGCATATCAAATACACCTGTGCTTTAGCCTGTGATTTGCTGGGTGCTCTCTGAAAGTCAATGGCTCCCAGTTGCCCCCAGGATAAAAGCCTAGACTTCTTAGCAAATCCCATCATGGCTGTCTGTCAGCTGACCCTCACCTAGGTTTCCCAGCCGTGTTTCCTGCATGCCTCCCTCGTATGTCTTTTGCTCTGGCCACCTTCTCAAACACGTCCTCCTCCAGTTCACATCCTCCTGCCTACACATGGGCAGCTCCTGCCCTTGCCCACTTCTTCGGCCCAGGGAATTCCTATTCACCTCAAGCCATGTGTGTGTATGCTAAGTCACTTCAGTCATGTCCAATTCTTTGTGACGCTATAGACTGTGGCCTGGCAAGCTCCTCTGTCCTTAGGATTCTCCAGGCAAGAATACTGGAGAGGTTGCCATGACCTCCTTCAGGGGATCTCCCCGACCCAGAGGATTCCATGACCCCACCCAATTCCTCCAGATTTCCTTTCCTCCTCTATTCTTTTTGGTACCACTTTGCACTGGGCCCATCTGCTGTCTTGTCTGTGCCCCATGCAGACTGTGAGCTCCATGCAGATTCCTCTCTATCCCCAGCACAGCACTTAACCCAACCCAGAGCAGAAGCTCAGACCCTATTGGCTGAGGGGGTGAGAGCCATGTCTCTGCATCTGACCAAAGCCAGCTCTGGACATGCCTGTGAGTAAAATCTTCAGCTCCCTGAGACATGAATTGAAAGCTTACAGCATCCTGGTAGCTCTGGAAAGCATGGAGCTAGGGTCTTGATGGAAGCCTCCAGAAGTGAAGGGAAAAGGTACCATGGACTGGATCATCAGAGCAACTAGCATCAGTGTAGACCTCACTTGGAGGAGGTGGAGACCAAGAGTCGTGACACCCACCTCACATCCATAGTGTCCATAGGGCATCTGCCTCAGCATCATTGTGACCAGTGGTATTTCTACTTTATAACAAGACTGAAGCCAGTGTGAATGGCAGCCCTGTTTTACAGATGATGAGTGAAGCCCAGAGGTCTCCCAAGTTTCTTCCAGCTACAACATTCCTTAAGTTAATGGCATCACTGACTCAATGGACATAAGTTTGAGCAAATTCCAGGAGATAGTGAAGGACAGGGGAGCCTAGCGAGCTACAGTTCGTGGGGTGGCAAAGAGTCAGACACTGCTGTTCAGTCAATCATATTGAACAACAACAACAAATGACTCTTAATGGACTTGAAACATGCAGACCAGCCATGACTCTGGCCATGGAGATCATGAACCCAATGCTGGCCTCGGCTCTCAAGTTTTCTGCTGGGAGCCCAAGCCCTGCCCAAGAAGAGGCAACAGGACTGGGAGACAAAGGAGGCATCTCTTCCCCTTTAGTAGGGCTCACCCCAACCTACTAAAGCTGGATTGTACCTGGAGACATGAGCAGGTTGCCTCAAGAGCCACACTTGTTCCCATAAACTCTCCAAGAGCCCCAAGACCAACATTGAGATGCCGTATGCAAGACAACTGATATAACATGCAAGACTGGACGTTTCAAACTGCAGAGCGTCGTCAATATGGAAGTTATTATTTTTACTGCTACTCTTATTCTTATGCTTTTTATTTCTAAGGAGGGTTCCCAGCATTCCCTTTTTTTCACAGAAATAGATTCAAAAGTCAGCCCGAACATGGGAGATTTCAAACAAGCCACTGAAGAGAATCTTTTAATTTTTAACATATTAGTTTCTATTCTAGAAAAACCTCAGTGTTGTCAGATATTAAAAAGCGGAAAGATAAACAATTAGGATGATTTTGAAGTTTTGCTTTTTTAATTAGCAAGGGTACATATTTTAATATATAAAGCATGTGAGGATACCAAAGGAGTAACGTGTATGTGTGCACACGCATGGGCACACACCTGTGAGCACGTGTGTGTAGACATACCTTGGCCATAATGCCCAAGTTTTGAGTTCCCCAAGGGCAGGGACCGTGTCTTCTTTCCTGTCCCCCACACAGAGCCTGGCACATGACTGATGCTCAATAATTACTTGTTGAGTGAAAGAAAGTGAAGACAGTCGGTCAATAAGAAAGAGCTGATGTAGCAACCTTCTCCTGGGCTGCGTCTTGACGGGCCGTGACCTTCTGTCAGTTACCAGCAGTGGGGTTGGGGCAGGGGAAAGAAGGGGGCTGAATTGCTAATGCTATGATTCTGCAAAGTACCAGAAACTGTTTCCCAGTTTTGTCACTGCTGCCCCTGCCCCCGACCCTCCCAGAAGTTGTCATCTTCTCCATCCATGAAGCTCACTGCAAACACACACACACACACACACACACACACACACACCCCGCCACTCCTCTGAGGGCCTGGACTGCCTTTGTCCCTCCTGATGCTATTTCTACAGGCTCCATGTCACACCCTCTCACTCTCTGAAGACCTTAGCACCTGGATCTCGGTGTATATCCCAAAGGAACTGAGGGTGGGAGCTAGTGATCTAACCAACCCTAGGACTCTCCGGGCCTTAACTGTGCGAGGTTGGGAAATGGTCACACTTCTTTCCAGCTCTTCCCACCAAGAAGATGAGCCATTTCTCTACTGCTTGCTTTGAGGGCAAACCTGATGACTCGCTTTGGCCACTAGGATGCAGAAGAGGTGATGCTGCACTTGTTCTCAATCTGGACCTGAGCTGGAGGATGAGAGACACACTATCTGGCCACCCCCAACACCTGGGCCAACAGCCAACCAAACCCCAGACCTGTGAGTGAGTACATCTCAGACCAGCAGTTGCCAACCAGCTCCCACCAACACACCGCTGACCTCAGGCACGTGAGGGAGCCCAGCCAAGCCCAGCCGAGATCCGCGGGACCTCCAGCTGACTCCAGACTATTGATGTTTTACGCTTCCAGGTGTATGAGTGGTTCGTTATAGTTCAGTGGCCCCTGCATCACACCTCAGCCTCTGCTCCATGGCCCTTGCTCTGTCGCTACCCAGAACCACAGGCCACTGATGCGGGAACCTCTGTTCCCTACTCTCCCACACCCTCTTATTACCACCACACCTGTCCTTCAGTTTCACCAAAACCTCCTACTATTTCTTCCCCTCCAATTTTTCCCCATCTGCCCTTCCTGCCTTCCTTTCCTTTCCAATCTCAGAGATTCCACGTTCTATTACACTAACCACTCTTTTGCCCAAGCCTTCAATTCCTTTGACCCTTGTCCCTCCATCCCACTCAGAGAAGTCCCCATTTCTGGGGTAATCCAATGGTCCATCTTCTAGGCTTAGGCACCCGTGCTGCCAAACACTGCTACCGGAAATCATCCAGCCTCATGGGCAACCTTCCCACAAGTTCCTGGTTATCACCTGAGTCCCCACTATTGCCCAGGTGGCCTTGACGTTTGCCTGGTTGGCTTCCTGTCATGTGACCCTCTGAAATCTGCCCAAACCTTCACCCTTTCTTCCCTCTCTCCTTAATGCCCCACACATTCCACAGGCAGTGACCTCACCCACTTTACCAGGGAACAGGGCCACCAGCATCCTCCAGTTGCCTGTAAACTTGCCTGCCTCCTGTGCCTACCTTCTTCTGCCTTTGCCCAATCAGAAAGCCCTCCTTCCTACCTGATATCACTCCAAGACAGTCAGTGTACAAGTGTCAAGTGTATGGAGCACAGATTCCAGTGTCAGATGATCTGGGTGGGTAGAAAGTCCTCCACACACATGGGCCAGGCCCTGCAACAGACAAATGACTAGAAGGGCTAAGAGGTGAAGGATCACTCCTCTTCCAGTAAAGCATTTCCTTTTGTCTCTCATAAATGTGTCTGTCCCTCAGGTTCTCATTCTGTGTGTGTGTGTGTGTGTGTGTGTGTGTGTGTGTATGTGTGTGTTTTCTCTCTCTACACACATACAGTCAAGTGGAAGCCAGAGGTGTGAAGAGAGGAGTCTGGACAGGTGGACAAGGAGCTGATCGGGACGTAGCATGTCTCGAAAAGGAATCTGGGATTAACCCTGAGGGCAGTAGGTGCCTTGAAGGATTTTAAACCAGAGAAGGAAATAGTCCAATTTGCATTTTATATTAATGGCTGTGAGAAGAAAATAGAGAATGGGGCAAGACTGGAGACAAAGGAATGGGCTTGGGGCTGTCAAAGGGATCCCAGCAAGAGACGATGGAGCTGAAGGAGAGTGGGGCAGGTGTGGGGAAAGAGTAGATGGGATGGGGGCATGTTGGGGAAGGAGAGAGAGAGAGAAAGGAGATGAAGAGACAGGGGAGAGATACATAAGAAGAGAAAAGAAAGAGACAGAAATGTACAGAGAACAGGAGAGTCTGCAGGAGACAAAGAGAGCAGAGAGAAAACCAGACAAATGAAGAGAGGAAGAGAAAGAAGTCCATCCACGCAAAGAAAGTGAGCGAAACCAGACAGGAAATGTGGGGCCAGGGCTGCAGGACTCTCCGCTCCCCTCGTGGGACCCTCCTGCTGCTCTCAGCGCCAGGTCTCAGGTGCTGAGTCTGAGTGAGGGAAGGAGGCAGGGGACGAAGAGAGGAGTGGAGGAGAAGGGTGGGGTGGGCAGGAGGTGGCTTGGAAGCCCAGTGGCCACAGCCTCTGCTCAGCTCCTTAAGCAGCCGCACCCAACATTCGCCATTCGAGTCTTTACATGTTGGCAGACAGGTCTGTAACTAGGAGCATATTTGAGTTTATCCAGCAGGGGAGCAAGGCAGAGTTGGATAGTTCTTGTTTGGGTGGTCCCCAGAGACCCAAGTTTCCATTAGTGAACCAGAGAAATTATCAGGGATTTCCATGCCTTCCCTTGTAAAGGGGTGAGAGAAAAATGCTGAAGGAGAGAGATGCTGGCCTCAGAGAATAGCACAGAAGTTCAGCTGGAATTGGGCTGCCCGGTTCTAGAGAGGAGGCCATCAATTCAGCTGGGATCTGTGACAAGGACCCCCTCCCTCCACTTTCACCCGCCCTCCCCTACATGGTCCCGCCTTCTCAGCTCTCCTTCTGCCCAAAGGGGAGACCCAGTCCTGGCTCTCACAGACTCTCTGCTCAGAGACGTCACAGATGCCAGGCCCTCCTCCAGGTATGCAGTAAAGCTGTACCTGGAGTCAGGCCAGAGCTGCAGGCTCCCTCCTCCTCTCACTCACTGGGTGACCTCAGGCAAGTCCCTTCGTGCCCCTGAGTTGTCTTTTCTTCATCTCTAAGGGCAAAACCTCATGACTGGACCTGGAGGTACCACATGCCAAGCGCCCTTGCTGAAGTCACTTTTGTGGAAAAGCTATCTGTAACTGAAGGGTGTGTGGCCTGTGTCCAGACAACTGAGGCCGTAACAGGGCCCCTCCAGCGGCATGGCTGTCTCATCCCCTGAAATAAACACCCAGCGTGTCAAACCTTGCCCTGGCCTCTGGCTCTCATCTCCATCTGTTCCCTGGGTCTGTGTCTTCTCTTTCTGCACGGCTACATAGATGGAAGGTCAAGGCTTTCGAATGGTGGTGCTGGAAAAAACTCTTGAGACTCCCTTGGACAGCAAGGACACCAAATCAGTCAACCCTAAACGAAATCAACCCTGAATATTCATTGGAAGGACTGATGCTGAAGCTCCAATACTTTGGCCAACTCATTGGAAAAGATCCTGATGCTGGGAAAGATTGAGGGCAGGAGGAGAAAGGGGTGACAGAGGATGAGACAGTTGGATGGCATCACCGACTCAATGGACATGAGTTTGGGTGAACTCCGGGAGATGGTGAGGGACAGAGAAGCCTGGCGTGTGCATCCATGGGGTCACCAAGAGTCAGACGTGACTTAGCAGCTGAACAACAGCAAGGCTCAGGAAGAAAGCCCAGAGGCTGGGGAGGAAATGTACGTTCAAGCTGCCTCTCAAAGAGCATCTTGAGATAGGGGGTTTCTATCGGGCCAGTGCCAGGCCTGGGGTCTGGGAAGTCCTGGAGGGAACAGATAGGGCCTCCCCCAATGAAACCAAGGGACAGACACTGCCTGGGGAGAGCCTGAACTATTGCACAAAGGAGCACGAACCTGAGACCCTCCACTAGAGGTAGCATTTAACTGAGGGCCTCTGGACAGGGCCTCCAAAGAGGAACCGAGGGCCACACAGGAGACCAGGCTGGTGACTACAGGCCCGAGGAGGGGCTCTCGCTCAGCTGGAAGGGCAGCCTGCCTAGGCCCAGACCTGCACCCACCTCCCGAGATTCTGGAAAACAAAAGGAGCCCACCGGCCAAGTCTGGGCCCATAGGGTGGAGGCAAGAGGCCTGAGACAAGCGTGAGGAGGAGCAGGGGATCCTGTCCATAAACATCTCAATAGCGTGATTAACTGAGCATCGCAAATTGTAACCCTTTCCTTTAATGCACTTTCCCTGAATTACCGCCAGGAGCCGGCGGCTGAGGAGCCCGTACAAATTGCTGGAATGGGCAGTTAAGCGGGGAGGTCGGAGGTTAAATGAACACGGTTGTTTATGAAGACACAGCCCGAATCCATTTGCATTTTAATATTCTCTCAGTGAGACGGAAAGCCACTTTTGAGGACAGCTTGTTTGGAAATCCCATTAACGGGTTATTTATGGGGCTCGTGGCTGCGTGACCCTTGCCCTTGTTTTGTTAAACATGAACCAGACATGAATCAGACGGGCAGCGGGCTAGCTGCTATTGTTTCCCGTAGCACGAAATGTCATCCGATTCAATTATTCTGAGGCTGACACTTTCTGAATTATCACCCTCATAATGCTCAATTTTCCCTTTTTTCCCCTTTGGTCAACCTGATTATTTCTGTCTTTGTAGAAAGCTGACTCTCAGAGCAGCCATCTCCCTGCCATGGGCTGTCAGGGGGGCTGGGGAGGCCTCAGTCTGGGACTGGACAAGGCCCCTTGAGGCTGCCAGCCTGAGAGATGGATAGCTCACGTGGTCTTGGGGAGGGACCCACACTGTGGACAGCTGGAGGCCACTGCTCCCTACCCTCAAGTCTGGGGACCAGCCCGTTGCCCTGCCCTTCCTTGAGAACTGAATTCTTGGGCTCTGTCACCTGGGGCTCTGAAAAAGCCTTTTGATCCTCAGTAAAGTTGATTTCTCTGAAAAAAAAAAAAAAAAAAAATGAGCTGGAAAATTATTGTAAAAGGGGAAAAAAGAGCCAAGGAATATCCTGGTATTTGGGGGTTCTATGTGAAAAGTTCAATGGATTACAAAGGTTTGTAGAGCCTGAGAACAGTCTTTTCTGAACTGAAAAACTGGGATGCAGCCAGAGTACTCAGAGATGCGGGGAAGCGCTTGGTGCAGAGTCAGGCTCTTGTTTGTCACAGGGAGAAGAATTCATCAATTCTCTGATAGATTTGCCTTAAATGGATGTCATTTTAAAAATCAAAAGGGATCCTGGTGTCCTGATCCCCAAGATTAGGCCTATGGCCTAGAACCGTCTCTCCCCGGCACTTTCTGGCCCCCACACTGAGCATTCACAGGGCCAGCAGGACCATTCTGTGGGCCTGGGACCAGTGGAGAGAGAAGTCTTCAGGAGCCTGTCTGTCTGGCCAGAGCTCCACTTTCACCCCGCTTAGCATAGTCCAGCTCTGTGCCAGAGCTGGGTGCTGGGAGAGGTGAGGGAATGGGTGTCCATCACCTCTCCATTCCCCCACCCCCTACCTCTGCCATCTAAGCCATTATTTCAGAGCAAGGAAGGACTTCAAAGAGTATCCCAAAACCCATGGGAACATTATGACCCAGAGAAAGGGACAGAAGGAGCTCAAGTTTAGTTTTCTAGGGAAAGAGCTGAGATAAGAACACAGAACTGATCTCCTTGACGTGACCCTGGTATCAGTACACAGGTGGCATGGCACCTGTATTCCTGGAATCAAATAAACACTAGAGCCCAAGAACAGCCCTGGGGTGGGCTGGGAATACGGTGCCAGTAATCGGGCAGCAGAGGCCTATGTCCTTTCACCTTGACTATCCATGACCCCCTGGACCTGCCTTGCCCGGGGGCTTTCTCTGGCTCCTGGAGCTCACTTTGATATCTTCAAGGTAGAGGCTAGAAACACCAAGACACTAAAACCACCTGGAGGAGCGCCTTTGGGGTGACTTTGGAGATGTGATGTATACACACCTTAGGTCCTGCGCCCTTCGTGTAGGCTAACCCTTGGTGTGTTTTCTGTGCTGCTCCTAGAGCTGCCCCCAGAGGGTAGATGTTTTGCTTTGGGCCTTAGGCGATGCCTTCCTGTTGGCCTCTCACATTCCTCCTCATCTACCTTCACCTTTATTCAAGTCCTTGTCTCGGGTCCTCTTCTGGGGCATCCCAAACTAAGACAGTGGTTCTAATGTGGGCTTCCTGCATGCCAGGATTTTTGTATGCCTCTCCACTCAAATGATCCATGAAATAGGTGATAGTATTACTCCTTCTGCAGATGACAAGACTAAGGATGGGAGGTCAAATTCTTGTTCAGGGTCACAGCTGTTTGGAGGCAGAGCTGGGATTCAAATCCAAGCATCAGGACCCTAAAACCCCTAGCTATCTCACTACACAGTAAATGCAGGGTCCTCACATGGAAGGGTGTGGGCCCCCTTGTCAGGGGCATATCTGACCTCAGCAGTCAGACCACTCAAGGTTGGACCCACAGGGCGTCAACTCGGGGTGGGCAGGAGCAGGCCAGCCCCACAGGCCCAGGTGCAAAGAAGGCTATCAGAGCACCTGCATTTCCTGGGGAGCTGTCTTCCCACCACTTTCTGCAAAAGCCTTTTGACCAAGTTTAAAATAGATTTCTCCTTATGAATTGGCTGTCTGAGGAATTCTCCTCCAGTGGTTAATTCAATCTTAATAGAAGCTGATTTTTTTCCTCCCAGAAGAAAAGGGAACAATACATCTTTAGAACGGGTTTATAAGTGTCATGATTTTTCTACTAATTTACCCTGCATTCTCTGCTTTAAAATGTGAAATTACCTCATTGTGTCTCTGAATATCCTCCGTGCTTGGGCCTGAAATTAAGCTCGCCGTAGAGAAGCCTAAATGACCACAATTTGCTGTGTGAAATGCCCTGATTGCGAGTGCAATCCCCAGCAATCCAGCCCCAGTGCGGCCCGGCTCCTCTCACTCACTGATTGGCCTTCCCCCCTCAGCTTTGCCAGACACACCTGGTGCTACCTGCCATGTGGGGGAGGGGTGGCAAGGACCAGAAGAAATAACAGCCCCCAACACTCACCCCCTACTCCGGGCCACCGCCCAGGAACCAAAGAGCATAAGGTCCCTGCTCAGTCACCAAAACTTGTGTTGGGTAAACAGGGTGACCCCATGACAACACAGCCCTCAGCATCCCCAGGGGCACTTCTCACCAAATATTAGAGCCAGCACAAGTTTTTCAAACCCTCAATGACTTCAAGACTGTCTTTTATCCTTTCTGAGTTGCTCTGTGGTGCTCAGCTCCTGACCTCTCATGAGAGGACTCACTGTCAGTGGATGCCAGGCCACTGAGGTTCCAGCTCATGGGCCCTGGGAGGTCTGGGATCTTTCTCTCCAAGTTCAGATGCAAACAGTACCACTTGCTGTCTGTGAAACTTTGACTAGGTCACTTCACTTTTCCATGTCTCAGTTTTCCTCATCTGTAAAATGGGGGCAGTAATACTACATATAGAATTGTCAATAGGATTAATACATGCAGTTAACAAAACAGCTATGGTGGATGCTCAATAACTATTCATGGATCTGTAGTTCCAGCCACATATTCAAGTACACAAAAGTTTTAACGCCGTGTTTCTTTTCAAGATTTTGGATCATTTTCACTATCAGTCTTTGTCTTTTGGTTGGGGCTTTCAACCCATTTACATTTAAGGTAATTATTGATAAGTATGATCCTGTTGCCATTTACTTTGTTGTTTTAGGTTCACGTTTATACACCCTTTCTGCGTTTCCTGTCTCGAGAAGATTCTTCAGCATTTGTTGGAGAGAACTCCATGTTTCTTAATGCACACTAATGTCTACCTCGAGCGGGTCAGCTCCCATGTAATTTTTAAAAAATTCTCCTATGGGGGCGGAAATACATTGACCTGGAAGAGTCAAGAAGCTGAAGTTGACCCAACACATCAACTTTGTCTCAGCTGCTCAGAAGCAGGCACCCCTGCTCCCTGCTTTGGGTTTCCAGGTATGAGTTCCAGGCCCTTCATCCTGAGACACAGAAGTCCCCGAATTCAGCACCAGACTTCCGCCTGAGCTCCTGTGCTTGGAAAGCAGCCCCTCCTCCAGCCGTCTATTCCCAAAGGACCAGCAGCTCCCTCTGGGCTCCTAGGCTTTTTCAGAAACAAAGGCAGCCTGTGGTTTCAGCTCCAAGATCTTAGAACAGCAAAGAGCAGACTCCACTCCTCCTCCTACTGCAGATGCCCCTGTTCCAGTTGGTACCGGAGGCTGCATCCTAGATGCAGAGTGGGAGAGGCTTTAGCTGATGTGTTAGTTTCCCTGAGATCCTATAACAAAGTACCACAGACTAAGTGGCTTAAACAACAGGAATTTGTTGTCACAGTTATGAGGCCACAAGTCCAAGACCAAAGTGCCACCAGGGCTGGTTTCTTCTGAGGGCTACTGAGAAAGAGTCTGTCCCAGGCCTCTATCCTAGCTCCTGGTGGTTTGCTGGAAATATTTGGTACTGCTTGACCTGCAGATGCAGCACCCTCGTCTTTGCATGTTGTCCTCCCTGTATGTGTGTCTCTGTCCCAACTCCCCCTTTTTATAAGGCCCCAATCATAATGAATGAGGACCAATCTGCAAAAGTTCTATTTACAAATAAGGTCATGTTCTGAAATATTGTTGGGTCTAGGACTTCAACATACAAATTTGGGGGGCGACACATTGCAACCTGGTAGCTCAGCTAGTAAAGAATCCACCTGCAATTCAGGAGATGCCGGTTCAATTCTTGGGTCAGGAAGATCTGCTGGAGAAGGGATAGGCTACCCACTCCAGTATTCTTGGGCTTCCCAGGTGGTAAAGAATCCACCTGCAATGTGAGAGATCTGGGCTCGATCCCTGGGTTGGGAAGATCCCCTGGAGAAGTAGACTGCTATCCACTCCAGTATTCTGGCCTGGAGAAATCCATGGACTATATGGTCCACAGGGTCGAAAAGAGTCAGACATGACTGAGCGACTTTCACTTTTCACAATGCAACCCATAACAACTAATCATCCTCTTACTTCATCAGTGAGGATACTGATAGCCCAGTGGGGGAGGGTTTGCCAAGTGCAATCAACTACCTGGTTCCACACTCTCATATGCGTGTTTTATCTCTGACCTCTTTACACTATCAGCCTAGGGGAGGTTTGAGAGACCTAAAGGAATAGATTTGGCCATGACCCAATATGGCTAACAGCGACAACATCTTTGATGGGTCCCATCCAGACCCAGAAGCTGGGCCCACGCATCTCAGCTCCAAGCTGAGTGTTCATAATGGTCAATCATGCTGCACCAAAGAGCTTTTTAACAAACATCATTCATCTTATTCCAGTGCCAGCGATGGGACTGGCTCACACACAGGGAATGTAAACCCTGAATGCAGCATTAAAATGATTTTAATGCTCAACCGTCGAGTGCCAGAGCTGGGGTCTCCCATCTCCACCACAGCCCATCTTAACATGGGAGCTGGGCTCCTGAAAGGCAATTTTGTTGATGCTACTGGGAGGGGCATGCAGGTCTGGAAACTAATCCATCATCCTAACGCGCTTCAGGATGGACTGGGAAGATAAAGCTTTCATCTTCTCTACCAGGCGGAGCCTCTTCAATTAGGCTCTGCAGGATGAAGTGGAGGGAGGGTGGTGGGAGCAGGGATGGCACTCTGAGGGGTGGAGGGAAAGGAAGGAAGGAAGGAGATGGAAATTCCTCCTGCACAGCAGAGCCTGGGTATGAGAAGTCACCCCGTCCATCCTGTAAAATAAGGAAGCACAGTATGGAAAATGAGAGCCAGGGCTGCAGCAGCTCTAGTGGGAGAGGCATAGCATCTGAGTTTCCTTGCAGCCCCTGGGAGGGTGAACAGAGAAAACAGGAAATGGCAATAGTGGAGAAAGTGTCTTTCTTCAAAACATCCAGAGTTTATTGGGCTCCCTCCCCTACAGGAAACTGATGAGACAGGATAGGGTTCTGACTTAGGAAAACCAATGACCCTAGTCGTAGCCCTGTCAGAGAAGTCCTTAGCCCCGGGAAGAGTCCCAGTCATCCCAGAGGCAGGGAGCAGGGAACAGTTCAGGGTCTCTCTGCTGAAGGGGTACCTGGCTGCCTGGTTGCAGAGGAGGATACCTAGTCCACTGAGGTCCGGATGGGGCTCAGGGGCATTTTCACTTTCTCCTTCCCCCCGTCATTCTTCCTTCAGTTCACAGACCTACAAGAGGAGCCCCTGTCCTCACCCAGTTCGTAACCACCTGGCTAGGCACCCAAAAGGTCAGTCCCAACTCCTTAGGTCACCCCATCCAAGTATATCACCCATGCTGCATCTTCAGGGGGTCCCCATGACTCCCACAGAAAGGGCTGAGCAGAAGTCTTCTCTTTCCCCTTCTCTCCACACAGCAACACTTGCCCCTCTTGGCAGACAGCCCCCTCTCCAGGACATGGACAAGGGGAAGATGTGGCTGTGGCTGGGCCGGATTCCAAGGCTCCCAGGGCAGATGGCAAGTACACTTGGAGAGAGCCAGGAGGACTCCCTCAGAGGAAGGGCTATGTAAAAAGCAAAGCTTACCCAAACTTAGACTTGGGGTAAAGTGTTCACACTGCCCCTTATGTCTTTATCCTGACATGTTGTCACCTGGTGTGGCTGGACTCTCCCAGACTCAGTTGATTATTGATCAAGTTGCCAATAAGTCAACTAGGGATTTACTGAGCAATATCCACTAGGTGCTTAATGGGCCTTGTCCTCTGCCAGTCAGTCACGATACATTTATTGAAACTATCCAGTAATAATAATAATGAAAATAACAATCATGGTGGCCGCTATTTATTGAGCACTTACTATGTATTCTAAATGCTTTACAAGTATTAATTCATTGCATTTCTTGCCAGCTCCATCTTCCATCTCTCCCTGCTTCCTGTTTTAAGCTCCAGTAAAGCCTATCTCCCTACCTTGTCATTTCATATTTCATGTTCATGCTGCTACCCTGCCCAGAGGGCTTTGCCAATCCTTCTTTATCTGTCCACCCTCTACTCAATCTACAGTTATCTGCTCATGGTCACCTTCCCAGGAAGCTCACCTGAGTCTCAGCTTGAGCCCAGAGTGCCTCCTACAAATTTCCAACTGCACTCAGCTGAGAAAGCAGATTCAGTTTTGACATTCCTATGGCTCCACCCATGGCAGGCATTACTAATGGATCACGGTACTTTCTGAGAACTTTTCGGGACTCAATGGGAAATGCCTGCCAAAAGTACACACAGTGGTGGTTATACAAGATAATGCCTGTGCAGAGCTGAGCAATGATACCTGACTCAGGGCATCACACTTAGCACTGCTACATGATCATGTCCCAACCCTGCCTGCCCCCACCCTGGCATGGTCCACGTCTGTCACTTTCTTAGCTTGGTTGAGAAAGAAGGTCCTAACAGAAAAGAACAGAACAAGAAGACAGGGCCATTTCTAGAGAAGAATGTGAACTAATAAATCAGGGAACAAAGGCCTGGATCCTCTGCCAGCAGCCAGGGGCAGGTGCCTGCCTGTGCCTGGGTCAGAACAAGAGGTGAGCTCTCTTGGAAGGATGTGAGAGAGGCTAGGATGGATGAGTGGTTGAGTTTTTCTGTTTCCTGAACCTCAATAAATGGGCTTCCCAGGTGGGTCAATTCAGGAGACACAGAGAGATGCTGGTTCGATCCCCGGGTTGGGAAGATCCCCTGGAGGAGGGCTTGGCAACCCATTCCAGTATTCTTGCCTGGAGAATCCCATGGAGAGAGGAGCCTGGCGGGCTATAGTCCATAGGCTTGCAAAGAGTCGGACACGACTGAGGCAAATGAGCACACAAATCTCAATACTATAACAACCACTTACATTGACAGATCCCATATCCTCTATCCAGCCCAGCACGGAGCTCCTCACATGCACACACTCACTGGACAGAGTTGATAGGATCCCCATTTTACCAGCAGGGGAACTGAGACCCCGAGGGAGTCTTTTGTCAAACATGGCCTGGGATTCAAAACAGGGTTCTTGACTCCAAAGCCTCTTCCCTACAGCACCCCCTGCCTTTCTGCATCCACCAAAATCGCTAATGTTTCGGGTGGTGTTGAGAGGTGGGGCAGAGGGGGAGAAGGTAACAGTATGGGCTGGTCAGAGTGGAAAAATAAGCCCTCAAAATTTTACAGGTGCATATGTAGTTAAGGAATAAAATTGTTCTTAAAAAAATGAACAAATAAATGCAGACAACTAGATAGCATCTGCCTGCCCAGCACCTGGTTTCTTTTGTTCAACCTGATTTCATCCTTCCCACCCCCACACTCCTGGCCAGAGGTGCCATTTAGAGTCACCCAGAAAGAGAGAGGAAGGGCAGAAGGCTTCCTAATCTCAGGATCCACCCTGTCGAGGTGACCGGGACTCTCCTTTCAGGAGACAGAAGCCAAGCCGTTCAGGCATTCTATGTAAATGAGCTGTTTGGAAATGTGCATCCTTAATGCGGAGCTGTCAGGTCGGGCTGGGGATTGGCTGGGATGGAGGAGGACAATAGATTCCGGACTCTGGGGTCAGGCCTGGGGGGAGGGGGCTGTGGCGCTCTGGGGGCGGGGACAGAAGGAGCCGGTGCTGGGTGGGCCTGGGCTGGGTCCCCGTGAGGAGGTGTTGGGGGCCAAGCCAGAGCCTCGCTGAGGCCCGAAGCCTCGGGCACAGAGGTGACAAGGAGCAGGGAGCCGGTGGTGACAGCTGGGGTGGGGGTAGTGCCATGTGCCAGGGTGAGGAGGGGAGGCCCGGGGCTCTGGGGCAGCTGGGGTGCCCCTTGGGTGCCAGGAGCTGGCCTGGGGGCAGCCTCAGAGCAGCTGCAGAAGAAACCGTCAGGGAAGACTTTTCCTGCATCACGAGGGGCGAGAGTGTTCACTGCAGCACCGCGTGTGACCCAGTGTCTGGCGTGGCCCAGGGGAGGGACCTGCCCAGGTCCCACAAAGCAGGATAATGTTCAGCCCAGCTCCTGATAGGTCTAGAAATGCTCATAAGTAGTAGGGTTGATATTTAAGAAATTCATTGCAAATAAAACTCAAATGACTCTAGTGAAGCAGAAAAGGTTCTGGGGTGTCTCCTGGACCCCAAGTGGGGACTAGAGCCCTCACAGGTGTCTCTCCATCCTCGGCAGAGCCACTAGCTCTCCTCTGTCTGCAGACCTGCTCCTCCCACTTCTTTGAAGCATGCAGAAGGTACACCCACAGCCCCTAAATTAACAAGGCTGTGTTTCTGCCCTTTGCCAAAGTTCACCAGCTCTCAAGTCCACTTCCAAATTATCTAGAGAGAAAATCTGATTGGTCGACCTTAGATCAGGGGTTCTTTCTGGTTTTTCAGTCATAGGTGGTGGAATGGACACCATGTAATGCTCATTCATTTACTTGATCATTCATTCATTCAACAGAAACTTCATGGAGCACCTACGACGTGCCAGGCTCTGTGAGAGCTGCCAGGGGTAACAAAGTTCAGCCCTCATGGAGCTTGCAGTCTAGCTCAGGGAACACAGATGAGAAACAATTATTTAAATGTATAAGACGTCAAGATAACCCAGCAGGGTAAGGAAGGAGAGTGCTGGGAGGGGGACAGGGGATAAAGTGCCCATTTATATTAACATAAGGTGGGCAGGGGAGGCCTCCTAATATCGGATGGGAGACCTGAAGGAAATTAAGGAGACAGGCAGACAGGTACGTGAGAGAAGAGCATTTCAGGCAGAGAAAGGCAGGTCCCAAGGAGGGAGGGTGTGGTGGGTTTGAGGACAGGCAGGGAGCTTGGTGCTGCTGGAGTAAATAAGCCATGGGGGGTGGAAACAGCCGGGGTCCCACTGGGGAGGGTCTGTGGGCCACCGCGGTAAGAAGTCATGGGGGGTCTGAGCCTAAGAATGGCCTCGTCTGACTGTTTCCCAGAGTGTTGCAGAACCTCTTGTGTGATCTCAAGTCCTCTTGGCCTTGCTGGCTCCAGTGTCCTTGACTTCTGGGTCCGCCCCAGCTGTCGTCACACTGACTGTCTCTCCAGGTGGGTCAGACTCCAGCACGGCTTCAGGAAACTTGCAGTTCTGCTGCCCGAGACCTCCTCCAGGGCCCGGGGCCCACAAAGAGTGTCAAGGCTGCGTGCAGCTCCCGATATACATCATGAGGCTCCACAAATGGTAGGGGGCCAGGAATTCCCTGGGTCTGCCCCTCCACTTCTGCACCCATAGAAAAGCAACACACCGGAAGGCATGGCTTCTGATTCCTTCGGGATCACTGAAGGGGTGGGTGCAGGAGAGTTGTCATCCTGTGGGGCAAGCTTAGACAGGAGGCGAGAGGAAGCCTGAGGATAAATTCCCGCTCTAACCTCCCCCATCATTACTGGATAGTCACCAGTCTATTGCAATGGCCCATGTGGTCCTGCGGGCCAGAAGATTCACCTGAGACCAGCCATCAGCTGCCCTCAGAACTGTGCGTGGTGAAGGTCAGTATTGCACTTGCTGATGTCTACAGCCCTCTTCCGTCCCCCTGCCTCCCTCTCCACCCCCCTCACTCTTGCAGCCCTGGAATCGCACTCTCCATTCCTGGGATCATGTAAACTTGCGTCTCGCGCTCTGTTTTCTGGAGGACTTCCCAGGAGGTTCAGTGGTAAAGAAGCCACCTGCCAATGCAGGAGACACAGGTTCAATCCTTAGGTTGAGACAATCCCCTGGAGAAGGAAATGGCAACGCACTCCAGTATTTCTGCCTGGGAAATCCCATGGACAGAGAAGCCTGGCGGGCTATAGTCCTTGGGGTCACAAGAGTCAGACTGAACAAATGAGCACGCACACACGCTGTTTTCTGGAAACCAGGGCTATGGCAGATGGTACTAAGTGTGATCCTAGAGAGCAGACCTTCAAGATGGGATTCAGCTGGATTGCCTCCTTCTGTAGACAGTACAGACCCCATTGCTGGTGGAGAATGGAATGGTGATAACCTCTGGTACATGGGGCTTCACAAATAACATTAAATTTTAACCTGTGTTTCATGAGATAAGATACAGGGGGAAGGTGAGGCATAGGAATATGGAGTGGGGGCTTGATCAGTCTGGAGGAAATTATAAGGATTGTGGTAAGAGCCAGCTGCTTTTGATGGACTTGAAAGCCTTGTAAAAATAAAAAGATGGGGGCAGGAGAGCCAACTGACAACTTAGGGCAAGCTTTGAAAACCAGAGGTACCACAACATCTTTAAAGGAGACTCATCTCCTGCTGCCACAGGGCTGAAAACCAGACCCAGGATTTAAGGGAAAGATTTGCAAAGGAAATAAATGCAATCTTACAGGTGTCTTTAATGTCTGGGACAGGTAAAGAATAGGACCTTGATATATAGGACATTTGAGGAGACATGCTTGAAAATCTTGAACCTCAAATTCCTTTTTCTGGTAGAGCTATGGGATTTGATTTGATAATATATATGAGAACTCACAGAGGCTTAAGGGTTCTTCCCACATTGCTCAGTGTTCATTCCCTCATTCATTGATTCATACATCCCCCACTCATTTATTATGAGTTTACAATCACTTTGTTGTTCTGTAGCTAAGTCATGTCTGACTCTTTCCAAGCACTCATTGTACATCTGTTATGCACCAAACAATACCAGGAGGAATACACAAATGAATCAGACACAGTCCTGCCTCCAGGGGAGGTTGGACCGGTCCATCAGTGCCTGGATCATAGGCAGAATGAAGCATAAGAAAAATGCCAACTGGACCTATAGGAACTGAGAGGGAGAAGGAACTTATGAAGGATCAGCAAAAACTCCATGCAAGATTTCTTAACCTTTTTTTTTAATGCCATGTATCACCCAGGAAAGTCTATGGATCCTTCTCAGAATGATGTTTTAAAATGAGGAAAATAAAAATGCATAGGATTAGAAAGAGAACAAACTGTTTTGAAGTATAGACATCAAAATATTCAAATTGAATCTATGAAATAGAAATAATAGATATATAAGGGCTTCTTTATTAACATATTAAATAGTAAGATCTAGTGGTGTTCTTAAAGCAACTATGAGTTCTAAGGAGCTTAAATGATATTTCAAGATATTTGTTACAACAGTAATGTCTGTGATTTCTCTTGATGACCAAGTTCTGGCACTAATAATTCTACTGTGGTTTATTACCTACATTTGTAATAGAAGGAGATGCTGCATTTCAGTTACAAGTTGGTGAAAATAAAGATTTAATTGTTTTTCCCATGCCCTTCAAAACAACAACAACAACATGGATTTATGAGCCCTGTAGATGGAGTGGAATTACAGGTATGTTTTCCCCCTTTTGGAATACTTTTCCAATGATCCTTAATGCTCCCCACCCCACCCGACTCCTTGCAGAATGAAATCTGGTTTCTTAAAGTGAAGTTTAAGGCCCTTTTTGATCTAGTCCCTTCCCACTTCTCTGGCCCCTCTCACAATTTTCCCCAGCACACACTATGTACTCTATGAAAGGAAATTGGTAAGACGTCCCAACACACCTTCACAATGACCCACTCTGGGCCTTTACTCCCACTGGTCTCTCATCCTGAGTACCCTCTCCCCTCCCCAGTCCATGGCCTGCTCAGCCCATCCAGACTGACCCTCTTCCAGGAATCATCCTGCCCTAATCTGAGCACCCCAGTTGTACCTCTCCATGGTCCTGATCCCATTCTGCTTTATCCTAATCTACAACCAAGACTTGTCTCCCAGCTCAAGTGAACACCCCTTGGGAGCAGGGCCCAATAGTGCCTCAGATCTTCCCCAACAGCTTCTCACAGCATGAGGAGCTGTTCAATAGAGGGTGACTGAAGGGACCACTCAGCCTGAGACCACTCCAAAGAGCCCTAAAACGTACTAGGCACCTGGCAAGCTCTGCTCGTGCAATGGGCCTCTTGGCCATTCACTTCTTCATTCACTCAACAAAGGATTACTGCTGCTTACTGAGTACCAGGCTTTGTTCTCAGGAATACAGCGTAAGACCCTGCTGTTATTGGAACTCACATTCTAATGAAGGGAGGAAATAATCAAGCAAAATAAAATCAATAGACTATGGTAAGTCAGCCAGTTATCAAGTGCTCTGGAGACAGGAAAATGGAGAAGGGGGAGAGGAAGTCCCAGGCGCCCTCCTAAACAGAGTAGTTTATTGAGAAGGTGGCAAATATTTGAGCAAAGTACTAAAGGAAGTAAGGGAGGCAACCATTCAGCCACCTGGGGGAGGAGCAGTTCAGACAGAGGAACAATGTAGTCATTTCTCATTGCTATAGAAAAAATAAAAATAGTGGCTTAAAACAACAGAAATTCATTCTCTTATAGTTCTGGAGACATTAAGTCTGAAATGAGTCTTCCAGAACTAAAATCAAGGTGTCAACAGCTGATTCTTTCTGGGGGCTCCAGGGAAGAATCCACTCCCTTCTTCTTCCAGCTGCTGGTAGTGTCAGAATTCCTTGGCATTCCTTGGCTCATGATCTCATCATTGCAGCTTCTCCATTCATCACCACACTGCCTACTCCTCTTCTGTAGCCAAGTCCCCCGCCGCCTCCTTCATGCCAGGAAACATGTGAGGACTTCTCTGGTGGCCCAGTGGTTAAGATTTCACCTTCCAGTGCAGGGTGTGCAGGTTCAACCCCTGGTCAGGGAGCTAAGACCCCACGTACCTTAGGGCCAAAAAACCAAAACATAAAGAAATGGAAACAATATTGTAACAAATTCAATAAAGACTTAAAGAAAAAAGAAAGCATGTGATTACGTTGGACCCACCAAGATAATCCAGGATAATCTCTCCATGTCCCCATCCTTAATGTAATCACACCTGCAAAATCCTTTCTGCCATATAAGGTGATCCTCACCAGGAATTATGACATAGATGTCTTGGGGGGAAGGGGAATTACTCAGCCTACCACAAACAGCAAGTGCAAAGGCCCTGAGGCAGAAGCATACCTGAGGACAGGTGTGGCTAGAGAGGAGAGAATTCAGGGGAGAGCAGTGGGAGACAAGGTGGGAGGTGCAGCAGAGGCCAGAACCAACAGAGCCTTTGTATTGGATGGGGTTAACACTCACTCCTGTGTTAATTCCCCCTCCAAAATTTCAGAGGCATAACAGGATAGAGGCATGTCTCTGCTCACATCCCAGCCTGACATGGGCCCGACTCATCTTTCTAGTGATTCCTGGATCCTGTAGGCCTCAGAGCATTGCTTGGGGTCTTCTGCCTCTAGCTGTCAATGGAAGGAAAGAAACAGTGCAGATTTCTCTAGAAATTTTAAGTCCCAGGCCTGGACAAGGTAGACATCACTTCTGTTTACTCTCCAGTGGCCAGAGCTAGTCACGTTGCCCCAGCCAGATGCAAGGACAAAAAAACAAACAAAGAAACAAGATGAAACAAAAAAACCCTGGCCTTCCTTTGTGCAGGAGGAAAATGAAATTGTTTGGTAACCAGGTAGCTTTTCATTTGCCACAGCAAAGACATTACAAGAATTTTGGCTTTTTACAATAGCCAAGACATTTCCATGTGTCTTGGAACCTAAGTGTCCACCTACAGAGGAACAGGTAATGAAGATGTGATATATATATATATACATATATATAATGGAATATATATATATATATATATATATACTGGAATACAGCCATAAAAAAGAATGAAATAATGCCATTTGCAACAACATGGATGGACCTAGAGATTAGCATATTAAGTAAAGTAAGTCAGATAGAGAAAGACAAATATTTTATATCACTTATAAGTGGAATATTTAAAAAAATACAAATGAACCTATTTACAAAACAGAAATAGACTCACAGACATAGAAAACAAACTTATTATTACCAAAGGCGATGGTAAGAGAGGAGGAATAGATTAGGAACTTGGTATTAACTTATACACACTACAGTATAAAAAATAGGTAAACAACAAGGACCTACTGTAGACCACAGGAAAATATATTCAATATCTTATAATAACCTTTATGGAAAAAAAGACTTCCCTCGTAGTGCAGTCAGTAAAGAATCTTCCTGCAACGCAGGAGATCTGGGTTCGATCCCTGGGTCGGGATGATTCCCTGGAGAAGGAAATGGAAACACATTCCAGTATTCTTTCTTGGAGAATCCCATGGACAGAGGAGCCTGGCAGGCACCCCAGTCCATGGGGTCACAAGAGTTGGACATGACTTACAAAGCATCACTAACAAAGCTAGTGGAGGTGATGGAATTCCAGTTCAGCTATTTCAAATCCTAAAAGATGATGCTGTGAAAATGCTGCACTCAATATGTCAGCAAATTTGGAAAACTCATCAATGGCCACAGGACTGGAAAAGGTCAGTTTTCATTCCAATCCCAAAGAAAGTCAATGCCAAAGAATGCTCAAACTACTGCAAAATTGCATTCATCTCACACACTAGTAAAGTAATGCTCAAAATCCTCCAAGCCAGGCTATAATAATACATGAACTGAGAACTTCTAGATGTTCAAGCTGGATTTAGAAAAGACAGAGGAACCAAAGATCAAATTGCCAACATCCGGTGGATCATTGAAAAAGTAAGAGAGTTCCAGAAAAACATCTGCTTCTGCTTCATTGACTAGACTAAACCCTTTGACTACGTGGATCACAACAAACTGTGGAAAACTCTTCAAGAGATAGGAATACTAGACCACCTGATCTGCCTCCTGAGAAATCTGTATGCAGGTCAGGAAGCAACAGTTAGAATCAGACATGGAACAAAGAACCAGTTCCATATTGGGAAAGGAGTACATCAAGGCTGTATATAGTCACCCTGTTTATTTAACTTATATGCAGAGTACATCATGCAAAATGCAGGGCTAGATGAAGCACAAGCTGGAATCAACATTTCCGGGACAAATAGCAATAACCTCAGATATACAGATGACACAACCCCTATGGCAGAAAGCAAAGAGGCACAAAAGAGCCTCTTGATGAAAGTGAAAGAGGAACGAAAAAGCTGGCTTAAAACTCAACATTCAGAAAACTAAGATCATGGCATCTGGTCCCATCACTTCGTGACAAATAGATGGGGAAACAATGGAAACAGTGACAGACTTTATTTTCTTGGGCTCCAAGATCACTGCAGCCATGGTGACTGCACCCATGAAATTAAAAGGCGCTTGCTCCTTGGAAGAAAAGCTATGACCAACCTAGACAGCATATTAAAAAGCAGAGACATTACTTTGAAATAATCCTGAACATGCATTTGAAGGACTGATGCTGAAGCTGAAGCTCCAATACTTTGGCCACCTGATGCGAAGAACTGACTCATTTGAAAAGACCCTTATGCTGGGAAAGATTGAAGGCAGGAGGAGAAGGGGATGACAGAGAATGAGATGATTGGATGACATCACTGACTCAGTGGACATGAGAATTCATGATGGACAGGGAAGCCTGGCATGCTGCAGTCCATGGGATTTCAGAGAGTCAGACACGACTGAGTGACTGAATTGAACTGAACTGATGGGAAGAAAACCTGAAAGAGAATATAGGTATATACATAACCAAATCACTTTGCTGTACATTTGAAGCTAACAAGCATTTTAAATTAACTATACATCAAAAAAAATTTAATATAAAGAATTTTGACTTTTACTTGAAATAGGAAACACAGAAAATGTTGAATAGAATGGTGACATGATTTAACTTTTAAAAAAAGTTTTTAAAATACTCACACACTCATAGAAATGTTCCGTATCTTCAACACAGTGACAGTAAACTTGATGTCTACATCTGTCCAAACTCGTTGGATTGTATGTTAAAGTGAATGACTTTTATTATATGCAAATTAAACTGTGATAGAGATGATTTTTTTAAGAAAAGGATCACATAGATGATTTTGAGAATAAAATATGGCATGAAGGTACAAGAATAAAAACAGAGAGACTGGTTGTCAGGCTACTGCAATAATCTTAACCCAGGAGGTAGCTGTAGAGGTAGCAAGAAATTGAGTTTGCAGTGTGGTTTTCAGGTAGAAACAAACAGAATTTGCTGACCTAACAGACACAGCAAAGGGAGATAAGACATAGTCCCTAGACTCAGGCTTCTTGGGGTTGAATCATGGCCCTACTATTTAGTGGTGATCTTGGACAAGTAACTTAATATCTCTAAGCCTTAGTTTCTTCCTCTGCAAAATGGAAATGATAATAGAAATGCCTTCACAGGATTTGGCAAGGTTATAATGAGATAATATATGAAAAATACTAGGCACAAGGCCTGGTATAAAGTACTTGATACATTGCAAAAGAGACAGTAACCAGCCCTGGACTGACTGTGCCACAAGCCAGATCCTTACCTCATGGTGTGATAACTGAAGGGCTGGAGCTCTGTAGCACCAGGCTGGAGTGACCAGAGGCGTCACTGCCCACAACTTGGAAGTCAGAGCTCCCAGTTCAGACCCCACAACAATGGCATCTCCGGAGAGATTCAGACCCCTTGGCAGAGGCATAATTCAGATGAGGCACCCCCCAACCCCAGCAATGAGGGCCAAAGTACTTCCTTGTAGGGAAGGTACAATTTAACAACAAATTGTTAAAGGTTAAAAAAAAAATCCTTTAAGAGATGGCAGGAATCTGTCACTTTGATTGCTCAGGCAAGACCCTCCCTTTTTTCTCAGCAATCCCTCTATTCTCCAGAAGTGGTTAAGAAGAGGCAACAGTTAGCATTCTCTGAGCAGCTGCTAGGCTCCAGGCCCTAAATAATGTCCTTGCCCCAAACTTGCAGCCTCGAAAGCCCCCCATGAGAAATATCATCATTCCCATTATCTGGCTAGGAAGCCACAGTTCAGAGAGGGTAGGTGACTTGCCTGAGATCACACAGCTGGTAGACTGTAAGGGTGGGATTTGCCATATTACGAGGAGTAGTAACTTATCCAACATGAGGAAGTAAATGGCAGGGGTTACAGGGGTTGGGGGCATAGACCTTGGAGCCACTGTGTAGCCCGGCTCCATCTCTTACCAGCTGCACAAACCTGTGTGAGCTTCTTACTCTCCCTGGGTCTCAGTAGCCTCGTGTGTAAAATGGGAATAATAATAACATTGGTATCCTCTTTCTAAGACTGTTTTGTGAGGATGAAAGGAGTCAATACATAAAGAGCTTGGAAGGGTGCCCGGTACAAGGCAAGAATTTTGGAAGGGTTAACTCATTATTATTCCTTATCAAAGGCCCTGGTACCAGTGCTCAGCCCAGCTCGGTGACTAAAGGGATAAGAAGAGAATCATGAAGTTTCTAATTGAAAGAACTTAGAACAGGGGTTGGCAAATCATGACCCGAAAGAGCCCTCCACCTCTTTTTGTGAATTAAGTTTTCTTGGGACACAGACACACAAAGACACAGTGTCTTTGGCTGTATCTGCTCTACAACAGTAGACTTGAGTCATTGGGAACCTAAAGGAGTTACTTTTTTGGTCCTTTACAGAAAAAGTGTGCTGACCCACCTAAAGAGAGTGAGGATAATTTCTTATCATCTAAATCATCTCCACAATTGGTCTTGATTGAACATCCCCAAGAATGGGACATTCTCCCCCTCCAGAGGCAGCCCAGCCATTTTTCAGATAACTCTAATCTTTAGAAGATTCTTCCTTAAATTGATGTAACCCATCTCCCTGTAACTAAAATCAGAGACCCTCCCAAGGCCAGCCTCTCACGGAGAAAGCAAGTTGCCTGCCCAAAGCACACAGTCCCTGGCATAAAAGCCAGGATCCCAGATCACTTCTTCTCCTGTTGTGTCTCGCCTACAAGACTATAGCTTCCTCCCATCAAAGTTGAGTTCTGAGTCCCTTTTTTTTTTTTTTTTAAAGTATGTTTGATCCACTCTATTTCTCAAGACAGAGAAGTAATTAATATACTTAAGGAAAAACTTTTACTTTCCAAAATGATTTTAACCTTACAGTTTCAGTACTATTGGAGTAAAACTTCTGCTATTGACAAAGCTCATCTCTAAAGAATGACTCATTAAAAAAAAATAAAATAAAAGACATTCTCTAAAAAGGTAACTGGAGAAGACAGATAGATAAAATAACTAAGAGCTGGAGTTAAGGGGTCATACAGGCCTGGCTTACAATCACACAGTAAACATGAGATTATGAGTCATCATCTTCTGCAAGCCTCAGTTTTATCATCTGTAAATAGGGACCACAAAAGAGCCAATATCATAAGACTATTGTGAAAGTAAGGCTATATAACACATGCAAAGCATTTAGCTCAGTCCTGGCACTATACATCCGCTCGATAAATATTTCTATTATTACAACTGAAAAATGTATTTTATGGCTTTCTCTTTCTACTATGCCTCCTTTCTTTCTACTTTCCTTCCTTTTCCCAAGTTGGCATAAAAATTATTTTTCGTTTCCTCACCTCCAATTAGATATTGATTAGAGTATCTGATTGAGAATGAGCACTTAATAAAAGTAAATAAGTTCTGACATTTTATTTTTATTCTTGAATAAAAATGCTCACCATCCTCCTGAAAATGAGCCGTCACATTTTATTTAACAGCAGAAAAGATTTGTACATTTGGCCCTGCAGGAGCTGAGGAATCTATTTTCATTATAACAAACATTGATTTTGCATTAAAAAGTCTCATTATTTGAGATAATGACTGCTGGGCTCCTTAGTTATTCTTTTGGTTCCTAAATCATTAAAACTCTAACGTTTAAAGAGCAAGTAGGACTAGGGTGGCTTCCAAATTATTGCCAATGAGTTGTTCCCTCTGTGCCCCAGCCATGGAGGAGATGCAAGACCAGGAGAGACACTGAATCATGCAAGGCCAAGTCCACCTCTTCCTCTTGCCATTCCAGAATTCCAAAGTCCAAATTAGGCTTGGTTCCTTCAGAACCTGCTTAGAAAATAAAAAGAGAAACAAACAAACCAAAAAACAGAACAAAAAAACCTTTGGTCTCGGTGTTCATGTTCATTCAGCTCTTTGAACAAATCCAGAGGCTAAAGGAGCTGGGAAGAAGAGAGGAAGTCGCACCCAACTCCAGGACACAGAGTTGGATGGCATATTGGGTGTCCACAGTGGTGGCAGAGAGATGTGGGAGGTCAACCTTCTACCACCAGCAGGATAAATTATTGACACCGGGAAGATTCCCTAGTGGATGGTTTTCCATGGTTATATTCTCTGATCCTGGGCATTTATGCTGCAGGAGACCCAGCTGGACATCTCATTGGCAAGCCACATGTGCTACAACTGAGTTTTGTAGAATTTCAACCACATACACCGATTTGGATAATGTATTCTTTCAGAAGCCAGGGCTGAGCTTTAAACAAAGCATAATCCTGCCTGCATATCAATTTCCCCAGGACTGTGAGGAGGGAAAGGAAAAAAACTCAGAAACCCGATGCTTGGAGCAGCAGCATTTCCATCCGGGGCTGAGCAGTGGGGACGTCCAGCAGGATTCAGTCTGCAGGTTCATTAACTGGAGCACAAGGAAGGAAGGGTAGGGGGAAGGTGGGGGGCACATCATAAAATATGAAAGGACTTCCCTGGAAATTGGCATCAATGTGATTTATTCAATCCAGACCCAAGCTCAACTATTTGAAAATAATTGAATAGTTGATACCCACTGCCACTTGTAAGTGACGGGAACAAGGGCTGGGGGTATAATGAAGGGAGATGCTGGGAGGAATTTAAGAAGTCCCAGATCTCAGCCTGCCCAGTATTCTGGAAGAGGAAAAAGAACCCTCCCTGGACCCACCCTAATCACCAATCACTTTTTGCGGGAAGCTCTTTCTTATTCTATTCCTGTCTGCCCAGAAACAGGTTTCTGTAGAGTGATCACCACTGTATGTAAACAATTTTACATCCTACCACTTGTATTTGACATTTTGTTGTAAGCATTTTCTCTTTGCAAAAATTGTTGGCTTTTAAAACATTATATAAGCCCTATGTGCCCATGGAAACACATTAAAACAATACAGAAATACACTATAGAAATAGAAATAAATGATAAATTTATTTTTAATCAATTATAGAAAGGGAACATTTCCCCCACACATAGACACCTATCCTCTAAGACTGACATTATTAGTAGTTTAAGGCCTCGGTGGGGAAGGGATAAATTAGGAGTTTGTGACTAATAGATATACACTGCTATGTATAAAATAGATAAACAACGAGGACCTACTGTATAGCACAGGGAACTGTATTCTATATCTTGTAATAGCTTATAATGGAAAAGAATATGAAAAAGAATATATATATATATATATATATCACTTTTCTCTACACCTGAAATTAACACAACATCGTAAAGCAACTATGTGTCAATTAAATAAATAAGAAGGGGACAAAGTTTAAGGCTTGTCCTTCCAGCTAGTTTTCTATATCTATAAATGCACATACATACATGTATATATGTACACTTTAGAACTTCTTTACAGGAAAATATATATAAATTCTGTTCACAGCTCTTTCATGGAACAACGTTGTGGATATTTCCAAGACAGCGCATCTAGAGAGCCGCTTCTATCTTTTCATCCACTGTGTACATCTCATTGCTTATTTTACTTATTGCTGCATTGCCAGGCAATTAGGGTATTTCCAATGTTTATGACAAGCAGTGCTACAGTGTCACCGTACATATATATTCATACATCTGTGCAAATGTTTCTGTAGAGTTGATTCCCAGAAAGGAGAGTGCAGGATCTTAGCATGTGACCTACAAGCTTTCTCCATATTGTTTCACGCATCCCAATTATCACTTTTAATATCTGCAGAACCACCTTTTGAATCCAACTTAGCCAACTTGCATAGCAGGGGAAAAAAAATAAATCTATTTAAAGCTATCCTCTGTCTGCAAGTGCCTCCAAGGAGTACAAGGAAACTAGTGTGGGGAGCCTGTTAGAGTGTAAAATATGAAACCCCTCCCCCACCAGGGCACAGTCTGGAAATATCAATAGATTGTGAAGCCAAGAGAGAGTTGAACTGTGCATGGAATTTAGAGTCTCCCAGAATATCTGGGAGAGATGGGAATGTTCTGGGAAGAGAAGAATGCCAACAACATGGCCGAAAACTGGGGGTCCTTTCCCTTACACAGTGCGGTTTGCATTGAGCTGTCGTCAGTGGTATGCTGGCAGAGGGTCAACACGAACTGATTTGTTTGCTGATTTCCAAGTTGTAGATACTCTTTCCAAGGTGCAGGCTGACTCCAGGGCAAAAATAATTGCCCCAGACTGTCCTGTGAACCATGACTAGATGTCTGCTTCACTTATCAGCCCTGGGGCAATGGGACTCTCCAGGAGCAGAGGCGTCAGACAGGTTCCACCTTGGAGTGAAGCAGTCAGCAAGTGAGGATGGGTTCTGCAGGGTCCAGGGCTAGGTTCAGAAGCCAACTGCAGCGTAGACTGAAAGGATAAAAAGCTCCCCTCAGGAGTCCATGGGAAAGCTTCGGGGGGCCTCATGATGGGAAAGGGGTTTGTGAAAGAATGATCCCAGAAGGCTGAAGGACATGGGGACCCTGGTGCCTCATTTTGGGTTGCTTCCTACCCCCCTGCTGTGTCAACTAATCCTGGGTGAGCATCTTTAGCAAGCAGTCAAGACCCTACAAGCTAATCCTCACCCCTTTTCCACCATAGCCCTTCCTCTCCCTACTGACACACCCCCTGCTCTTTGCACCCCGCTCCTTACCAGTCCCAAACGATCACCACACCCTCCTGACTCCCCACCTTGGCCCAGCCCTGCCCTTCTCCTGAGGCTCTTGCTGTCCACCTAATCTGTCACAGGCATGTCCACTCCTCAAGGTCAGAGTCACACACTCCCTTTTCAAACAAGACTGCAGGTGGAATGTGTCTCCTCCTCCCCCAAAGCCCCAGAATGTTTTGTGTAAGTGGCTTCCATAGACAAAACCCCTTGTCTCCCCCACAGGCTGGAGAGCATCCTGGAGGAGACAGGATGAAATCACACCTCTGTCCTCAGCATGGCCCTACAGTTCCCACAGAGCCAGCACTGATCTGGAGTCACCAACTATGAAGCCTCTCGAACCCTCTGAGTTTTACCCCAGCCTCTGACGACATCCACGTGATGGTCACCTGAAAGGTAAAAAAGAACCATCCTTATTATACAGGTGGGGAAACCAAGGCTCGAAGAGATTTGGGGCCTCGTTCGATATGCCAGGGACAAATCTTGGGCTCAGTTCTTCTGACTATAAGCACCACCTCACTTCTACTCACTTCTACTGTCAGAGGAAGGAAGAATCTACAACATGATCCAGCCCAGGTGCTCCTACCTGGGGCCTTGGAGTCCTGGGGATCTGCACAATGATTTCAAGGAGACCCCAGGTGGCCCAGTGCTAAAGAATCTGCCTGCCAGTGCAGAGGATGAGGGTTCCATCCCTGGGTTGGGAAGATCCCCTGGAGAAGGAAATGGTAACCCACTCCAGTATTCTTGCCTGGAAAATCCCATGAACAGAAGAGCCTGGTGGTCTACAGTCCATGGGGTCACAAAGAGTCAAACTCAACTGAGCTCACACTCAGACCAGACCTCATGTCCATTTGCACACAAAGGGGGAGGAGGAAATCCTTGCCTCTTTTTGTTTGTCTGCTTACTTGCTTTTTTTTTTTTTTTTTTTTTTTTGGTTTTGGGGGGAGTTGTTTGAATTAAATGAGGAACCACTGAGGACTCCATCTTCTCACTTTACAGATGAAAAAGCTGAGGCTCAAAGAGGAACAGTGACCTGGCCAAAGACACACAGTGAGCGTGGAGGCTCTATACTGTGTCAACCTAGCAAAGCTGGAGCTGCCTTTCCCAGAATTCCTTCCCCTTCATGGCTCTGGGTTGGGGGCAGCCACAGAGAAATCTGCATGAGATCTGGAGGGTGGAAGTGCAACAGCAGCCACTATTGCAACTCAACCTGTGTGAGACCACAGGCATTGCTGCAGCCACCCCACCTGCTGGCTTGCCTGGCTGCCTTGGGCCACCCAGCCAGACCTGTGCAACTCAGACTCCACTGGATTTCCTCCTTCAGCTTCCCCGAGCTCTGGGCCAGGTTTGTGTGCAACGTGATGATGAAGCCGGCCAGTTCTGCAGATCACCCATATCATCCACTGGAGGGCTGGAGGCAGCAGGAGATTACCCAGGTTCCAGTGACAGACAGATGTGGGTCCCAGTGTTCCACCTGGTGGGTTCTAAGTTATCCTTCCAGGCTTTACTTTGTCCTTGCTCACTTCCTCTTCCTGCCGTCTTCTCTTCCTGATTGCCAGCCCTACCGACCTCCAGACACGTGTGTCCAGACTAACATCACTGCCCACCAGCTGCCATGATCACAAAAGTCTTCATTCCCAGCAGAGAGTCCTCAGATCATCCCCAGTGGGTCTTTTACTCTGATGGACCCCTAGCACACAGAGAACCCACTGCAGTGGAGAACCTGGGTTCCTGCCCCTGCTCCTGGCTTCTCTCACGAGCTGGAAAAGTGGTCTGAGCCCCAGACTCCAGGCCGGGCCCATCAAGATCACTGCTCCATCTACAACTCTCGAGGCTTTTTCCCCAGGCCAGCGGCTGAGGGAGACACTTACGTCTGGCCAGTGCCCCAGACCACGTGCTTTGCTCCTGCCAGGCTCCAGGGCTGCCCAGTCCTGCAACTCTCCTTGTAAGGCCCTCAGAGGACTGGATGGGAGTTGGGGGAAGATGCCTTGTCTTGGCTTCACATCCTCCCCCAACTCAGTCAGGGCCTTTGAAGGCTATTTATTTCTCCTGGTCCCCAGGCCCACAACCTCCGAGCAGCTTCGGATGACTGCTGTCCCCAGGGCTCTATTAATCAGAGAGTAAAGATGTCACACTACCAGCTTGGCCATTGCCCAAGCAAGCCCTGGGCTGGTCCTTCCTCGCAGTCACCGCCTCCTGCAAGCTGAGCTGGGACTTATTACTGCTCCCCACATCCTGGACTCCCACCATCTGTAGCAGGACAGAATTTCTCCACAGCGTGGCACTGAGCTAGCGATTTCAGGTCAGCTGTTCTCTCCTTTCTTCATCAGTCCCTCCTTCTGTAGGAAGGTCTCTGGTAGCCCAGGGGACTCTCCTTTTTCAGAAGCTGTTTCTGAGGGGAAAGGGCATTAGTGAAGCTAGGGAAATAAATGCATCTGGATTCAAGCTTTTCCATTGGCACTTACTAGCTATGTGACCTTGGAGAAGTCATATAACCTCTCTGAGCCTTAGATGGCTTGTCCATAAAGTAGGAATGTTGTGAGGATTAAATAAGGTACTGCTTGGACAGCACAAAGGTCAGGCTATGGCACATGACATACTCTGTAAATGAAAGCCATTATTGTTACTATTATTGCTATTGTTTTTTTTAAATCATCATAGTCACTAAACTGTGTTCTCCATGAGGATGGTAACTGTGGTCCGATGTGTTCTCACCAGTGCCTAGAAACGCAGTGTTGAATGAATGAATAGATGTTGATTGGCCAGCCTCAGTGTATGCCACAGATAAAGCACCTAGGACTAAAGAACATTTAGAGATTTCAGTAGGTAAGTTTCTACTAGAGCCACTTGGGTTGTCTAACTATCTGGGCTGCATCCTCTTTGAGTTTTTTCTTTGACCACTTGCTGACTCCCAAACCACGAGTGGAGACTGCACTGGAATTCCCCCAAAAGAGTAGAAATCCTGCCCCTGCCAGGGGCACAGATCCCAGCCACACGTCCTGGTGTGGCACCCACAATTAGGGCAGCTCTGACCCAGAGCACAGCTCTGCTTCACAGCAGAATGCAGAGTCCAGTCCAAGTAAAAGGCAGACCCTATTAACATCCGCCATCTAATAGATGAGAACACTGAGGTACAGAAGTAACTTGCCCAAAGTCATATAGCTAGCACTAAAAATAGGATTCAAACCCACCTATTGCCTCTCGGATACGTATTATAAACAGATCTCACATACTCTGTAAGGTAGCTATGAATATCTTCAAATACAGATACAGAAACAGGCTCAGAGAGGGCTAGTAACTTGACCAAAGCCACACAGCTAACCCAGTGAATTTACATCCTATGTAAAAAGATGCAAAGGTAAAACCTGCAGAGTCCAAATTTCTCTTGAAATCCCCTGAGTGGTGGACGTAGTTTTCTTCTTATATAGCCCGGTGCTGTGATTTTTACACAAATACGCTCAAGTTTGAGAACAAACGAGCTGGGCTGAAGGAAGGACCAGAAGGGAAGTCTGTGTGTGAAGATGTCAGGACATCAAATCATTAAACCGTTTAGCCACTTAGATAATCATTAGGCCCCTGGCCCAAATGAGGCAAGGAAGAGGATTCCAAGCATTCCTGCCAGATTCACTCAATTGCAATTTAATGCTGGTGCCCTTTGGTGTTAATACATATGAACAGACTTCACTGAGGAACTATTTAATGAGTAACATATATAAAAAGCACCTTGCCTTTCCAAATGAGTGTTTATTAATATTTTGTGGCCTCCACTGGCCAGCAATCGCTGTCAGGACCTTAAGGGTTGGGCTTCCGGTTCCTTACCATATAGGGGAGGGGTGCAGTGGGGCAACTTGAAGCTGAATGTGACTCCTCTGGACAGCTGACTCCAGGACCCAGGATATCTGTGTGCTGCACATAGACCCTGTGCTAGAAAAAAAATCTACTTTAGCCATGGAGATAAAACCTGGTGATGACCTGAGTCAGAATTGGGCTTCTCTGGTAGCTCAGAGGGTACAGAATCTGCCTGCAATGCATGAGACCTGGGTTCGAGCCCTGGGTTGGGACGATCCCCTGGAGAAGGGAACGGCTACCCACTCCAGTGTTCTTGCCTAGAGAAATCCATGGACAGAGGAGCCTGACAAGCTACAGTCCATGGGATCACAAAGAGTTGGACACAACTGAGCGACTTTCACTGAAGCAGAATAGTTGATTCTAGAATCTCATGACACTTCTGCTCATCAGGGACCTAGAACCAGGGAAGGTCTTCACAGAAAGGCAGCAGATACAAGGAGAAGAGGTTAGAAGAGGATGAGTTGGTTGGATAGCATCAGCAACTCAATAAACATGAATCTGAGCAAACTCTGGGAGGTAGTGAAGGACAGGGAAGCCTAGCACGATGCAGACCATGGGGGCGCAAAGAGTCAGACACGACTTAGCAACTGAACAACAATGAACAACAGCACTTCATGGAGTGACAGTGTTCACCAACGCATGTGATCACTTCCCTTTTTCTCCAGGGAGGGAGACTGAGGCCCAGAGGCTGCAGGGCTCCCCACACCACAGAAGATCAACAGTGAAAGACCTCAGATGTCACTCCCAGCGAGGTGTCCTTCATGCCTCAGAACTCTGCCTTCTGGTTCACAGGACATCTGCAGCTGGATTTGATCTGGGGTCATCTATGTGGATGCACAGGGCTCTGTGGGAGCTGGCTCCCCAGGGGAACAGGGCGATGAAGGAGAAAAGGATGAGGATGGCCTAGAGGCTGTAGACACACTGGAGGGGATGGGATGGTCTGAGCCCTCTGAGCCCAGGAAACTGATCCCACAAGTGACGCCCCAAGAGGCAGTTTCCTGCAGTGACATAAAGTTGAACAGGAGACCACCTGAGGCCACCGCACCTTCCTCTAGCCTTGCCTTTGTTCTGCATGCATCCCACATTCTATGACTAGCTCCGGAACAGCCTGACAGGGTTGGAAAGCGGTGATGAGTGATGGTCTTCCTTTCTAAGGGCATTTCTTCTACCTCATTTCATTTCCTCCACACCACCACCCGAGTTGGTAACTCGTGATTGCATTTTACAGATGGAGTACCAAGCTCAACGTGGGGCAGCTTGCATACAACCCTCTGTGTCCACTCAGTGGCCCAGCTGAGATTCCAGCCCCATCTTGCCAGAGCAGAAGTGAACTCAGTAAGGCATGGTATCCCATGTGGCTGCAGGGATGGTCCTCCTCGGGCAAGCAGCTAGACGGATGGCAAGGTCCCCCCTGATGGCGAGTTCCCCCAATCCTGTAACCCCCCTCCCCGCCAGGCCTCATGCCCGCTGCTCCGGATGCAGGCGCTAATTTACACTTGTTTAACTACAGCTGCCGCCCTCCTGCCTTGTGTCTCCCCACCATTTATTGCGCTTTCCAAAGCCCTGCCCGGCACTCAGGGGCATTTCCTGCCTGCGCTAATGGAGGAGAATAGACGCATTATATGTGAATAATGGATTATGATGATACAATTTGGGTCTCTTAGCTCTCACCGAGCCTAGGCTGGCCTTGCATTATTGATAACTTACACACACCTTCCCGAGCGTGTTTATGTAAATATTTAATAGGGAAAGCAAGTTAACCCATTGGTTTCAACCATTCCAGAGCGTTCCAGGAAGTAAAGGCTGTGAGGGCAATGGCAGGAGGAGATGATGAGTCAGGTCCCTTTGGAAAAGCCAGAAAGTTCCCAAGATGCTTGCTTAGTCACAAGAACTGTGTGGCCTCAAAGATCATGGCATCCCAAGAACTGAGCGAGAAGGGTAGGTACGCCTCACTGTGGGAAGACCCAGTTGGGGTCAAGAAGACCCGTGGCTAGCAGAGCACACTCGAGAAGGTTGGGGGCAGGCAGGTTCAGACTATTGGAATGCGGCAGTGGAGAGTCTCCCTGTTGAATAAACAGGACCATTGCTTACCATTTTCCATGGCTGATTTCCTGTTCTCTCACAGGGCTTCCACTTTTCACACTCCATTTCCTGCTGGAAGACGATGCTCAAGAGAGGCTGCCTGGGTTGCAGTCTGGGCTCCTCCACTACCAGCTGGATGGAGAGTTACTCCATGTCTCTGGGAACCAGGTGTCACATCTGTAAAATGGGGAGGTAATGTACTTATCTCATAGGCACTCACAGGTTGCCATGAGAATCCAATGAGATAAGGTATCTGAAGTGGTGTGGTGCCCAGGACACAGGAAGGGCCCGGTGCTAACCTGTGACCATCTACAGAGATTTAGGATTCACATGCTTTCACATAGGTCTTAGAATAAATGACATGGTTAGCACCGGAAGGGCCCGGTGCTAACCTGTGACCATCTACAGAGATTTAGGATTCACATGCTTTCACATAGGTCTTAGAATAATTGGCAGTGTTCCTTAGTAGTATGGAAAATAGCTATGCCTCTCAGACGCACTGAAATATTGCCATTATTTTGCTAACATTGTTTCTGGCAAGGAGGCCACTTTCTCCCCTCTAGGAAGTCGTGAGAGTGGGCATGTGCCCCATCTGCTAATGCAGAGGGTGCAGGAGACCTCCCTCTCCACCCCCACCACCAGCACCCTGGCCTTGGGCATCTCCCCACTTGGGGTTCATCTCCCCCAAACCCTCTTCTCAGGTTGCCATTGACAACCTGCCATTCTCCAAGCTCACTTCCCCGAACTGCCAGGTCTTCACACACGCTGCCTCCTCTACCTGAATTCCCTTCTCTGCAGCATGTGGCTTAGTCTCACCTCCTCCATAGAGCCTTCCCTGCCTCGTGACTGAGCTCATCTTATAACTGAAATCTGGTGTGTCCTTCTGCCCACCCAGCAGACTTGCGGGCCCAAGGTCCCTGGAGGCAGGGCTATGACAAAGCACTCCTACGGTCATCAGCTCCGCCACACGGGGTCCCAGGCTGGGTGCCATGAGAAGGCGGCTGTGCGCTAAAAGGTAATAGTCTGTGCTCCTGAGGGAAGAGACAGACTGTAACACCAAGGACAAGAAACTCTAGTGTACAAGATGGTAAGCATGATGGAGGAGGGCCAGGGCAATAAGGAATACTGGGAGTGTATTTCTAAGTAGGATGGTCAAGGTCAGCCTCCCTAAGCAAAGGTCTGAGGGGAGTGAGGGAGTGAGCCATGGATATCTGGAAGAAGAGGGAACAGCCAGGACAAAGACCCTGATGGGAGGGTGCAGGAGTTCAAGGAAAAACTAGGTGGGTGTGGCTGCCACAGATGGAGGAAGGGCTCCTCAAAGGGAAGGTTCTGATCCTGTAGAGCCTGGTGACCTTGGTCAAGGCTTTTCCTCCTGATTTATGGGATGGGGCAAAACCAGAGGATTCAAAGCAGAGGAGTGATGGGATCTGACTTTATTTTAGGAGGGATCAGGGGGAGCATAGAGCAGAGAGGGCAAGTACCAGAACCTGGACACCCATTCAGTTCAGTTCAGTTCAGTTCAGTCACTCAGCCATGTCTGACTCTTTGTGACCCCGTGAACTGCTGCACGCTAGGCCTCCCTGTCCATCACCAAATGCCAGAGTCCACCCAAACCCATGTCTATTGAGTTGGTGATGCCATCCAACTATCTCATCCTCTGTCGCCCCCTTCTCCTCCTGCCCTCAATCTTTCCCAGCATCAGGGTCTTTTCAAATGAGTCAGCTTTTTGCATCAGGTGGCCAAAGTATTGGAGTTTCAGCTTCAACATCAATCCTTCCAATGAAAACCCACGACTGATCTCCTTTAGGATTGACTGGTTGGATCTCCTTGCAGTCCAAGGAACTCTCAAGAGTCTTCTTCAACACCACAGTTCAAAAGCATCAATTCTTCCGCACTCAGCTTTCTTTATAGTCCATCTCTCACATCCATACCTGACCACTGGAAAACCCATAGCCTTGACTAGACAGACCTTTGCTGACGAAGTAATGTCTCTGCTTTTTAATATGCTGTCTAGGTTGGTCACAACTTTCCTTCCAAGGAGTAAGCATCTTTTAATTTCATGGCTGCAGTCACCATCTGCAGTGATTTTGGAGCCCAGAAAAATAAAATAAGCCACTGTTTCCACTGTTTCCCCATCTATGTGCCATGAAGTGATGGGATCGGATGCCATGATTTTAGTTTTCTGAATGTTGAGCTTTAAGCCAACTTATTCACTCTCCTCTTTCACTTTCATCAAGAGGCTCTTTAGTTCTTCTTCACTTTCTGCAATAAGGGTGGTGTCATCTGCATATCTGAGGTTATTGATATTTCTCCCGGCAATCTTGATTCCAGCTTGTGCTTCCTCCATCCCAGCATTTCTCATGATGTACTCTGCATAGAAGTTAAATAAGCAGGGACAATATACAGCCCTGACATACTCTTTTTCCTATTTGCAACCAGTCTGTTGTTCCATGTCCAGTTCTAACTGTTGGTTCCTAACCTGCATACAGGTTTCTCAACAGGCAGGTCAGGTGGTCTGGTATTCCCACCTCCGTCAGAATTTTCCACAGTTTATTGTGATCCACACAGTCAAAGGCTTTGGCATAGTCAATAAAGCAGAAATAGATGTTTTTCTGGAACTCTCTTGCTTTCTCGATAATCCAGCGGTTGTTGGCAATTTGATCTCTTGTTCCTCTGCCTTTTCTAAATCCAGCTTGAACATTTGGAAGTTCACGGTTCATGTATTGCTGAAGCCTGGCTTGGAGAATTTTGAGCATCACTTTACTAGCGTGTGAGATGAGTGCAATTGTGCGGTAGTTTGAGCATTCTTTGGGATTGCCTTTCTTTGGGATTGGAATGAAAACTGACCTTTTCCAGTCCTGTGGCCACTGCTGAGTTTTCCAAATTTGCTGGCATATGGAGTGCAGCACTTTCACAGCATTATCTTTCAGGATTTGAAATAGCTCAACTGGGATTCCATCACCTCCACTAGCCTTGTTTGTGGTGATGCTTTCTAAGGCCCACTTGACTTCACATTTCAGGATGTCTGGCTCTAGGTGAGTGCTCACACCATCATGATTATCTAGGTTGTGAACATCTTATTTGTACAGTTCTGTGTGTTCTTGCCACCCCTTCTTAATATCTTCTGCTTCTGTTAGGTCCCTACTATTTCTGTCCTTTATTGAGCCCATCTTTGCCTGAAATGTTCCCTTGGTATCTCTGATTTTCTTGAAGAGATCTCTAGTCTTTCCCATTCTGTTGTTTTCCTCTATTTCTTTGCATTGACCTCTGAGGAAGGCTTTCTTATCTCTCCTTGCTATCCTTTGGAACTCTGCATTCAAATGGGAATATCTTTCCTTTTCTCCTTTGCTTTTCACTTCCCTCCTTTTCACAGCTATTTGTAAGGCCTCCTCAGACAGCCATTTTGCTTTTTTGTATTTCTTTTTCTTGGGGATGATCTTGATTCCTGTCTCCTCTACAATGTCACAAACCTCCATCCATAGTTCATCAGGCACTCGGTCTATCAGATCTAGTCCCTTAAATCTATTTCTCACTTCCACTGTATAGCCTTAAGAGATTTGATTTAGGTCATACCTGAACCCATTAAGAGATTGTAAAAATTCAGGTAAGACAAAATGATGCCTGGTCTTAGGATGGGGTGGGGCTGGAGTGGAGGTGAAAGAGGGCCAGATGTTTGGGTTCTAACAGAGGTGGAAGATGAGGCTGATCAAATGTTTAAACATTTGATGTAAAAGAGAGAGCAGAATCAAGGACAAGTCCAGGCATCATCACTGACTGGAAGGATAGAGATGCCATTGACCGAGATGGAGACAGTGGTGGGTGGGGCAGGCTTGTGGGGAAAAGATCAGGAATTCTGTTTGGGTTGTGTCATTAGACATACTAGATTTGGGGTGTCTATAAGACGTCTCAGGGGAGGACTGGAATGGGCACATGGACTCTGGAGTCTAGATTTTTAAGTGAGAGGCCCAAGCTAGACTTATAAATATGAGTCATCAGATGGATGAGGTCACAAGGGAGAGAGTGTAAAGAAAAACACAGACACTGCTATGAGGAGAGGTAGGAGAGGAAGGAGAAGCAGCAAAGGAGGCAGTGAAGAAGCAGCCTATAGGGGAGGAGGAAAATGTATTTGTTGAAATAGTGCATTGGAGTGCAATAAATAATTATAATCAAATAGCTACCATTAATTGAACATTCACTGTTAGACACATCATATATAATTTCTCCCTTAATCCTGACAACTAGGAATTCTTATTCTCATTTTAGAGATAAGGAAACTGAGGCTCAGAAAGCTTAAACTGATCAAGATTGCGTGGATGATCATTACACAGCAGCAATAAACCCAATCTTCAGGCTCAACTAACATTTCTTTTTTACTCCTGAGAAATGGATGCTCTTTCTAGACATTATTTTATTTAATGCTCTCAATGCCCTCATGCTGCAAAGGAGAGGTCATTTCCATCCATTTTACAGATGTGGAAACTGAGGCTTAGAGTCTCATTGAGCAACCTACTCAAAATCACCCAAGGAGGAAATGACTGGCAGGGATTTGAATGCTGGTCTCTTGTCTTGCTTGGACACTTGGGGTTCTCCCAAGTCTGCGTTTGGAGAAGGAAACAGGGTTGAGGGATTAACAGTGGCTTCTCAGCTTGAAGTCCTAGGCCTCTTCCAAGGACCAGATGTCAGGCTGGTGCCACGGAGCCCTCTGCTGAGCCCTAGGCTGGGAGCAGAGAGGGAGAGCTCTCCATTACCAAAGCCCAGGCTGAGTGCTCCCAGGGAGTTCCCTTCCTCCCCGCCTGCCCAGCATCTGCCCTCCGCCAGCCCCTGCCTGGCTGCCAGATGTGCCAGCTGTGGCTCCTCTCCATGGAGGGCCTCATTTATTAATTAACGTGGACGCCAAGGGGGCAACTTCTCAGGCCCAGCCTCAGAGCAGATCTTGGCACATTTTTCAGACTTTGTTTAATAATTTATCATCTTTTAATCATAAAAATAATTAGCACAAGAGCGATAATCTGTGCTCTGCCGAGAGCAGACTGGCAGAGGAGTTTTTAGACGGTGCCAGGGCCCCAAGAACTGAGCTTTGGCAGAGGGGAGAGGGACGGGCTGACTCAGAGCCCCTTGTCCATTCCAGGGCTGGCCTCTGGGAGTCAGGGTAGCAGAACTGCTGCCTGGCTTTGGCAGGGACTCGCTGACCCACGTTTCCTAAGAATCTGAGGCTCCTGCTCCTCTCTGATCTGACTCACCAGCCAATCTTCTGAGAAGTTCCTTCTCTCTAGGTCTTAATTTTCCCATCTGTAAAATAGGAGTTAAATTAGCTGGTCCCTAAGGGCCCTTTGTGCTTTGCAGGTGACACTAGTGGTAAAGATCCCACCTCCCAACGCAGGAGACATAAGAGATGGAGGTTCCATCCCTGGAAGATCCCCTGGAGGAGGGCATGGCAGCCCACTCCAGTATTCATGCCTGGAGAATCCCAGGAACAGAGGAGCCTGGCGGGCTACAGTCCAAGGGTTGCAAAGAGTCAGACACAACTGAAGGGAATTAGCACACACACCCGCAAGGACCCTTTTGTTCAAGAAGCCATGATCCGATGAGGCAGCAAATATAGAAGCAGTTAAGAGAATGAGCTGGAGAGCCCACGAGGCCATGAAGCCTTCTCTGGACTCCTCTGCAGCCCCAGCTCCTCACAGAGCTCTGGGAACAAGGTTCGGTTCTGCGGCGCCTGAGCTGTGTGGCCAGAATCAAGTCCCTTCCCTTCTCTGAGCTTACCCATCTGAAGAGTGGGAGTGATCATTCATACCCTGCAGGGAGGATGCAAGCCAGGGTGGGACAAGGCTCACACCCTGGAGACACTGACCCCATCCTGCTCTGAATTCACCTGCAATTACCTGTCAAGACTGCTGGGCCTGGGTGCAGTCAGGGCTGTCCCTCCTTTGGCTGGATGCCCCCACCCTCCAGGTAGTGAATAAACAAGCTACCTGTCCTGCCAATGCCGGGGACCTGTTTGGAGATCATTTGACCCATGCAGGCAGACACATTCTCTTCCAGGTAACAATAGAGTCTGGCAGATCTAGGAAAGACCACAGCAGTTCACAAAGGCAACTCTGCCTCAACTTGTGGGGCCATGGACTTGGCCTTCCAATGCCTCAGTCTCTTCATCTATAAAATAGGTGACCTGTCTGAAATGGAGGCCCCAGAAGGAGGCCCTGAGAAGAATCCAAGAGACAGTCGCTCCTTTGGGATGAGATCCAGATTTTCCAACAGGCAGTAGAGAACTGACCCAGGAAAGGGCTGGAGGCCAACCAAGAGTGGGTCCAATGAGCTGGTGACCACTGTGGGCCATCAGGGCTCAGTCCTGCGGGGGACATCTCAGGGGTCAGAGATGTCTACAAACCTGTTTGTCTACAAAGCACAAACCTCCAGCCTCCTGATTTTTACTTATTTATATGGCTGCACCCGGTCTTAGTTGCAGCATGCAGTATCTTTCATTGTTACACGCGGGCTTCTCTCTAGTTGGTGGTACACAGGCTCTTTAGTTTGTGGCATGCAGGCTTAGTTGCCCCTGGACATGTGGGGTCTTAGTTCCCTGACCAGGGATCAAACCTGAGTCCCCTGCATTGCAAGGTGAATTCTTCACCACTGGGACCACCAGGGAAGTCCCCTACTTTTATAAATAACGTTTTAGTGGCATCCACAGAGCCAAGTCCATTCATTTATGTGTCATCTGTGACTGCTTTTTTGTTTCAATGACAGAATTGAATAGTTGAAACAGACCACATGCCCTAAAACCATCTGGCCTTTTGCAGAAAAGGTTTGCCAGCCCCTGATCGAGGACAGAGCACAGAGCCCAGCTCAGACCTGTCCGCCCTAAACAAGGGAAAGCCGGGCTGTTTTTCCACCAACTCCAGTCCCCAGTTGGCTGCTCCCAGGGACCCTCACAACTACCCACCCCAACACATGCACTCAGTTCTGGGGGGACACACTCACCACCAGAGAGACCTCTCAGGTAGAGTCAGGGATGGGGAGGAGATGGGGGACCAGGAGCCAAGGGCATCTGCCCTAGCACTTCACTGAGCCATGGTGAGGACTAGATGAGGTCGCACTTCAAGTACTAAGTACTGAGTACTAAGTATTAAGTACTGAGAATAGGGAGTGCTCCCCAACATTAGGCAACCGTGATCATCACTGTCCTCCCCTAACCCATCGTTCCTGGCTCATTCCAAAATGTGCTGCCTTTCCCTCCTTGCTCAGCCTCTGCCTCCCTGCCTGCCTCGGGCATTGCTCATTTCTGAGCCCCACATCCCTGATCCTGCAGAGAGAGTTCTTCTCCAGGCCCAGCTCTACCTGTCTGGTCAGAATGGCACCAGCATCAACCCCTCAGGAAAGCCTGCCTCTCTGGCTGTCTCCCCAAGGCCAACTGTGATTCTGCACCGCCACCCCCAGACCTTGTAAGCCCATGCTCTTGGTCTCTGTCCTTGGGTCTGAGTTTTGGACCAACCCTGGGAGGACTGTCATCTGATCTCCATCCCAGCAACTCCTACTTTCTCCCCTGGTCAGTTCTTCCCACCTCCAGCCTCCCCCATCGTGGTCCTTCTGCCTTCCCTCTCTTGTGCCTTTCAGGGGCTGTCAGTTCCGACTGGACCCCCCTCCATCCTGGGGAGTATTCTGAGCAGTCAGCTCTGGGTCCTTCCTGAAAAGGACATCAGCAACTGGGTTTGGCCGGGATAACTGGGGCTCAGTGGAGGCTACGATCAGGGTTCAGTCTGCTCAGCCTAAGACCAGGGCCAGCAGAGTAGCACCCAGAGTTGGTACTCAGTCTGAGTTTCTGTTCAGTCTGAACAGAACCCAGGAAAAGCTTGGAGTCAGGGGCAGGTCTGTACAGAGCCAAGATCCAGGGGTCAGTCTAACCACAAAGTGCCGCACACCCATCTGTTTTATCTAACAGTCCAGCCCAGGCCATAGCATCCGCCCCTTGGCTCACCTCCCCGGCCGTGTCCGGGAGCCTCCAGCCTTTCCCTCCCCCTGGGGCGCCTGCCTTCCCATGCGTGTGTACACCCTCCTGGCCAGGCAGTGAGGATCCCCAGGTCCATCTGTCTGCTGAGCTGTTGTGGGAACCGAGCTCAGCGAATGGGCCCGAGCCTGTCTCCCTCCGGAGCCTGCCTCCAGACTGTTGGCGTTCACGGCTCTGCCTCGCAGCCTCCGAGCTGGGCTCGCGCTGCCGAGTCCAAAAGCCGTCCACTGCTCAGTTCCAGCCAGCCACCAAGCGCTCCCCAGATGGGCAGGGACCGCACCATGCCTGCCTGCCTCCTGCCTCAGGCACTGCTCGCTCCCTGCCAGGGGCCCAGAGGAGGTGCCCACTCCCCGGCTCACAGCCCAGGGGGCCATGCAGGGTCGGGCAAGGGCAGGGAGCCAGGGCCAGCCCCAGGACCCTGAGCACCATCTAAGCAGTGATTCCCTCCAGCCCAGAAGCTGGCCCTGGAGAGGCTTGGCCTTTCTCCCACTAGGTGCTCTTTAGCGCCTGTCCTCTGGCCGCGGAGCTGCCCAGGGCACTTTGGGAACCCAAGATGAGCCACGGTCAGTGTGCTATCTCAGAGCATCTGCTCCGGGCAGCATGGGGTTTCAATATTAGGCAAATTTTCAAGTTGCATGAACTTGGATAAATCACTCTGTGCCTCAGTTTCCTACTTATAAATGAGCATAGTTATCCCCAGCTCACAGGTTGTACATGCTCAGTTGCTCAGTCATGTCCGACTCTTTGTGACCCCATGGATTGTAGCCTACCAGGCTCCTCTGTCCATGGGATTTTCCACGTAAGAACACTGGAGTGGGTTGCCATTTCCTCCTCCAGGGGGTTTTGAACCAGTGACTCCTGTATTGCAGGCAGATTCTTTACTGATGAGCCATCGGGGAAGACCTTACAGGTTGTAGTGAGAGATGAATAAGTTAAAAAGGATAAAGCCCCTGGCATAGGAAAGAGCTTGCAGTGATACCTGTCCTATTTGTCTGCTCAGCACCTCTTCTAGTCCCAGCGTCCCCTTCCCACTCTGAACTGGCCCTTCTCCATGACACATGGGTCTGACGGGGTGGCCAATTCTGAGATTTGGTCTGCTTGGCCAGAAAATAGGCACAGCTGACTCACAGGTGGAAGCCGAACAGAGGGGGTGAGAGAATGAATGAATCGCCATCCTATTGACATCACTCAGAATTTCTGGAATCTGACCAGACACTGAACCACCAGGTCACCGAGCCAATAAATCCCTTTTAGCTGAAGCTGTTGGATTTGGCTTTCTGTCCCTGGCAACAAGGTTCAGAAACAGAGTGTAAGCATGTGTTATGGTCAACAGCCTTGATCTGAGGCCAGACCACTGGGGTTCAGATTTCAGCTCTGCCACTCATTAGCAGTGTCACCTTAGATGAATTACCCAACTTCATGGTGGTCCATTTCCACATCTGTAAAATTGGACTGATACTGGTGTTCACCTTCCAGGATTGTTGTGAGGAGTCAGTGAATGAATTTGTATACAATACTTAGAATAATTCCCAGCACATAGTAAATAACATGTAAGTATTTGCTAGTGTATTATTAAATTCTCTGCTCAGTGGTTAAGAGCCCCCCTGCCAATGCAGGGGACACCTGTTCGATCCCCGGTCCAGGAAGATCCCACATGGCAAGGAGCAACTAAGCCCATGCACCACAACTACTGATGCCCACGCACCTAGAGACCATGCTGCACAATAAGAAAAGCCACCACAATGAGTAGTCCAAGGTCTGCAACTAGAGAGGAGCCCCCACTTGCCACAACTAGAGAAAGCCCACACAGCAACAGAGACCCAGCGCAGCCAGAACAAGAGCTTCACCTCTCTGTGCCTCCGTTTTCTCATCTGTAAAATGGGAATGATGGTATGGTGGGGAATAATGGCTGCTACTTCGTAGAGTTGTTACCCCAAATTGTTCCCCCTCCAGCATCACTGATTCAAGCACCCATTCTCTGATTATAATCTCCTCTCCTTCGTTGCCAGTTTCACTAAGGTCCTTCTTTAGCTTCACCAAGACCTCAAGTCCTTCAACCTCTTTAACTCTCTCCCTATCTGTCAGCCCTCTCTTCCTTCACTTCCTCCTTCATCTAGCGTGGATTCCATGTTGTTGTTGTTGTTATTGTTTAGTCACTAGGTTGTGCTAGACTCTTTTGCAACTCCATGGACTCTAACCTGCCAGGCTCCTCTGTCCACGGGCTTTCCCAAGCAAGAATACTGGAGTGGGTTGTCATTTCTTCCCCAGGGGATCTTCCCAACCAAAGGATCATACCTGCATCTCCTGGCTTGGCAGGTGGATTCTTTACCACTGAGCCACGAGGGAAGCCCAGGGACTCCATACATTTCCTCATTTTACGGACACTCTTGCCAAAACCCTGAAACTCGCCTCCCCATTACCTTTTCTGTAGCTGTTCATCAAACCCCAGTCTCAGAGGAACCCAACCCTCTGCTCTCTCTGTGCCACACACAAACCTACAAATTCACCATCACCCACTTTCCATGCCTCGTCTGCCTTTCTCCATCAACTTCCTCTTCTGCTTTCCATGACTATTCAGACTTTTCCCAATCTCCTCACAGCTCTGAGTTACTTTCTTCTTTCCCACTCCCATCAGATGACCTCATCTCTCCTTTCACTGAGGGAATGGAAGTCATTCAAAAACGAACTTCACCTACAAACCTACCTACATGGTACCCATTCTTGCCCCCTCTCAAGTGCTAGAGGAGGGCTCTTTCCTCCTACCTCTTCCTGTTTTGGAGCCCCTCCTCTCTCACCTTCTCAGGAGTCCCACTTTGTTATTCCTCCTCCCTCTTCTGTATGCATATACTTCCTCTTTTTTTTTTTTTTTTCCCTTTGGCTGTACTGGGTCTTCATTGCAAGCTTTCTCTAGTTGCAATGTGCTGGTTTTTCTAGTTGTGGCACATGGGTTTAGTTGCCCCAAGGCATGTGGGATCTTAATATCTTCCCTGCTGGCTTCACAGTAAAGAATCTGCTGCAAGACAGGAGTTGTGAGTTCAATCTCTGGGTTGGAAAGATCCCCTGGAGAAGGAAATGGCAACCCACCCCAGTATTCTTTCTGGAAAATCCCATGGTCAGAGGAGTCTAGTGGGCTACAGTCCATGGGATCGCAAAAGAGTTGAACACAACTTAGTGACTACACACATACACTCATGTGGGATCTTAGTTCCCAGACCAGGGATCAAACCTACTTCTCTTGCATTGGAAGACAGATTCTTAAACACTGGACCACCAGGGAAGTCCCCAGTTACTTCCTCTTAAGAGAATGAAGAGAATGTTTCCTATGACATTTAAAGTTTAAATCTCTCCATTGGATAAACCCTTCATTGGCTACATTGTTGTTCAGTTGCTCAGTGGTGTCCAACTCTTTGTGACCCCATGGACTGCAGCACGCCAGTCTTCCCTGTCCTTCACTATCTCCCAGAGTTTGCTCAAACTCATGTTCATGGAGTCGATGATGCCATCCAACCATCTTATCCTCCGTTGCCCTCTTCTCCTGCCCTCAATCTTTCCTAGCATCAGGGTCTTTTCCAATGAGTCAGTTCTTTGCATCAGGGGGCCAAAGTATTGGAGCTTCAGCATCAGTTCTTCCAATGAATATTCAGGGTTGATTTCCTTTAGGATTGACTAGCTTGATCCCCTTGCTGTCCAAGGAACTCTCAAGAGTCTTCTCCAACACTGCAGTTCAAAAGCATCAATTCTTGGCTACATGTCTCCCTCTAGTTACCGGTCTATATCTCTCCCTGCCTTCAAAGCCAGACTGCTTGAAAGAGTTGTCTTTATGTATTTCCTCAGTATAAGTTAATGGTTATGAATATGGATTCTGGAGCCAGACTGCTTGGGTTTGAATTCTGGTTCCACTTCAAGCCAGAGCGTCCCTCGTGGCTCAGATGGTAAAGAGTCTGTGTGCAGTGTGGGAGATCCAGGTTCAATCCCTGGGTCAGGAAGATCCCCTGAAGAAGGAAATGGCAACCCACTCCAGTATTCTTGCCTGGAAAATCCCATGGACAGTGGAGCCTGGCAGGTTACAGTCCAATGGGTCTCAAAGGGTCAGACACGATTGAGCAACTTCACTCCACTCCTTGCCAGCTGTGTGACCTCAGGAAAACTACCTAACCTCTTTGAGCCTCAGTTTCCTCTTCTATAAAATGGAAATAACTGCACACTTCAAAGAACTGTTGTGAAGATTAAATGTAGAGCACTTAGAAAGAGCCTGCCCTTGGTAGGTGTTTACATCCTATTAGCCTTTGTTTATTATTGTGCTTGCTATGCTGATTATTTCCTCACATCCATTCACACTCCACCCACTAACCTGATCTCTTCACCTTCAGTTCAGTTCAGCCGCTCAGTCATGTCTGACTCTTTGTGACCCCATGGACTGTAGCACGCGAGGCCTCCCTATCCATCACCAACTCCCGGAGTTTACTCAGACTCATGCCCATTGAGTCGGTGATGCCATCCAACCATCTCATCCTCTCTTCTTCTTACTCCACCCAAACATCTCTGGCTAAAGATACTAAGGATCTCCTCTCTAAATCCATAGGGCAACTTCCCACCTTTTTACTTGACATCTTAGCAAATTGACCACTCCTTCCTTCCTCAAACATTCTTTTCCTTTGACCTCACTGAGGATGCCTTTCCAATTTCCATTGATGTTTTATCTTCCTATCCCAGACATAGGTTTGTGTGACATTGCTATGGGTCACTTATTACCCTCCATGAGCCAATATCTCCCCATTATGTGTCTCCAACCTAAGACTGTCCTCTGATCTTACAGGCAGTTTCCTACTCAACACTTCCACCTAGATTTCTCAACCACCCATGAGATCCAATATAACCAAAATGAACCCATGATCTTCCTCTCACCCTGTTCCACCTAAACAAATTGGTCCTGTTTCAGAGATCACAATCATCCATCTGTTAGGGGAATCAACTGACCAAAATTGCCCACTCCAGCCAGACCTGATAATAACCACTTGCATGAGTTATCTTACAATAGGAGGTCCTGGTAAGGAATGCAGAACTAATAAGCTACCACCAACCAGAAGAATTAGGGAAAGGTCAAAAGGAGACAGGAGATACCAGTCCATATGTTCTCCAAGAATCCTTCTTGCTGGAATCAATTTTGTCTGAGAGATGTGTGTCCCACCAGGAAGGACCCAGAGCCAGAGACAATCGGAAACCAATCTCATCACTGTAAAACCCAAGACTGCAAGCCAAGTGGCTCCCTTACGCTGCTGCTCTCCACCTGGGCACCCCTTCCCGATAAAGTCTCTTCTTTGTCAGCACGTGCGTCTCCTCAGATAATTCATTTCCAAGCATTAGACAAGAGCCCACTCTTTGGCCCTGGAAGGAGTTCCCTTTCCTGCAACTCATCCAGTTTTAAAAGCCAGAAGTCTGGGAGCCATCTCTTCTTCATCCCCAACAATCACTCTCCAGTCAATATTACCTCCTAAATAGCCTTAGTCACCTCTATTACCTTCTGTCTAACTCAAGCAACTCTCATCTCTTTCCAGTGTCTGCTTACTCATGAGTCTCCAGGCTGGACTCCTCTTCTAATCTACCGTCTGCACAGCACCTAGACTGATCTTTTCAAAAAGTGAAAGTTGCTCAGTCTCTTTGAGACCCCATGGACTGTATAGTCCATGGGATTCTCCAGGCCAGAATACTGGAGTGGGTAGCCTTTCCTTTCTCCAGGGGATCTTCCCAACCCAGGAATCGAACCCAGGTCTCCCGCATTGCAGGCAGATTCTTTACCAGCTGAGCCACAAGGGAAACCCCTGATTTTCTCAAAAGACAAGCTGTTTTTATCCACCTCTTGGCCCTGATCTCTTCTGTATTGACTCCTTTCTGGGCTCCAGGTGGTGGTGGTAGAAAAAATGGGTGTCACACCTCCAAGGCTCACATCCTCTGCCTTTGGGTCCAGTCGTCTTATCCAGAATTCCCTGCAAAGTCCCATAGTATCTCAATAGCTCTGATTAGACCTTGTGCCTGTCCTCAAACCAATCATGGTGGCCAGGAAGATGCAATGTCATGAGTAGCTTAGAATGGGTTATGGGCCCATCTCTGGGTTTTAGGAATAGACTCCAACAAAACCTCTTGGACTAAAAAACGGGGGAGAGAGGGATTTCCAAATGGTTGGTTCTGCAAGGAGAATCAATGGCTACTAAGCACCAAAAAAGACCCAGGCGTCAACCACTCTGGTCACCAGGACAATTAATCTTGATGTGTCAGTGTGTTGAATACTAACCTCTCAGAATCCTCTGAGATAGGGGTTAGGGGAGAAAAAGATATTCAGGGGTAAATAACTTTGGGAAAAATTGGATTCTATCCCAATCGCCTCTAGGGATGCACAATGCATATTAGCCTATTAAAGGCACTGAAATCTCCTACAACCAAGGAACCTGTCTGGCTTTATTTAACCCAGCATTTCCTAAATATGCATGAGCATCCACCTCTTCCCCTCATTTATGCTACAAAATTAACTTTTAAATATCTCACTGTGTTGAGTTCTTTTTGTCTGTTTTTCAGGTTTTTCTATCTTCCCTTGCTTTCAGCTGTCATTTTCTATTGCTCTGAGTGCTTTTGCTTCTAGAAGCCTTTCTCTCCCTCCTCTTCCTACTTCTAAATCCCATGTAGGCTGGACAAATAAGTATAAGGATCATCAAAACTACTTGTAAAGTGAGAGAAAGGAGCTGTGAGTGGGGCCCTGATGCATCCTCCTGTGAGTCAAGTGTGGTGTTTTGTCTTTGTGGTTCTGATTCTCTGAGCTCCTGATCCTTGACTATGTTCTGGAAAGATGGGGCTGTTGGGGATCCAAGCTCTGGATATGAGACCACTCTTCTCCACTGATCCCTCTCAATTGTAAAGCAGAGTCCAAGAGAGATTCTGAAGCTCTGAGAGTGTGTGTGTGTGTGTGTGTGTGTGTGTGTGTGTGTGTGTGCACGTGCGTGCAAGCATGCCTGAATGTATATGCATATATGAAAGGTGGCTTTAGAGGAGCAGATGGTCATACAAAGAGAGGACTATGTGTATGTAAAAGAAAGATAGAAAGAGACGTGACCCAACTTAACCGGAGGAAGGGTAACATGTAAACACAAGGCATAGAGCTGCGGTGACATAGTTCCTAAATCCTCAAGTAGCCATCATGCCCTTCTCTGATCTGATACGTGGATTTCTGCTCAACATGTTTCACGAACCTATGCACGATCTGGAACATGATCTGACCCACACACCATTCTGTAGTCTGACTTGCAGTCTGTCACAGCTCCACCCAGAGACCAAGCGTCCAAAATCGGGCCAGGTGCAGGACTCAGGGCCTGCTGCGCAGGGCCGTGCAGCCCTTCCACGCAGTCCGTAAAGGTCCCCTTTCAGGAGAGAGGCATTGGCGGCCCCTGTGAGTTATGACTTTTATTATACAGAAAACAGGCCCATTAACTTCAGGTCCTTTGAAAAATGTGGTCCTGTAATCAGAGGCTGTGTCTGTCCTGATGCACGGTGGCACCAGGCCAGAGAAGTGCAGGGATGAAATAAACATTTAGAAAGACAACTGCATTTGCAGATCTAAGAATTGAGTTATATTCATTTCTGACAGCTTCCTGAATCACAGCCCACGTCTCCGCCCGGCAAAACTGGGACCTGGCCCTTTAACTAGACTCCATTTCACATAATTAAAGACTCACAAAATTAAATGGCCTGCATGGAAAGTGGCTTTCAGTGGACTAAATGCCGGGAGCAATCTCCTCGCCAGAGTGGAAAAGTGACACTAGCTTGCAGATCAATATCATCTCTGTTATTAATATCAAAAGCGCATTACTTTGTTTTTGCCTGGCTCCCCTCCAAGCCTCCGGCCCTGCCGCGGAGCAGCCATTTGCTGGGGCCATAATTTACTTTGGTGAGTTTTTAAGGTATTGTTTTGTCAGGACCAATCACCGTGACGTTATAAATGGCTGGGAGGACTCGCGCTCCCCCTCAGTGGCATATGCAGCGAAATTAATTTTTAAAAGTTTCACGTCAATTACTCCTGTCCTTGAGTTATGCAAGAGGACAAAGGACCAGAGACGTAAGGACGTGAGTGATCTCAAACAGATGAGGTAACGACACACAGAAGCTGGGGCTGCAGACCAGAGCAGACATTACACTATCTTTAATTGATGCATTGAATTAAACAATGCTAAAGCCAAATAAATATTGACCACTTAGCAAAAGAACCATTGATTTTTACGATGGACAACAATGCCATCCTCCACTTGGCTGGCTGGGGGTTTCCAGCCAGGGTCTCGTGGGTTCCAGGACAACCGCTTGGCTGGACTACATGAGATGCCACGGCTCTTTGGTGGGACTTTGTGAAATGGGTATCAATGATTTTGCTGTTTCTTGCTCTGTCTGGTTGTGTTCCCTCACTCTGGTCTTTACGTATCTTCCTCCTGGCGCAAGTGTTTAAGGAGACTCCAAACTGGCCCTGCCTCTTTCCACTTCAGGGTTGGCAGCCAGGACGGTAGTATAGGCTTGCTGTCCCCTGACTCCAAGGGCTCTGTGTATTTCCCATCCTCCTCCTACGCCACCTCCCTGAAGCTAAAGAAGTAGCTCACCTACAGGGGAGTTCTAACACAGGACAATGCTCTGTATGATCCTATAATGGTGCATATAGGTCATCATGCATGCATGCTAAGTCGCTGCAGTCATATCCGATTCTTTGCGACCCTATGGACCGTAGCTCACCAGGCTCCTCCTCTGTCCATGGGATTCTCCAGGCAAGAATATTAGAGTGGGTTGCCACACCCTCCTCCAGGTGATCCTCCTGACCCAGGAATCAAACCTGAGTCTCATATGTCCTGCACTGACAGGCGGGTTCATTACCATTAGTGCCACATGGGAAGACCATAGCTTGTCATACATTTGTCCAAACCCCAGTGACTCAGATGGTAAAGAGTCTGCCTGGAATGCAGGAGACCTGAGTTCAATCCCTGGGTCGGGAAGATCCCCTGGAGAAGGAAATGGCAACCCACCCCAGTATTCTTGCCTGGAAAATCCCATGGACAGAAGAGCCTGGCAGGCTATAGTCCATAGGGTCGCAAAGAGTTGGACATGAATGAGCAACTTCACTTTCACTTTATAGAATGTAAACAGCAAGAGTGAAACCTAATGAGAATTATGGACCTTCAGTGACTATGATGTGTCAGTGCAGGTTCATCAGTTGTTAGATAAAAAGGTACCTCTCAAGGGGCGGGGGTATGTTGACAATGGGAGAGGCTATGCTTGTGTGGGAGTGAGGTGCGTGGGAAATCTCTGTCCCTTCCTCTTAACTTTGCTGTGAACCTAAAACCGCTCCAAAAAAGTTTTTTTTTTAATGGTTCATCTTCAGCCTTGAACACAAAAAGCATCTCTCATACCTTGTTTTGCCTAAAAATCTGTGCAAAGAGGGAGACACAGGAAGGGGCCCACAGTTAGATCTGTATCTGGAGAAAGAAAAGTGTCTCCAACTTACAGAGCATCCAGGATGCACCTAGTACTACACCAGACATTATCTGCATTAATCCTCCCACAGACTCAAAAGGTGGGTATTGCAGGATCAGACTTAAAAATGGGTAGCGACTTTCAGGAATGACATCTAAAGCCTATCAGTCTAGAAGTGGACTTCTGCCACCTCACAAACCCCAGCTGCTCAGAAACTTCCACGCTTTTCCCTCTAGAATGCGGGCTCCATGCGGTGGGACTTGTGTGTCCTTTTCTGCTGTACCTTTTCTCAGTGCCCAGAACAGTCCTTGCACATAGTAGGTGCCTAGTGACTATCACAAGAGTGGTAAAATTTAACATCATCCTCTAAGACAGGTCACCATCTGGGACCCCACCACATGGAACCACCTGGAGGAGTGAAACAAGGAAGAAAGCCAAGGCAGGATGAAGGCAGTCAGCAATCCAGGAGGGCCACAGGGCTTTGGCAAGCTGCCCTACATATATTATGGTCCCCATTTCACAGATGAGAAAACTGAGGCTCAAGCAGCTAAATAACTTGTCCAGGGACTCAGAATCTTTACCCATTAGTTGAGTGATAACTGCATGTTTCAGTTATCCAACTGGTACCCCACATCTCAAAAAGCTGGGCATCAGGGTTACCAAAGATGCAGATTTGGGACACGGTTTTTAGCATTTACCCAGAAGCTGCCAGGTCTTGTGCCCATTACCCAATGCACCATGCCCACGGGACCACCCTCTGTGGGCACTTCCTGGAGACTGTGAGTGTGCAGGCCGCTCAGTGCCCAGGGTGGGCTGGGGGGGTGGGGGGGAGCTAGATGCCCCCTGCTGTGGAACCCACAGGATCAGCCCAGCCTGCACTATCCACATGGTGTGGGAAGATGCGGCTGAGTTTGGTGGAGGGTGTTCAAAGGAAACAGCCTTTAAATGCATCCTTAGCTTAATAAGGAAACACACAGTTCTTCTACATACATAGGTTAATTAGAACCAAATCAGGCAGCCTATACCCTGTTACGTGACAAACATGGGTTTACAACCAAGTGTTTACTGGTGGTATTCTAACAAATGTCTTCTTTCAGTCACAAGTATTTACAAGAAGTATTTTTTAAAATGTATTCTTCTTTAACAAACATTCATGGTCTCAAGGTAATAAAGGAATAGTCCTTGAGAGAAAGGGCTGTTCTCATGTTGATGATCACAGACTATTGCTGCTTTTAGTAAAGACTTAGAGACTTAACCTCCAGATGTCAAAAATTCTAGTAAGTATAGATTTAATGTGAATGTTATGGTAAATAGTACGTTGTCATACTTATCTTCTTATTATCCGTTTAAACAAAGGGTGCTTGCTCATCTAGTGTTTTTGTCAGTGATGGGGATGCTTGAGAAGTTCTTGTCACTCAGAAAGCATCTATCAGGCACCCATCCTGGGCTGGCTGGGTGCAGGGCCCCAGCTCACAGAGCTAAAAGCCGCAGTCCTGGCACTTGAGGACCTCCTTGTCCAGCCAGGGGAGGGACCCAGAAGCAGACTTCAGGGTGTTTGCTCACAGCAGGAAGTGGGGGAAGGCAATGAACTCACCCTGTCTGGAGGGAAGGGAGATGGAATCCCAGGGAGGGAGTAAGGGAGCGTAACCCCAAAGAGTTAATCAGAATGCTGTAGAAGAAAAAGGAAAGGCATTCTGGGCTGACAGACTGGCAGGTGCAAAGACCCAGAAGCACAACAGTGTACAGTATATCTGGAGAAGACTTTGGTGCGGGATAGGATTTCAGGCTGTCTTGAGCATTTACTTCCTGTTCTCAGCATGGAAGGGAGAGTGAACCTCGGCAGATGGAAATGGGATCATGTTGTCCCTTGACCCAACCCTCTAAGAGTTTCCCATTGCACTTAGGGTAAAAATCTAAAGTCTAGCTGTGGCCTACAAGCCTTTGCATGATCCAACCCTTGCCCACCTCTCCCCAGGTCATCCACCACTCCACCCTCACCCTCTAAGCTCCAGCCTCACTTCTGTTCCTTGAGTTGGGTATTCCCACCCTGGGCCTTGGCACTTCCTCTTCCCTTGGTGTACGGCATTCTTCCTTCAGATCTTCCTTCAACTGGCTTCTTCTCATTCAAGTCTTGGTTCAAAAGTCCCTATATGCTAACAAAGCAATACACACACACACATATACACCCCATGCCCTCACTCACTTCCAGTCATATCAACTTGCTTTCCTGTGCATATCAAGGCATATGCGTGCATACGTGTGTGCTAAGTCACTTCAGTCAAGTCCAACTCTTTGTGACCCTATGGGCTATAGCCTGCCAGGCTCCTCAGTCCATGGGATTCTCCAGGCAAGAGTACTGGTATGGGTTATTGTGCCCTCCTCCAGGGAATCTTCCCAACCCAGGGATCAAACCCATGTCTTTTATGCCTCCTGCACTGGCGGGCAGGTTCTTTACCACGAGCACCACCCGGGGAGCCCATCAAGGCACATGTCACCCTCTAAAATCCTCCTGTTTATCCATTAGATCATGATACCTTCCAGGAAGATAATGGTCTGTTCTTCTGTGTTCACTGCCATGTTCCCAGTCCCTAGAACAGTACTCAAACCATACTAGGTACTCAAAATTATCTGTTAAATGAATGAGTAAAAAGCCTGGAGAAGTCTTTAGGCTCCAAATCTGGGGACATTGGGCAGGCAAGGAAAGCAGAAGAGGAGATTCCTTCACCTCCCCGCTCAAGCTGTGGGAAGGAAGGGAGGAAACTGTAGAGGTGGATGGATTGACAGAGGTAAGTTTGAGAGAAACTGGACCAAATCCAAGTGGGACCCTAGTACCCATCACAAACCAGTAGGCAGATCCCCAGTTCCCTGATTCTCAGAGGAGGGAAGTGGGCTTGACACTAAGACAGAGAGGAGGAAATGTAAGTGAAGCTGATGGTGATCTTGGTGAGCATCTGGCATACAGCCTACCTGCCCCTTCTGCACCATGAACATCCCTGCAACCCAGGGAGGGGGAATAATGGACTAAACTGTGTCTGAGGCCAGAAGGAATTCAGGACTGGCCCACCTAAAATTTCACGTCCTCCCACCAACCTTGCCCTTTCTTGCCTCCCTGCTGTTCCCTCTGCCTGAAACGCAACTCCCCATGGCCTACCTGGCAAATCTCCACTCATTATCCAAATGTCATCTGAGAAGTCCCCTCCTCTAGAAAGCTTCCCCTGCCCCCTACCAGACTGGATTTGAAGATCTTCCCTCAGTAGAGCCATTATCATCCTATGTCATCAGCATCCACCTCCAGAATCACACACCTACACACACACACACGCACAAACACAAACACACACACCCGGGCTGAAGTTTGAACTCAGCCAACTGCTGATCAATCTCTTTGATCCTCAGTTTCCACATTTATAAAACTGGAGAAACAAGCTCCATTTTACTAGTGTGTTGGGAGGATTATTTGGCATGGTATCTGTAGCTGGTGAGTCATAGGTTTTTAATAAATACTAGATATGATAATAAGGAAGAAGAAAATTTTCTGAATCTACCCCAGATGCCTAGTAGGTGGGCAGCTGGGCTGTGGTTAAAAAAACAAAACAAAACAAAAAACTGCCAGACTTGGAATCTGAAACTCTGGCTCTGCCACTATCAGTGTGATTTGAGGAGGTGTCAAACTCCTCAGCTCCCAATCTTCCTCTGCACGATGGAACTCCTATTACCTTCCTGATGGGGTTGTTGTAAGGATTACATTTATTCCATCATTTTTCAAATATGTGAAGAACACCTACATGTGTCTAGCACTGGGCTTGGTGCTAAGGTCAGACATATTATGAACAAACTCTGATCTTCGTGTCCATGGCCAGCAGGATCAGACTGGCAATAAGGACACTCTGGCACATGTATGCTTACATTCTGCTGTATTTATTGAGCACCTACTCTGTGCCAAGCTGGGAGCAAAAATAGGTAAGTATCCTGCCTGAACAGAATTAAAGATAATAGTGAAGATTTATTCAGCACTCACTGCATGACCTTGGCTTCAGTTCTTTAAGCTTCCTAAACATAGACACAACTCACAGCTACCTCATGAGGTGGCAGGAGAGATTATATGAATTAATGCATGTGAAGCTTGGAGCAGAGGTCCTGGCAAGTGGTAAGTGGTCAGTAAATGGAAGCCCTAATTCTATTTATTAGCTCTCTAGGTAGCAGCAATGTGTTTAAAGCTTTATGTGCTTTATCTCGTTTAATCATTTAACCTGGAGTGATAAGTACTAAGATACTACAACGTGAATTCGCCTATAAACTTAAAAGCCTTTACACACGTGAGTATTTGTTAATGTTTTGGGGGGAGGGGGTAGTGGAGGACTGTAGGATGGGGTGAAGCAAGATCAGCTAGCAATGCTTCTGGAAAGTGAGCCAGGATGGGGTGATGGGGAGTGGGGATGAGTGGAGCTAAGCATCAGAGGGCAGGGGGGCCAGCCTCTCTCCTGCAAACAGGGCCACCAGGGCGTTTCTGCTGCTGCAGAAGGCCAGATTCAAACAGGGCAATTTAAAAACATGTAAAAGGCATAAAGCGAGAGCAGCTGTGCACAGCTGCCGCAGAACGCTCCATCGCTGCCTCGCTGTGGACTCTAAATGACAATAAACCTTCCACCCCTTATAAATTAAGCAGACTTTCAAAAAAACCATATCTCCTCCTGCAACTTTTTATGGCTGTTTGGCAACTTTAATCATTTTGCAAAATGCAATTCCTGGCCATAAATTCTCTCCCAAGTACAGATTTAGGGAGATGTAGAGGACTGCGGCGGGTTGATAGGTAAGTTTTAATCTGACAAGGCCAAAAAGTCTATTAGATTTATAGGGAGGCAGCAGATACCCTGTAATTACACCAGGCCCGACCTCCGGGGAATCTCGAACGTGAGTGGATGAGGGGGAGAGAGCAAGAAGGGAGCAGCTGGGACAGCAGCAAGGGCAGGCTGGAGCCCCCTCTGTGCGTCAGCCCCTGGCCCTGGCCTTTTGGTCACAGGCCATGGTGATTTCCCACAAAGGTGAAAAGACCTTGGGTTCCAAGTCACGGACTCCTGTGATTGATGCATGCGCGCACAGACACACGCACCAGTGCCTCTGGCCACGGCCGGTGCCTGTCAAGAGAAGCTGAGCTCTTTAGAACGAGGTCACATATCCCCAGATGAGGTATAGAGTAAGTGAGAAGGCAGTGGATTTCATTCAATTACAGATTTAACAAATATCTAGTCCACATGTGTACCATGGGTCACACACTCTATGAAGCCCTGGGGATAGGACCACAGACAGCGTGCAAGTTGCATCCCGTGTACTCACCTGGCTGGCAGAGCCCGGGGTGGGTGCCATACACCAGCCAGCACAGGTTGCTTCAGCACAGAGGAAGGAGAGCCTTTCCTGATGGAGCCGCCCAGGGCCACCCCCTCCCCTCACTGCAGCGCTGGCCTCCCTGCAACCCAGGTCTGATCATGGGGCACTCACTGTCAAACAGGACCCCAAAGAGCACGCTGGCAGTCTGCAGGCTGAAGGTTTTATGTGGTCGGCACAGTGTTTTAAAGCTTCTCAACTGGGGCCTTCCCTGGTGGTCCAGTGGTTGAGACTTCACCTTCTAGTGCAGGGCGTGTGGGTTCAACCTCTGCTCTGAGGGTGTAAAACAGACACAGCCTTGTAACAAATTCAGTAGACTTAAAAAATATTTTTCTTGAACTGGAAGCCGGTTTTACTTTGCCATCACGCCTAATTATCTTACACTCAGAGAATTCCTTTACATTATCTCCTGGCCCCTAAGGGCAGGTGCATTTGAGACACTTAGAAGAAGTCTGTGGGAGGTGATGGAGAAGTAAAGGATGTCACAGGAGTACCAGACACTGCACCCAAACCCAGATCCTCGTGGAAGTGCAGTGGGCAGAAGAGGACTGCTATAACAAATTATCATAAACTGAGTGGCTTATACAACAAAAATTTATTTCTCAGTTCTGGAGGCTAGGAAGTCTAAGATTGAGGTCTGGCAGAGTCATGGTCTGATGAGGACCCACTTCCTGCTTTGTAGACTGCTGTGATGTCACTGTGTCTTCACTTGGCAGAAGGGCTGAGGGAGCTCCCCAGGGTCTTTTCTATAAGGGCACTAATCCCATTCATGAGGGCTCCACCCTCACGACCTTTTCTAATAGTAACTACCTCTCAAAGGCTCCAACTTCAACTTCTCTGGTGGTCCAGTGGTTGAGAATCCACTTGCCAAAGCAGGGGACATGGATTCAATCCCTGGTATGGGGCATCTGAGCCCCTGTGCCACAACTACTGAGCCCACTCATTCCAGGTGCCCATGCTCTGCAACAAGAGAAGCTACCACAAAGAGAAGCCCATGCACTGCAACTAGAGAGTAGCCTTGCTCAGCACAACCAGAGAAAGCTTGCTTGCACACAGCAACAAAGCCACAGTACGGCCAAAAATAAATAAATTTTTTTTTAAAGGCCCTACCTCTAAATCTACTCTGAATACAATCACACAGAGGCGCAGGGAAATGGAAGCCAATATACAAATTGGAGGGGGTGGTGACGCAAATGTTCAGTCCATAACAATGTTGTTACCCCTGAAGCTGTGACTATGTTATATAGCAAATGGGGAACTTTGGTTGCAGATGGAAATAATTTTGTAAATCAGCTGACTTTAACGTAGGAAGATTAGTATGTGTTATCTGGGAGAGACTGGTATATCCACAAGGATCCTTAAAAGTGGAATCAAGAGGCAGAAGAAGAGTCAACGTAACAGTGATGGAATGTGAGAAAGACTGGACTGACTTTGAGGATGTAGGGACCACAGACCAAGGAATGCAGATGACCTCTAGAAACTAAAAAATGTAAGCATAAAAAAAGATTCTCCCTAGATCCTCTAGAAGGAAACACAGCCTTTCCAACACCTTGATTATGGCACAGTGAGACCCATCTCAGACTTCTGACCTCCAGGAGTGTAAAATAATAAATCTGTGTTGTTTAAACTACTAAATTTGTGGTAACTAGGTACAGAAGCAAGAGAAAATCAGTGACTTTTAAGCTGAAGCCCAAGAGATCAATAGCTTTGGGCTAGGAGTGTTTCAGGTGAAGGGAGCATACACAAAGAGATGACATCTCTCCATCTCCCCATTTTATGTCCTGTGCTCTGGAACTTGGGTTGATGTATCCTGGGAACATGAAGTGTTTGTGGATCTGACCTCCATGCAGGTACAGAGTGTAAGCAGAGGCTGCCAAAGGAAGACGAGCCAGCAGTGAGTTATTTTGAGCTAAAATTTATTAGGCCTTGTACCAGGGCTTGTACTCAATATCTTCACAAGCAGCTCTGCAAGACTGGATCTCACAGCAGCTAAGAGTCTGGGGCCTGAATCCCAAGTACATGATTCACATGCAAACTCTACCCACTACTAAATATATAGCTGCAACTTTACCTCTTGTGCTGCCATTTCTTCATCATAATTATAATGATAATCATAGCACATCACGGGATTCTTCAGAAGATCAAAAGAGTGAGAGGACTTAGAACAGTGTCTGGCCCTGAGCAGAGGCAGTCATTGTCAGATATGCTGGACAGACTCAAAGGTGATCCCCACCTCCTGGGGACTGCCCTCATACAATCTCTTCCCATACATGTGAGCAGCTGTGACTTGCTTCTAACTGACCAAATATGGCAAAGATGCTGCAATGTCACTCCTGTGGTTACATCACATTATACAGACAGTCCCCTACTCACGATGATTGGACTCATGATTATTTGACTTTACAAAGACATGAAAGAAATACAAATTCAGTAGAAATTTTACTTCAAATTTTGAATTCTGATCTTTCCCCAGGGTGACAGTATGTGTTACATTTCTCCCTCTTGATACTGGCCAGTGATGGTGAGCTGCAGTTTCTGGTCAGCCACACAATCAGAAAGGTAAACAATTAATACACTTACATCTGTACCCTGAGATTCTCTTTTTAATTTTCAGTACAGTATTCAGTAAATTACAAGATGTTTAATACTTTGCTATAAAATAGGCTTTATGTTAGATGCTTTTGCCCAACTGTGCATGCATGCTAATCTGCTTCAGTCATGTCCAACTCTTTGAGACCCTATGGACTGTAGCCTGTCAGGTTCCTCCGTCCATGGGATCCTCCTGGCAAGAATATTGGAGTTGGTTGCCATGCCCTCCTCCAGGGCTATCTTCCCAACCCAGGCATTGAACCTGTTTCTCTTATGTCTCCTGCTTTGGCAGGAGGGTTCTTCACTACTAGCACCACCAGGAAAGCCCTTTGCCCAAATGTCAGTCAGTTCAGTCGCTCAGTCGTGTCAGACTCTTTGCAACCCCATGGACTGCAGCATGCCAGGACTCCCTATCCATCTCCAACTCCCAGAGCCTACTCAAACTCATGTCCATCGCGTCGGAGGTGCCATCCAACCATTTCATCCTCTGTCATCCCCTTCTCCTTCCACCTTCAATCTTTCCCAGCATCAGGGTCTTTTCCAGTGAGTCAGTTCTTCGCATCAGGTGGCCAAAGTATTGGAGTTTCAGCTTCAGCATCAATCCTTCCAATGAATAGTCAGGACTGATTTCCTTTAGGACTGACTGGTTTGATCTCCTTGCTGTCCAAGGAACTCTCAAGAGTCTTCCCCAACACCACAGTTCAAAAGCATCAATTCTTCAGCACTTAGCTTTCTTTATAGTCCAACTCTCACATCCATACATGACTACTGGAAAAACCATAGCTTTGACTAATGGACCTTTGTTGGTAAAGTAATGTCTCTGCTTTTTAAAATGCTGTCTAGGTTGGTCATAGATTTTCTTCCAAGGAGCAAGCATCTTTTAATTTCATGGCTACAGTCACCTTCTGCAGTGATTTTGGAGCCCCAAAAAATAGTCTCTCACTGTTTCCATTATTTCCCCATCTATTTGCCATGAAGTGATGGGACCGGATGCCCAACTGTAGGTTAATGGAAATATTCTGAGCATGTTTAAGGTAGACTAGGCTAAGCTGTGATGTTCAGTAGGTAAGGTATATTAAATGCATTTTCACCTTAAGGAATTTTCAACTTATGATGAGTTTATCAGGATATAACCCCACTGTAAGTTGAGGAAGACCTGTATAAGACTACTTTTGCAGGCTGGAGACAGAGCCTCTCCCTGCAGGCTTGATGAAGTAGGTGACCATGTGACAAGGAGCTGGGGCCACATCCAAGAGCTGACAGCAACCTCCAGCAGACAACCAGCAAAGAGTTGAGGCCTCCAGTCCTACAACAGCAAGGAAGTGAATTCTGGCCAACAATGTGAGTGAGCTTGGAAGCAGACTCTTCCCCAGTCAAGCCTCCAGATGAGAATACATTTCACTCACACATTGATTATAGCCTATGAGACCCTCAGAAGACATTCCAACTAAGCCATGCTGAAATCCCAGACCCACAGAAACTGAGAAACATGTGTTGTTTAAAGACACTACTTTTGTGGGGATTTGCTAGAATTTGTGCGGAAATAGACAAATGATATACCAGTTCAGTACTAGTATTTTTCCCATTTTTACAAACAGGAGGCTATGATTTGTAAAGAGTGAGAACCTTCCCCAAAGTCATGTATATAATTAGAGGCACAGCCAGAATTCAAGCCCAGGACTGTCTGATTCCAGAACCCCTGCTCTTAATCACCACTCCAGGCTGTCTCCTTCCTTCCAGGGTAGCCAGCTCATCCTATCACCAGGCCCTTCAGCGTCCCTCATCTATTTCTTATCTTTCCTCTTCTTCCTTCTCCTCTTAATCTTCCTCCAACCTTTTGATCTTCTTCAACTTCCTTTCTCCCCTTTCTCCTCTTTCTTCTCCCTTACCCACAGTGGGATAATTGCCTTGTCATCGTTCCTGCCTTCCCAAATCTCTCCCTACAGGGAACCCTCCAGGACCATCCTTAGCAGAAACAGATGGGGAATCTACAGCAGCTTCAGCCCACCTGGCCAGGACCTAGATGCCCACACCCTTTCCCCTGACCCCAGTAGAGAGCCTGAGCTCATCTTCCCAACAGCCAGAAGCAGAACCATCCCCCCACCCAGGCAGGGCTCCTGCTGGACTCAGAGACAACCACCACACATGCCCCATGACTGTACCTGCAGCTTCAGGTTCAGAACAGGTAAGAACCTCTGCCCCCTCTACCCTAGCCCATCTGCCAGTCTCTGGCCCCACTCCCTTAGCAGGAAAGGAAGAGGGACTTCTTTAAAGATGGAACAGAATAAAATATAGATAAGCATTAGTCGAATGAAATTAATGCTTCCAATATTGTTTTAGGCTTGCTCATATGCATCAAGCATTTATGAAATTGCAGTTTATCACATGGGGATATTGCAGTTATATATTAGCTGACTGTCTAGTGGCCACTCCAACAACTCTCTCTGGACCCTGGGTCGCCCTTCACAGGCAAAGTCAGCTTTGCTGACATCCATCTCCTTCCTCTGCCGACACATCCCCAGATGCTGATAAAAGGCCTTGCCCCCAACAACATATGAATATTTAAATGACAGTTAATTATTCAGCATATAATGATATTATTAGCATCCACTTCAGGGCTGGCTGTGGGCCCAGCTAAACCTTGTCCCACAGTAAAGAGTGCCACAGAAAAGCCCAAATGCAGGCAAGCTCTATGTCTGCTGCATCTGCAGGGACCTTTGTTATTTGGGGGAGATATCAGTTCATGAATATGATTGCTAGGATCTCCTCAACCTGCTCTGTGTCAAGTCATGTGCTGGATGTAGGGGAGAGATTTAACCAACAGAGTCTCTGTTGACAAAATGCTCATGCGCTCACCCTGCCAAGCATTTCACGTGAGCCTCAGTGGATCTGTAAAACAGTCTTATGAAGTCAGGGCCACTATTATTTCCCCTGTCTTATAAATGAGGAAACCAAAACTTAGAGAAGTAAAGTGTCATGCCCAAGTCACACAGTAAGTGAAGAAGCTGGGATTCCAACCCAGACAGCCTGACCCCAGGGCCCCCACTCTACCAACCATGAGCGCAGCTTAAACTCCAGACAACAGGAAGGACATGCTGCCACAGAGATGCAAGCAAGCGTTCTGAGATCTGCAAGAGAGGAAGAATTCAGACAGAGATGAAGCAGAAAACACTTCTAGGAAAGGCAACTTTGGAGCTGGACCATGAAGAATGATTGGGCATGAGGCAGGGGTGCGTGGGGGTGGGTAATGGAAAAGACATCGCAAACGGAACAGCATGGGCAAAGGCTGAGCGGAGGAAAGATGCTCTAAAAGCAGTAAGATTTTCAGTACTGGAATAACTGCAACATGAGATTTGCATGGGGTATGTCATGGGAAGGCAATTTGAGAACAGATCATGGAGGGCATAGGGTGCGAGCTAAAGATTTTGGGTTTTATCCTGAAGACACTGGGAATCAAGCAAGGTTGTGGTAGTCTGCAAAAAAAGATGACACTTTGGCCCTTTCCATAAAGAGGTGAAGTCTGTTCCTCTACCCCAATCTCCCCATTGCAGCTGGGCATAGTCAAGTGACTTGCTTTGGTGAGTGAGCAAACTCTGGGAGATAGTGGAGGTCAGGGAAGCCTAGCATGATGCAGTCCATGGGGTCGCAGAGTCAGACATGACTGAGTGACTGACAAACAACAAGCTAAATTAAACCGTGGTTGTCTTAAGCCACTATGTTTGGGGATAATTTGTTAGGCAGCAACAGCTAACTGATGCAAGAGTTTATAAACAAGGATGACCTGAGTGGAAGTTGTTTTAAAAAGATAACTGACCATGATGCAGGGGATAGGTTAAAAGTGGTGAAATTGCTGCTAGGGACCCTTAAGGAGGCAGGTGTCAGAGTCCCAGGTAAAAAGATGAAGATCTAATCAAGACAATAGGGATGGGTAGAAAGCTGTCCCAGGGTCCCCCTGGGAGACAGAATGACATCATGGAAATCTATTTTTGAGGCTGCTCCCTACACACACCCATGCACACCCATGCACACACACACCCAACCCCCTTGCTTACTTGGGGGCCCCACACTCTGTATATCCTCCCCTGCCATCATTTTGCCCCTTCATCCCTCTACTTACTCTCTTACTCTGCTCCTTCTCCACCCCAAGAAGGATCTGCACAAACAGTAGAGGCAACAGACTGGAGATGGCAAAGAGCACTGGACAGGAGTCCAGCCTCTCCCCTCTGCTCCACCCCCAGCTGTGCCTCCAGCTGGCCATGGGACCCGAGGCGAGCCTCTGCCCCTCTGGGCCTCAGCTCCTTCCAACACCTTCTGCTTAGACTCTGGGTTTGTGACCTGGTACTTTAGATTCCTACAATTAGGAGACCCCCTCAGGCCTCCCTGCCCACTTTGTTCCATCTGTGCTTGGAATCTTGGAGAGGCAGATGTGCCCATTCACCCACTTGGCGCCTACGCTGGCCCTGGTGATGTCATAGGGAACTGAAAGAGATGACCATGGACCATATATATCTTCCTCAAAGGCCCATCCCAGCAACCAGCCCCTCAGAGTTACTGCTCAAAGCCTTCTAGGGACTTGGGCTCACTGGCCCTGACCAGCACAGCTAAATCTGGGCAGCAGATCAATTCATCCACTGAATGAACAGAATCCTAAAGATGAGGGATTCAGACAGAGGGGTTGGGCACAAAGAACCCAGGACTTTCTGGGGACAAGAAAATCTAACTGAAAACTTAGGTCTGTCATTTAATTGATTTCTGTGACCTTAGACAAGGGACTTAACTTTCCAGAACTGCCCCCTGTGTGAAGTGGGCAACAGAGCATAAACGGAAAATACTCAGCTCTGTGCCTGGCCCTCAATAGTTACTTAGCAAATGTTCATTTCTTTCTTTGCCCTGCCACCTCTGGCATAAAACAGGGATAATCCATCTCCTCTCCTCAGAATTGTTTTGTGACTTCAGGTAAGATAGCTCTGCAAAGTACTTGGCATATAAAACACAACCACTAAACCTTATTCCATTCTTTAAAAGTAAACTTCAAGAAAAATTCAAAGAAACCAGGATGCATTTTTGATATTTTACAATATGAAGTGTACCTGAGACATATTCTTGTGAATCTAATTTGAAACTAATTAAACACCTAGGACTAACTTGCAGTTCACAGGATATATAGTGGAAGGAGGAGCATGTTGAAAAACACCAGGAAGAGACAATCAGATAAATGTAGCATTTAGAATGATAAAACATAATGGAAAAGAATACCAAAAAAAGCAACCTATATGTGTATAACTGAGTCACTTTTCTGTACAGAAGAGATTGGCACAATATTGAACATCAACTATACTTTAATAAAAAATTAGATAAATAAAATTAAAAATTATCTTGAGCTAAAAAAAAAAAAAAATAGTTCAGCATCTAGAATATTCTCCAAGAAAACTGGCACTCACTTTTCAAAAAGTTAATGTAATAATAATAATTTTTTAAAAAATAAGAGGACTACTGTAGATTATTTTAAAGACCAAAAGCAAAATACATATCTTGATTGGATTCTAGCTCAAAAAAATTTTAACAGCTAAAAAAAGCATTTTAGAATAACTGGAAATATGAATATGAACTAGAAATTGACCGATGTGATGGAATTACTGTGATCTTCTCACGTGTGATAACAGCACAGTGGACATGAAGAAGAATGTCTTTATTCTCAGGAGAAGGCTGAGAAGTGTTTAGTGGTGAGGGGTCATGAGGTATGCAACTTATTTTCAAATACTACACAAAAAAGAGAGATAGATAGAAATATGGCAAAATGTTAACAAATGCTGGATCTAGATGGAAGATTTATGGGTAATAATTGGACAAGGCTTTTAACTTGTCTCTAAGTTTGAAAACTTCTAAAACAAAATGTTGGAAGTAGGGGCAAAACACCAGACAGCGGGTCCAGAGCTTCAGAAGCACACTCAGCCGGCTGCAAAGGTCCCGCCTGGCCCTGGGTGGCCAGGCCATCACAGGACGAGGGCTGAGTCACTGTTGGAAGTGGCCCTTCTGGCTCTGGCTCAAGCTGTAGAGGTCAGGAAGGAAGGGAGTTGGGGGCCCAACTGCAGCCCCACATCCCCCAACCCCTGCTTGGAAAAGTCAGCTCCCCAGGCATCAAAGAGGTCCCTGTTTCTGGGGAGGCTGGAGCCAGGAACGTTCTGCAAAGTTCAGTGCTCCCTGGCCGGGAGGTGGTCACTAGCCCCTTGGGACAAACACGCTTTTGTTTTCATCATCCTGAGCTTTTGATCCATGGCGGGAGAGCTGCTGTTGGTTCCCATTTCCAGATGCTCCTGTAGCCACGTCTCCCCAACTTCTTTCTTCTGCTGGGTGATAGGGGACCAGTTGCCTGGGCTAGGGGATGTTTGTGAGATTGGGGGGAATGTTTCCAGGGGTTTCCAGCTGCATGCATTGGTCCAAGAAAACAGAGCTAACACCCTGGGGATAGATGAGGAGGGGACCCTCCAGAAGATAGGACTGGAGAGCAACTCAGACTCCCCAAAGAGAGGGCAGATGGGGCCTGGATAAGCTCAGGGAGGGAGTGCAGAAATTGTCATCCAAGAGGCTTCTGGAGGCTCCCAAGCAGCCTGGACCTCTGAGGCAATGGCCAGACCTCAGAATCCATGGGAAGGAGTTGTGGGACCCACAGAGTCTGGGGGTATGTTCTACCTCCCTCGTTGACCTGAGTGAGGACACATAAAGAGACAGGACCAATACGCCTGAGAGCTCACGGCAGCCTAGAACTCACGGAATCCTTCCCAAGGGCCAAGCAGTGTGCCCAGGCACCGTCCATGCATTGCCCCACTCGGTCCTACTAGGAGTCCTGCTTAAGTGCCCCAATTATAATTGGAGGATGCGGACCATCCTTCTCCTGTGTCTGTGCATGGATGAAATACCACAGAAATAAGAAATGATGACGTCTAGCTCATGAACCAGGTAAAGCAGGACTGGCACCCAAATGGATGGTCACTCCTGTCCCTCCATAGGACAGTATTCCTCCTCCCAAAACAGTGCTAGCTCCAACCCAGCCTGTGGACAAAGGGACCATCAAAAACTCAATTGTGCACCTTCAGAAAGGTTTTCCAGAGTGGGTCTGATTGGATGTGTTTCCATGCAAAGGGGGTTCTGGGGTTAAATGAGCTCGGGAACTCCACGCAACATTCCTCTCTTGGAGACTCACAAAGGACCCTCAAACTTTGAAGGCTCTGAAAAGTCCTGGAGTAAAGAGGCCTCCAGTCCTGTGTAACCCAAAGCCTCCCAAAACCACTTGCCCTGAAAACCCTTTTTCTAACGTAACCCTTAGTAAAGCTCTCACCATAATGTACTGGAACACCTTTAGGAAATTCTGCTAAGGAGCTATCATTCTAGCCTGTGGGGGAAATCTAGCTCTTGTTCCATCTCCCTCATTTAAATTCTTCCCAATACATGGGCCAAACCGAAATTCAATAAGATGCAGACATGAAGTCACCCCCAAGTTCCTGGAAAGAGCAGACATGAAGGAAAAAACCCTTCTGAGATGAGACCCTGATCTGGGGATGAGGGAGAAGGGGTGGGTGGTCTGAGGCACTCCCTGGCAGTTCTCAGGAATTATTCACTCATGAGACCAGCTGTTCTAAACAAATCCTCTCCTTCTCAAATCAGATTCCAACTCAACGGGAACAACAGAAATGATTGTATGAGTCAGTCTAACCAGGAAAACAAAAACCACCTTAAGAATGTATAATAGAAGGAATCAAACCATATTATCTGCAGTTAATGTATATTGGAATCCATTTTTAAGGTTTACTTAATACATGTCCTACAAACAGATTGCATTTTTTTTCCTCCTTGTACTACACAATATGTTCTTATTATCTATTTTATACACAGTAGTGAATATATGTCAATCCCAATCTCCCAATTCATCCACCTTCCTTCCGCTCTTAATGTCCATACGTTTGGTCTCTACATCTGTGTCTCTATTTCTGCTTTGCAAATGGGTTTATCTGTACTATTTTTCTAGATTTCACATGTGTGCCTTAATATAGGCATCCCAGGTGGCTCGGTGGTAAAGAATCTGCCTACCAATGCAGGATACGCAGGTTCCATCCCTGGGTCAAGAAGATCCCTTGGAGGAGGAAATGGCAAGCCCTCCCAGTATTCTTGCCTGAGAAAGCCCATGGACAGAGGAGCCTGGCAGGTTACAGTCCATGGGGGCGCAAAAGAGTTGGACATGACTGAGTGCAGCAGCAGCAGAGTTAATATACAATATTTGTTTTTCTTTTTCTGATTTACTCCACTCTGTATGACAGAACAGATAAATTCATACGGTCAGAAAGCACATTGGTAGATTCCAGGAACTGGGGTGGTGGGGATGGGTGAGGGGTTAGTATTTAAGGACAGAATTTCTGTTTAGGAAGGTGAAATTTTCAGGAGACAGATGATAGGGAGAGTTGTACAACAATGTGAATGTAGTTTGTGCCACTGAAATGCACAGTTAAATATGGTTAAAGCAATATGTTTCTTATTATGTGACTTTTACCACAATAAAAAAAAACATTTAAAAATAATAAAATAATAACGGAAACAACACCACCAACAAAAAGAATGTCTGATAGAAGGAATTTAATGCAGAGAGTTGGTAACACAGATGATAGAGAAACTGAGAGCTAACTAGGCGGCAGGGAGGTGCCCGGAGGTTGGCAGGGAGGTGCCCGGAGGTTGGCAGGCAGGTGCCCAGAGGTTGGCAGGAAGCCACTGTCACCTCTAGATTGGAGAGAAAAGGAGAGGAGGAGGCGGTGTCACTGGAGCCCCAGCGCTAGCTTCTAGCAGAACTGGACTACAGAACGCAGAGGAGTTGGACCCACGGAGGGCAGGCGGCCTTTGCCAGAGAAGCCCCCAAGGCAGAAAGGGCAGAGGACAGATACCCAAATTCTCCACCAGCCAGGCTCCCACCAATCCCTCTTACTGGCCCAAACCAGAGGAGCTTGCAAATGCAGCCTGCAGGGGTCAGCTCCCAACATGCACACAGTTGTGATTCCAAAAGAGATGTGAGCGCAAACAGGCTCAGGATGGGTGTGACTCCCACAGTCAGTATTTCACCTGAACTCCTCAGTTTCCTCTCTCCCAAGGGCTCCACAAGGAGGAAAAGAGAAGTATTGAGGGTCCTCCAGCTTCAAACTGATGGCCGTGGGTGTGACAGATCTCTCCTCTGAGCACAGGCAGAGACCCCAAAGACAAACCTGCGTGGGAGTCATCAAGCCACTTGGCAAGACTTACAGTACCTCGCCTGCCATCCAGAGCTCTGAGCTTCACGGAAGTTGTGGGTTAGGTTTTAAACCCAGCAACGTCCAGGCAGAGGGCACCTGAAATCTGACCCCACTTGACCCCTGAATCCCAGCTACTCAGCCCCAGCCAAAGCCATGGCAAACTTCATCCATACAGCCTTCATAGTCTCAAAGGTTCACCAAAATAATCTGAGCAGTGAAAAGCTGAAAAGGGTCGAGGTGGTTAACGTAGGTTGGATTTCCCAGGAAACAGACTCTGAGGTGGGGATTTGTGCGTAGGGAGTGTGTGGGAGTCCAACACCTGCCAGGGAGTGAGGGCCGCAGAACTGAGCAGAAACATTTGAACGGCGATGCAACCTCAGCAAAGGCCTCAACCCACCCCATGGGAAGCCCTAGGGCTTGAGTGGGACTGCAGAGAAGGCTTGAATTGAGGGCTTTCACCCTCGCAAGCTGGTCATTGGATGTGGGCTCCCCTGGGAAGGAGGTATCACCTTGAGTGAGGCAGGTGTCTGCAGCCAAGGGCATCACCACTCCAGAAACTAAGGGAAGGAGTACTTCCATCCTGAAGAAGGATCTGGACACCGCACCACGGCGTCCACTACAGGTGCCCAGAACCAAAAGAACCTTCCAAGCCGAAGGGACCCAAGACTGAGGGAGGTCTTTTGGGAACCAACTTTTCCTGATGTTTTTGTTGTTGTTTTCTTTCTACATCTCATATACATTGAAAAGGGAGAGTGAGGGATACTACATGAGCAAAGCTTTTCTGAGTCAAAGCTTTTCTCATCCACCCGTGACACTGGTGATACCTAGAAATTCATCTTGTTAGGTGAAGAAACAGGGTGTCCTGATACACAGGTTATGAATTTGAAGTGTCCTGATAGGAGAAATGTGCCCCTGTGTTCATTGCAGCACTATTTACAATAGCCGAGACATGGAAGCAACCTAAATGCCCATTGACAGGTGATGGATAAAGATGTGATTGGAAGACTATTCAGCCATAAAAAAGAATGAAATAATGCCATTTGTAGCAACATGGGTGGACCTGGAGATGATCATACTAAGTGAAATAGGATAGACAGAGAAAGGCAAATATATAATATTGTTTATATGTGCACCCTGAAAAAAAAAAGATACAAATGAACTTATTTCCAAAACAGAAAGAGACTCACAGACATAGAAAACAAATTTACCATTACCAAAGGGAAAACAAGGGTGGGCGGAAGGATAAATTAGGAGGTTGGGATTAACATATACACACTACTTTATATAAAATTGGTTACCAACAAGGACCTGTTGGTTACCAATAAGCAACTGTAGAGCACAAGGAACTACACTCAATATTGTGTAATAATCTATAAGGGAAAAAATTCTGAAAATAATCTATATACATATTATATAACAGTTGTGTTGTACACCTGAAACTAACATGATATTGTAAATCAACTATACTTTAAAACCTTTTAAAGTAATATAAACAGTTAATATTGCAAATAAACTGATAGAGTCCATTTTACAAGTTCAAATAAATGTGGAGTAAAATGAAATTCGAACAAAAGAGGGGTGGATGTGGGTTTCAGAGTCGCTAGCCAGAAACTCCTCTTTCAAACACCAATTAGCCAGCAAAACCAGCTCTTTATCAAGGACACTCCTGGTTTGTGCAAATAAAATCATGTCAGTGGCATCCAGGAAACTGCTGTTCTTTCTTTTTCTTTGGAGACAAGGGGACAGGCATCCAGCCACCTAGAAGCCAGAACGAGCATCTTCAGAGAAATTAGTATAATGAGTGGGTCAGTACCTACCACTGTTCGAGCTCTGATCACTCACAAGACTGGTCCTCCTGACCGCCCTCTGCGACTTGTAGCAAAAACCGGTCAGTCTTGACCCAGCACAATGGCTTCTGTACATGGAGATTCCAGACTACAGCCTTAAGAACACACAGCGCTTTTCATAAAGATATTTTTCAGGCCAGACAATATCTGGAAGTGACACTGTTGTATGAAAACCTAAACTGTCCATGACTCTCCAAACCACACCGCCTGTGCCACAGCCCCGTCAAGCCAGCCACAGTCCAACCATAAGAAAGGAAGTTAGCAGAGAGGTGCCATTTCCCTGTTACATATGCCACCGGCAGCATGAAGAAAGAAAGTCACCGCATCAGAAATACAGTTGACATCGGTGCTATATTTGAAATTTGAAGTTTTCAGACCAAGCCTGGGCATTTTCTGCTGTCGGCAGTAAAAGAAGTGACCCTCCCGGTGCCGACGTGTAAGACTTGATTGTCAAGCCACACACACAGAGAAGAGATGCAACAGGAGAAAAGGCTCACTCTTCATTCAGCTGTCTGTTTACTGAGCACTTTCTGTAAGTGGGGCACTTGGAACAGAGCGGTGAGCAGAGACACAGGGGCCTCGCCTCCTGGAGCTCAGAGTCAGGGCAACACAGACTGGAAAAGCTAGCATGGCAAACAGAGGGACTAAATGCCTCGAGAAGCACCACCAGTGACTCTGAGAGCTCGTAGCAGCAAACCTGACCCAGCCTGGAGAGTCAGAGACCAGGGCACACAGACTCCCATTAGCTACAGGCTGCCCCACATATTTCTCTATTTGTCACCATCACATATGCGTGCACACATGTTTGCATATATATACACACACTAAGCATAGATTCTTGACTTAGCCATGGAGTAATCTGTATATCATCCTCATTCCAGAGCAGATTGTGCTGGTCTCAGTTATCCTTGTTGTTGATTTAGTTTTTAATTGAAGTATGAAAATGAAATTCAGTTGTGTCCAACTCTTTGCGACCCCATGGACTAGGGGTCCATGGAATTCTCCAGGCCAGGATACTGGAGTGGGTAAGCTGTTCCCTCCTCCAAGGGAATCTTTCCAACCCAGGGATCATAAACAGGTCTCCCACACTGCAAGTGAATTCTTTAGTGTCTAAGCCACCAGGGAAACCCAAGAATACTGGCGTGGGTAGCCTATCGTTGGTTTAAAATATTGTGTTAGTTGCAGGTGTATAGCAATGTGATTCAGTTACACATACAGTGTTAGTCGTTCAGGCATGTCCGACCCTTTGTGACCCCATGGACTGCAGCCTGTCAGTTTCCTCTGTCCATGGGATTTCCCATGCAAGAATACTGGAAAATACATTTTACACATGTAAATCCATGGCTGATTCATGTCAATGTATGGCAAAAATCACTACAATATTATAAAGTAATTAGCCTCCGACTAATAAAAATAAATGGAAAAAAAGAAAAGAATACTGGGGTGGGTTGCCATTTCCTACTCCAGGGGATTTTCTAGACCCAGGGACTGAACCCAGGTCTCCTGCATTACAGGCAGATTCTTTACCATCCGAGCCACCAGGGAGATTCTTTTCCATTATAGGTTATTACAAGACATTGAATATGGTTTCCTGTGCTATGCATTAGGTCCTTGCTATTTATCTATTTTATATATAGTACTGTGTATTTACTAATCCAAAACTCCTAATTTATCCCTGGCCCCCTTTTCTCTATGAATAAATTTGTTTTCTATGTCTGCGAGTCTATTTCTGTTTGGTAAATAAGTTAATTTGTATCATTTTTTTAGATTCTACATATAAGTGATATAAGATGATATATATCTTTCTCTAATCCTGCTGTTGACTTAGCGAGCTCCTTCGGATATTGGTGATGATCATTCCTGTCCAGAGTGAGCCGGGCAGGTCAGAGTCCTTATCCAAGACAGAACCTTAGCCGGGGAGCACCCTGTCCCAATGCACCTTCTTTGGAGAGGGTGTAAAAATTTGGATGGGGATGGGCCTGCAGGCCTGTGAGGAAGACCCTGCGAGCCTCACCGTGTATGTGGTGTGTGCGTGTGTGTACACGTGTGCATGCATACATGTGAGTCTGTGTGTCACGTGAGCTCACATGGGGAAGTGTGGATGCTCCATGTTCTGCTGAGGTGGGGGGTAGAGGGGAGTACCTCATTTTCCTGGGTCGGCAGTTTTGTGGCTCAGTGCCTCTGGGAGTTGGGCACTCGCTGCCTGCCCTGGTGTTCCTTACAGCCGTTTTGCCTGCAGCAGTCACACTGTTGAAAAATCTGGGTCCCTCTGACTGCTCAGAGACTGTGCAAAGGCAAACAAGTAGGATTCGTGGCCATTTTGCAATTCTTGCTCATTAGACATGTCTGGGGCCTTGTGAGTGAGCTCTGAGGATAAATAAGTATAAATATTATATTTGCCTTCAGGTTATCTTTAAAAATGTATTTCCCTCTCCCTCTACCTGCCCCCCCAGCCCCCACGAACAACTGTCTGTGCCTCCAGAAAACTTCTGGGTATGGGAAGTGCCATCGTGAGAGTCTAGGGTCTTCGCAAGCCATTTGTTTCCCAGGGCTGGGCCCTGTCACCCAGTCCATGGGGTGGCCACAGGCATCAGGGCACCCCATGAGATTCTTGGTGCCCCCTGGGGGTGGAGCATAAAGGTGCCCTATGTCCTGAGAGTCAGAGCCACCCAGCAAACAGCCCACACAGAGGACCAGGGCCTTCTTCATCAGCTGCGCCCGGCCAGCACAGGCAGAGCCTCAGTCACGTGCACTAACCCTCAACTAACAAGGCGGCACTGCCCAGAAGCGCTGGAGACTCCCACACCTGGAAGGGAAGGTCCAGGCCCTTCCGATGTTTGGGTCATTCAGTGTTAAAAGAGAAAACCGACTCCAGTAACTCAAGGCAAAGGGGAGATTTGCAGGAAGTGTATGGGAATTCTGTTCTCTTCCCCCAGGATCTACTGACTCAGCAGTGTTTTCCAGGGTGGGATTCAGGAAGTGGTATTTTTAGAAAGATGCTGAGTGACACTGGTGTTCAGCCAGAGTTGAGAGCTCCTGGCATGGAATGAGAAGCAAACAGAGGGCAGAGTCCTGCCCGTCAAGCTTTGGACGGCTGTGAGCATCAGAACCTGCACGGGGACAGAGGACTTTCTCTGATCCCCTCTGTCCTCTCCAGTTACAGTGAAGTATCAGCTCCCTCTACCCATGATAGTTTTTCAATGGTCTAAAAGAAAGAATTCCCTGCATGGATCTTCTGCAGGCTGAGCTGCCTCAGGCCTGCCTCATAGAACAATATTTCCAGCTCTCCCACTGACCCCAGCATCCTTCAGGGGAGACCCTGGGCCACTTTCACCTAAAATACAAGACACGGTGGGATCCTCTCAGTGTCTAGCCAGAATAGCAGGTCATGGGCTGCCCCAACCATGGAGACTGTCCATCCTCCCTTCTGCCTATCCTGGTAAAGAGACCTTCTTGGACTCTCTATGTGAGATGGAATGGCACTCCCCCTATCAGCATGAAAAAGTGCCCCCCCCCAATTACATAACAGTAATAGCTACAATATGTTAATACTTCCTGTGAACCACCTGTTCTGTGGATTGCTTTACAAGCATGATTTATTTAACCTCTACTGTAGTAATGATAACACTATTATCATTTTGCAGATAGGGAAACTGAGGCTCAAAGGATAACCATCCTAAGGTCCCACAGCTTGAACCCAGGTCCTTCTCTTGACCACCAGCTCTATACTGCCCAAAAAATCTTCTTGAAACAACCAAGTTCAGCTGCCTACCTGGACCGCCCCCCCACCCCCACCCTCCTAGTGACACTATAGAGATGGGAGCTTCAGAGTCTCCACACGGAGATTAGAGCTTCTCTGGAATCCTGAAAAGAGATGAAGTGTCCCTACTTACTGGAACATGACTGGTCTACACCTATTATCTGACCCCAGACTCATATCATTTGACTTGCTGGGCTCACTGTGGTATGACCAGAGATCACGGGCTACATCAAGGCTGAAAACAGAACTGGATAGTAAGATGAAAAGAAGCTCAGAAATGGAAGACCCCCTAGTAATCACCCAGTCCAACCTCCTCATCACACAGGGGGGAAACCAGCCCTAGAGAAGGAAAGAGTTCTTCTGACTTTAAGAGGTACTTAAAGCAGAAATGGCAATGGATCTCATCTCATATACCAACTCTTGCTAATTGGCTGCCTTTGAGTATTTTGTTGAGAACACTCTGGCACCATATCTGGGTTCAATGGGAAGGAATGCATAGTTAATAGGCAATGACAAACATAGCTTTAGGAAGAAGTAATGATAGCAAGCATGCCAAGTAACACCAACGCTGTGTCAGAGCCACGATTCAGTCTCAGGTGTCCTGACTGCAAGTCCAGTGCCCAGCAGGCACAAGCATTCTAGTCAGTTGTGAAACATTCTAGAAAATTCTGTTCTAGAAAGTTGTAAAACAAGCATACCTCAAAGTGTCTCAGTGATTGTCCTAGGCATATTGTATTTGGTTGCCAAGACTAGAAACTCACTCGTTAGCTTAAGTAAAGGGGAACTGGTTGTCAAGATATGACAGGCAATCTCATAGGCCAGAGAGAAAACAGTGCATCCAGCCCACAAGGGTCAGGAGTGAAAATGTAACCTCAGGGACACAGGCCATGCTCTTTGCCTCTTAAAGACACATGTGGCAGAAACTATTGGTTGCCTGTACAATACTGACTCCACTACCTTCTTAGGCACCAACAGTACACAGAGTTTGTTCAGAAATCAGGCAGTACTGAGTCCAGCCCAAGAGATGCATCATGATCAGTCTAAACCAGTCTTGATAATCCTATTTCCCTTTGCCAGAACGGATTGATCCCAGTTCTGCTCGATGACAGAGGAGGAAGCCTGCAGGGGGCTCAATGAAAGAAAAAACACAAGAGGAAGCTTCTCCCTTCCTCCCTGCCTTAGATGCGGCCATGTAGGTTGTTGTCATGTGATTGGTCCAGATTGGTCAGCTGTTTAGCCCTGGTCCAATCAACTGTGAGCAGGTGTGGATGGGCTGTGCAGCCATCTTACCAAGACAAGAGGAGCCATCACCGACATTCTGAGGGTAGCAGAGTGGAGAGCTGGGAAGAAACGAGACTTTTGATTCACCAGCTACACCGTCACTCTTTTGCCTCCTTTCCTTACGTCCCTGTTAAGTAAGATGATAAATGGGCATGTTGTTTAAACTTTCTTTAGTTGGGTGTTCTGCTTCTTTTATTTATTTTCTATTTTGAGGATAATTGCTTTACAATGCTGTGTTCGTTTCTGCTGTACCACAGGAATCAGCGATGTATACATTTATCCCTCCCTCTAGAGCCTCCCTCCCATCCCCCATCCCACCCCTCTAGGTCATCACAGTGTACTGAGCTGAGCTCTCTGTGTTATAAGGCAGCTTCTCACTAGCTGTCTATTTTACACGTGGCTATGCCGCTCTCTCAGTCAATCTCACCCTCTCTCTGCACCCTTAGCCATGCCTGTAAGTCTGTTCTCTACACCTGTGCCTCATTCCTGCCCTGCAAATAGGTTCATCAGTACCATTTTCTAGATTCCATATGTATGTGTGTGTGTGTGTGTGTGTGTGTACACATTAATATCCAATATTTGTTTTTCTCTTTCTGACTTACTTCACTTTATAAGACAGACTCTAGGTTTATCCACATCTCTACAAATGATGTAGTAATTCTTAACAATAAAACACCATCTTAATTTATTTCATCCACTCCATACCTCAAAACTCCACACCCCTCTGTAAACTGTGAATAGCAATAGGACTGCTATAAAGACTTAAGGATATAAGGCATGCAAAACACTTAGGACAGTGCCTTGCACAATTGTTAGCAATTGTTACTGTTAAAAATCATTATTTGGATAAAATGATACTGTTATCTGATTTTAAATATTTCAATGCTTCTCCACCCACCAAAAAGTGGGGAGACAGATGAGAAACAAGAAATGTAGAATGCTAATTGTCAGAGGTAAGATCATGGGTCCATAGGAGTTCCTTGTGGTGTTCTCTCTTTTCAATGTTTTAAAACTTCATAATTAAAAGTTTAAAAATAAAAAAAAAATCATTATTTGTGCTAGCTTGTCTCCAAGAGAGCCACCATGAAGTCTTTCCCTCCCTTTACCACTGATATTTCCCCATCTAGAGATAGAGTCCATTCCTACCAACCCTTTAATCTAGGCTGGCCTGTGACTGCTTGAAGCAAGAAAATGGGGTTGAAATGATACTGTGCCAGTTTGAAGACTGGCGTTTAAGAAGATTGGCAAAGTTTGCTTACCTTCTCTTCAAGCACTTGCTGTTAGGACAGCCCGCTTGGAACCCAGCCACCATGCAGTAAGAAGCTCCAGCCAGGTAAGGGAGACACCTGTAGGTACTCCAGGCAATAGACCCAGTAGAGCTCCTAGCCCACAGTCAGCATCAATTGCTCGCCAGTGTGTACATCATCTTGGACATCTAGCCAAACTGAGCTTTGAGATGACACCATCCTTAGCCACACTCTGATTAGAATAATATTGGGAGACCCCAATGGGAGACCCTATTGGGAGACCCCAGTGAGAACCACCTAACCAATTCCAATCAGCCCACACATAATAATAAACTATTCTATGCCACTAAGTTTTGGCTGGTCTGTTACATAGCAAGTGGTAACCAAAATATTATCAACATAATCATTATATCTACTTCTTTGTGCTTCCCTGTAACTCCTACTTGTGTGTGAATGGAGTGTGTCACAGAAGCAAGTGAACAAGCTGGAGCACTCACCTTTGGCCTCAACTCTACATGACTTTTCAGTGCTAGTGCCCGTAATACTGTCTTACTGATTTAATCCCATAGGCTCAGTTCCTAATTCCTATGAGAAAAAACCTGATTGGTCACATTGAGTTAAGTGTTCACCCCTATAAAATCATTTATGATCAAAAATGAAGGTCACATACTCTCTAATACTATATGGGGTATGGGGAAGAATTCCCTAAGAAAGGTAGGTGGTATGGAGAAAATATGGTGAAAAGAAGAGAAGTGGAAAGCAAAGGAGAAAAGGAAAGATATAAGCTTCTGAATGCAGAATTCCAAAGAAGAGCAAGGAGAGATAAGAAAGCCTTCCTCAGCGATCAGTGCAAAGAAATAGAGGAAAACAATAGAATGGGAAAGACTAGAGATCTCTTCAAGAAAATTAGAGATACCAAGGGAACATTTCATGCAAAGATGGGCTCAATAAAGGACAGAAGTAGTATGGACCTAACAGAAGCAGAAGATATTAAGAAAAAGTGGAAGAATACATGGAAGAACTGTACAAAAAAGATCTTCATGACCCAGATAATCACGATGGTGTGATCACTCACCTAGAGCCAGACATCCTGGAATGTGAAGTCAAGTGGGCCTTAGGAAGCATCACTACAAACAAAGCTAGTGAAGGTGATGGAATTCCAGTTCAGCTATTTCAAATCCTAAAAGATGATGCTGTGAAAGTGCTGCACTCAATATGCCAGCAAATCTGGAAAACTCAGCAGTGGCCACAGGACTGGAAAAGGTCAGTTTTTATTCCAATCCCAAAGAAAGGCAATGCCAAAGAATGTTCATACTACCACAAAATTGCACTCATCTCACACGCTAGTAAAGTAATGCTCAAAATTCTCCAAGCCAGCCTTCAGCATATGTGAACCGTGAACTTCCAGATGTTCAAACTTGTTTTAGAAAAGGCAGAAGAACCAGAGATCAAAACGCCAACATCTGCTGGATCATCAAGAAAGCAAGAGAGTTCCAGAAAAACATCTATTTCTGCTTTATTGACTATGCCAAAGTCTTTGACTGTGTGGATCACAATAAACTGTGGAAAATTCTGATGGAGGTGGGAATACCAGACCATCTAACCTGTCTCTTGAGAAACCTGTATGCAGGTCAGGAAGCAACAGTTAGAACTGGACATGGAACAACAGACTGGTTCCAAATAGGAAAAGGAGTACGTCAAACTGTATATTGTCACCCTGCTTATTTAACTTCTATGCAGAGTACATCATGAGAAATGCTGGGCTGGAAGAAACACAAGTTGGAATCAAGATTGCCGGGAGAAATATCAATAACCTCAGATATGCAGATGACACCACCGCTATGGCAGAAAGTGAAGAAGAACTAAAGAGCCTCTTGATGAAAGTGAAAGAGGAGAGTGAAAAAGTTGGCTTAAAACTTAACATTCAGAAAACTAAGATCATGGCATCAGGTCCCATCACTTCATGGGAAATAGATGGGGAAACAGTGGAAACAGTGTCAGACATTATTTTGGGGGGCTCCAAAATCACTGCAGATGGTGATTGCAGCCATGAAATTAAAAGACACTTACTCCTTGAAAGGAAAGTATGACCAACCTAGACAGCATATTAAAAAGTAGAGACATTACCTTGCCAACAAACGCCTGTCTAGTCAAGGCTATGATTTTTCCAGTAGTCATGTATGGATGTGAGAGTTGGACTCTAAAGAAAGCTGAGCACGGAAGAATTGATGCTTTTGAACTGTGGTGTTGGAGAAGACTCTTGAGAGTCCCTTGGACTGCAAGGAGATCCAACCAGTCCATCCTAAAGGAGATCAGTCCTGGGTGTTCATTGGAAGGACTGATGTTGAAGCTGAAACTCCAATACTTTGGCCACCTGATGCAAAGAGCTGACTCATTTGAAAAGACCCTGATGCTGGGAAAGATTGAGGGCAGGAGGAGAAGGGGATGACAGAGGATGAGATGGCTGGATGGCATCACTGACTCAATGGACATGAGTTTAGGTAAACTTCAGGAGTTGGTCACAAAGAGTCAGACATGACTGAGTGACTTAACTGAATGGAGAAAATAATGGGTGCCTTGCAAGTTCCACATGATGGCAAGATGGCTGCAGCAGCTCCAGCCACTATATCTTCTTGGATACAAGTGCAGTGAAAGAGAACCAGACCCTTCTGGTAACTCCTCCAAAAGTCCCTAATCAATTTGCAATCAAGTGCAAGAGATGCTTTGATTGGACAGACAGGCCTGGGTCACAGACTCCACTTGTGGAGCCTAGAGCTGCTTCAGAAGGAAGGGTGAATGAATGCTACTGTGCATATGTGTGTGTGTGTGTGTGTATGTTTGGAGGCCGAAGGGGATAAATAATAAATCTCCACCATACATATCAAATATCAATGGAGATATCCAGGAACTTCAAGAGGGAGAAGGGAGTGTTCTGAGTAACGGACATTATGATCCAGTTACTGGCAGGCACCGCTGCTTTATAAACGAGAGTTGACCTTCTCCTTCACCTCTTAGACAAACTTCACCGGTCTGAGTCTTCTTTTCCGCAGGCTATAAATTCTCGCTACTTCTATCCTTCCACACAGACCTCAGTCACACTAGGCCATGGTTGCCAAGCCAGTGTTCTATCTCCACAAGTGGCAGCAGCCAGCTGTGCTGCCTGGACACCTCTTCAACACTAACTATAGCCACCATAATATCTTCTCCAGAAATCCACAGGGTCCTGTCAGGGTCCCCTGGGATAGGGTGGTGGGGTGGGGGGGTGGGGAGAGGCAAGTACCTACTTTTCTAAAAATATATTTATTCATTTGGCTGCATTGGGTCTCGGTTGTGGCATGCAGGATCTTCACTGCATCATGCGGGATCTTTTGTTGCGATGCATCCGTGGGATCACAGAGTCAGACACAACTTAGTGACTGAACAGCAACAACTCAGTCTCCCTAGTTGCGCCACACGGGCCAGCTCAGTTACTTCACGGCACGTGGGAACTTAGTTCCCCAACAAGAAATTGAACCTGCATCCCCTGCATTGTAAGGTGGATCCTTAACCACTGGACCACAGGGAAGTCCCTACCTTATTCTTTGTACTTCCGGCTATTTCTCTTTCCCTCAGGTTTCTTTATTTGCATTTCCACCCGGAGCAGGTTGTTAACTACCCTCCAGTGACGGTCAATTGGAATGCTTGACTCCTTAGGACTGACAATTACCTTCCATGAAGTGAACAGGCTGCCTTAGCAGCCATTTTGGAAGGACTGGGGAGAAGTGGGCATCAGAAAAACCCCACACTCTGCCCTGGCCTCAGAGTCATTCATCAGAGGCTGACATTTCCTTTGTTGCTGGCCCAGGGCCAGGGGAGTGAGTGGCTTATTTCTATTGCATGACAGTTTGAGTCCATATGCAAACCAGAGGGCTATGTCTATAAATAAGATATTATAGTTAAATCAATATTGATTATTAGGAGTTAGTGTTATATTTAAAGCCATAAAACTGAATAAATATTATGGTAAAAGTATCCTAAATCTCATGGGCAAAATCACTGAGCAAGGCAGAGACATGGGCCTTGGATTGATGGAGCCATGACCCCATTTCCCCACCCCCTAAAAGATACTATCAGGCAGATGACTGCCCCTGATAGCAACGTGGGGACAACAGCAATGTCCTCCAACCTCTCTCTCAGCCACATTCTTGATTTTATTCAGATCTTGTTACGTATAACTTGGGATATACTCAGCTGATTCTCACGAATGGTGGTGCAAGTGTAGCTTATTCACAATCATGACAATTGTCCTCACCAAATATATTTTTCTTAAAAAAAATAAATTTTCTTCTGATTTAAAAGTATTTTGTGTTCATTACAGAAACAATAGAAAAGGCAAGATAAGCAAAAAGAAGAAACTAAAATCCACCCAGCATCCTACTCCCCAGAGATAATCACTGCTGGCATTTTGGCACCTACACTGCCAGTCATTTCTGTGTGCGTGTGTGAGTGCGTGTAAATTTTTAATAGGCTTGGAAATAGCCAGGCTGTTTTGCAATCTGGACAGATTACATTCTATTGTATGTATTAAATTTTATTTATTCAATCCCTTATTGCTATATATTTAGATTGTTTTCAATGCTAATTCAATTACTTTTCAGTTTTGTTCATTCATTTTGTAAGTAGGACTAAAAGGTGCTTATCTTGAGGAAATAAGCCTTTATTTTTCCAGTTAACTATGAGGAATGAAGCCTGAGATGGGAGCACAGTTCTGGTAGAACACAGGAAGTCACTGAACTCCTGCTTGCAGCGTGGAGCAGAAGTAGGCAGCGACCGGCCCCAGAGGACAGAGGCCAGAAGGCCTCCCCATCAGTCTCTGCCACATATCTCCCTGTCTGGCAGAAATGGGAGTCCTCTGGAGGCCCTATACTGCCCCATCACAGAACTGCTCAGTCTGGAGAATTTGGGGGTGCTGTCTCCCAGTAAGGATGGGTTAGAAATAGTCAGCGTTGAACAGAGTCATGGCAGGAACTAATTCCCCACGTCCTCATCTGTTTGGAGGGCTGAGAGGAAAAGGTGACCTAAAGTCAGCCAGTCACTGACTCCCAGGACGCCAAATCTTGAGCAAGTGTCACAAGGATTACAGAGCCATTGGAGGTTAATTTCAACAGTGGCAGAAACAGCCATGGCACCACCAGCCACATCCTTTCCCATCTGCTCTTGCTGAGGACCAGTTTCTCAGCTTCCTGCTTCCTGAATCCCAGGCGTCCAGACCCTCCTCAATTCCCGCCTTTTCCAGGCCTGGTCCCCCAGCCTCCTATTGATTAGTTGTTGTTGTTGTTGAGTCACAGTCATGTCAGACTCCTTGTGACCCCCATGGACTGCAGCACACCAAACCTCCTTGTCCTTCACTATCTCCCAGAGCTTGCTCAAATTCATATCCATTGAGTCAGTAATGCCATCCAACCATCTCATCCTCTGTCACCCCCTTCTCCTCCTGCCTTCAATCTTTCCCAGTATCAGGATCTTTTCCAATGAGTCAGCTCTTCACAACAGGTGGCCAAAGTATTGGAACTTCAGCTTCTGAATTAATTCTAATGCTCACATATAAAAATGCTAACTGAAATCTACTTCATCCCCACTCCACTCACTCATCCTTCAAGGCTCAGGTCGAATGTCACCTCCTCAGTTGAAGCCTTTACCACCTGCCCTAAAGGTAGTCACTATTTCTGTGTTCTTCCATAGCCTTTTTCTCATAACTTATTTTATCCTGCCTGATATGACAGGCAATTTTTAACATGGCACAAAGCCTAAGTTGTGTCTTACACCATAATCATAGGAGCTTGTTGAATGAATTAATGAATGGACAATAAACATGTATATCTGTGAAACTAAGAATAATATACTTTGTGTTCAGTCATCAGTGGATGTTTAACAGAGTTGTTAACAGAGACCCTGAGTGTTGTTCAGTATTTAGTTTGAATCAAAAGTCATGAGCATTTCCATCTTTTGTGATGTAAGTAGTGAAATAGTCCTGGTCAGCTGGGGACACATGAATATTAAACTGTAGGTGTTTGCTAGTGCTTTTCACTTGCATCAGACATTAGCACCTGGCTACTGTTAGACCCAAGTATGCCTCTGGTCCCTCTGTGATTCTGTATCAGGCATCATAAACTGACCACTTGCAGGCCAAATGTCTCCTGCAGCCTTGTTTGACCCACATTGGCAATTTTTTTTTCCATCTGATTAGTTGCCAACATTTAAAATTCACATGACACATAAAATTTCAGAATTTGACTTTTCTTGAATACCCAGAGGATCCAGCAACACCAGTTTCCTCTTCCTACACTTCAACAATCTGTTAGTGCCAAGCAGTGGCTTCCCCACCCATCCGCCCCTTACTCTCACCCTTTGTATAGAACACAGACTCCTCAGAGTCCCCACAAAGCCCACTTCACTTAGTACGTGCCTGGTCCCTGAAAATATCAATACTCTCAGTGTCTGTCCGAGAGACTGGTCATTAGAGGTGGAAAAATGGCTGAATGAAGGGTTTACCAAAAGTCGATGTCCTCCTATTTGAGTCAGAGTTTCTAGGATATCACAGTCAGCCATAGTCAGAAAAAGTCATCTTTAGAAGATCCTAGAAAACTATCCTCCTCCTTTCCATCCCCAACTTCCTCCATGGAGGACTCATCTGCTTCTGTGAAACTAAAACCAAGCTCCTCTTTCCTTCTTTAGTCGCCAGAGTCCAACCTTCCCATAGGCCCAAGAGGGCAATTCTGATACCCACGGTTCAAAAAGTAGCCATTTCAGGCCAGCGTCCCATTCGGCCACACTGGGATGTAAACCACAGCCCACTGGGTACCACAGGCCTCCTCAGCCTCCAAGGCTGTGTGAGGAGCCTCTCCTACCACCTGCCTGGCTAAGACGGGTCAATAGAGCTGAGGGCCAATGGCTCTCTGGCCTGACTGCTCTCTGGACACAGTTGGAGGTGGGACACTATGCCTGGCCGGGTTCAAGCCCCTGCTCATGGCTCAGCTCAGCTCAGTATCAAGGCTCAACCCCAGGCCAGGCTACCTCCACACAAGACAAGTTTGACCCTCTGCCCCTTTCTGTGCCAGGCTTGTCAGAGCAGAGAGATTGGAAGGAGATGGAATTCTTGTCCATAGGCCTCTTTTTCTCTCTGACGGAGGCACCGGGAGGCAGGAGGTGAGGTGATTTTTTGGTTATTGTTCCTTTGGGGGCGGGGGGTTTATTGGAGCATAGTTGATTTATAATGTTGTGTTAGTTTCAGGTGTACAACAAAGTGAATCAGTTACACGTTTACACATAACCACTCTTTTCTTAGATTCTTTTCCCATGTCGGCCGTTACAGAATATTGAGTCGAGTTCCCTGTGCTATACAGTAGGTCCATATTAGTTATCTATTTTATACATTGGTGTTGTTTTAGTTGCTAAGTTGTGTCCAATTCTTGTGACTCCATGGACTGTGGGCCCATCAGGCTCCTCTATCCATGGGATTTCCCAGGCAAGAATACTGGAGTGGGTTGCCATTTCCTTCTCCAGATCTTCCTGACCCAGGGATTGAACCCACATCTCCTGCATTGCCTGGAGGCTTCTTTACCACTGAGATACCAAGGAAGCCCATTTTATGCATAGCAGTGTGTATATGCCATCCCAATCCATCCCACCCCCACTTCCCCTCTTGGTGTCCATATGTTTGTTCTCTACATCTGTGTCTCTATTTCTGATTTGCAAATAAATTCATCTATACCATTTTTCTAGATTCCACACATCAATATATGTGTTAATACATGATATTTGTTGGAGGATCTTAAAGAGACAGGCTTGCTTCCTCTTTCTCTCACTGCCCCCCACACCCAATCCATCAGCAAGCCCTGTTGTCTCTGCTCCAAGACAAATACTGACCACATCTCTTCCTATCCATTTCTACCACCTTCATCCCAGACACACTATTGCAATGGTCTCCTAACCATCTACTAGTCTCCACACTATACCTCACACCACTCATTCTCAACACAGCAGCCACAGTGAGCTATCTAAACTGTAAATCAGATCCCATTTGCTTAAAACCCTTCCCAAGGCTTCTCATAACCCTTAGAATAAATTCTCTGCCATGACCTGCAAGACCTGGTTTGCTGCGGCCTTCACCTACCTCTTGAGATGCATTTTCTATTGTGTATGTGTGTTAGTCGCTCAGTCCTGTCTGACTCTTTGTGATTCCATAGACAGTAGCCCGCCAGGCTCCTCTGTCTGTGGAATTCTCCAGGCAAGAATACTGGAGTGGGCTGCTATTTCCTTCTCCAGGGGATCTTCCTGACCCAGGGATCGAACCCGGGTCTCCTGCATTGCAGGCAGAAGTTTTACTGTCTGAGCTATTAGGGAAGCATTTTCTATTGGTCTTCCTTAAATTCATCACACTCAGGCCTTTTTTGTTCCTTGAACCCAGTCAGGCTTATCCTTAGCCTAGTCTCCCTCTGCTTGGAACACACACAGATCTCAGCCCAAAAGTCACCCGCTCAGGAAGCCCTTCTTGACCGCCACCACCCCACCCCCGCCCCCATCTAAAGGAATTCACCTGTGGTCACTTTCATGTACATCACCCAATTTCATTTTCCTCACAGATCTAATATTTGAAATTATCTTTTTTAATTGTGTGCTTTCTTGTCTATATATTTAGGGTCTCCTCCTACTAAGAATCTTTGTCCAGGAGAACTAAATGCCTGCCTTGTTTGATACTATTTCTCCCAGTGAGCAGCACATAGTAATATGCAATAAATTGTTGTTGAATTAATTAACTAGTTAATTATCCAGGTGAGAGATGATAGGGACATAAACTAAGGCGGTTGCATCGAGAGTGAAATGGAGAGAAAAAATGTGAGACGTATTTAAGAACCAGAATCAACAGGGCCAATTTTAAATAAGAGATGAAACAGCAGAAGCCTCCGGCTCTAACAGCCTGGTGGGTGGTGAAATAATTCATCAATATCAGTAATTCATGGGAAGGAGCATGTTTGGAGGAGACCATAATGAGTTCAACAATGAGAAGTTGATTTCAAGGTACCTGCAGGACTTCCAGATGATGTCCAGGTATACATACATTTTGGAGAATTAAAATGAGATTTTGGCAACTGGTTGAGATTTGGAGAAATCATGGGTGGTAGGTAAGTGGTAGGTAGTTAGAGCTGTGGTCTGCCCTGAGTCCAATAAGAAGAGGACCTAGAATGCAACCCTGGGTCATTCAAAATGTAACAGGACAGACAAAGCAGAAGCAGAAAAGGACCTTGAGGATTGTCTGGAGAGATAAGAGAACAGCCAGGAGAGTATTATTAGGGAGAAATATTTCAAGGAGAAGAGAGCAGTCAACATTTTCAAAGGCAAGAGGGATCCTGAAGATACAGACTGGAAGGTATTGCCCTTGCAATTTAGGGGTCACTAGAGGCTTGAGAGTCCCTTGGACTGCAAGGAGATCCAACCAGTCCATCCTAAAGGAGATCAGTCATGGGTGTTCATTGGAAGGACTGATGTTGAAGCTGAAACTCCAATACTTTGGCCACCTCATGCGAAGAGTTGACTCACTGGAAAAGACCCTGATGCTGGGAGGGATTGGAGGCAGGAAGAGAAGGGGATGACAGAGGATGAGATGGCTGGATGGGATCACCAACTCGATGGGCATGAGTTTGAGTAAACCCTGGGAGTTTGTGATGGACAGGGAGGCCTGGTGTGCTGCGACTCATGGGGTCGCAAAGAGTCAGACACGACTGAGCGACTTAACTGAACTGAACTGAACTGAGAGGCCTCCTTGGGCTTCCCTCATAGCTTAGTTGGTAAAGAATCTGCCTGCAATGCGGGAGACCTGGGTTCAATCCCTGAGTTGGGAAGATGCCCTGGAGAAGGGAAAGACTACCCACTCCAGTGTTCTGTCCTGGAGAATTCCATGGACAGTATATATACATATATACACACACACACACATATATATATATAGTCCATGGGATTACAAAGAGTCGGACACAACTGAGTGACTTTTACTTTCACTTTCAGAGGCCTCCTTAGAGCAGTTTCAGTGGTGCTCTTGATGGACACCAGGTTGGAGTGAGTTGAGGAGTGAATGAGAGGGACGTTCATGAGACAATGATGGAGTAGAAATTTCTCCAATCTGGCTTTGAGTAGAAAGTCAAAGATGTGGTAATAGCCAGGGAAGGACAAAGGGTCAAGGAATGATTTTTCATTGGAGATGACTGACCTATATGTAGCCCAAACCTGTGATTATAGGTGAGTCTATAACATGGTTCGAGTTCTTTCCCAAAGAGCTGCTAATGGCCCTGCAGAATCACTGAATGTGGTGTGTTCTAGGTACCCAGCGATATTTGTGATATGAATGACTGTAGAAACTGCCCAAGAAAAGAAGCCCTTGAGCCCAATACCAACTACCTCCCCCGACATGGGAGAGTAAAAAAGAGCAGATGACTGTGAGAAAGAGGTAATGAGTGATGTCACGGATGACATAACCTTTTTTTATATTATTTATTTATTTACTGGTTGTTCTAAGTCTTCATTGCTGCCCACGGGCCTTCTCTAGTTGCAGTGAATGGGCTACTCTCCAACCACAGTGTGCGGTCTTCTCACTGCGGTAGCTTCTCTTGTTGCAGAGCACAGGCTCTAGGGCAAGTAGGTTTCAGTAGTTGTGGTTCTCGGGCTCTAGGGTGCAGGCTCAGTCGTTGGGACGTGTGGGCTTAGTTGCTCTGCGGCATGTGTAATCTTCCCAGATCAGGTATTGAACTTGTGCCCCTTGCATTGCAAGGAGGATTCTTAACCCCTGGACCACCACAGAAGCGCATGTCATGGATAATATACTCCTCAAAGTCTTGGAGGAGAGAAGGGTGATGTCTGCTTTAATGGCCTTTGAATTCCCCTGCCTGACTTGGATGAACAGAAACTGAGCAATAATAACTACAAAAAGACACTGGAACCATGATCTGGATTCTATCTTTAGCTTTATTACCAACTATGTGTCCTCTCTTTAGGCCTCAATTTCCCCACCTGTACTTTAGGGACATTAACATAGACCTTCCCTGAGAACCCACCACCTCTGACACTCTCTGAAGCCAGTGTGTCTGGATTTAAATTCCAGTTCTGCTATTTTCTATCTATTTGATCTTGGGTGAATTACTGAACTTTCCTGCATCTTGTTTCCTCAATTTTTAAAGCAGGGTTAATAACTGTCCTATGTCCCAGGGTTGTTGTGAAGATGAAATGAAGAATAATACATAAAATGTCCTTAGGAGAGTGTGGGGGACCTGGAAAGCACTATATTGCTTTGGCTAATGTCATCACTATGTTAACCACTGGTCCAGGAGAGATCCCCAAGTGAGTGGATGAAGCTTGCTGGTCCCATCCAGGACGGCAGGAAAGACAGGAATGTAGAACAGGGGTGGGCCACTTTTTCTTGTAAAAAATCAGATAGTAAATACTCTAGAGGGACTTCCCTGGTAGTCCAGTGTCTAAGACTCTGTGTTCCCGATGCAGAGGGCCCTAATCAAGGCACTAGATCCCACATGCCACAATTAAGAGCCCACAATGTTGTTGTTGTTGTTGTTTAGTCACTAAGTCATGCTTTTGTGACCCCATGGACTGTAGCCTATTAGGCTCCTCTGTCCATGGGATTTCCCAAGCAAGAATACTGGAGTAGGTTGCCCTTTCCTTCTTCAGGGGATCTTCCCAACCCAGGGATCAGACCTGTGTCTCCTGCATTGGAAGGCAGATTCTTTACCACTGAACCACCAGGGAAGCAAGAGCCCACGTGTGTGCACCTTGAAAAAAAGATCCTGCATGCTACAGTGAAGACCCGATGCAGTCAGATAAATAAGTAAATAGACTAGATTTTGTGGGCGATCTAGTCTCTGTTGAAACTACTTAACTCTACCTCTGTGATAGAAAACAGCTCCAGACAACATGCAAACAAGCATGACTATTTTAAAATAAAACTTTATTTACAAAAATAGGCAGTGGGCCCCATTCACAGACCCCTATTCTCAAACAAGGGACCCTAGGAAAAGGGATGGTGAGTTTTCCTGTCCAGTGGATTGTTGTTGTTTAGTCTCTAAGTTGTGTCTAGCTGTTTTGCAACCCCATGGACTGTAGCCTGCCAGGCTTCTCTGTCCATAGTATTTCCCGGGCAAGAACACTGGAGTGGGTTGCCATTTCCTTCTCCAAGGGAACTTCCTGACCCAGGGAACGAACATGGGTCTCTCCTGCATTAGCAGGCAAGTTCTTACCACTGAGCCACCACGGAAGCCCTTCAGAACTAAGAAATTTCATGCCTCCAGACCCAGACCAGAGATCTGACCACTCATGGCTATAAACTCACCAAGAAAGTAAAGCTTCCAACTCACAGAACAAGCAAATAATAAACGAGTTTTGAAAATAATTAAAATTGAAAATTGATTGTCTGGGCCAGAGCAGATTTATGCAAAGGGCCCTGGCTCCGTAGGGAGTGAAAGGAGGGTTTCTAAGCTCTGTGTTGAACAAGCTAAGCATTTTTTCAGATTATTCCCAGCATAATATGCCAAAGGGAATAGGCTCCATTTATTATTTCCTTAAAAAAATCAATGGGCTGAAACATTCCCTCTAGACCTATAATATTTATTTCAATGTTCTGTCAATAAATATAACAAGGTTAGCTTTCTATCAGTTTAGTTGGAAGAATCATTTGAGGGAAGTTCTATTTGTTAAGCTCGATTACAGAAAGCAATCAATAGGGGAAAATTCCCTGGTCACTACAGGCAAGAAATATAGAGCTCAGAGGAGCCATCCCAGGAAGGAGATTAATGCCACTGCCCCATCCTTTTCTCCTTCCACCAGAAATAGGAGGTGTGGGTGCAACATTGAATCATGGAGTGTCCCATCCAGTGCTGACAGGGAAATGGAGGCCCAGAAAGAGAATAGGAATTGTTCAGAGTCCTAGAGTACCACAATTGGAACAACAATCTGACCATGCTAATCTTGGATTTCTCCCAGGCCCTGAGTTGAACAGTGGAATAGAAAGACCAATGGGGAAAAAATAATATTTTTCTTCTATTTGAATTCAACTTTATTGAATAGGGCTTTCCAAAAGAGAGAGGAAGGTGGGGGTCTCAGAAGGGTATTGAATGAACAGAGTAGAAATATGCCTTCTATGAATTGGGGATTCCTAGAGACTTGGACATTTAGGGCAGCTGTCTCACCATTTTTCCCTCACCCTTGAGCACACACACGTGCACACACATATATGTATCCCTGGCTGAGTTATCCAGTAGTTCCTGTCTCCTAGAACTTGAGACTCAGCATTGCTGCTGGATTGGGCTAGATGGACTCATTCAACTCTACCTAGGCTTTCCATTAAATGAGTCTTGGATTCTGAGGTCAGAAGACTTGATGAGGTGACTCAACTTCACCCTACTCTTGACTGGAGAAAGTTATTTGGCCTCTCCAAATTTCCCTTCCCCATGTATAACATGGGAATGATAATGATGACATCTTACTTATACAGTAAAGAGTATAAGGATGGCATGATACTGTTAGATACAATGATCAGTAGTATTATTGGTGTTAAATTATTTTTTATAATTCACTTAATTCTTTTTATTCTGGGACTTGTTTTCTTTCTTCTTCTTTTTTTTTAATTTATTTGGTTGCACTGGATCTTAGTTTCTGCATGCAGGATCCAGTTGCCTGACCAGGGAGCAAACCCAGGCCCCCTGCATGGAGAGTCCAGAGTCTTAACCACTGGATCACCAGGGAAATCCTGTTAAATTATTATTAAAATCGAATGCTTTCTGTATACCACATACAGGTATGTGTATGTGGAATATAGGTTTTATCACATTTAATTTTCACAGCAACACCGTAAGGAAGATGACATTAATATCTCCATGCTTCTTGTCGTTTAGTCACTAAGTCGTGTCTGACCTTTTTGTGACTCCATGCACTGTAGCCCGCCAGACTCCTCTGTCCATGGAATTTCCCAGGCAAGGATACTGGAATGGGTTACCATTTCCTTCTCCAGGGGCTCTTCTCAACACAGGGATCAAACCTGTGTCTCCTATATTGCAGGCAGATTCTTTACCACTGTGCCACCTGAGAAGTCCTATTTCCATGTTACAAGTATGGAAAATAAGGTTTGGAGGTTAAATAACTTGCTCAAGGTCACAAACCTTGGAATGATGGAGTGAAGACTTAAACTCAAGTTATCCAACTCCCAAGCCTGTACTTATAACTTCTACCATCAGAATTACAATAGATCCTGAACTGGAAGGAGAAAGTTGCCTACCCTACCTCACCCCCATCTTGTAATCCCCACCTCATTCAGGAAAGCTGGGTCCGGATGCCTGTGAGTCTTTATTTCTCATCCCTATGTCTTCACAGACCTGAATATCCAAATAAAACATCAGTGAGTCAAATGCTTTGTGGAGACTGTCCAAAGCCATGTTCCTTTTGTGAGAGGTCTGGGACTTTAGCTAACTAGTCCCTCACCTAGACTATCATCCCAAACAGAAAGCAACAACTGCCCTATCACTGAGGTTGTGCATAGCTGGGGGAGTTTGGGGAGAAGAATTTAGCTAATGTGTTTGAACAAATATTTATCGAATTCCTAACATGTCAGGTATTATTTTAGACACTAGACATACAAATATATTCAACAGACTGCTGAACATTACTCCTTTGGTGTTGCTCAGCATTCAGTTCAGTTCAGTTGCTCATTCGTGTCTGACTCTTTGTGACCCCATGAACCGCAGCACGCCAGGCCTCCCTGTCCATCACCAACTCCTGGAGTCATGTCCAAACCCATGTCCATTGAGTCGGTGATGCCATCCAACCATCTCATCCTCTGTCGCCCCCTTCTCCTCCTGCCCTCAATCGTTCCCATCATCAGGGTCTTTTCCAATGAGTCAGGTGGCCAAAGTATTGGAGTTTCAGCTTCAACATCAGTCCTTCCAATGAAAACCCACAACTGATCTCCTTTAGGATGGACAGGTTGGATCGCCTTGCAGTCCAAGGGATTCTCAAGAGTATTCTCCAACACCACAGTTCAAAAGCATCAATCCTTCCGTGCTCAGCTTTCTTTATAGTCCAACTCTCACAACCATACATGACTACTGGAAAAATCATAGCCTTGACTATATGGACCTTTGTTGACAAAGTAATGTCTCTGCTTTTCAGTATGCTGTCTAGGTTGGTCATACTTTCCTTTCAAGGAGTAAGCGTCTTTTAATTTCATGGCTGCAGTCACCATCTGCAGTGATTTGGGAGCCCAAAAAAATAAAGTCTGACACTGTTTGCCCATCTATTTGCCATGAAGTGATGGGACCAGATGCCATGATCTCAGCTTTCTGAACGTTGAGCTTTAAGCCAACTTTTTCACTCTCCTCTTTCTCTTTCATCAAGAGGCTCTTTAGTTCTTCTTCACTTTCTACCATAAGGGTGGTGTCATCTGCATATCTGAGGTTATTGATATTTCTCCTGGCAATCTTGATTCCAACTTGTGTTTCTTCCAGCCCAGTGTTTCTCATGATGTACTCTGCATAGAATTTAAATAAGCAGGGTGACAATATACAGCCTTGACATACTCCTTTTCCTATTTGGAACCAGTCTGTTGCTCCATGTCCCGTTCTAACTGTTGCTTCCCGACCTGCATACAGGTTTCTCAAGAGGCAGGTCAGGTGGTCTGGTATTCCCATCTCCTTCAGAATTTTCCACAGTTTATTGTGATCCACACAGTCAAATGTTTTGTTGCTCAGCATATCTAAATCTAAATTCAGTATCTCATCAAACCAGAAACCTGGTAATCATCAGATTCTCTACTGCTCACCTGCCCAAGCACGCACTGACTGCCCCTGAATACATATACGGTCCCACTATTTTAATCACTTGGAGCCTCCCAGCTGACTGATGGCAAGAAATTCAGTCTTTAAAGAGTTATCTTCCACTCTACTTCCTTGTTATCTCCCCTACCAAGTATTTCTGGGAATCTTAAGGGCTGCCACCACATTCCATAAATCAGTTGTGACTCCTGCATATTGCAGTGATAATCAGCTACACACCACAGTCTTGGGACTCAAGAGTTTTGCAGGAATGATCTTCTGAGTGGCTGGAACAGAATTGGAGCTCAGAGTCTTGGCTTTGCTGAAGAGAGCAGTCTTTGTGTTAAGCTAAACTAGAAAGGTCACAGAGTTCTTGAGCATCACATCGCTTCACTATTCAATTATAGCCCTTTCCTCCCAGAAGATAGCTGTTAGAAAGATATCCAAGCTGGGCTTGTCCTAGAGCCACTACCCAGCCTCAGAGAGAACAATGAATACACAGACAAACATGTATGCATGCACTGAGGGTAAGCACTGAACAGATTGATCTGAAATTGATCAGTGGAACTCTTGACTTACTGATTCTGTTCCCTAAATATCCATTTACTCCTCTCTCCATCTCTAACACCACCATCATATGAGTCCAGAGCACCACCATCTCTTGTTTGGCCTTGTGGAATTGCCTCCAAACTAGATGACCTAGTCCACTCTGGCTCTTCCAATCTGTTTTCCATCAACCACCAGAGTCACCTCACTTTAAAATCAAATCTGATCGTGCACTACATTTGCATGAAATGCGTCAGGGGATTTCATTGCACTTAGGACAAAATTTAAAATCCTATTGTCTTACTCCAATAAAAATTTTTTTAAAGAAATTATTTTCAAAGACTTTAAAGCCCTTTGGAAATATCTATTAATATATAACTGATATGCAATTGAAAATTATTATTCAACAAAGGTAACTGAAGAACTCACTCTGTTGAATTTGAAATAAAATCACATTGAAAAATTAAATAAAATAAAACCCTATTGTCTTATTTTGTTCCCCCTAAAACAGACCCTGAGACATGGGCTTGGGTGCAGGAGATAATCTCAGGGAACAAAAGTAAAGTAGGGTATGGGGGAAATTCACAAGAAATAGAAAAGTTCTAGACTTATTTCCTGTTGCCCTCATTAGGTAGCAGCAACCTAGCTCCTTTCTTTGTATGCTGGTCTACTAGCATGAAGAACCCAAAATGACTAGCTGTAAATCTTTGTTTTAGGTTCAGTGGAATCCTTACTGTTTCCTCTTTTGGACCAGAAGGCCTCTAGTCCCACAGAGCCTTTAGATTCTAGACAGGAACCACAGGTTTCCTCAAGTTGGTCCCTGAAAGAGGTGGTGACAGGGCCCAATCCCACTCTTACCCCTTGGTTCCCAAGGTCATGTCTTCTAGCTTTTGCAAGACATCACTTAATGGCCATTCGTGTAATATATATACAGTATCCTGGAAAACAGAATCTTAACCTTGCAGGGTGCTATATTTCAAGCTGCCACGTTGCTGAGTTTTTGAGGGGCTAATACAGCATTCTATCAGCCAGCATCTTCCAGGTGATACGATATACAATAGGACCAATGAATCCCAATGTCAAGTATCCATTGTCATACCTCTTTTGCTATACAGTGGGTCCCCTGGTCTGAGATGAGGTTATATGGAATCCCATGTCAGTAAATCAAGTACTCTGTAAGCCTTTGGACAGTGACACTGGAATAGGAACTACAGGCAGGGGCGACAAACTCATATCCAGAGTATTTGTCATTCTCAATAAGGACAATTTGCTGCCCCTTGCATGGGGGAAATTATCATCAAGTGGTGAGTCATTCACTGCAAGGACCAGTATCATACTGAGGGTTTTGAGGGTGCTGTTTTCTTCTGCTGACAGGTCATTACACTTAGCAGCTGCATTAGCTATATCAACCTTGATGAGAGGTAGTCTACGTGGTTGTACCTATGCATAGCACCCATCCCTGCTACATGCTACTCTGTACATGGCCCCTTTGTACATGTGTGGGATGGCTGAGGACAGAGGTTGGATGTCAAAAACATCCAATATTTGGAAGGGTTTTGTTTTTTTCAAATAGTAAATTAAAGTTTCTTTCATTAACAGAGACCTTAGGGCAAAAGGGTTGTATTTGGGAACTAGCATACCGATGAGAAGCACCGATGACAAGCCTGCTATAAATACACTAATGTGCTCTAAGTAGAGTGAGCATGGGATCCTGAGAGTGGCCATCTAGGTAGAAGCCTCTCTCTGCTCCCTCCTGGGTTTACAGCAATTCAACCTGCCTGCTGGTAGCAACTGCCTCCACACCAAGTTGACCAGAGCTATGAGCTCATCCTGCCAAAAACATTACAAGGAAATATCAGTCGCTTTAGGAGTCTTTTGTCCCCTAGTTGTTTAATGCCTTTTATACAACAGGTGCTTTTTGGTGAGCATTCATGTGAGACGCAAAATTCTGAAAACATGGAGCCCATTCCCATAAGGCCATCTACATCCCTTATTCCCAGACTTCTCATCTCTAGTCATTCAACCTTGCTTCTTCCAGACCCTCAGTCAATTATCCAAGTAATTCATCACTACCCAATAGCCTTGAATATGCTCACCTCAGACCACATCACTGTCCATAAAAAGTTGACAACCCAACTGGACAGCTTGAAGCTCTACCAAGTAAAAGATTTTCTCTCAGCTCTGTCCTTTAGGACCACCAACATATTCAGCTGGTCCATCTGGGAAACAACTCAGGATTTTTCCATCTTCATGAGTTTGTCACGGGATCTCTTCACAAGGTGGCAGATATAAGCCAAGGGGAAGGTGTTGGCTCAGCAAAGACAGATGACATGGGAGGATAATGCACCTGTGTACTTACTGGTGCACCCTTGACCTGTTCAAATCTGGCTCAGATGTACTATTTCCACCGTACAATGGATTACTGACACAGCTACCCATCTTTATGACTCAGTTCTTATAATATCTAGCTCATGATGGGCAGCTCTGCCCATAGGGTCCCTTGATCATCCATGGTCAGGTTCTCCATCTCTCCTAAGGCCCAGCAACATTCCAAGAGCTGGTTTTCAAGCACAGAGTAGTTTCTGCTATAGAAGACATGGCCTTCCTCCATAATTCTCCTAATAGGGCTTGCCAGACTCTCTACCATGAATCCCTCCAACCACATTGTAATTATCAGGTTACATGGCCCAAACAGTAGGGAAGATTACACTGTAGCTCAGACTTGAACCCTCTTCTGATCTAGGACCCATTCAAAACTGGCAACCTTCTGAGCCCCTCAATAGATGGGTTAGAACATTATTTCCAAGTGTGGTAGACATTTCCTCAAAATTCCAAAGAGGCCCACTGAGCACTGTACCTCTTTCTCAGTGGTGGGAGATTCAAGGAGCAACATCTCTAAAATCTTCACCAATGTGTCTTTGCAGGGCTTACCTCCCATCTCCTGACATTCTTCTCTCTTACTAAGGTGCCCAGAGTACTTGCCCCTCCTATTAATTGGGTTTGACGAGAATGATGCCACCAGTGCAGGGGATGAGCATGACGTTTTTGAAACGTCAAGAAAATCAAGGTCCTTTTAGCTGATATTGTGACAGAAAGTGAGAAAATTAACATAGCCTTGAGGCAAGACAATGAATATATATTTTTCTGTCCTTCCCATGTGAATACAAACTGCTTCTAATCCTTTTTCCTGATGTGAATTGAAAAGATCAAATGCCACGTCATAAATGCTGGAGGCTACATTGATTTGTTCTAGGAAAGATAGCATTTCTAGCACAGCAGCTACAACTGGGGCTCCCACTGTCACCAGCCACGACTAGTCTGGACTTTTCAGGGGCCATATCAATGAACTGAACGGGAATCTGATGGGGAAAATCAACCTTGAATCCTTACATCTTTGATAGCAGCACTGATTTCGATAATGCCACCAAAGATTTGGTGTTGTTTAAATTTTAGCATCTTGGCCAAGGAGTTGGAGGGTACTTTTTTTTTTAATTTATTTTTAATCGAAGGATAATTGCTTTACAATACTGATTTCACTTCTTCCATACATCAACATGATTTAGCCATAGGTGTCCATATGTCCCCTCCCTTGTGAATCTCCCTCTCATCGCCCACTCTTTCTCACCCTCTCTAGGTTGTTACAGAGCACCAGTTTCAGTTCCCTGAGTCATATAGTAACTTTCATTACTATCTGTTTTACATATGGTAGTGTATACGCTACACGGAATAAGTATATATATATATATATAATAAGGAGAGTATAAGCTACTCTCTCTGTTTGTCTCACCCTCTCCTTCCCCACCCCTCATCATGGAAAGCACTTTTAAAGGCTTCCACGTGGACTTCTGTTCATAATGTTCTGAAATTATACACTATAATATAAATTTATTTTACATTAAATTTACATTCAGAAACCAGGAAAACGAACAAAGAGCAACTTCGTATTGCCCTAACTCTAATAGGAAAGGCAGAGGAACCAGAGGTCAATTGCCAACATCCATTGGATCATAGAAAAAGCAAGAGAATTCCAGAAAAACATCGAGTTCTGCTTCATTGACTATGCTAAAGCTTTCGACTGTGTGGAGCACAACAAACTGTGGAAAATTCTTCAAGAGATGGGAATACCAAACCACCTGACCTGCCTCCTGAGAAACCTGTCTACAGGTCAAGAAGCAACAGTTAGAACCAGACATGGAACAAGGACTGGTTCCAAATTGGGAAAGGAGTATGTCAAGGCTGTATGTTGTCAGCCTGCTTATTTAACTTATATGCAGAGTACATCATGTGACATGCCAGGCTGGATGAAGCACAAGCTGAAATCAAGATTGCCAGGAGAAATATCAATGACCTCAGATATACAGGCGACACCACCCTTATGGCAGAAAGCAAAGAGGAACAAAAGAGCCTCTTGATGAAAGTGAAAGAGGAGAGTGAAAAACCTGGCATAAAACTCAATATTCAAAAAACTAAGATCATGGCAGCCAGTTCCATCACTTCATGGCAAATAGATGGGGAAAAAGTGGAAACAGTGAGAGACTTTATTTTCTTGGGTTCCAAAATCACTGCAGACTGTGACTGAAGCCATGAAATTAAAAGACACTTGCTTCTCAGAAAAAAAGCTATGACCAAATAGACAGCGTATCAGAAAGCAGAGACATTACTTTGCCAACAAAGGTCCATCTAGTCAAAGCTATGGTTTTTTCAGTAGGCATGTATGGATGTGAGAGTTGGACCATAAAAAAGGCTGAGTACCAAACAACTGATGCTTTTGAACTGTGGTGTTGGAGAAGACTCTTGAGAGTCCCTTGGACAGCAAGGAGATCAAACCAGTCAATCCTAAGGGAGATCAATCCTGAATATTCATTGGAAGGACTGATGCTGAAGCTGAAGCTCCAATACTTTGGCCACCTGATGCAAAGAGCCAACTTATTAGAAAAGACCCTGATGCTGAGAAAGACTGAAGGCAGGAAGAGAATGGGATGATGTAGGATGAGATGGTTGGATGGCATCACTGACTCAATGGACATGAGTCTGAGCAACCTCTGGGAAATGGTAAAAGACAGGGAAACCTGGAGTGCTGCAGTTCGTGGGGTCACAAATAGCCGGACAAGACTGAGCAACTGAACAACAACAACAAACTCTAATATGGGCTTCCCAGGTAGCTCAGTGGTAAAGAATCTGCCTGCAACACAGGAGATGCAAGTTTGATCCCTGGGTCAAGAAGATCCCCTGGAGAAGGAAATGGCAATCCACTCCAGTATTCTTGCCTGGGAAATCCCATGGACAGAGGAGCCTGGCAGGCTACAGTCCATGGAGTCACAAAAAAAACAGGCGGACATAACTTAGTGAAAAAACAACAACAGCAAAACGCTAATATGGTTGCCATTTCAGCCTTTGGGTTCTCAACTCAGACTTTAAGTTAAGTGGCCCTCAAAAGAGCTTATGTTTTTCCTTTCTCCCAATGCTATTCTGATAAGCAGCTGTAGGTCTCTTTAGACAAAGAGTGGGAAAATGTTTATTGTATACACTCAAAGTGATGTTGCAGGGAGTTTTCTCAAGGGCCATTGACCTCTCCCTCCATCAGTGAATTCTGAACAATGGCTCAGATCTGAAAAATGGGAAAAGATTTATGAGTTTCTATTGGAAAGGCTTCTATAAGCCTTTTGTTCACCTGCTCTTGATCTTTTTTTTTCTTTTGATTACATAAGTCAAGTGATACACTTGTTGGCTGCCCATATATTAATGTCTAGCCTGTGGGAACATGGTCTATTAGCTATCAGCACAGACCCTTTAGGGTCAAAGCCCCTAGCAACTTTGCTACTTGTGATAAACAAATCCACCTTTCCTCTGTCAGTTATCTGCTGGTATGTGGCTTCTGCTATTCCAAAATACTATCATCCCCATTGTCATCAAGGAGCCCAGTTGCATGGCAGTGTGTCTTACCATTAACCTTCACCTTTAGGAGATAACCACCACTGAGATCCTCACTGATGCTATATACTCCTCACTAGCTCATTCCTTCTTACTTTAGTGTAGGGAGTATTCTCTGGATAGAGTATCCCTCATAACTCAGTCAGAAAAAAATCTGCCTGCAATGCAGGAGACCCAGGTTCGAGCCCTGGGTTGGGAAGATCCCCTGGAGAAGGAAATGGCAATCCACTCCAGTATTCTTGCCTGGGAAATCCCATTGACAGAGGAGCCTGCTGGGCTACAGTCCATGGGGTTGCAAGAGTCAGACACAACTGAGCAACAAAACCATCAACCATCCATTCTCTGGATCCTTCCATAGGACAGACAGCTGACCATATAGTCTTGTGCCACATCCCTAAATCCTCTGACCATTTTCTCAATGTGCTTCCAAGGCAATTCCACTATATCCACCCTGATTACTACAGCCCACTATAGTATCAAGGTTTATGGAGATACTCCTTCACTATATTACATCTGGTTCAAAATGTCCTTGCCAGATATTAAATTCTTTTGTTTGCTCATCAACATTTCAAAAACTTTCACTGGTGTTTATCTTTCTCCAAAAAAATAAATAAATAATAAGATTTTTGAATCAAAGGAAAAGGAAGAGAAGGAAGACGAAAAAATGAAAAAAGAACAAAGAGGAGGAGACAGAAGAAGATCATTTGTAAAAGATGCTACTGTGCTACCTGTAGCCTACAAATTATCTACCTGGGAGACTTCAGAAGATATTTCTGGTTTGTCAGATTCAAGGCCAAGAAGGTATAGACTATCTAAGAAAGTATTCCGTATCTCAAGTCTGGAAGATGAATTCTACACCTGACTTGGGCACTCACTGGTCCTTAGTTTTGTCTAACTACTGGGTTGGAATTTTTGCATCTTATTGTTGTTCAGTCACTAAGTCAGGTCAGACTCTTTGCAACCTGATGAACTGCAGCACGTCAGGCTTCCCTGTCCTTTACTGTCTCCTGGAGTTGACTCAAACTCATGTCCATTGAGTCGATAATGCTGTCCAACCATCTCATCCTCTGTCACCTCTTTCTCTTCCTGCCCTCAATCTTTCCCAGCATCAGGGTTTTTTCCCAAAGAGTCAGTTCTTCAAATCAGGTGGCCAAAGTATTGGAGCTTCAGCTTCAGCATCAATCTTTCCAATGAATATTCAGGGTTGATTTCAGGGTTGATTTAGGATTAACTGGTTTGATCTCCTTGCTCTCCAAGGGACTCTCAAGAGTCTTCTACAACACCACAGTTCAAAAGCATCAGTTTTTCAGCACTCAACCTTCTTAATGGTCCAACTCTCACACTGATACATGACTACTGGAAAAACCATAGCTTTGACTAGATGGATCTTTATCAACAAAGTGATATCCCTGCCTTTTAATGCTGTCTATGTTGGTTATAGCTTTTTATCCAAGAGGCAAGTATCTTTTAATTTCGTGGCTGCATTCACAGTCTGCAGTGATTTTGGAGCCCAAGAAAATAAAACCTCTCACTATTTCCATTTTTTTCCCCATCTATTTGCCATGAAGTGATGGAACTGGATGCCATACTCTTCATTTTTTGAATGTTGAGCTTTTAAGCCAGCTTTTTCACTCTCCTCTTTGAGCCTCATCAAGAGGACTCTTTATTTCCTCTTTGCTTTCTGCCATTAGAGCGGTATCATCTGCATATCTGAGGTTGCAAATATTTATCCTGGCAATCTTGATTCCAGCTTGTGATTTATCCAGCATCTTGAGGTAACTTCTATTTACCAGGTCACATAAGCCAGAAGTAAGAACGAGAGTAAACAATAGCCCAAAAGAGCAAGAGGTGGATGTGCCATCAATGGTGTCAATGCCACCATCAGTATTGCTATCACTACACCACTGTCAGCACCATTCAGTCATTCATGCAGCAAACATCTGTTGCCTGGGCTGGGATATAAGAGTAATAAGGAAGTCATAGCCTCTGCTCTCCTAGAGCTTACATTCTAGTGGAAAAAATAAGCTAGTATCACACAGTCAAATAAATTGGTGTATAAGGATAAACTGACATAGATATTCTGAAATAAAGCAAATCATTCTATGAGAGCCAATAAAGAATGAGTTGGCTTAAATGTTTCTCTGAAAAATGCAAATCAAAACCACAACAATGTACCATGTCCCATTGGTCAGAATGACTATCATCAAAAAGTCTACATATAACAAATGCTGGAGAGGATATGGAGGAAAAGGAACCCTCCCTCTTGGTGGGAGTGTAAATTGATGCAATCACTATGGAGAGCAGTATGGGGGTTCCTTACAAAAGTAAAAATAGAGTTTCCATATGATCCAGCAATCCCACTCCTGGGCGTATATCTAGACAAACTGTAATTTGAAAAGATACAAAAGTGGAAGTCGTTCAGTCGTGTCCAACTCTCTGTGACTCCATGGACTATAGAGTCCCTGGAATTCTCCAGGCCAGAACACTGGAGTGGGTAGCCTTTCCTTTCTCCAGGTGATCTTCCTGACCCAGGGATCAAACCCAGGCCTTCCACATTGCAGGCGGATTCTTTAGCAGCTGAGCCACAAGGGAAGCCTGAAAAGATACACGCACCCCTATATTCATAGTAGCATGATGTATAATAGCCAAGACATGGAACCAACCTAAATGTCCATCAACAGATGAATAGAAAAAGAAGATGTGGTATATATATATATATATATATATATATATACACAATGGACTATTACTCAGCCATTAAAAACAATGAAATAATGCCATTTGCAGCTACATAGATGAATCTAGAGATGATCATATTAAGTCAAGTAAATTAGAAAGAGAAAAACAAATACCATATGTTATCACTTGTATGCTGAGACTAAAATATGATACAAATGAACTTATCTATGAAATAGAAACAAACAGACATAGAGAACAGACTTGTAGTAGCCAGAGGGTTGGGAGAGCTGGATTGGGTGTTTGAGATTAGCAGATGCAAACTATTATATTTAGGATGGATAAACAACAGGGTCCTACTGCGTAGTACAGGGAACTATATACAATATCCTGTGATAAACCGTAATGAAAAAGAATACACGAATCACTTTGCTCTACACCAGAAACTAACACAACATTCTAAATCAACTATACTTCAATTTTAAAATGCTTCTCTGAGGACACAACACTTGAGCTGACATCTGAAACATGAGTGGGAGTTAACCAGACAAAAAAGAGAGGGTGGAAGAAGAACATTCCAAGCAGATGGTGGAGCAGGTGCCAAGGCTCTGCGATGGGGGGAGGGGGACATGAAAGTGTCAGTGGGAGTGAAAGGCTAGTGTGGAAGGATCACAGAGGCCAAGGGAGCGGATGTCATGAAATAAGGCTAAGGCTGGAGAAGTAGGCAAGGGCCAGGTCCTGTGGACCTAAAGACCTCATTAAAGATTTTGGTAAAATACGGGAAGTCAGTGAAAGAGGAATTGGGTGTTTGGAAAAGATCACTTTGGCTGTGCTGTAGATCGTGGACTGGAAGCAGCAAGAGAAGCAAAAATACAAGTGAGGAGCCCTTCCCAGTAAGCCAGGCATGAGCCGACGGAGGCTTACACTGTGGGTGTAAAATCAACAGGACTTGGGTGATGGGTGGATAATGGTCTAAGAGCAGCTGCTGCTGACATCTTGTGCTCTCAGCATCTCATGAAATTTGCAAGGTTCTTTTGGTTTTGAACAATGGAATCTCATTTTACATAGGGGTTAGATTTTGAAGTCTGTGCATAAGATAAGAATTGCATGGAGTCAAAAGTCACTTTGAAAAACTCTTAAGCCATTCACAAAGTCCAATGTCTATGGGTTTGTTTACAGAACCACGAACAGGAATTTTTAGGCTTCCCAAAGTTAGAGAGCCATTGAACTAGAATAAAGAAAGACAATGAAGAACAGCCCACATGCAAATGTACGGGCATTCAAATCACTCTGCCTTTAAAACAACTATGCAAAGCCTTAGCAGCAAATGAAGGGATGGGATAGCGGTGGAGGGAGAGGGGAAATCTATGTATGGAGAAGGGAAAGGGATAGGAATCTTTAAAATGCTCCCACTTTTCTGAACCATTCAGCATTAATATGAAGCCTTTATAACTCTGACACATACTGATGAATTCCTTTCTTATATTAGCTGGCCTGTGTATAGGATTCCCACTCCAGCATCTATTCCAACGTCTGTTCCTCGTTCCCTGAAGGTGAGTTCTTTCCCAAGAGCCCTGCCCCCATTCCACACCAGATCTACCCAAAACGAGGTATAATAGATATAAGATGAGCTGAGCTAGCTTGGCTCAAGCAGATCCCTTGTGTCAGTCAGGATACTGTGATAAACAATCCCTTCGTGGTAGCAGCTGCACACAGCAAAGCTGGCTTCTTACTTGTGCCACTTGCACATCACGGGTTGATTGGGGCTCCGCTCCATGGCTCCTCACCCAACTGAATGGAGCAGACATCAGTTCCAACACTGCCAGTCACCAGAGCAGGAGGAAAGAACTCCGGAGAGGGCCCCACACAGCAATTAAATGCCCAGACATGACATGAGTCACTTTCACTCACAACTCATTGGCCAAAATTAATCACCAGGCTGCACCCAACCACAAGAGGGCCAAGAAGTACAATCCTTCCATGTGTTCAGCAGGTGCTTAGCCAGAAATATTTGACAAACAACGCTAATGACTTCCACATGCTCTAAATGTACAATGACAAGAAAGAGGAGAGATGAGCATTAATTATTAAGTCTGTGTTTGGATCCTGGGCCCTGTGCAACCATGTGGATGAATAAAATGTGCCCCACTCATGCCCCAGGGGGTGAGTCTCTGCCCAGAAATAGACGCTCAGACACATTTGGATCTGTTATCTTGGAAATTAAAGAGATATTCCAATAGAGGCAGCTGACAGCCTAAGGCTTGGCTCTTACCTCTCTACCCCTTCCCCAGGCTCTCCAGGGACCTAATACAGCCTGAGGCACTCTGTTACCAAAAATCTTTGACAGTTCCTGGAAGTGCCTAGGCTAGGAGTAGTGAATATACAGCTAAATCCCTGCCCTCAAGGAGCTCCCAGTATAATGACTGTTTTTATGCTGTGGTTGATAGTTTCCAAATATGGTCATCAACCACTCCCTTTCAAACCTAGACACAAATAATGCTCTTCCCCAACATTAGGTGAAACCTATTTCCCCTCACCTTGAATCCGGCTGGCTAGTGACTTGTTTTGACCAATAGAATGCAGCAGACATGTGGTCCTAAACCTTCCAAGTCCAAGTCTTAAGAGGAATGGTCGCTTCAGTTCTTCCTGCTTGAAGCCCAGCTGCCATATTGTAAGGAAGCCAAAGTTGGACTACTAAATGATTAGCGGCCAGAAGGAGAGAGGCCCTAGAGGATGAGTGGCCATCTTGGACAGTCCAGTCACAGCGGGGCTCCCAGCTGAGTGCAGCCACACAAGTGACCTAAACTTAACCGGATGGAGCAGAACTCTCCCATGGAGGCCAGTCATGAGGAGAAAAGTCAATCGTTATTTGTAGCCACTAAGTTTGGGGTCGGTTTGTTATACACCAATAGGTAAGTGAAAAACACAATATCAGATGTTTGTGCATGGTTCTAAAGGAGCCTAGAGGAAAAGAATCTGAGAATGCCCTAAGAGGTGTTTTAGACTGAGTTCTCTGGGAACAGACATTGAAACAGAGTTGCATGAGGCTAAAGGAGGAACAGAGAAATGCTCTAGCAAGATAAACCCTTATAAAGTACAAAAGCTAGCAACGGGCCAGCAATGTGGTTGCATCTTTGTACCCTCTCCTCAGCCAGCATTGGCCAGGGGCTGGCCCTGGCAGGGGCCATAACCTTAGGCAAGGGGGCCCTCTTGCTGAGAAGAGTAGCTAAGAAGAGTTCCCACGGAAGGAAGCAACTGTAAGTCCTCAGAGCAAGTGTTCTCAGGAGTTTCGGACAGAGGTGCCAACACTGAAGAGGGGAGCTGGGAGGAGAAAACTGTATCTTCCAAAAGAGGTGATCCAGTGGCACTTGTGTGAGGGTAGGGAAGTGACTGGCAATGTGAGGAAAGAAAGTTTCCAAGCAAAGGAAACAGCAAAGCCAAAGGTTCAGAGATGGGAACATGCATGGCAGCTACAAAAAGGAAGACTACATAAAAGAGGAGGTAAGAGATGACGCAACACGAAGACCAAAAATGTGGACTTCCTCCAGAGGCAATGAAGAGCTACTGAGGAGCTCTAAGCATGGCAGAGACAAGATGAGATGTGTTTTAGAAAGATTCCTCTGTTGGCAACATGGCAGGGGGCCCATCAGAGTAGAGACTGGAGGCGGAGGGCCTGCCAATGATGCAGGAGAGAAATGAAGTTCAACGCCCAGCTCCTGCTAGTGTAGCCTGGCCTAGTCTGAAATGACACCTTCCCTTAGCAGGTGAGTTCTGTTGGGTTCCAGAAGGGGATGGGGAGTAGAACTTGGGGATAAGGGGCGGGGTGTTGCATGACGCTTGACTTCTTGCAGGGTAGAAGCCTCTGCATCATCTTCAAGCATGAACAGCTGTAGCCTCATGTGGGAAGGCAAAGGACACTTGGTTGCCTCAGAGGGTTCAGCATGACCTGGGATTTGGAGGCATTCAAGTGCATCCGCCCGGATGTCCCTGTCCCAGGTGTGAGAACCCAACCTCCTCCCAATCAAAGCCCTGACCAATCAAGGCATAGCCAACTTGCTATGTTGAGAATTTAATTTTCTCTGGAAATCTTCTACTCTCATAATTAAACCCTGGGTCAAACTTCAGTGTTTTCTGCCCTCCAGCTGCAGAAGAAAGTCTGTTTATCAGATGGCAAGGAGGTCCTGTGGCTTTTGCATTTCACCTCGAATTGGTGATGAATCACCCTCAGCCTTTCATTGCCTTTTTCCAAGGCACTGAAAGCCCCCAGCAACAATTATCTAATTCATGGTCTTTATCATTTGAAAAGACCCTGATGCTGGGAAAGATTGAAGGTGGGAGGAGAAGGGGATGACAGAAGATGAGATGGTTGAATGGCATCACCGACTCAATGGACAAGAGTTTGAGTAAACTCCGGGAGTTGGTGATGGACAGGGAGGCCTGGTGTGGTGCAGTCCATGCAGTCGCAAAGAGTCGGACACAACTGAGCGACTGAACTGACTGAACTGTGGTCTTTATCACTATGATTTCCTCTGAGCCTCTCAAATATTTGGGATACTACTCCCACCAGTGTGTTCCCTTCCAACAGCACCTGTCCCAGGTCACCACTAGGAAAAGTTTGAACAATTGCACGACCGAAACATGTCAGGTGTTATTACTACTTCCATCCGCCACCAGTCATGGGTTCTCATTACCAACTGCCCAGTGAGTGATACAACTCCAAACTCCCACTTGAGAGTCTGTTTCCTAGGAACCACTCCTAGCACCAACTGTCGTAGGAGGTCAGGTTTCCTAGAAACGGACCTGGAATGGAGATGTGCATGCAGAGGGGCTTATAGGACAGTGATCCCAACACCTACATCTGTGAAAGAGGAAGGGCAGCAGGACTGAGCAGAGGGAGAAGATGAACTCTGATGCATTTGTAACAGTGACCACAGTCAAATCCATGGTAATCTCTAGAGCTGGTATAACCCTTTAGAGACATCCCCAAATAAAGCAAGAATAATCATTCTGTCATTGAATTCAATGGCTTCCCTGGTGGCTCAGTGACAAAGAACCCAACTGCCAATGCAGGAGACGTGGGTTCAATCCCTGGGTCAGGAAGATCCCCTGGAGAAGGCAATGGCAACCCACTCCAGTATTCTTGCCTGGGAAATCCCATGGACAGAGGAGCCTGGGTACGCTACAGTCTTTGGGATTGAAAGAGTTGGACACAACTTAGCGACTAAATAACAGCACCAGCAATGGAGAGTGGGAAGCAAGTTTATTAAAGGGAGTGAAGAGGGAGGAGCCCATGCAGGAGGCAAAGAGTGAGCAGAAGGTGGGGAAGGAGAGATGATGGTTTTGACCTATTCAGACCCCACTAATGCCTGGCTTCCTATGTGGGCCTAATACCTAGGACGAATGATCCTTTAGGAATATAAGTCTTTGAGTATGGCTTGCATTATCTCCATACAAACATTATATGGACACATATACACACACTGAGGTTTTGCAGAGGCAGAGACTCCAACCATTGGCTTGTGAGCAGACCTTGACACCCATTAGCCAAGCCTGAACATCAGACTTGCAGAAACAGAGTGCACCTCTCCTTGTACACCTGGAAGGTCAAGCCACCCCAGCTGGAGTCTTGGCTTTGTCTTCAAGTCTGATCCGAATCTTGGCAGCAACCCAAAACAAAGAGAGCCCAAGGCACAAACAGCGTCATCAACAAGAGTTGACATTTATTGATTGCCAGCCTTGTTCCAGGTGTCTGCTAAGTGCTTTACAAACATTAGCTCATTTCATCCCTCTCCAAATCCTGTGAGGTGGGGCATTTCTGTTATCCCATTTCACAGATGGAGAATCAAAGACTCCAAGAAGTTAGACAATTTGCCCATGGCTGCATACCTAGTTGGCAGCAGAACCTCAATGGTGACCAGGTTAGAAACTTGATGTCTTTGAGACAAGCAGGACATGGAGAATGGCTCATTCAGCAAATATTTAGGAAGAGCCCGCTGTGGGCCAAAACTGTTAAAAGCACTTAAGAAACCCCAGGGAGCTATGCCAACAGAGATCCTTTCCCCTCTGGGCCTCATTTTCTAGCAAAAGACATAGATACAGATGACAACTATAGTTCTATTACACTTACTCATTTGTGTATGCTGAAAGGTGAGGTGCGTGTTTCAGGATGGCTCCCAGATCCCCCACTTCTGAACTGAGGCACTCACTTCCCCAACTGCCAGGAGTACCAGTAACCGAGGACATTCTGCTGAGGCCTCCTCCTCCAGACGAGCCCTTAGAGAAAGCTGCTCTCCTCCCTGGGGGCAGCCCACATCCCACATTTGGTCCATAAGTGGTCATAAAGTCCCCCATATCTTTGCCTCAATGCTAGGCAACTCTGGAGTCAGTCCAGCTCCACATGGGATCAGCTGGGCCTTAGTGACAATCCAGCTCTTCTCTCCGCCCAGTTCTACTTCCTCACTCCCTAGAGGTCTTGATCTGAGAGCTCCCCCAAGAAACACCTTACAAGCAAAACTATATAAAAGTCTGTCTCCTGGTGCATCCAGCCTGCAACAGAAAGTCTACATTCTGTGGGGGAAAAGGAAAACCAGAGTGGTATAAGGGCCTTTGGGAGGGTAGGGGCTGATGGGGCAGCAGAGAGTAGCATTAAATAAAATAGTCAAGGTGAGCTTGTTAAGAAGTGATCAAAGACTTGAAGAAGGAAAGGAAATTATCCAAGTGGAGATGTGGAAGGAAAGCATTCTAGGAGGAGAGGGAACAGCAAAGACCCAAAGGCAAGAGAACAGCCAGGAGGCCAGTGTGATTGGAGTAGAGAGAGGGAAGGAAAGCAGGAGAAGCCAGGTTGAGGTGGGAAAGGGGAGAGGTCACAGAGAGACTTGCAGCCACTGCAAGGTTCTCAACTGTTTCTCTGAAAGGAGTAGAGAATGGACATAAAACTTCTGACCTGAAACTCCTCTGGCTACTGTGTAGCAAGGAAGGGCAGAAGCAGGCCTACCTATTTGGAGGTCTTTGCAGTAAACCAAGTGTTACTGAGTCCAAGTTCATACTGCCCACCCCATGACAGGCCAATAAATCAAGGTGATGTGTTGGAGGAAGAAATAGTGACCTTTTTCGGAAAGCCAACAGACTGAGAAGATGGTGGACTCGCATCCCAAAGAACCATCTTCCCTGAGTTAGAAACGTTTTTGGTGCAGGAAGCCTTTGTTGCTGCAGCTCTTCACTTAGGTCTGGTCCAAAATTCTTATAAACTGCCAACAAGACAAATGTTATTCTCTGTTCTACAGCTTTTTATCTCTGTGTGCGCTCAGTCAGTCTTGCCCACCTCTTTGCAGCCCCACGGACTGTAGCCCACCAGGCTCCTCTCTCCATGAAATTTTCCAAGCAAGAATATTGGAGTGGGGTGCCTCTTAGAGAAGACAGCTGCTTCCTGACCCAGAGACTGAATCTGCATCTCTTGCATCTTCTGCATTGTCAGATGGATTCTTTACCACTAGTGCCGCCAGCTGGGAAGCCCCTGGTGGCTCAGACAGAAAAGAATCTGCCTGCAGGACAGGAGACCAGGTTCAATCCCTGGGTCAGGAAGATCCCCTGGTGAAGGGAATGGCTACCCACTCCAGTATTCTTGCCTGGAGAACTCCATGAACAGAGGAGCCTAGCAGGCTGCAGTCCATGGGGTTGCAAAGAGTCAGACACAACTGAGAGACTAGCACTTTCACTTTTATCTCTATATGAATGGAAAAGTGTTATACCTCTAAAGGTCAAAGCCCTGAGAATGGGATATCACATATATTTCAAGTTATAGGCAACATTCTTTTACAAAAGGTGCAGAGCCAGCATGACTAAGCATAGGAAATGGAGCATAGAGGTTAAAGCTAAAGGAACAGATTCGATATGGGGTCAGGTTTGTTCTTTGTGACACAGTCAGTTCAGTCACTCAGTCATGTCTGACTCTTTGCGACCCCATGGACTGCAGCACACCAGGCCTCCCTGTCTATCACCAACTCTCAGAGTTTACTCAAACTCATGTCCATTGAGGTGGTGATGTCATCCCACCATCTCATCCTCTGTAATTTCCTCCTCCCACCTTCAATCTTCCCCAGCATCAGGGTCTTTTCCAATGGCTCTTCGCATCAGGTGGTCAAAGTATTGGAGTTTCAGCTTCAGCATCAGTCCTTTTCATTGAATGTTCAGGACTGATTTCTTTTAGGATGGACTGGTTGGATCTCCTTGTAGTCCAAGGGACTCTCAAGAGTCTTCTCCAAAACCACAGCTCAAAAGCATCAATTCTTCGGCGCTCAACTTTCTTTTCTTTGTGCCACAAGTAGAGGTCTTAGTAGGGGCAGTGAAGGTGGGGAGAAGTGATAGGATTAGGAATGTATTTCTACCCAGCCAGCTAAATTTGCTGATGGACTGGATATAGGATGTAAGAAAAAGAGAGGAGTCCAAGATGATGCCAAGGTGTTTGTGATATTGTGATTTATAATAAACATATATTTGGTATATATTATAGTAATGGTACCCATTCCTGGCACAGAGCTCCTAAAACTCTTGGCATTTCCTAAGTGCTGAGAGCAATGAAGGTGTCCTTTGTTATGTCAATAAAGTGAGTTTGGAAAGCCCTTAGATAGGATGGGACTGGTTGCCAGGGGAATCAACCACACGATTAAAGGGCTGGAATTTTCAATCCCATCCCCCAACCACCACTTACTCCCACCCCTTTCAGAAAGGGGCTGGAGATTGAATTAAATCACCAATGGCCAACAAATTAATCAATCATGCCTATGTAAAGCCCAAAAGGATGGGGTCCAGAGAGCATCCAAGTTGTGAACACTTGGAGGTACTGGGAGAGCAGTGATTAGAGAAAGCATGAAAGCCGTTTCCCCATACTTTGCCCCATGCATTTCTTCCACCTGGCTGTTCCTGAGTTATATCCCTTCATAGTAAACCAGTCATCCAATTGGTAAACTGGTTTCCTGAGTTCTGTAAGCCTCCCTAGTAAATCATTCGAATGCAAAGACGTTATGGGAACTTTTGATTTATAATTGATTGGTCAGAAGCACAGGCAAGCACCTGGCCTAACGATCAGCATCTGAAATGGGAACAGTCTCGTGAGATTGAGCCCTTACCCTATGGATCTGAGGCTGCCTTCCGGTATATAGAGCCAGAAGTGGATTGAATTGTAGGATACCCTGATGGTATCAGAGACCTGCATGATGATGTGAGCGGTAAAACCTACACGTTGCAATTGGCATCAGAATCAGAGTGTTTCATCCTGAGCAGTGGAAAGAAGGACTTGCCAAAACCTGATGTGGGAAAGACGGCAGGTGAGGCAGGTTTGGGGGAGACCAGGAGTTCCACTTTGGACCTGCTGAGTTTGAGATTTGCAGAGTAGCAACCCCAGGTCTGAGTAGCCAGCTGAGCTCTACGACACAGTGTGATCCCACTGGGTATGAGGCAGGGCTCAGGGACACAGTGGAAGCGTGTGACACGGGGGCTCCATAGCACAGGGGCCTGGCTCTAGAATCCCGTTGCTTGCCATCCCAAGATCCATTCCAAGTTCCTATGATGGAGACAGGCAGACCTGTGAATGACAGACCGATAGAGGAGTCTCCATGTGACAATAAAGAGCCAAACTGTGTGCCTTTGTGGGACTGAGCTGAGAGTGTGTTGGAGCTAAGAGTAGGGGGGAGTCAGTGCAAATAGAATGTGTCCCTGCATATGGAGGTGCTGACGGCTGGTGTGCATGAGTGCTTGTGTATGTGTGCTTTTGTGAATGTATGTGTGTGCACACTTCTATAAGGTCTGTATGTAAGAGCACGTTCCTCTGTGTTTGTGTGTGTGCATGCTTCTCTGAGTATGTGTGTGCATGCTCCTGTGTGTGTGTGTACACATCTATGAGTGTGTGTATACACGGCAGTGCAGGTCCAGAGAGTGCTTGCTCACTCCCTGGAGTGTGAAAGCTTGTACGTGGGTGGGGGGCACACGGATATGAGTGAAGAAATGATGCCAGCTCAGGACCTGACACAAAGTAGTTGCCTACTTGCAAAACGCACAGAATAAACAAATAGCTGCCATCAGCCTTTGGAAAGGGGCACTTGGGTCACCTTAGATTGTGGGAGTGGAATGCCCCTTCAGCCACCTTGGACTACACATGGATCCCCTCAGAACCCTGAACTTGGGACTTCCCTGGCAGTCCAGTTGCTAAGACTTCGCCTTCCAATGCAGGGGGTGCAAGTCTGATCCCTGATCGAAGAACCAAGATCCCACATGCCTCTCGGCCAAAAAGCCAAAGAGTAAATGAGAAGCATCATTGTAACAAATTCAATAAAGACTTTAAAAATGGCCCACATCAAAAAATATCTTTAAAAAAAGAGGAACCTGCACTGACCAGTCCAGGACATGGCAGTCTCCCCCCAACCCCAGCTTCCCTGGTCCGTGACCTCCTGCTCCCCTGGGTGGCTCTCAGGCTGGGCTGGGGAAACTACAGGCACAGATCAGGAAAGGGAAGCTGGTTAACTCTCCATTTGCCATTAAACATAATCAGGAAGAAATCTGTGTGGAGCCCGCTGCTCTGACCGATAAGTGATTCCCCAGAACAACAGATAAAAGCCTGGCCCTAAAGTGCAGCCAGAAACGATGTGTAATTGGCATGAGAGAATCCTTAAATCTGTGTGCGGCTTTTAACTTAGGAGGCCTCAATTACAATTAATAGTTCCCTTGAAGAAGGCAGAAGGAGTGATAGAGGAATTCCAAGGCCTGAGCTCAGAGCCCTGGGCTCCACTCCCAGCTGTTTAGGGGGAGCTGGGGTGGGGAGTAGGGAGGGAGGGGAAGGGAGGGAGTGGGAGGAGAGGCTTTTCAGGATCTCAGGCCCCCTGCTAGGTTGCATCCCTTACATGTCCCAATCAGACCAGTTCCCAAAGGAGTTCAATTGTACTTCTGGACCTTTTCCCAGCCCCTCATGGCCTCCCTGGACTGTTGCTAATAGCAACAATACTGGTGCCCATTTTGCAGACAGGAAATGAAGGAGACACACCTGCCCCAAGGCTCTGGAGTGCAGCTAGTTCATCTGTATCTGCAACAGAGAAGAGGTCTGAGAGAGCGCCCTCCCTTACGGTTCACCGGGGCACAGAGGTTCAGAGGTGGGAAGGTACTTGGAAAACACCACACACAGCAACGATCTGATGGAGTTAGCCTCAGAACCCATGCCCCCGACTCTAGTGGTCTTTCCCTCTTGGGCTCCACCTGCCAATGCACCCAGAGTTCTCTGAGGAGAGCGTGGTTCTCTGGCACCAGCCACGTAGCCCCTTCCTTCCCCAGTCTGCTCCCTGGGGCGGGGACTGAGGCCCAGCTGTGCCTACCTAGGGAAGGTTGGCAGCCCACACCCACGCCCGGGTCTGCCCCGTCTATCTGTGCTTGGCCGGTCTGGGCTGCCCACCTTCACCCCAGCACACAAATGTGCCAGCTCTCCCTCTGCTGGAGACTTCCTGCTCTCTGCTCTCATGCCACGCCTGAGGCTGTCCCTCTGGGGTCCAAAGGCAAAGCCATTGGCAGCAGACTGTGGACAGGTGTTCAGGTGAGTGGCTGCTAGGTGCAAATCGAATCGTGAAGCTGGCTGGCTATCCTCCAGGAATGAGAGTTTGGGACCTCAGATGACACAGACAGTCAGAGGGAGCCTTGCAGGCAGCCTGACCATTCCCAGAGCTGTCTGAGTCGCTACCCCACAGACTGTGGGGCGGGAAATCCAGAGCTCCCTCCCATGAGCTCATGGGTGGCTGGGTGCCCAACCCCATGGTTCATGGCTTTGGAATGTATTCTTCAGGCTAGCATGCATCAGACCCACCCACCCCCCACCCCCATCTCACCAAAGCAAGTGCTGCTGTCTGCTCCTGTCTCTTCAAAGCCGAGAAAATTCCACAAACAGCTTTTTTTCTAAGCTTGACAAATTGTGTAAGCACATGAGTGCACTCGTGTGCATGTGTGTGTGCACAAGCGTGATGCATACAGCTGTGTGCACAGATGAGCTTATGTACTTCTATCTACGCACAAGTGGGCGCAAAGTGCATAGTTGCGTGCGTGTGTGTATATTGTGTTTGCCTCTGTGTGTTGTGCATGCATCGTTTTAAAAGAACACAGAGGAATCCGCTTGGGGCCTGTGTAGCTGAGCCTTATTTATAGCTCTCCTCTGTCTGGTTCGTTTCCTCTAACTTCCCTGCAGAATGATATGAATGAAAATGACACTATTGACTATCTTGGTAACCATAAAAGACCTTATAGAAATAAGATTTTTATAGTTTGTGGACTGGGAGAATCAAAAGACTAAGAGTTATGGACTCGGAGGATAGGAGAGAATCAAGCTGAGGCAGTAGGAGCGGTCCCCATGGTGGATCGTCTGTGGGTTTTTTAAAATAAACTCATATAAATAAAGTGATTGTCTTGAAAGAGTTATGAGAGCCCTGAAGCTGGTGGGCAATATCTCCATGGCCTCTGTGAAGGCGGGAGGGTAGGCCTGCCGTCTGCCTGGGAGGAAACTGTTGCTCTATCTGAGTTCTGGACCTGGCCTCCCAAGAGAGAGGCAGAGGTAGCTGCTCCAGGACCCATGCTACCTTACCTGTCCTGGAGAGCAATAATATTTGGCAGCCCTGGGAGAAGAGCCCCGCGGCTGGCAGTTCACTAGCTAGTGTGGGTCCGTAAACCCTGCATGGGGACTGAACCCGCAGATTCTGGGTCAGCAGCCCTTCCAAGCTTGGAAGGAAACCCATCCCCAGTGAAGGCTGACCATCCAAGCCCTGTACAGTGACTCCTCCAGGCTGTTCCTGGAAAGCACATCCTCACCACCTACAGCAGCCCTGCAGAGAAAGCCCTGGATCTCCCAGGTGGAGCCCGAACACGTCTGTTTCAGCAAGTCCAGTTCCTTCAACCTTTACCAGTGACCACTTTGGGTGTGTACCTTTACAGAGGAACAAGACTCCATCCTGCCTTCAAGGAGCTCCCCATCTGGTTAGGAGGGTGGAGAGAAGGATATGGACAGCAAGTGTGTAGACACCTGGATAGCTACACAGGTGTGCGGGTACATAGGTATGCAGGTATAGACAGAGAGCCATGTTGAAACCTGGTAATAGATGCTTGGTTTTATTCATCCTAGCAAACTAGGTGCTGGGCCCTGGACACATGAGCTAAACCAGACTCAGTCCCAGCCCTCGAGAAGTTCATGTCCAGTGGGGAGAGGGACACAGACAGTCATGGTACAGAGGTTAAGAGCTGAATTGTGTAAATTGCCCAGGGAGTGTGGATTACCTTTGCCTGGGGGATCAGGGAAGTCTTCTCGGAAGAGGACACATTTCTGCTGAGACTTGAAGGACAGTGTGTTAGTCACTCAGTTGTGTCCAACTCTTTGTGACCCTATGGATTCTGGCCCGCTAGGCTCCTCTGTCCATGGAATTCTCCAGGCAAAAATACTGGAGTAGGTAGCCATTCCCTTCTCTAGGGGATCTTCCTGACAGGGAGATATTCATTAAAGATGAGGAGGAAGGGGCATGCCTGGCAGGGGGATGGGGAAGGCAAAGGCTTGGAGGTTTAAAAAAAATGTGTTTGGAAAACTTCAGTGTATCCAGAAGGATTGCTGGCTGGGAACCTGGATGTCAGGGGCAGGAGGAAGTCAGAAAGTAATACTGGTGACAGATCTTGACTATTCACCATGATTCAGTTCCTGCAGGCAATGGGGCAGCCTGCAACCACTTGAGGAAGGGGAGATTATAGTCAGATCCACGAAAGCTCACACTGGACAAAGATCAGGGAGGGTGACTGGCCCAGGGATTCAGGCCTTGGCAATGACATTGAAGAGAATCAAAACAAAGATAGAAAGTCAAGAGAAGGTGGGAAGGGCTCCTCCCCAGCTTTGCATCTGCAAACTGTTCCCAATCCAGCTAATGGATTTTCAGACAAAGAGCGGGATGGCACATGGAGCAGCCGGCCTCCGTGGTGTTTCTCCCTCACTTTCTCCCGTCATCCCAGCCCCCAATTTGTTCACAGCCCTCTGGAGCAACACCAGGTCTACGCTCTCTTCCACCATGAAAGGGACAGTTCTGAAAACCAGACAGAAGCCACTCCATCCTCTCGGGCAGCCCACTGGAAATCACTGCCAGGCTTGAGAGGCCATCCTACCTCCTGTCTCCTCTCCCAGGAGACATGGGGACCTGGGGTGAAGGTCAAGGAGTGCCCCCACAGCACTTGTCAACACCCTGACTACCTGTCTGCAGGCATCGATTCCTCTTCTTCCTGACCTTTCAGGAGAGGCGCCCTGAATTCCATGCCAGGTCATTACAGAGCCCAGAGACTCTAAGAGGCCAGCCCCCCTGGCTGCAGCCCCTCCGGGATGGGCTGCGTCTGGTCTGGGAGAGCAGCCTGACTGCCGCTGTCAGCCAGCCCGATCGCATCTGAATCGTCTGAATTGTGGCGAGTGGAGCAGGGCTGGATTCATACCGACTCAGCCGCAAGGCGAGTTTATGGTTCTTGATTACACCCAGCAGGGAGGCCTTCTTAGTGATGAGAGAGAAAATATTCAACAACCTGTCTTTGCAATGTGCTGATCTCTTGGAGAGAGGGAGAGCAGGAGGGAGTGGGGGAGGGGTTTGAGAGAGAGAGTGATTTACAATAAAGGTTTTTTTTTTTTTTAAATCCAGGGCTCCCCGAAAATGCCTCAACATTTCCTCTTTCTCATCATTTATTTTTGCCTCGGTGTAACTTTAAGGCCAAATGATCCCATCCTCACGGGCCCCCGCCAAGCCGGAGGAAGGCTTAGAAGGATGTGGACCTGAGGATCTGCTCAGAGCTGGGGGCAAGGGGGCCTGAGCAGCGCTGCCTCTTTCGAAGGCCCCCTTCCCTCCTTCATAGCCCTTCTCACATTCTGCTTTGTACTCAAGCTGTATCTGCTTGTGCTCAGAGCCCAAGCACAGTGCCTGCCCCACAGTCATGCTAATAAATGAACAAACAGAAGAATGGGTGTGTATCTCTTCTCACACCCCAGCAGGAACACCCTGTGCCTCCCACAGCCCCAGTCCAGCAACCTGTACAAAGTCAGCACCGATTTTGTGTTTTGGATAAATGAATGAGTGAATAATATCAAATAAATTTCACACCCTACAGGGCTTCAGCACTCTACCTAGACTGCCCTTTACCCTGCATGCTATTTCTGAAGCTCATTCTGGTTTTTTTAATGATACATCCTATGCCCCCCAACAAACAGGATGCCAGGGAAGAAAGGGGGCTTTTTGGAGGCTACATCTTTAGTTGCTTCTTAAGAATTCATGAGAACTAGTGTTTTAAATCACTGGATCTGAAAGCACCTCCCAGTGGATCAATACGGGGGATGGGAGGCAGGGGTCTCTCCATTTCTGCAAGAACCTGAGCTCTTCCTTAAGGAAGAGGTTGGTTATGTTCCCTTTCCTCCTCTCCCTCACGTCCTCTCTCCACCTTCCTCAAGTCCCCAAGGGTTTTCCTACGGCTCATTAAAGACCCCTGCCTCTTCCCTTTCTGCTTCAGTCTCCTTGAGAGATGGAGAAGGGCAGCTCAGAAAGAAAAGAAGGCAATCTTGCCTTTACATGCACAGAAGATTCCAACCTCCAGCAAGGGTCCTGGGATCTTGAGGAGAAGAGGGAACCAGGAGCCCAGCTGGGAAGGGATAGATGGATGCCAGACCCATCACCACCTGCAGAAGGTGGGAGGGGGGGAGCCTCTCTTCTAGGACCAGCCCCCACCCAAGGGAACTTTTCAAGATCTCCCAAGCATGCAAATTCAGTGTCTGCCGGAGGTGGGCATCTGGTCGACCCTGAGGCGCGCCAGTCAAAGGCTGAGCTCTCCAGGTTGCCAGGGGTCCCAGAGGGACCCCTGCCTGCCCTGCCTCCGTTTTCCAGGGCTGAACCCTGCGGCTGCTGAGAAAGCCTGTCAGCCAGTTTCCCTTGCCTCTGGCTCTGTAGAGCGTGGTACCCACCGTAGGAGGAGGGGGAGGGGGGCGGAGCCGCAGGGACGAGGCCCGAGCTCGGAAACTTTACACTGAAAGTTAATCCACTGAAGCGTAGCCCAAAATAAGCGCGCTGCCTAATGTGCCGGGAACTGCCGGTCGCAAGGCCAGACTGCTAGCGGATGTCTGCATCTCCGCCCGGAGCCTGCATTTAGCGCCAGCGAGGGAGTCTGGGCTGGAGCGCTGCTTTCACACCGACTCGAGCCGCGAGTTTATGGATCTTGATTGCACCCAGCAGGGAATCCTTTTTAGTGATGAGAGAAAAAATATTCAACAACCTGTCTTTGCATTGGGTGTGTTGGACACACTTCCCTGCTTCGGAATCAGACATATGCAAGTTGTGGGAGTGAAACTGCTGTCAGCAGGCCAGAAACACTCCTCTCCTCCCCGAGTCCCCGTGGAAGGGGGCGGGGAGCCCAGAGGGGCTGCGGACGGCCCCAGCTCCTCGGGGAGAGGAGAGGCAGCCCCCCACGGCGTGGCTCCCACTCCGGCCCCATCCCCATCCGCCTCCTCACCGGTCCCCAGGCCGCCCGCCTCCCTCCCGGGCCCGCGGCGAGCGCGCCTGGGCAGTCCTCCGGGGAGCCGGCGCCCGCGTGGGGCCCGCTGACAGCGAGCCCAGTAGAATATTGTATTAGTTGGTTGTGAGCTGTGTTCTCGTCAGGGTATCTGAGTTTCACAGAACAGACGGGGTGAGAGTTTTTGTGCTATATCCAGATTGGCTTAAAATAATGTCGTTTTTGTAGCTTATTAAACCACAGAAACTACACCAAAGTCATCTACGCTGCTGCCAGCAAACTCTCTGAGCTGGGGTTGGGGTAAGAGCTGAGCTGAGCCAGGGGCTCAGGCCCCCCGACCCCAGGGAGTACCGGGCAGGCGGGGAAGAAAGCAGGCAGCCATCTTCTCCTGATGGCTCTGGGGGAACCGGACTGAAGGTTCTTCCTCCGCACTGGGCCCCTCCCTGACCCCAGATCCCCGCCCCCCACCCCATCTCGGGGATGGGGCCCTGTAGGCATAGGAGCCACTGCGGGCTGAGCGGCTGCCCTGAGGTTGGGAGAAGGGGGCACTGCCTGCAGCCAGGGAAAGGCTGAGAAATGGCCCGTCCAGATCCTATCTGGGGAGGCTCTGTCTCCGCACGGGTGATGGGCATCTGAATTTCAGCTTCTGTCTGGGTTTGCCCACCCTTTTACCTGGACTGTGGTATCACTCAGACCCCGTGGGAAGTCCAGACCCTACATGTGAGGCAGAGTCCTAGGCCACACCTCCTGGTTCCAGGACTGGGGAATTGGGAAAGGAAGGGGTCTGACAGAGGAAGGGCTCCTGGGCACCCCATCCTGCCCAGAAAGTCCTCCTCCTTCTAGTCTAGCAGAGAATCCCAACTTCCGGTCCCAAAGAACGGAGGTGTCTCCTAAGTGTGAGGAAGATGGGGGCAAGGGGGAAAGGACTCCTATGAGACCCGGGCAAGAAGGAATGCCCACCCTGCCCCTGTTCCGTGTCATCCTGCCCAGATCTGATTAACTGTAACTAAAGCTCCGTGTAGTGACATATGTCATGTCACCTTCACAACAGGCTTACAAGGCCCGTGCTATAATGAGCCCTAACTAAGGCTCAGAGAGGTGGAGTGATTTGCCCAAGAACACACAGCTACAGACTGATGACACTGGGATTTGAACCCAAAATGACCACATAACGAGAGTCCTGACCACTGCATCTCAGGGCCTCACTGGGGTTTGAGATTGAGGGCTCATGTACAGTTCCATTTCTCTTACAGTCCTCTGCGTGCGTTTTTTAGAATTGGAGACACCTATGAAAATGAAAAACATTTGAGAAGAAATCAATACCCCTCCCCATTTTCTGGTGTGTCCATTGGCCATGCCTCCGACCTTCTACCTCCCCAGCCTATGGTGTCATCAGGAGAGAACCCAGGGCCAATCCAAATCTCTCCAGGGCCAGGTGGTGCCCTCGCCACTTCTTGTGGGCACCTTAAATCTCAGTCACAGGGCTGCAGGCTTCCCTGCCCCCCTGACGTTCCCACAGGTGTGGCAGATGCTACTCTCCTCCATGGTCTGCATCCACCCAGAAACCTAAAAGCTAGCCTCGACAGCTCCCTCACATCCCTCCACATCCAGTCCACCCCCAAATACTGAGGCTTCTAGCTCCACAATTGCATCCTCTCCTGTCTTCACATTACCTACTCCAGCCCAGGCCTCATCACTCTTTTACTTGGACAGTTGTATCACTCAGCTCACTGGCCTCCCTGCCTCCAGACTCTCTCCAATCCACACTGCAGCCAGAAAGAAACTTCTACAGTGACCCTGCCATTCTCCTACATAAAACCTTTTCGGGGGCTCCCACCACCTATGCTGTAAGAGAAAGGGACACAATTTCCTGGCCTGCAAAGACCCTTCACAAGCCAGCCCTGTGTATCAACACTCAGAATGAAAGGCCCTCCCAAACCCAAGCTCCTTTGACACCTCCTTGCTTTGGATCCATTAGAACCACCTGATACTCAAACTTCGTGGGATCAATTTCATATCCTCCCCCCAGAAAAGCTCCAGCTGAGACTAAAGAGCGTGACACAGAGAAGAGCATCAACGTCCAGACTGCATGCATGAAGCAGAGTCCTAGGCCACACCTGCAAGCTGACAGGCAGTATCTCTCGGTGGTTAAGATTCAGACCTGGCTCAACTCCTGGCTCTAGTATTTGGGCACAGCATTAAACCTCCTTGTGCCTCAGTTTCCCCATCTGTAAAATGGGGTGATCATAGTACCCACCACATAAATTGGTTGTGAAGAGTAAAATATTATATGTACATAGGGCTTGGAACAGGCCTGGCAAATAGTGTTACGTAAATGTTAGCTGTTATTATTATTATTACTATCATCATTATCTCACCTGGCACATCCAAGTCCCACTTCCTTTGACTTTAACCCCTTCAATCTCTGATGACCCCAACAAATTCTCCCTCCCTCCTCTCCTCTTCCTTTCTCTCCCCTGCCCATCCCTCTTCCCCTTCTTCTCCTTCCTCTTCTTCCTCTTTCTCTTCTTCCTTTTCTTTCTTTTTTTTTTTTCTTCTTCCCTTCCTCCTCCTCCAAAACTCCTGACTTTGGATTCTGTTGTGACAAAGGGGTAGAGAGGTAGAGGCACCCCTCCTCCTCCTCTCCCTTCTTCTCCTTCCCCTTCTCCTTCTTCCCTTTTCCCGCATCTTCACACACATATATGCCCACCTTCATATATTCAGATGCACACACAGCCACGTGCACACACATGCATTCAAACACCCACGTGTTCACATAGCAGCCTCCCCATCCTCAGAACCCTTTTGCACCCTGTGGTCCTCTGCAGCCGCAGTGTCAGAGCCCTGGTCTCTACATCTTCACCACATCGGAATCCAAAGTCAGGAGCCCCCCACTGCACCGCCAGCCAGGACCTGGCCCCCTACACACTCAATGGCTGGGGTGCTGGTGCCTGGTAGTAAGGGGAGTAAAGCTGATGTAGTGTGTGTACCCACTAGGAATGTGGGCAAATGGGGCCAGTCCCCGGGAGGACAGGAGTTCCTTCTAAAATGATCCCAACTCAGCTGTGAGGTTCCTTTTCCAGCTCCTGCTCCACACTGGCCCTGGAGGCAGGAGGTCCTACCAGAATTAGAAATGTTTGTTTCCACCAGTAATTTGTTGTCTACTTTACAAAGTGCCAAGGGCCCTCTAGATCTTCATTCATGAGTGGCAGGCAGGACTTCCCTCATGACTTTGCAGAAGCTTCCAGACAGCACCCTTTCACACCAGGAAACTTTCCTAACACGAAGCTCAGGCTATCACTTCAATGCATAAAAGCCTCTATTTCAGGGGGAAAGAAAGGGTTTGCAGTGAAACAGAAATGAGTTCAAATCCATAACCTCCCTACTGTGTGACTTCCAGGACATTACTTGACCTCTCTGAGCCTGTTTCTTCCTAGAGATAAGAATCTGTACTTAGGCTCCTTGTGGGGCATGACCAGGAAAATGAATAAGAATGTGCTAGAGAAATTCTGAAGCATCAGACCATGAAAGGTCGTTTAGCATCACTCCTAGGTCTGTGCTGGCCATTCTCCATTCATCCTCCCCCAGATCCATTTCTGCAGGAGCCTCACCAATATGAAGGGTGTCACCCAGGGGCCCCACCCACTGGCTTCCGGTCCAGCCCAGCAGCACCAGCAGGAGACCAAGGGCAGGAGAAGAAAAGGGTTGGGAATGCATCCCAGTTCTCCCTGGATTCACTGCATCCCAGCACCAACTGGCCGCAGCTCTAAGTGTCTGTCCCTGTCTCTGTCCTCCCTTCTCTTGCATCTTCCAGCCTAAGAGAAGCCACAGCTTCCTCACCCTGTTACTGATGTCCAGATGCTTCACCATCCTTTGCTGTTTCTCTTATACCTGCCTCTCCTTCTCAAGCCAAACTATCCTCAGTTAAGCTTTTTGCGCTGTGACTACTTTCCCAAGCTGATCGCAGTGCAGATCTTCACTGGACCTACCAAAATCTTCCTTGTTCACTCTGCTGTTCTGGGTCTTAAAGACACCCTGGGCACCCAGGTCTGCCACCCCTACTCGCTGAGCTTTCGGTCACTTGCGGGATGATGTTGTAAGAGACAAGCAGGAGCCGCAGTGATGCTAGGATGACTGCCCCCTTGGCCCCTGCAGCAGAAGGAGCTTCATCCCGTGCCCTCTTGCTGCCAGCAGTCCCCCCAGGCTGAGCAGGCATTGTGTCCAGGTGGAGACCCACCCAGGCCTGCAGCCCCGGGTCAGCCCCTGCAAGAGTAGGCCAGGAGTATGGCCTTTGTCCCCCATACCTGGAGCTCAGCGCCTGCCTGCGCAGTGGAAGCTCTGGTTTAATTAAGGATCTTAGGAGAGAATTCTCTCTTGTTATTTTCTGAATAAATTAAGGAAGTAACTTTGATGCAATATCATTTTCATCTAATCAGGAACATTCTGAAATTACCATATTGTTTTCCATTAGAAACCCCATCAGCCCCCAAATCAGATAACCAGGCTGGAAGCTGCCAAGGCCCCTCTGTCCTGGGGCGGGTGCGTGCAGTGGGGATTCCTATCACAATCCTTCCTTGAGATCCTGAGACTGCTCGTGGCTTTCCGCAGGGTTCCTCAGCCCTGGCTGGGGTTCGGGAGGGCTCCCGCAGGCCAAGGGCAAAGGCGAGGCACCCAGGAAGGCCTCCAGGGCAGGTCAAGACCTGTCCACAAGAACTGCTTTGACGGTTGGGTTGGGAAGGAGAAGAGATCAGGCTCTTAACCCCCAGCACCCATTCCCACTCCCTCCCAAGGCAACCTCGCAAGACAAGAGGAAGGGGGTTCAGAGGGTCCTGGAGGGCACCAGGGGGCAAAAGAAGGGAGGCCAGGGAATTCGGCATCTGAGAAAAGGCTGAAGACTGCCTACGCAAGGTGGGGCCAGAGGCTGCTGGGAATTTACGAAATTTCCCCACAAAGCTGACGAAGCTCCCTCAAGGCTAGAGCTGAGGGTGTCAAGACCACAGCCAGGCAGGAGCCCAGGGAGTAGAGATGGGAGAATCCCTGGGCTGGGGCACCTGCCAAGGAACCTCACTGCCACTGTCCACCGTCACCTCTCACCCAGGGCACTTTTCAACCCAGCACAGCAGGGTGGGAGCCAAGGCTGGAGAAGGACTCAGACCCCTTCCGAGTCTTGTTACAAGGCTGTGCAACCACCTACCGAGAGACTCAAGTCCCGCCTTAAGAAAAGAGCATGAGTTTTTTTAGAAGTTGCCCGGAGATTGGGTCAGAATCTCTTTCTGTTGGTCTGTCTCTGTTATATACTTGTCTCAGACTCTGACTTTAACTCTTGTCTCTTTCCCTCTGTCTCCCTCCTCTCTTCTTCTCTTCCCTTCTCTTCCCCTCACCTCTCCCCTCTCCTGCCCTCTTCCCTCTCTCCCACCAATGTCCGCATCCCTCCCTCCAGCCTTCTCTCCCTCCCTCCCCGCTCCATGCATCCCTCTCTCTTCCCAGTGTCCTCTTCCAGCCCGCTTCAGGCCATCAGGAAGCCAGGACCCTCACTCAGAACCCAGCAGGGACAAGCTCCACCCCACCTCCAGGTTTCACGTGGTCCTACATCCCCCAGAGCCAAAGCCGGAAAGGGAGGGAGTGGAAGATGCAGGGAGAATCTGAGCAGTCCTAATGCTGCCCCAGAAACAGAGAACGAGACCAGGGAATGTCATCGGTCCAAAGCCAGGATGAAGGAGGAAACCAGGGGGTGGAAGAGAATGATGCGGAGGAGGAAGCTGGCTGTCATGTGGCAGATAAAAGTGTGTGCGGAGGTGCCAGCTGGGGTGGGGGGTGGGGCAGGGGGCAGGGGGAACAGGTGGGGAGGGGTCAGACTCCTGGGACAAACTGGGAGCCAGCCTGGGGCTCCTGCTAAGCCCAGATGTGCTGTGAAAGCACTGTTATTCTCCTTGCCTCTGGGCTCCAGAGCTCAGGAGAGGCCCAGGCACATGGAAAACCCAGGGAACATTTGCTGAGTTGAATAATTAAGTCAGACAACAACACACACTAAGATGCAGCCATGTCCCTCAAAAGCACAAAGAGGAAAGGGGCTGGACAGACAGTCTGATACACGAGGACTGGAAAGGTGGCCGCAGTGGCGGGGAGGTGGGTGGGGGGAGTACGCTGGAGATCGGGGTCGTGGCTCTTGGCACCAGGGTGAATGCTGGGTTTGGGACTGTGTGCCCACCGACACGGAGCACAGCCAGCAGAAGCCAGTGGCTCCCAGGTGGGTCCATTCATTCATTATGCAAAGATGTCTCAAGTGACTGTGCGACTCTCTGGAGTGAGGCCCATTACCTCCCCACGAGTGTGGGTGTGGGAGATGCCGGGAGGCCGTGGAAACACAGGCGGGTAGATCATCGAGGGTGGGGGTGGGATGAGCAGGCGTGAGCCTGCAGGTCCACAAGGGAGCTTCTGAGCAGCAGGACAGAGCCGGGACGGTGGGAGGGGTCCCAGCCAGAGAGCGCAGACCTAGTGCGCTTTGCCGCTGCGCTCACTCTCTGCTCCAGTCACTCAGGGGTTGGGGAGGGCCTTTCCCCTAGAGACCTTGCCCATGGATTTCCAGGACCCTCCAGCTCCTGTGGGACCAGGCTCCGCCCCTAGTCAACCTCTGAGTTGACAGTCAACCACTTAACACTGACAGCCTATCTTACCATGGTGTGAATCTCTGGGTCCATCTAAAGTTATCAAGAGGGGTTTGGCTTGGTGAATACTTTCCACAGTCTCCTCTGGGCTCTTCTGGATTTTTACTTTGGTTTTTTTTTTTTTTTTTTTTTTGCCACGCAGCATGGCATATAGGATCTAAGCTCCCCAACTAGGTATGGAACCTGTGCCCCCTGCAGTGGAAGCCCAGATTCTTAACCACTGGACAGCCAGGGAAGTCCCTGGCTCCTCTAGCTTTGGTTTTCACATCAGCTCTGACTTGACTAGCACACTGCCTGGCACACAGTGGATGCTCACTGTTGGATCTCTTCCTGGCCCTCACCCCAACCCAAGCTGGGACAGGTCTCTAAGCTCCTAGGTCACTAAAAGTAAAGTGAAGTCGCTCAGTCATGTCCGACTCTTTGCGACCCCATGGACTGTAGCCTACCAGGCTTCTCCATCCATGGGGTTTTCCAGGCAAGAATACTGGAGTGGGTTGCCATTTCCTTCTCCAGAGGATCTTCCTGACCCAGGGATTTAACCCAGGTCTCCCACATTGTAGGCAGGCGCTTTACCATCTGAGCCACCAGGGAAGTCTTACTGGGGAGTACCAATTTCTTCCTTGAGCCCTAATCTAGCTCTCAATTTCAATCCTGAATGGCTCCCTCCAACCCCAGCCGTCCCTCACTGCAAACACCCCAAACACCCCAACCCCCAGGGAGCTGGAGTCTCCTTAGAGAACTATAGGCTACTCCCAGAAGAGGTGGCCTGAGACCCTGGCTGAGACCCAGCCGCAGAGCGTAGGGACGCCCCTGCTACTGCTGGCTGAAGCTTGTTGTCTGAACCGGCCTGGAGGTGCCTGGGAGCGTTGGGGAGGTTGGCCTGACAGGGCTCGGAGAGCGGGCACGCCCAGGGTGAGGTCATGCATGCCTCACACCTCTGGTATTCTGGCTGATCGCTATCTCCTCCCCCAGCCCTCAGGTAACTCCGTGAAGATGCAGGCAGAAGAGGTGTTGGGACCGCAGATCAGGCCCGAGGCAAGACGGGGCTGCTGCCAGCCTGGCCCGCCTGCCTACCACTCCCCGCCACCACCAGAGGGAAGGACCGACGGCCCCCTGGGAAGGAGGTCTGCTCCCCACAACACTGCCTCTATCATCAGGCTAAACCCTGACCCAGATCGGGCAGGCATCCTGCAAAGGACCTTCCCACCCCTCCTCCCTCAGGAAGCCAGGCCAGGAGGAGGGAACCTGGAGGGGGGGTTCCCAGAGGGCTTCCCCCTTGGGAACACCCTTAGTCATCTCCCACCCCCACCTCCACCCAGGGTGACGATTCCAGTCACCATTATCCAATCGTATGATTTATTGGGCAACTTTTGACAATGAAAAGATGAGACTCCTATACCAAGATGGTCCCAGCTAACCAAATATATGAGCCCCCACTATGTACAGGACCCCCAAGAGAGCACATGGGTATTTTGATGCTCTCAGGCTCTGAGAAAACCTGATATTCTCCAGAGGTTTTAGGGTACCAGGGAACTGTCCAGCCCTGGAATCTTCTTGACAGATTGCGGGGCAGTGGGTGAGGGAGGTCACAGGCCAGCAGCTCTCAGGAGACTTGCTTCTGTTTCCTGTTCTCCTTACAATCCACATCCCTGGACTGGTCCCTGAGTCGGAGAAATCCAGGCCCTAAGAGGATGACAGGCCATGCTCTTTGTAGAAACGTGATCTTCCTGGGGGACTGAGATATGAGACATACCCCCCCGCCCCGACTTCCTTCCACCTCCCTACCTACAACACACACACCCACCCTCCACTTCCTCTCCTTCTGTCTGCCTCTCTCACACACTGCCGCTAAGCCAGGGGTCCCCAGAGCATGGACCCCCATCTGCAGCATCAACATCACCTGGGAACTCGTTAGATAAGCACATTCTCAGGCCCCACCCCCTATCTACTGACTCAGAAACTCTCAGATCTGAAGTCACTGAGAGCCCTGCTCTACTCCTCAGACTTTAATGATGTACAGATCACCTGGGGATCTTATTAAAATACAGACTAGGGGAGAGAGGATGCAGATGATGATTTGAGGATCTCGGAGGGGCTTGATACTCTTCCTCTCTTAGAAGCTTCCAGGTAAGGCCGATGGTGCTAGTCGACACTCGGATCGCAAACCTCTGGACACCCTGTTTCTCAACCCTGGCTGCCCTTAGAATCCCCTGGGGAGCCTTTAAAAATACCAATATCTGGGCCCTGGCTCCAGACTGTGATGTAATTGATCTGAGGTGAAGACCAGGGCATGGGTAAGTTTTTAAATCTCCCTGGTGATTCTAACACACATCCAAAGTTCTCAGCCGAGGTTGGTGAGAAGTGCTTGATACACATACACCCCATGTCCCTGCTCACCCTCAGACATCTCCCTTTTCATCTTTGGCCCTCCATCCCTTTCCACATCTCCTCACCCCATCTGCAGACATTTGCACACGTAAGCCCAAGCCCAGGACAGACAGAGAGGTGCAGGGCAGGCCAGCAGGAGGCTGCAGGCACACGCATGCACACCCAGCAAACCAGAGGCGGGCGCTGCATTTATCCATGGGCTGCAAACACCTCAGATGAATAGACAGATGGACACATGAGAAAACCCCAGGATCTGATCAGTGAGAGCACACGATAGCCACAGTGGAGTCAAAGGCCTCCCGGATCTGAATCCCGTGATGCAACTCTTGGTCCTGATGACCCAGACATGGGGCTTCAGTCTGTTCCTGATGATATCAGCAAAGAGGAAAGCTGAGTTTAGGCCCTTCCTCTTGCTCAGCACCACTGAGGTGCTCTGGGCTGGATGCAGGCCTCCTTGGGAGCCATTCGGGCCAGGTCAGTCTCTGGATCTTCAAGGGGCCTCAGGAGCCATGCCTGCCCCTGTGCCCAGACCAGCCAAGAAGGGGCCCCGAACCAGAGGGCTGACCCTTTCTCAGGGCTCTGGGTGTCCCCAACCAGAGCCACAGATCGGCTACGATGGGGCCCCTCCAAGTTGAAAATCCCGACCCCCAGCCCGCACCCCGCGTGCAGACAGGCCTGATTGATGGCTCAGGGGGCTGCGGCTGCCGCAGGCCTATTTTATGATGTCATTAGGCAGCTTCGGCAGCGGCAAGGAATCCCTCCTGACATCATAAAGGACTTGATATTTCGCTAATGTTATCTTGGCAGCGTGTCGCCCTGACATTTTCTCTTTGCAGTGCTCCCCCCAGGACCAGGAGTAGTGTAACTACAGCCTGAAAAAACTGCAAAACAGACAAATGCATCCTCGGGGGACAGCAGGAGAGAGCTAATAGACCAGTCCCAGGCTCCCCACCCACGGAGGTGAGGTAGATGGGAAGCAGGCTGTGTTTGTCAAAGGGACCCAAGACGGACTCCCCACCACCGTCTCTCCCACCTGGGCTGCCTCTGAGCTTCTGGAACCAACTCTGCCACCCAGGGGTCTCAATTGCCCCACCCATGGCACGGGTTGGGGCAAGGGGAGCAGGGAGGCTTGACCCAGACAATTTCAAAGACTGTTGAGGGCTTTGAAGTGGCAGAGGAGGGTGACCATGCCACAGAGGTTAAAAGGAGGGACCCCTTCCTAGGTTCAGAAGTGAAACCCGAGACAGCTAGGGGAGGCTGGGTGTGTGGTTTGCAATCCTTGTGGCCAGAAGTGGTTCTGAGGTGCAGACTCAGAACAGCAGAAGGTTTTCCCAGCCTGAAGCCCAGCGTCTTCGAAAGACCAAGATCAGTGACTGGTTCTGAAACAACACTGAGGTGATGCTGGTGCGTATCCCTAGAAGGGGCCTGGTGAGCAGAAGCTGGCAGAAAGTGACCCTTCTCTCACTCCCAGGGTGGCTTGGCTGGCTCGGGGCTTGGTGAAGGAGAAAGCTCTGACTCCCACCAGTACCTCCTAGACTAGTTTCTTTGGGGGGGCGGGAAGGGGACGGTGAGCAGGGGAGGTGCATTGCACCACAAGACATGTGGATCTTAGGTCCCCAACCAGGGATCGAACCCGCATCCCCTGCACGGAAAGCGTGGACTCATAACCACTAGGCTGCCAGGGAAGTTCCAAGAGAGTGATTTTAAATCAATCACAGTCCTCTCCCCCACAGGCCACAATCACCCACTCCACCCTGACCCAGAACCCCTGGCAGATGGGCCTCCAGCTCACCACCTCCAAAAATGGGGAGCCCACTCCAGCCCCCAGGCAGCCTGGCCCTCCTTGTGCCTTCCTCCAAGGGTTCCAGGCTCCAACTCCTGGGCAGGACAGGCTTGGGCTGCTTCCACCATCCCAGGACAGTCCTGCAAACACAGACATCACCCTCCGGGTGTGCAGGGAGAGAAGCCACGGTGGTGCCCTGTGCTCAGAGAGCCAAATAGTTGTCTGCCAAGAGTGTACCTGGCCATTTGAACCTGGGGTCCATGCTAAGAACCATAGTTCAATAGAATGAGTTTCCTTGGTAATCCTATGTATCTTATTTTATGCATTTAAAAGCACTATTTAAGGTGTGTCTATAAGCTTCATTTAGCCATGAATGTGGCAGGTTTGGGCTTCCCTTGTAGCTCAGTCAGTAAAGAATCTGCCTGCAATGCAGGAGACCTGGGTTCAATCCCTGGGTCGGGAAGATCCCCTGGAGAAGGAAATTGCAACCCACTCCAGTATTCTTGCCTGAAGACTCCCATGGACAGAGGAGCCTATCAGGCCACAGCCCATTGGGTCATAAGAGTCGGACATGACTTAGCGACCAAACCACCACGGTGGCAGGTTTGGGGAGGTCATTCCGGTCTGGGCATATCTCACAGCTCTGGAGAACCCTCCTCCCCACCTTTAAAAGTGAAGGCGTTAACCACTCAGTTGTGTCCAACTCTTTGCGACCCCCTGGACTGTAGCCCACCAGTCTCCTCTGTCCATAGAATTCTCCAGGCAAGAATAGTGGAGTAGGTAGCCATTCCCTTCACCTTTAGAGGAACTACTTTTTTTTTTTAATTCTTTATACAATTTTTAAAGATTACTTTCCATTTATAGTTATTACAAGTCCATATTCCCCATGTTGTTCAGTACATCCTTGAGTCTATCTTATACCTAGCAGTTTATACTCTTACTCCCCTGTCCCTACATTGCCCCCCACCCTACTGGTGACCAGTAATCTGTTCTCTATAACTGTGAGTCTAGATCTTTTTTGTTATAATCAGTAGTTTGTTGTATTTTTTAGATTCCTCATATAAGTGATATCATACAGTATTTGTCTTTCTCTGTCTGACTTACTTCACTTGGCATAATACCTTCCAAGTCCACCTATGTTGTTGCAAATGGCAAAATTTTTGTTCTTTTTATGGCTGAGTAATACTTCATTGTATATATATACCATAGCTTCTTTATCCATTCATCTGTTGATGGACACTTATGTCACTTCCACATCTTGGCAACTATAAATAATGTTGCTATGAACACTGGGGTGTATGTATCTTTTTGAATCAGTGTTTTTACTTTGGGGGGATATATACCCAGAATTGAGATTGCAGGGTCATATGGTAGTTCCATTTTTATTTTTCTGAGGAGCCTCCATATTATTTTTCACATTCCTACCATCCGCATACAAGGTGAAGGAACTACTTTAAAGTAAAGGTGGGTAAGACCAAGGCTGGCTCCCAGCTCTGACCTTCACCAGCCTGTTTTTTCTCTTTCCTGAGGCAACAAGGCCACCAGCAGACACTGACAGCATTCCTGAGGCCTGAGCACTGTTCTAGAAGGGCAGGCAAAGATGGCTGGGACCCGATTCAGGCTTCTGGAAGTTCTCACCAGGTAAGGCAGACACACTCCAGCCACACCCTGCTGCCCACCCTTCCCCAGCACACCAAGGAATTCCTGCATGCTCGGCTCTTCCATGCTGATCCCCGGGCCGAATGCCTGTCCCGTGCCCTTCCCATAGCTGACCCTCCCTCAACCTCCCAGTGCCCAGCTGGACTCCTTCCCTTGTTCTGAATGCCCTGACTCCCATGGAGTGCCCCAGTGGAATATGAGCCTCCGGGAAAGACCACCCTGGCCTTGGACACACTGCAGCCATGGCGTATAGACAAAAGATGGAGAATGCCAGGGAGCAGGCAGCCCCAGCCTCTGGCTGGTCCATGAAGACACTCGAGTGGTGCACAGGTTGGATCAGGAATCAGCACACGGGTGCTTCCTCCTGGACTGGCTGCCCTTGGTAGGAGGACCATAGGGCAGGTTTCCACCTGAGCATCCCCACCACCTCACTAATGAGACGATGCTGAAGTGACCTCTGTCCAGAGCTACAGGAGCATGGTAAACTTTGATTCCCTGAGTTGGTGGACAGCCACTCCCATGGTTTCAGTTCAGTTCAGTTGCTCAGTCGTGTCTGACTCTTCGTGACCCCATAGACCACAGCATGCCAGGCCTCCCTGTCCATCACCAACTCCTGGAGTTTGCTCAAACTCATCTCCATTGAGTCAGTGATGCCATCCAGCCATCTCATCCTCTGTCACCCCCTTCTCCTCCTGCGTTCAATCTTTCCCAGCATCAGGGTCTTTACAAATGAGTCAGCTCTTCACATTAGGTGGCCAAAGAATTGGAGTTTCAGCTTCAACATCAGTCCTTCCAATGAACACCCACGACTGATCTCCTTTAGGATGGACTGGTTGGATCTCCTTGCAGTCCAGGGGACTCTCAAGAGTCTTCTCCAACACCACAGTTCAAAAGCATCGATTCTTCGGCGCTCAGCTTTCTTTATAGTCCACCTCTCACATCCATACATGACTACTGGAAAAACCATAGCCTTGACTAGATGGACCTTTGTTGACAAAGTAATGTCTCTGCTTTTTAATATGCTGTCTAGGTTGGTCATAACTTTCCTATGCTTTGGGACTCTCCAAAATGACAAGCAGTTCATCCATTTAACAAAAATTTATTGAACACCATTCCAGATGGCGAAAACAGAGACAAAAATCCCTGCCCTCGAGGAGCTTACATTCTCTTGTAAGAACCTCATACAAGAATTCTCTTGTAAGAACCATACTGGAGAGAGAAAAGCAGCCATAGCAAATAAGTAAAAAGTATGGCATGATATACTAGAGGGTGATAAATGCCATAGACAAAAATAAATTGGAAAGAAGAGCAGGCTAGTCCTCATGGAAAAGGTGACATCTGAGTAACGACCTGGAGGGGACACCAGAGGGAGCCATGAGGATATCTGGGGGAAGAGCATTCCAGCAACCGGCACAGACCATGCAAAGGTCCTGAGGCAGGAATGTGGCTGACAAGTTTGGGGGGACAGCCAGGACTTCCAGTGGTTGGAAGGAAGAGAAATGGGGGAGAAGAGCAGAGACAGTGACAGAGAGGTTGAGCCTGTGGGATCTTGCGGCTGCTGTGATAATCTTGGCTTTTGCTCCAAGTGAGATGGAAGCCACTGAAGGTTTTGAGCAGAGAAGTGATGTGATGTGACTTAAATGTTAACAGGATCACTGTGGCAGCAGTGTAGAGAATAGACCGCTGGGAGATTGAGGTGGGGGGTGGTGCTCAGCCGCAGAGGTAAATTCTGGGTGTGTTCTCAAGGCAGAATGGTGCACCAGGTGTTGGCCCTGGTCCTGCACACCATCTTCTGTCATCCTCACACCTACCCTATGTAGCAGCTCCTTCATCCCCACTGTACAGATAAGAAAACTGAGGTTCGGAAAGGTCACAAAGCCAGTGAATGCGAGATTTCAACCCAGGCTCATGCAACCTGAGCCCAAAGTCTTCACATCCCACTTCAGTGCCTGCTTGGTCAGGATTCCAAACAGAGAAACACCTAGCCAGGACTCCCAACAGAGAGGAATGAAACTCAGAACTTCATACGAATTTGAAATTGTCCATAAAATGGTCGTCTTAACACACTTTTTCTTTACATTAAAGTTCAAACAATACTTACTGGTGTTAAGCATTTTTATTTTCATTTATCGAGCTTCCAATTTTTAATCAGTCTTTTTACTGTAAACTCCATCCAAAATCATCAGTGTAGGGAAATCATTGGAAGGGGGAAGGCATTTGGTAATTACAAGATATGAGCTGGTCTTTTCCTAAGTGTAGAAATGATATTTTATGAATGCCTGGTTTCCAAAGGGACTCTGAGAACAGAATTGTCCACTTTATTGTCTCTTCTTTTTGCTTGAAATCACATTAAATAAACGTATATCAAATCTGAGCAAAAAAAAAAAAAGACAAGAGCTAGGACGTCTTGTTTTTTACCAGAATCATCCATCTGCATTTATGTTCCAAGCAGTGCTGTGAGGCAGGGAACAGTGCTGCAGAGGGGGTTGAGTCTGACCTGGTCCCTGCAGGACAGAACAGAAGAGTCAGTTACCACACAAGAGGAACCGTATTAGGGTGAGGCTGCCTAGGAATGAACAGGTAACTGAACAGCGAGGTCCAGCCAGGGCAGGCTGGAATCTGAGCACAGTCAGGAGGAAGAGCGGCCCCAAGGTCAATCCCAGAAAAGGTCCAGCGGTGGCAGAAGGGAGCATCGTCACACAGTGAAGCTGGGGCAGAGGCGCTCCGAAGTCCGAGCCAGCAGGTCTCCCAGCAGGTAGTGGGGCCACGCGTTAGCAGCACGCAGGAAGGCTGGGACGTTTCGCCCTCAGAGAAAAGGAGAAAAGGCATGAGTCCTGACTCAGAGCTACTCTTGGAGTGATTATTAAAATGCAGTGGGGATGCACAGACTTTATTTTTTAAGGCTTTAATGTCTTCTTTATTTTAGCTTTGCTGGGTCTTCTTTGCTGCCCATAGGCTTTCTCTAGTTGCAGCAAGCGGGGGCCGCTCTCTAGTTGTGGTGTGTGGGTTTCTCATTGCAGTGGCCTCTTGTTGCAGAGCACGGGCTCTAGGGCTCAAAGGCTTCAGTAGTCATGGCGCATGGGCTCAGTTGCTCCAAGGTATGTGGAATCTTCCTAGTCCCAGGACTGAAACTGTGTCCCCTGTGTTGGCAGGCGGAACCTTAACCACTGGACCAACAGGGAAGTCCACAACGACTTTAAAGAGCCACGGAGCCCCAGAAGCGTGTGTGGCTGGGGCTGAGTCCTCAGGGGGGATGGGAGTGGGGAGCCCCTCTCTGGAGGTTGAAATGGGGCTTTTAGGGTTCAACTGTCGCCTCCAGAGCCCAAGGCCAGGTCTTCTCAAGTGAGTTGCAAAAAGGGAAGGAAAAGGAGAGAGAAAAGAGGAGAAAGGAAGGGGGATGGGAAGGAGGAATAGAAAAAGAAAAGAAGATGAGACAAGGAAAAGGAGAAGGGAGAAATAAATAAGTGCCAAAGGGCAGGTGGGTCCAGCTCCAGGAGTACTCCAAGAGTCGGTGCAGCAACCTGGGAAACAGAGAGAAAAGCTTTCTTTCAAACACAGCACAGGCACATGAATGTCCAGGAGGCTCCAGCCACAGGACAAAGATCAAAGTGATGACCTGGAGCTGCTGAAGCCACATGGAAGAGTCCACCCAGCTCACCTGGATACACTGTGCTTGCATCCTGAAACAGATACCAACATACCCTCACAGGTAGATGTGCACACCCAGAAATGCACCAACAATACTGGCACAGCCGTAGATGCCCATACATGGGCACGTCTACAGATGTGTGCAACATACAGAGAGGCACAGGGCATTGGGAAGAACACACATGCTGTGCAGGGAGGCATGGGTGGATGCCAACAGAAAGGTCTGAACTCACATCAACAGATACTGACCGAGGTGGTCAGACACGCACCAGTATGGACACTCCTGTGATACCGCTATTAAACGTTACGTACATATGGACATTCAGAGATGCAGGCAGAAATGCACAGACACGTAGAGGATACTAACAGATGTATTTGTGCAAGAAGTTCACTTATACACATATATGGGCACACATCATTCATGCACACGGACACAGACACATGTTGACACACAGATGTGCACAACTACACACATGTACTTGATTACCTCTTGTACGGATAGATGATGCATATACACACACATTTATAAGGACACATGTTCCCAGACGCATCCTCAGACACATGTACATGCACAAAAGCACACTCAGACACCAGCCCACATGCTCAGGCATTGCCAGCAGCCAGGCAGACACACGCATGCATGCACACAGATAGGACCGGGGTCTCAGCTCGGGGGTATCCTCAAGCCAGGTCCTCTGCTGTCCGCCTCCTGCCAGCTGCGCAGGTTCAGCTAGCTCCTGACACCTCGGCTCTCCCATCATCCTTTCATCTGCCCCACTGGCCCCGGCCCAGGCCCCAGGCTCCAGGATGGCAATTGCCCCATTCTCCCAGGTGCCGACTCAGCCAAGTTTCACACCCCAAAGTGGAGCCAGGCCAGCAGGGCCTGTTACAGCCCGCTTGGGGCATCAGCGTGGGGGTGGCAGGAGGGAGCCAGAATCCTGCACTAGGAGAGAGGAACAGCCCCAGCCACGCAGGCCTGTCCTGCAAGGCTGCCAGCTTCCTCTTCTCCGAGTCACCCACCCTCTGCGGGCCTCAGGCGGCTCACCTCTGAAATGGGACAATATGCCTGTCCCTCTGACACATCCAGTAAATGTACATATCACCTCCTAGGTGGTGGAATTTTCCTTAACCTTCCTTTGTTTCATCTTTACGACAACCCTAACACTATATAGGTGTTTTTTACCCCTGTTTTAAAACTGAGCTCGAAAGGGTAGGTCAGTTACTCAAGGGAGCAGACAGCACTGATATCCAGGTTCCTGCTCCAAATTCCACTTCTTTCGTGGTCAATAAATATGCAGTCCAAAAGCTGCCAGCATCTGATGACTTGCCCACAGCAGACATCTCCTAATTGATCATAATCTTCCTTTTGGTGACTCCAGACTTGGACTTGGAATCCTCCTTTACACACCATTCCAGGCAGCCATTTGGATTCGGCCAGAGTTGGCACCCACGGCGAAAACTACAGCCACCGTCCCTATATCTGATTCTTTTAATTCAGAGGGCGGATATAAAGATAAAAGGAAATCGAGGGCAGAGAGTGCTTAGGAAGAGCACAATGATATGTCTCTCAGAGAAATTTTAGTACTGTTTCCAAAGCCTGTTTACATCCAATATCCCCCAAGTCCCACCCATCTCGGGTAGAGGATTAGGGAGAAGACTGCCACTATCTTTGCTCCATGTCACAGAGGAAGGGACTGAGGCTCGGGCAAGTGAGCCAGGGGCACAGAGCTCCGGGTCAGAGGTGGGACTGGCATGCAAGCATCTTCTCCCGTTTCAGTTCTCTCTGATGTCCACAGCCCCAGCCAGACAGGACAAGCCAGAATGTGGGGGCCTGGGGGAGCCAGGGCTGGGAGGGCAGCAGGAGGGCCCAGTCTCCATTCCCCCCAACCCCCAGCAGAAAGGAATCGACCCTACAACTAATTGGTTCAGAGTGCTTCTTTTGACCCTAATTAGCTATTTGTCATGTCTCCATTTGCATACCAGAAAAGATGCAAATTTGCATATTTGTAAATGAGGCCGGGCCTGGATGTGGGTCTGGAAGAGCTTGGCAGTTGCTGGCAGGCAGGGAGGCAGCTGGCTCTTGCCACTGAAGCCTGGGCCGCGGAACGAGGAGATCTGGAAGACAGCTCCTTGGCTCGGGGCTCCAAGGTGCTCTCGGAGGGGGTCAGACAGGACAGCCCACCTCGCTCCCTCCCCCAGGGCTGAGTGGTGGGCAGGGAGAATGGGTGAGCCTAATGCTGCTATTTTGATTAGATGAGACAAGGATGGGGGAATATAAAGTAATTTCAGGACGCTCTGTGCTGGGAAGCCTTCTGTTCTCGTCCTTGGATAGAATCTGTAACACTTGCAAAGGGGGAGGGGGGGAACGTCCCCCTCCACCTCCCTGGAGAGGAAAAGGTTGGGAGGAGAGGGTGCAGAGGGGAGGGGAGGGCAGGTCGGGAGAAATGGCCCCTAACACACACACACCCTCTTACTCTCCGTGAGGCTCTCAGAGGCCCACATACACACTCGTGCGCACCTACAACTCACTCACACATACACATGTATGCACTCACAAACGCAAGCCTCACCACCCCCACCACCCCCTCCAGGGGTACCTTTACCCACAGCCCTCCCAGGCCCACAGAGACACACACGCAGCTCTAACAGGAGAGGCACATTCACACATGTAGACATTCCCAGACTTCCCGCCACACACACATTCACGCCCTTACACATACAGACACACACTCAGACACTCGATCATAGATGTAGGCATACAGACGCACTTAAGCTGTGCGTAAATATTTACACTCACACACACACACACAAGCCATACAAGAGTACATCCTCGCTGAGACCAAATTCCCCAGCAAATTCTGGAAACTCTGACCCCTCCATCAGAGTTTCTGGAGCCTCTTTGGGAAGAGACAAAGGAAGCAGGTAGCTGTCCTTCCCAGAAGGGGAGCAGGGGTGTCCCAGGGGAATTGGACCCTGAGTAGGCACCTATTCCTTCTCTAGGAGAGCAGTGATGGGCGTATGCCCCCCACTGCCTTCCCAGCTTTGGTCTGGGGCTTGAAGCAGAGTCTGGGTGTGCCTTGACAAGCAGGGGAACACAGGAGGCAGAGGACTGGGGCGCAAGGATATACTGGTGGGGCCTGGCCCATGCATTGAACAGAAAAGTATCAGTGCCTCGGAGTGTCCATGTCGATCTTGGGGGCCAGTGTGGAATGGGGTGACACAGGCTGCTGCCTCCTCAGGCATGGGCACCAAGATGCCAAACCCAGAGGGAGCCCCAGACCTGGGAGCTTCCCAAGAGCTGGGGCCCGGGTGCTGGACCCTGAAGGCCCAAGGTCAGGGACCCCATGCCTCAACCACTGTTCCCATTGCCAGCACCTCCTCCCCAAAGGCTGCACCTCAAAAGGCAAGCTAAAGAGCTCCGTATTTGTAAATTAAATATAGCTGCACTCCAGCTTTCCGAGGAGCTGGGAAGGAGAGAAGGAGAAAGAAAAAGAGAGAGGGGAAGAGAAGAAAAGCTGCCGCCCTCAGGGAAGTCTGGCTGGTACAGATTGCCTGAGTCATGAATATTCATCTGGCGAATGAGGAGAGCGGGAGTTTGCATAACAGCTCCACCCACCCAACTGAAAGAAATGTCACCGCCTTTGCCAATAAAGTGCCAAAGGAAGCCGGTGGAGGCTGCCAGCCAGACGGTGCCAAACTGCTGACTTCCACTCCCAGGCGTGGAGAAAGCACATTGTTTCCGGCCCAAGGAGCCGCCACTTGGGGCCGGGGGAATGGAGCTGGCTGCCGGGAGAGAACCAGGAAGCAAAGTTTCACTTGCCACCCACAGGAAGCCTGGTGGGCAGAGTGCCTAGGCCACGGCCCTCCCCAGGGCCCCTCCAAGGAGAGGCTTGAACCCTACTGATCCTGGGAGTCCACTCTGCTGGTCCACCCAGGGCCTGGGTCCCAATGGCAACCTCCAGAAGAGCTCCAGGCTTGGGACTCCCTTAAAGAAATCTCAAGCAGGTCCTCATGAGTCCTGGATATAGTTACTAGAGACCAGGAGGTAAGGGGACCAGCTAGGTATCACTGTGGGCCCAATAGGTCCTCAGCAAGCTTTACCCTGTTTTGCTGATGGGAACAACCCACCTGCAGGTGGCTCGTCCCTCCCTGGGTCTCACTCACTTCTCGGGCTCAAAACTGCTGTCTCTTATTCCGAGAAGTCTACTCTGATCTTTTCCTCCAAGACAGAGTCTACCTCTCCATCCTCAGCGCCCCCGGTCCTGAAAGCTCGCCTTGGCACCAGCCCTTTCCTGTCCGTGGCTATTTCCTCCCCAAAAGGGCAGAGGTGGAGACTGATCCATCCATCTCAGTGTCCCATCTCGGCACGAGATTCAGAGAAAGTACTGGCACAGTTTGTTGAATGGAGTCATTTTCTGCCAACCGTTCCCATCCCCACGCCTGTACCTGGCCCTCGGTCCTTCCTGCTGCTCTGAATCTTGCTTGTCAGGTCCCTGGCAGGTGACGCATCCTGTCCCAGCAACTCAATCTGGGCCCATGGGGATCAAGACAGGTCCTGAGCAGACGACCTCCCATCCTCAGGCCCCGCTTCCTGCGAAGACAGCAGAGAGGTTCCAGCTTCCCACAGCACCCCATCTGTGGGGGTACCCACTCAGGGGTGTTACAAACCTGCCTGCCTACCCGCCAGTCGGCCGCAGCTGGCTCCCTCCAGTAATTACCTAAATGAATGGGAGAAGCAAAGCTGGAGAGAGGACATTCTCTTCGTACAGAAAAGCAATTAGGACTGTGGGCGTCTCCAGCTGCTGCTCCTGTTATGTAAAGTTTGGGATGTGTATTTGGGACTTAATGAGGATATTTATGTGTTCATGTCTTACCTTCACAGACTGCTCATTTCAAGCGTCCCAAGTATTCTTGAGCTGAGTACGTGGCAATACAAGCCAGGCAACAGGCTCCAAGGGAGCAGTATCACCTCTGGATAGCCAAAGAGCTATCTCTCGCAGGGCTCATGGAACCCCAGAAATCAACGATGACACCCACTGGAGCCCAGCTCCCTTCTGTGGCATCCTTGACAGGTCCATACCCTGCTCCAGGCCTCCAGAGACTGGATTCCCTTAATGCACCTTTCACAGCTAAAACATCTGCAATAGTTGCAAACTTCTCCCTTAAGAACTGAGCCAAAACCAGCCTCTTTGCAATGTACTCACATTGGCCCAAACACTATCCCAGGGGCCACACAGGACAGCTGCTAGTCCTGCAGGAGGTAGACTGGTGTTAAGTTGAAGATGTTTCTGTGGTTGAATAAACTTGGGACAACTTGACACCGAAGTTTCTTCGCTGCAGGATTTCTCTGAGCCTTGACTGTGCTTCCACACACTGCACTGTTCAGCAAATACGCTGAAACGTACTTGCTCACTGAACTCTTTTTCATGGAACAACCTCAAGAAATTAGCACGTTTTAGGAAACAGTGCTTCCTCAGATTAAAAGCATGGCCTGGGTTCCTTCAAGCATTGCGTTTCTCCTAGGTTGGGCACAATGCCTGGGCCTCCACCCTTCCCCATCCTGCTCATTTCCTGTAGGTGAGCTCTGCGCATGCGTCTGCATTCCTCCACTGCTCCAGACAAGCTCTGGCCACTCAGAATCCACAAGAGCCTTTATCTCCTGAGCCCAGGTCCGCGTGCTCCCACCGATGCCATCAAAACGCCATGGGAGGCCCGGCCGCTGAATCACACTTTTTGTCTTCCGTGAGCGCCCTCCCAACAAGCCACAGTGGAACCTCAGCTGCTCATTCTGCTCTTGGCCCCCACCACGGGGACACATGGGCAGCCCTTCTTCCACGCCAGGTGTTCCAGACAGTGGGGTCCCTACTATGCCTTCCTCGGACAGGCAGGTGGTGGGCCATGGTGGGCTCCCAGATATCTGCACACCAATCAGTAATCCACACACTGTCGGGCTTTTTCACAGCGTCATCCAACGCATGGATTTGTTCTGGCATCTCCTCACCTCAGCCTCAGAGACAGAGCACACCCACCTTCCTGGGCTTCAGACCCAGAAATATTCCCAGGCTGAGGCCACAGTCCACACCTGCACTGGAGGCCCTGGCTGCCCCAGGCCTCCTCTCTCCCAGTACCTTTAATCACCCCTCTCTCCATGCCTTCCTTCTCATCATCTTTCAAGTATGTGTTCAAGCCCAGGCATGGAAAATAGGTTCATCCCACCGGCCAAGTTTAGTTGATTTCTAGTGGCTCCCTGGCCACTAGGGACAAAGATGCTGAGGCTTAACCTGGGCTCGACAGACCGATTAGTGATGCCTGCCAGTGTTAGGGACAAAGATGCTGAGGCCTAACCTGGGCTCGACAGACTGATTAGTGATGCCTGCCAGTGCTGGGGGACCAGCAGGGTAGCACACGTGCTGGTGATTGCCATCCCTGATCAAGGCCCGGTCCCTTCCCTCAGATCTGCTCCCCCAAGCTATCAGCCTCCTTTCTCCCATCACAGACTCTCCCACCCCACACACACCATATGCAGCCTCAACCCCCATCAAACAGCTCTCTCCAAGGTCACCAACAAACTCCTATCTGTCAAGCCCTGTGGCCTCTCTTTGATGTCAGTGCTTTTGCAGCATTAGATATGGTTGACCTTTCTCTGGAAAGTCACCCCCATCCCCACGGAATTCTGAGACACTCTATGCCCCTGGTAGCCCCTCGCCATCCTGACTCATCCTGTTTCTTCTCCCATCTCATCGCCGTGGCCAGGCTCCAGGGTCCAGTGTTCGGCCCTCTCCTGCTGATGCAGCCCTTCCCAGAGAGACCTCGTCCTTGACTTTCTCCTTGGGGAAGAGACCACCCCCCCCAATCTGTGCCTCTGTGATGAGTGTCCTAAGAAGCAGGCCTGCTGCCTGCCAATCACTGCCGCAAGCCACATTTCTGCAAACCCAGCTCCTCCTCCTTCCTCTAGAATCAGCTTCTGCCTTGGGCTTTCCACCCCACTTAGTCCTCCCCAAATTTCTGGTTTCTTTCTTGACTCCCTACCCACAGTCATGAAATCACCACGTGCTGATTCTTCCTGTTTAATACTTATTTGATTTTCAAAACGAAAATAGCTTGATTATTTATTCTGATTGAAAAACAAGTTATAGCCTCATTATTAAAAAAAAAATCAAACCAATACTTTAAAGTGTGAAGAAGAAAGTTTAAAAAACCACTCAAAATCCCACCTCCCAGATATAACTACCCCTAGCATTTTGGTGAACAGGCTTTCAGACATATCTCTATGAATATATACGCACAGAGATCTATGTATATAATTTTATAGATGAGGAATTGTATTATACATACTGTTCTCGCTGACACCTGCTTTTCTCTCTCAACAATATGTCATAGACATCTTTCTATGTCAATAAATAGAGCTTTGCAAAATTATTTTAATTACTTCATAGTATTCCACTGCATGTATGTATCATACTTTCTTGAACTGGGTCTCTATTGATGGTTTAGAATGTTATCAAGATTTTACTCTCACAAAACAACGCTGTGAGCCTATCTTTTCACTCCTTTTTGCAATTCTTTCCTTAGAATAAAATCCTGCAAATGAGATTACTTACAATAAGGGTAGGCTATTTCTAATTTTGCCACTCTGCCCTTCAGAAAACTTATGACAGTGACGTCCCAACAATAGTACTCAAGCATCTGTCTGCCCACACCCTTGCCAGCCCTGGGTTTTAATGTTTGGCCAAATCAAAAGGAAAATGACACTCATTTTTCTTGGCACGGCTTCCATTGCTAGTGGGAGTAAATGAGTATCTTTTATGTTTTTCAATCACTTACAATTATTTTCTTTGTGAATTGCCTGTTCCTGTCCTTTGCCCATTTTTCTAATGAGATAGTTATCTCTTAGTGAGTTGTAAGAATTCTTTGTACAATTGAGATCAGATTAAACTTTTGTCTAATGTATATGTTTCCCCCTGCCTTTTTTCCCCCACTTTCCTTTTAATCATCTCTTAGGCAATTAAATTTAAATTTTCATATATCCAAATTTATTTATCTTTTCTTTCTGTTTTCTGGATATCATGTCATGCTTAGACGACCTTCCCCACCTTAATGACCAAAATATTCTTTCATATTTATATCTTCATGGTCTTCATGGCTTGATCTTATTTGCATAGGTAGAAAACTAGATTTTGTTTCAAATTACTACCCATTAGTCCAACTCCATTTATAAAAATAGCCCATATTTTCCCAACTCAATTGAAATGCCATTTTAGCAGATAAAAAATTCCCTTAAAAACTTGGATCATTTCTGGATCCTGTTGGATCTCTATTCTGTCCCAATGATCTGTCTGTTCTCACATAAGAATTTCCATTATTGTCCTTTATAAAAATATTTTAATACCTGACAGGCTAAGTTTTCATCATTCTTTTTCAGAATTTTCCTGACAATTCTCATTTTTTATTCTTCCAGATTAGTTTTATAATTATTTTTGTCAAACTGAAAAAGAAAAGAATTCTGCTGGAGTCTTGTTTGGATTATCTTAAGTTTGTATAGTCACTTAAGGAGAATTGACATCCCTAAAGAATTAAATCTTTTCACACAAGAAGTAAGTGTATGTCATATTTATTAAAGCCCCTTTTATAAGCCTTAGAAGAGTTTTTGGATTTTCTTCATGTAAACTCTATATGTTTCTTGTAAAGCTCATTTCCAGCTATTTTGTGTTGCTATTTTCTTCTCAACACTGTGGATGAGGGCTTTCATTTTATAAACAGAAAAGCTATTACTAATAACTTCTGTATATATTGTTTTCTTACAGGTCGTTTTTACTAAATTCTTTATTTTTCTAATTGCTTCCAGGAAATTGTCTTAGATTTTCCAGACAATCATCTTATCTGCAAACTATGACTATTTTTCTCTCCTCCCTCAATATTTAAACTTTTATCTTCTTGTCTAGTTCCAATGTCTAGCACTTTAGAAAATATACTTTTTAAAATATTGGTAACAAAAACTATCCTGATTTAGTTCCTGTCTCTAACAAGAATATATCTAAGGTTTCACCAGCCTGGCATCTCTTGTTCCATCCTTTTCAGCCCTGTGACCTCTACCCTCGTCTGGCCCATATTAACTTGTCACCTGTGACATCACAAACGTGAAGAATAGGGATACAGGATTTGAAGTCAGATGACCTGTGTTCAAGTCCTGACTATTATTTATGAGCATATGACCTGGTCATGTTACTACTCAAGATCTTTGAAATTAAGATGGGTTTTATAAGGATCAAGTGAGTGATACATATACTATGTGCAATATCAACAAATGATAATATTTTTTCAAGTCTCAGTCCCCAAATTCTCCTTCCAATCCAACCTATATCCCAATCTTATGTTGACCTTCTCAAAATACCATTGTATTCACATCATTCTACCACTTCCCCTCCCTCCAACCCACCCCCCAACCGCACTGCTTGCAAATCTCTGATTATTCCCCACTGCCAACAGAATCAGGCTTCTCAGGTGGTGCTAATAGTAAAGAACCCACCTGCCAATACAGGTATACGTAAGAGATACAGGTGTGATCCCTGAGTCGGGAAGATTCCCCTGGAGGAGGGCATGGCAACCTACTTCAGTCTTCTCACCTGGAGAATCCCGTGGACAGAGGAGCCTGGCAGGCTATGGTTCATTGGGTCACAAGGAGTTAGACATAACAGCAACTTAGCACACACACACACCAACAGTCTCAAGTCCAAATTCTTAAGTTTGCATCTAAGTCCTTCTTTTAAGCAACCCCAAGCTTCTTTCCAGCCTTATTTCCTATAGATTCCTGCTGCCCCCACCCATCACACACCCACTACCCACCCTTTACTCCAGCTGAGATGCTCTCCTCATTAACAGCTGCCTAATACCAAGCAGGCTCTCACTCCCAGCTCAGATCCCCTGATCAAGCCTCTCTATCTTTTATTTGCAAGAAATACAAAAATGAAATCCAAACTGGTTTTAAAGGCAAATTTATTTAGCAACTTAACTGCACAGGCTTCAGGCACAGTTTGATCAAGTTTGGAATGCCATTTTTCTGTGATTTTCCAGGCTTTTCCCACCTCCATGGGAATCTCACCAGATGCCTACCAGGAACTAGGATTTCATTCTTCCTCATTTGAATCCAAACAGAGATTAGGTGTATTTTCCCAGCTATCTAACAAAAGTTCTGAGCTTCTGTCTGATTGGGCCACTCTAAACCAATCCCTTTGACCAGACGGATATGTGTATTAATTGCTCTACAATCAGCCAATGTGCCAAGGCTGGGAAGAGAGTGGATTATCTTGACTGGCTAAACCAACCAAGACACTTCTCCAGAGTCACATACACTGTGAAGATGGATGGGATGCTGACAATCTTAATAGTACTAGAACTCCTTCCATTTCACTTTCCTGGGACTTAGGCTTCCTTTAAGACCCAAGTCAAGCCCCAGAACTCTGATCATGTGCTCCTTCCTTTTAGCTTCCAGGGCTCTTCTTACTCTCTGCTCAATACCTGGTAACCAAGCCATATGTAGTTTATATAGTCATCTGTCCATTTTTCCCAGCTAGTAATGATAGAACTCATTAAAGCCTACAAAACATTTTATAAAAACTAACCCTTTTGACCTTCACAGCAATCCTCTGAGACTCAGAGAGGTTAAGTGACTTGCCTCCAGAGGTTTCTAGAGCAAGTTCTCTCTTGCTCTCACTCTCACTCTCTTGCACATATAAACACAAATATGCACACACACACTCTCCACATTCCCTCCTCCACTCCCCAATTCAAATCTGACCTGAAGATGCAGAAATCCCCTGGCACCACCTCCCTTTTCCCATTCACCTCAATTTCTAGAGCTCTTAGACTTCCTCCAAGAAGTACAGAGAAAGTTTCTTGCCAGACAGCAGTTTCCAAGATTTGTGTGACAAGAGCGGGTAAAATTCAAATGACTCTGGGTGATTTAATCTGCTTGGGGCCAGGGTGGTAAATCAGCGCAGCCCAGGCTGCCACAGCCGCCCCAGAAACCCACGAGCCGAGCTGATGATAGGAGTTTATCTGCAGATCTGCAGGTGAGGGCCCTAGAAGCGTGAACTACGGCCCCAGGGAGTTCCCCTCCACTGCACTCGGAATACATTTGGAAGGTCCTACAGCCCACAGCCTCTCCCGGCCTACATGTTCCACCAGAAAACACATTTCCCAAGGATGCGACCCCAATTCCTCCCTCCCATTGCTGCCCATGGCCAGAGGGGGAGCCCAAATCTACACTGGACTGTTCGGGGAAGGAGACCAGCATCGGTCAAGCTCCCACTGAAACTGCTGCCTCTGTGCCAGGTCCTTGCACACCCACACACTCATTACCTCATTTCATCTTCACAACAACTTAATGAGGGAGGCATGTCCATCCTCAGTTTACAGGTGACTTAATTGAGGCTCAGGGCAATTAAATAACTTGCTCAGGGTTATTATATAGCTAGCAGGAGGCAGAGCCAAGATCCAAACCTAGATTCATAAGACTCTAAAATCCTCATCCTTTGGACGCCACCCCTCTGTGAAGTCCCAGGGAGCAAGAGAAGATGGCAGCTTCCATCAGAACCATCTTGTCTGAAAGGGGGAGAAGGCCCCGGCTGAACGGGAGTTGTTATTCTGAGCAAAGGAAACAATAGTCTTTCCCAAGCGAGGGAAATGTCAAAGGAGAAGATAGTCACACTTATGACACCTACTGTGTGCTGAGCATGTATGCACACGTAGGGGCTGTGTATCAGGGGCTCAACATCCATCATCCTAATGTAACTCTGTGAGCAGTGGTATGCTGGTTATATATTTACCAACTAGCAATCTGTAAGAATAAAAGAGCCCTGACTTGCATTGACACCATAAAGAAAGCTGAGCACCAAAGAATTGATGCTTTTGAGCTGTGGTGTTGGAGAAGACTCTTGAGAGTCCCTTGGACTGCAAGGAGATCCAACCAGTCAATCCTAAAGGAAATCAGTCCTGAATATTCATTGGAAGGACTGATGCTGAAGCTGAAGCTCCAATACTTTGGCTACCTGATGCAAAGAACTGACTCGCTGCAAAAGACTGTGATGCTAGGAAAGATTGAAGGCAGGAGGAGATGGGGACAACAGAGGACAAGATGGTTGGATGGCATCATCAACTCGATGGACATGAGTTTGAGCAAGCTCCGGGAGTTTGAGCAAGCTCAGGGAAGCCTGGCGTGCTGCAGTCCATGGGGTCGCAGAGTCGGACATGACTGAGCGACTGAACTGATACTGATACTGACTTGCATTGAATAGTATCTGCCAATTTCTGTGGTGTAAATATTCCCACCATGGTCAACTTTCAGCTCCCAGTGGAGCTGAACACAGAATTGGGAAGAGATGTCCTCAATTGGTTCTATAAGCCAATAGGTGGGATTGACATAGAACACTCTTGATACTACATACACAATAGATAATTAATGAGAAGCTACTGTACACCACAGGAAACTCTACTAATGCTCTACAGTGACCCAAAGTCGAAGTGTTAGTCACTTAGTTGTGTTTGACTCTCTGCGACCCCATGAACTGGGGCCTGCTAGACTCCTCTGTCCATGGAATGCTCCAGGCAAGAATACTCAAGTGGCTTGCCACTGTCTTCTCCAGGGGGTCTTCCCGACCCAGGGCTCAAACCCAGGTTTCCCGCATGGCAGACAGATTCTTTACTGTTTCAGCCACCAGGGAAGACCATGGTGACCTAAATGGAAAGGAAATCCAAAAGAGAGTATATATGTGTGTGTACAACGGATTCACTTCCTGTATCAGTAGAAACTAACACAACATTGTAAAGCAATTATCCTCCAATAAAAAAGATTGTTTAAAAAATCCAACAGTAGTACATTCTAGCACACCACCGCCTGGAAGAAAGGTTTTATGAAACCCACTTAACAGATGAGACTATATAAAAAGGTACTCAGGCTGAAATCCATTTCTTCCCAGTTTTCTAAAGTCCACCTCCTCTTGTCAGCTCCATGTTCCCTGAACCAGAGGCAATGCAGGGAGCCAAGGTCACTGATCTCTAATCTCTGAAGGAGGGTAGACTCTGGAGGGGTCCTAAAGGACAGAAGAAGACCAGCAAGTAAAAGTTCAGCAGATCGTGGCTGAGCACAAGGAAGGACTTCCTGAATGCCCCCACTAGACTGACAGCACCAGGAAGGCTGCATCCAGCTGTGCCTGGCACATAGGAAGTGCCCAGCAGTGAAAGAATGAATGAATGAAAAATCCACTCCACATATGTTCCATTGATGCCTCAAACTCACCAAATCCCAAAGTGAACCCATCACCTTTCCCAAAAGGCTATCCCTCTTCCAGTGTTTCCTCTCTCGATGAATATCACCAAGCTGGAAACCTGGAGTCTCTGACTCTCCCTCTTCCTCACTCCCTACATCCAGTCAATCAGCAAGTCCTCTCCACTCCACTCCCCAGTTCGTCTGAAACAGACACCCATCACACCCACTCTGCTCTCCTGGCTCAGACCAACACCATATCACTGAGCTGACACACCAGTCTCCTAACTGGTCTTTCAACCCTTATCCCCTGACCTGGACCCATTCCCAGCCCTGGCCAAATCCGTCATCGAGACAGATACCAAAGTGATGTTTCAAAATTGCCCCTCTGAGCATGTCCCTCCCATCCCTTCAGTGGCTCCCTGTTACCCAGAGGATGGGACCAAAGTCCCTTGATTCTCCAAGGTCTAGTTACATCCCCCTCTCCTATTTGGTCTCAGACTGCTGGCTCCAGCTCATATTGGCCTTTATTCTCCAACAGCACCAAAGAGCTTGGTGTCCCCTGCACACCCATCTCTATCTTCCATCCATGCCTTCGCTCACGCTCTACCCCAACCCGCCACCTGGAACACCCTCATCTTCCTCCCCCATCTACCTTCCCTCACCTCAAGAACTCCTTCTCATCCTTTAAGACATAAAGTGGCATGGTTTAGCTGATGATTCCTAGGGGCGCTTTTGCTTCCCTGGAGGTTCAGATGGTAAAAGAATCCGCCTGCAGTGTGGGAGACTGGGGTTCAATCCCTGGGTTGGGAAGATCCCCGGGAGAAGGGCATGGCAACCCACTCCAGTATTCTTGCCTGGAGAATCCCCATGGACAGAGGAGCCTGGTGGGCTGCAGTCCACAGGGTCGCAAAGAGTTGGACATGACCGAGCAACTAAGTAGCAGCGACAGGGGGCTCTTTTAAACACTAACATTTCATCATTCTAATGCCACGTCTTGATATTCAAGGCCTTCTGGATTCTACAGTCAGCTTCTCTCTTTATGGGGCCCTGCAAAGGTCTTTGGGGAGCCTCCAGTCCAATTTCACCATTTTTCAGACAGAAAATCTAAGGCCCAGAAAGAGAAAGGGATTTGCCTAAGATCACACAGCAAGCCAGTAGCAGAGCCAGGACAAGAAGTAGGCACCTGCCTCCCAGCCCCGGGCTCTTTCTTCGCAATACTCTCTTCAACCTGATCACCCCTCTACCCCAACTCCAACACAGACATTCTTTTTTTTAATATTTTATTTATTTATTTATTTGACTGTGCCAAGTCTCATTTGCAGCTTGTGGGTCTTCTAGCAGCAGCAGAGATCAAACCCGACCAGGGATCAAACCCAGGTCTCCTGAATTGGGAGCATGAAGTCTTTGCCACTGGACCACCACCAGGGAAGTCTCCAACACTTAGATTCTCAACACAATCATCACTACCCCACCCAGACTTACGTCCCCATACCCAAGCCAGACTCAGACCTTTCTTCCTATGTTTGCTTACACAGCAAGGTCATTCCCTCACCTCCATTTAACTTCCAGGGCCTCCACCTCCAGGAAGCCCATCCTGGTTTTCAGGCCAAACCCATTCACACTCCACACCCTTCCCTAAACCACCCATATTTGCCAGAACCCAGCAACTAGGGCTTGGCTCACTCACATTAGTCAGTGTCCTGGTCTGTCTCGCCAGGTAGGATGCCCACTCCTCGGAGCTGGTCAAAGTCTCCTCACCTTTCTTCTTCTCCTCCTCTTCCTCCTTTTATATCCCCGAGCTCAATATACAACTGCTCAGAGTAATGAGCAGCAAAAAGAGCATGGCATTTAAGGTCAGACAGATGGAGGTGCAAATCCAAGCCCTGTGTATCCTGGGCTGGTTCACCTTAACCCCTCTGAGCCTCAACCTCCCTTATCGACACAATGGGTCCCCTTATCCCCTAAGGCTGCTATGAGGATAAAATGACATTACCCATATTACAGACCTAGCGCTTAGTAGGTTCATGATAAATGAGAGTTCCCTTCCCCACAGCCTTTCTCAGTGAATCCCCAAGACACCAGGAGAAAAAGGCTCCTCTGGGCTTGGAGGTGGGCAGAACATGAACACTCTCTCACTCCCCTCCTCAACAGGCTATGAGCAGCCTGTGTGCAGAAACGTGAGGCGTCTCCAACCCCCTTTCCCCACCCCCAACAATCTGCTTTAACCCTCCCATCACAAATGCCTTGTTTATTTCAATATCATTCATTTGGATTTTCCATTCATGCAAAAAAAAAAAAAAAGAAGAAAAATTACAAAATCAGATTTAAGAGGAAAAGAAGTATTTAATGAGTCAAACTGTCTGCAGCCCTGTTTCTTTCTCAGGAAAAAGTGGCTGTGATTCTGGCAAGAGAGAAGGAAGTGCAACAGCTTCACTTCACTGCAGCTGCCAGAAGAAGTGCATTTCAGAGTGGAACAGAACCTCCAAACAGTACATCTCCCCGCCAGGCGCTTCCTGTGCCGAATTCAGCTTGGCAGGTGACGCTCCAGCTCGAGCAGGGATCCAGCCCTGACATGAGCAACCGCAAGGTTCTCTGTTCCTGCCTGCCTCCAGCACGGGAGGAACCAGCCCCGCCAGGCTCCGGCAAGCCGCTGACCACTGGGCTCAGGGCTCCAAGAGCAGAGGAAGGCAGCTGGAAAAGCAGTGGACTCACCTGGCCAGTGGCCAAAGAAACCTGGACCCCTCCCTGTTCCACAATGTTCGGGGACTAGAACTTCCCTCTCGCCAAACGAGGGAGGTTTGGCACAAAGATGAGATCCCGGACTTGCTGCTCAAAAAGTGTCCAGGAAATCTACACCTTCTTTTCCACTTTCAAAGGTGTCGTTCTAGAGGGCTGCTCTGAATTCCAAGGATTGAACTCCAAAAGGGTTCTATCCCCACCCCTCAAAAAAGGAGAAGATCTGAAAAAGCAGGTACTAGTACATGACCTTCAGATATGTAGAAGAGAGACTGCCCCAGGGCAGAGAGCAGGTTGGATCAGGCTGGTGGTCCTCTCCCCTGACTCAAACCCCATACCTCTATTAATGTAGCCCACTGACTCATACTGAACCTACTGGGTCCCTGAACTCCTAAATCCTTTTCTTGTAAGCTGCTGTTCTCTACAATTTTTTTCCTGTCAGCAAGATGGGCCCCAGCATTTATCCTCATGACATTTCATCCTGCTAAGTTCACCTCTTCACTCCAGTCTGTGGAGATCTCCCTAGACCCTGATCCTGCTATCTGAGCTTTTCTCTGTCCTTTTTCTCTATCCCCCCTACTTCCTACTGTCAAAGGCCTGCATGCTCTGCATCTTCTGGTCGTTGGCATATACTGATCAGAACTGGGGAGCAGGCAGAGGTCCACAGCAGCCTCTAAAGACCTTTACAGACTGACCTGTTCCCACCTATAAGAACATTCCATGGTTGTCCTTCAGATGGGAGCCCCTTCTGAGCCCTTACACCATCCATCATGTCTTCAAGAGTCACGAGAGATCCTGTCCAGTGTCTGGGAGAGCAGCGTGATATAGCAGAAAGGGTCAGGCAGATCCAGGCTTGAGTCCCAGCTCCACGGGTCTTGGGCAAGTCACTTAACTTCCTGGAGATTCAGTTTCTCATCTGCAAAATAAAGAATGGTCACATCTAGTGCACAAGCTTCTGAAGATCAAGACTATGTATGTGATGGGGCTTCCCTGGTGGTCCAGTGGTTAGGAATCCGCCTGCCAATGCAGGGAACATGAGTCTGATCCCTGGTCTGGGAAGATTCCACATGCTGCAGGTAACACCACAACTACTGAAGCCTGCACACCACAACAGTGAGAAGCCTGAGCATCACAACTAGAGAGCAGTCCCTGCTTGCCACAACTTGAGAAAACCTGTGCACAGCAAGACTCAGGGCAGCCAAAAATAAATAAACAAGATTAAAAAAAAAAAGACCATGTGAGACATCCAGTACCAGTAGGTGCTCAGTAAACAGACTCCAGTCCACCACATGCTAGCTTTCTCCCTTCAGCCACCAGCCATTAAGCCGGCGAGAATCTGAAAGACATGTCTGGTCTGGTGAACCCACGTTGGCTCCAACGGTCGCTGCCTTGTTTTCTGAGTGTCACAGATTTTACCACCCATGCTTGGCCCTCACGCTAATTTGAGATCAGCCAAAACCCTGGCTCTTTTTCATGTGAATTTCTGTTAGGACATTCTTCCCTTCCTGGATCTGTGCAGTTTTGTTTATACACATAAAATAATAACAGTGATAACAGCAGCCTAATCCTTTCAATCCTGGTATGAAATTAAAAGCATCTCTATTTTGCCTATGAGGAGACTGATGGCAGTCCAGAGGTTAAGACTTCATCTTCTAACGCACAGGGTGCGGGTTGGATCCCTGGTCAGGGAGCTGAGATCCTACATGCCTTGCAGCCAAAAAACCAAAACATAAAACAACAGAAGCAATATTGTAAAAAATTCAATAAAGATTTTTTAAATGGTCCACCTCAAAAATATAAACATATATATAAATATGTCACAAATGAACTTATCTACCAAACAGAAGCAGGCTCACACACAGAGAACAGGCGTGTGGTTGTCAAGGGCGGGGGAGGTGGCATGGACTGGGAGTCTGTAATTAGCAGATATAAACTGTTATATATAGGAAGAATACACAACAAGGTTCTACTGCATAGCCCAGGGAACTATGTTCAATATCCTGTGATAAACCAGAATGGAAAAGTATATATATGTGTGTCTGTGTGTGTGTGTGTGAATCACTTTGCTGTGCAGTGGAAATTAACACAATATTGTAAATCAACTATACTTCAATAAAATAAAACAAAAGAAAGTGACACTTACATGCTCAGTAGCCACACATGCTTGGCCAATGGCTCCTGTGTTGAAAAGCTCACACCTAGACAGTTTTCCATTAATTCCCTCATTCAGAGAGATACTCCCTGTTACAAATGCCTGAAAACCTACTTAAGTTACCACATACCATGGACCTGGGTCACTTGACAGGAAGGTTGATGAATGTCATCATGTCAGTCAGAATGATTTAGGGACCCCAATACCTCTTCCAGCTAATATGTTTTTTCTGCCCCCCTCCAACTCTTTCCCAAAACAACTGTCTTTACCTGGTCTTCTCCACCTCCCTTTTTGATACCCTGAAATCTATTATTCATTCTCAGAACTCTGTCAAAACTGCTCCTGGAAAGATAAGCAACTTTCTCTTAAAAAGGAACTTCCCCTTTCTCCTCCCTTTCCATCCTTTATCTGCACCTTGGTGATGTCAGCTCTTCCTGGTCCACAGATGGTGCGCTATGATTAACAGCATTTTCAGGGGGAAAAGAAAGTGACACTTAAAGAGAACTCTTGGAAAGAGATTAGGAAGTTATTCATGGGTTCATTCATTCAACAAATATTTATTGAACACACAATGAGACAGAGATGGTTCTAATAGTGGGGATACTAACATGAACAAAAGAGCTAAAATTTCTACCCTCTTAGAGTTTATATTCTGGCAGGGGAGAGAGAAATTAGAAACTAAATAAATATAATATGTCCAATAGTGATGGATGCTGAGACTTCCCTGGTGGTCCAGTGGCTAGGATTCCGCATTCCCAATGCAGGGGGCCCGGCTTTGACCCCTGATCAGGGAGCTAGACCCCACATGCCACAACTAAGACCCAGCGGAGCCAAATAAATATATAAATGTTTTTTTAAAAAATAGTGATGGCTGCAATAGAGAATTTTAAAGCAGAGAAGGAGTAGGAAACAGGAAGGGCGCAGTTTTAAGCTATCAGGTCCTCATCCTTACTAATTCTTCTATTAAGCAAAACACACTCACAGATCTTTCCCCACACACTGTCCCACACACATACACACACACACACACACATGCCCAGTTTACTCAAGCCTCAGGGTCACCCTCCCTTGAGGTCACCCAGGGAGACAAAAGTCAGAACTGGCAGAACCCTCAGCGGCCAGAGGGAAGTGATGCTGGGAGAGAGGCACCAGCTTGCCTGATGCCAGCAGCACCCACAGAGGTACCCACACGTGGGAACACCCACACATAAGCACACAGACTTGTACACACACGTTCACACAAAAACACAAACCCCCATTCCCTTCTTATAGGCAGCCCGGTGGGGTGAGGTTTGGAGAGCTTCTGACAATTTCGGTGTTGCTTGTTCACTTCTCCCTCCCCCACCCACCCTACCCTTCCCAGCTGTTTCAGCATCTTCTTCCTGCCCTGACCAGCAGCCGCAAGTTCCCTGGATGGCAGGTGTGTGCGTACAGATGCATCCTACGTGAACGTGTAGGCATGTGGTTTGCAACTGGGGAGGACACGTTTGTGTGTAAGAATTCACACACAGGGAGTCTGCGGCGTGTGTGTATGTGTGTGTGTGTACGCACATGTGTGTGCACGCGCCCAAGAAGACAGAGAAATTTATAATCTAAATCTTGCTTCTCCGGGGGATGAAAGCAAAGCAAAGTTCAGGTTTAAATCACAAGACCACGGGCAGGAGGGGTTTCCTTGCCTTACATGATTATCTGCCGTGTGCAGGGGAAAGGGCTGGCAGGCAGGAGGCAGCCAGCAACCCGTCAGCAGGGAGTCATTTGTTGTCTCCAGGCCCCTGAGACCCGCTGTGGCTGCTCCGGGAGGGCGGGAGACCCAGAGAGCAGCAGCGACAAGCACGTTCCTGTCCCAGGTGCTGGGGGATGGGGGAGGAAGGGGCCGGCATCCAGCCCAGGCTTCCTGGTGCTAAAGAAAAGCAGAGAGGGGAGGCAGGAGTCTGCAGGCCAGAGAAGCCCAGCCACTTGGCCTGGAGGGAGAAAGGGGGTCCATGCAAGAAGTGGTCCCAGTGCAGATCCCACCCCGTCAACCTCTTCACCAGCCAGAATAACACCCTCAGGGTTCTAGGATGTCTGAGTCTTAGCCTGAATTTGCCTGATTCTTCCTCCCTGGGACCGTCAACTCTTCCCTCTGCTCCATGCCTTTCTCTCTGTTGCTGTGTGTTTGTTCTTTGTCTTTCTGTCTCTGGGATTTGTTTCTTGCCTGTGTCTGGCTGTCTGGCCATCTCTCTCCATCTGTCTGTCTTTCACTCTCCAAGTTCCTCTATCAGTCCCCCTAACCTCAAGGTTTCCCTCTGCTGACCTCTGTCTGCTGTGGCCTTGCTGCTGACACATCACACCTCTCCCAGGGTGGCACATTATTCCATCTGAGCCTCTTGGCATTTGCGTGGGAGGGGGCATGTGGTGGTACAGGTTGGGAGAGTTGGAATTAAAAACCCCATTTTACAGATGAGGAAACTGAGCCCCCAGAAGCTAAAAGCCTTGCTCAAGGCCACGCAGCTGGCTTTGAATTTAAAATCCAGGTGTGTTTCCACTGTGTGATTGGCTCCCCAACCTCCTCATCACCTGGAAGCATGAGCAGCTCCCCCCAGTCCCCCAATCCTAAAGTGAAGAGAGTTTAAAGACCCAGTGCCACACAATGGCTCATCCCCAGCCCAACAAAAACTGCTTTTGATTCACTAAACTTCCTAGAAAACATAAGGACTGAGATGGCATCTTGGGGACTCTGTGTATATCCTCCAAGGATGCCCCATCCCAGCCCCACTCTCCCCCCACATTGGAAGTGTGTGCACATCCCACATTCCCCAGGCCCACCTGGGATGAATAGGCTTCCTGCTTCTCAAGTAGGTGCCTCTTGGGGGCTCACTCTTCCCATCTGTACAATGGGGACGTTGGGTCTCCCTCACACTGCTGAGCTAGGCCCCTGCTCCAACCAACACAGCAGCTCCTCTCCCTCTCTAGGACCCTGATCTCTAAAAAAAAACCTAACTTCAGCCACCAAGAGCCCTTGGACACCTCTGAAGGATTGCTGCATTTCCAACTGGGCCCAAACTGCTCTTGACCACATGCATAGGCAGCAACCACGAAGCCACGGGCCCAGACACAGAGGTTCATCTGCAGCAGCAAAGTCCCACAGCCTCCCAAGCCCCCACCACTGCCTCCAGCCCCCACCGGGGAGGCGTCAGCGCCAACGACCCGCCAGGGCCGGCCCATTTTCCTTTCTTTTCATTGCCGGCTCCGCGCGTAGTTATAGAACCAGGTCTCCACAGAGTAATTTACTGGCAGAATCTCTCCCAGAATCCAGCTTGAAACCAAGCTGTAAAAACAGCTTCGAGTGTAAATAATTCATGCAGACAATATGACTTTTTTATGTAAATTCGGTGCATTAACCCTCTATTATAATGATGGACGACAGATAGGGGCGACGTTGCCTTGGTAAGAGCTAATGGATGGCCGCCATAAATTCACTGCACATTTTATTGTGTTGCTGGAAATTGTGCCTTCAGGCAATGCTGTTTACTTTTATGTAAAACTCTAGGTTCCCTAAATATTACAAATATTTTACATCCAGCTCCTCAGCATTTGGGCTCTGCCCACAAATCAAGCTTTCTCCATGTGAGTTGTAATTAAAGGTTTGTTGTTTTTTTTTTCCTGGGACAATTATCTCCAACTATAAAGAGAAATATTTTTCCCCTTTAGATGTTCCGTCATTGACTTATTAACAAATCCTTTGAAGAAGGAGGTGGTAAGCGACTCACTGTGGTACTTGGCACAAGCGGGTCGTGGGAGAAGGGGCGCTGTGGGTCCAAGAGCTTGGTGGCTGGCTGTTATGTCTGGCAGCCACTCCGGTTTATTTACACATATGATATTCTGGGCCTTCCTCCCCCTTCTTCTTCTATAATTCATGACCACTTTAGCAGGGTAATTCCTCCAGCCACCTCTGCAAGAGATGGGCCCCTTGCAAGCCCCCTGCCCATGTTCCTCTGGGGATGAAGACACTGGGGCCTTATGCCTGAGAGGGTCAGAAGTAGCGTCTTGATAGCTGGCTGCCCGCACACAAGCCAATTCATCCCTTCCTTGGCCCCCATCCACTCACTGGCCCAGAGCGCCTTGGACGGAAACTCAGGGTTTCTTGCATTGATTCTCGTTCAGTCCAAAGTGTTGGAAAGGCCCTTCTGGCTCAGTCCCAGCCCAGGGAAAAGGTCTCGAGGATGCCATTGAGTCCTGCATGAGGCCTGGGGAGAGGAAGGCTGAGGACCTCAGAAGCTTCTTAATGAACGGAGGCAACAGCTGGAGCAGAAGCCCTCTTTAAAAATAATCCTCACACTTGTTTATTATTGTCATTAATATTAATAGCCGCTCTGTTAATATTCATCTAGCTGCATTAATATCCTCCAGGAACACCTGGGATCTCCAAGCACTCCTAATGGCATGTGGACTCTGGCTGCAGCGCCCCTACCTCTCTGCCTGACCCTCCCCAAGGGTATCACTCCCACCCTAACCAGGTGTCAAACCACCCTCTGCCTGCCTCAGGAGACCCAGAGCCATGAGGGATTTGGAATCATTTCTAAGTCCCGGGGGCTTTACTGGGAGAATGGGACCACAGGCCAAGGACCCTGAGCATTTCCTGCCTCTCCCAGGGCACAGGAAGGTTCTGACAAAGGTGGCTTAAGAAAGAAAGATAGTTCATTTCCCCCCAAGGGCTCAATTTCCTGCAGAATCAGAAAAAAAAGACAAGTTGGTTGAAAACAAAGATGAGATATCATTTTTCACCGATTAGATTGGCAAAGATAATTATAATAATAATGGCAACAGCAGCGACCAGCTCACTTCCTGTATGCAACCACTTAGCCCTCCCTGCCTGCTTACACTGACTTTCACCAACTCTCCCGACAACCCCTTCCACATCCCCTTTATGAGACTGTAAAAAGCAACACCTTTGCGGAAAGCAATTTACAATATGTGATGAAATGCAAGCTCCACTTACCCTTTGACCCAGCAATCCCATTTTTGGGAATTTTCCGTGTGTCAGTCATTGAAAATACTGCTCCCTTTAAGTGAAGTCCTCTTTCTGTTCCCCTTCACACTCACCCATCATTTTCCCTTCCTCTGTCTCCTGTCTACTCATCTTTCAACCTGAAAGTCACCTCCTCAGAGAAGCCCTCCTTGACTCCTGAGTCTAAGTTACCTTCTCCTGTCTGTCTGACTCTCTTTTCCTTCGTACTATGTGTACTTTCGTACTGCATATCATGTGCTAATTGGATAGTTATTTCTGTAAATGCTTAAGACATAAGCTCATCGCAAAAAATCACTGTCTTCCCTGCTGGCAGGGGCTGGTTGTCCTGTCTCCTCACTACATCATAAACTCTGCAAAAACAAGGACCGACCATGTAGTTTTATTCCCCATTCCTATTCCCAGCCCGGCACAGGCCTGGTATGTAGAATACCCTTGACTAACATCTGTGGCACAAATGAATGAATGAATGCACAAAGATAGGCACGTAGACAATCATTGCAGGGATGTTTACAAGAGCAGAACAATTGGAAAAACATCTATCGCCATCAGCTGGGGACTGGGTAAGAGAGGTGCATTCAAACATATAATACAGGCATTCAAACTTTGAGGTGGGTCTATATGTATTGACATGAAGGATGTCCATGACATATTGCTGAGTGGGGAAAAAAAAAAACAGGTGACAGAACAGCATGTGTCGTCTGATCTCACTCAGGGTAGAATTGCATACGTGGAGTCTATTTGTGTATATTTATGCACAGAGAGAAGTCTGGAAGGACGCTCACCAAAATGTTATGTGGTTATCTCTGGATGGTGAAATCTGAGGTGATTTTTACATTTTTCTTTGAACTTTTCCATATTGTCTGAATTTTTTGCAATGAGCATATGTATCCTTTTTTACAAAATGATAAAGCTGCCTTCAAAAGGAAAAAAAGTATAGGTACATTAAGAAAGAATGGGAGAGGGGAGTGCCTTATGAAGGGCTCAACCCCCAGCCAGGCAAACCCAGCAGAAGCTGGGGCCGGGGCCGGGGCAGGGGCGGCGGGGCTGTCCCCCCCTGCTGTGTGCTAGGCACCCTCCAAGGCTACAGGGGAGATTTGGAGCCCCGGAGCCCCTGCACCCCATCTTCTCAGGGCACGTCATGCCTGTCCAGAGTGGAGTTTCTAAATAGGGATTTCCGCATTTGATTCTTCTGACATGCTTTACCGCCTCAGAGCTGTTTTGCAAAATTCATAGCGGTTTTCGCAGGCTCCAAGCTTCCTGGGACCAATTCCATTTTGAACAATAGCGGAGTGTCTGCTTGCGGGTGGGGTCGGCCCACCCCAGAGCAGCCTCCCAGCCCCTGTGAGCTGGGACTGTGCGGCTGAGAGTCGAGGCCACGGCATGAAAATACATGAGCTCGCCTCGTCCTTGTCCTCACCCTGCTCCAGTCCAGGGGGGCCGGAGGAAGGAGAGAGCCATCCCCCTCTCCCGGCCCTCCTGTGTCCTGATGGGACCCTCGCCGCGAGAGGTGAGGGAATCAAGGCCCTTCCCCACATCCCCCCCTTTCTACTGCTTCACCTCCTACCATCTCCTTGCCCAAGAACCACCTAAAACCCTGAGAAGCTAACTGACTTGGCAACCCGAGGTCGCAGGGCTGGACAGTGGGAGGGTGTGGGGTGGGGTCTCCTGCTGCTGTCCTGTGCATGCCTTCATTGAAAAAAGCTTGGTAGGAATTTCCTGCCGGTCCAGTGGTTAGTACTTGGCGCTTGCACTATTGTGGCCCTGGATTCAATCCTTGGTCAGGGGATCTGAGATCCCACAAGCCATGCGGGGCAGCCCCCCAAAAATCAAAATCAAACAAAACAGCTTGGTGCCCCATTCCTTAAAAGAAATCCAAGAGGTCTAGCAGCAAGGTCATTACCCCAAATTAAGCCACAGAAGACCCCTTCGCTTGCCTCTGTGTCCTTAACTCTGCCCTCCCTCAGTCAGGATCCAATACCTGTACCCAGAACCACATTTATGAAATTTACAAAACTTCACATTGCCGGGGAGGGCGGGGCGGGGTTCAGGCGGAATCTCTGCTCCTTAGGCTGATAACTCAGGTCTTTCGTGCTGTGGCTTCTACCCCACTCCAGCCACACCCATCTCCAGTCTTCACTGAGTGCTTACAATCATTCCAGCCTTCTGCGCTGTCACACGTTCCCCCACCCCCACCCCCACCCCCGCCCGGACCATGCATCTCCCTCCCCTCTCACTTTCCACTACTCCACTACTCCACTCCCTCCCCGGCTACTTTCCACTCCTGCTCTAGGATCCAGCTTGGTGGTCACCTCATCCGGGAAGTCGTCCCAGATCACCCCTACAGACCACTTATTCGCCAAATACTTAATCAGCCCCTATGATGTGCTGTCAGACGTTCCTAGAGGGCAGGGATATATCACCAGGGCCCAGCTTTAATCGATTTCACAACTGTATGGCAATGGCCCAGATCATCAGCCCCATCTGATCTGTAGATCAGAGAACCAAGGACCCTCTGGGCAAGCTTTGGACAAGGGCAAGAAGGGGAAAGGAAAGGTTTCCTAAAACACCAAACTGACCTGGCAATCCCCTATGGTCAGTGCCTCCTCCAAACTGTCTCCCCTAAACATTCCACCTACTTACCCACCTCCAAGCCCCTGCCGGGGGCCTGAGCTCTCTCTCCTGCATTCTCCCACCTCCCTAAGCCTTTTATAATTCTTCCCAGACACTACTTTCTCTCTTGCTGCTGGGCTTTTGCACCTGCTCTTTACCTCTGCCTACGACAGTCCTCTGTTCTTATCTAATCAGTTTCTTCGCGGTATTGATTTTGACTCAGCAACACCTTGTAGTCCCCTCCTCTCCCCTTCCTCCCCATTGCCTTGCTCAGGGTCACTGTCTCCAGGTTACCCCTCACCTGCAGTCAGCGCCTCCCCACAGAAGCTAGACCCAGACTCTCCTTCCTAAAGGTCTTCTTCACTGGCACTGGATGGTCTCCACCAGCTACACACTCCCCAACTCCTGCAACTTTCTCCCTGTCTCAAGCCACCCCAAAGGGGCCAGACAACTCCATGCCTGTGCTCCCTCAGCCTGGCTTGCTCTTTTCTGCTTCTTCATCTGACTCACCCCTTCTCATCCTCCAAGACCCTGCTCAACAATTGCCTTCTCCCAGAAGCCTTCCCTGACCCCCATCCCACCCCATCTCCTGCTCAGGGCTAAATGAGTTTCGTTCCAACACTCTTTGTCATCACCCTCATGGCCTCGACGTCACTGCCTAGGTATGGGTTCGTCTCCCCACTGCACCGTGAGCTCCTTGACAGAGGGCATCCAGCACCCAGTGAATGCTCATTACGCAGGGTCAGATCATCAGTCCCAGTTTATAGGTGAGGAAAATGAGGCATAGGGAGGGGAAGCGACTCTCCCAAGGTCACAGAACTGGCAAGCGGGGCAGCCAGGGCTTGAACTCAGATGTCACTATTCCCAGTGGGCTGTTCTTTCCACTGCATCACAGCTTCAATTAGGAACCACTCTAGCAAGCATCTCATACACACATATACACAAACATACTTCAACATGTATAGAAATGCACATGGGTATATCCAAACAGAGACACACACAGATGAACAGACACAAACAGCAGACTCCATAGGCATGCCTGATACACATGAATGCTCATACATGTGTGCCAACTAATATATACAGATGAACACAAACATACACATCCATGCACATGTGCATTTGTGCACATAACCCACGCAGATGCACAGACACACACTGAGTATATCCAGGTACACATACAGACATGTGTGGACACATAACTTCACGCACACCTACCCAGTCACGAATACACAGACCAGCAGACATGTCCCTGGGCACACAAAGATGTACACACACATAGTCAGAGAGGCACGCATATAAAGTCTCATTCTTAGTCCCTCACTCCCGGGTCATCACAGGCACACACAGACACAGGGGTGCCCTCATGTACCACTCAGGAGCCTTCATGTCAACACAGAAGCACGTGTGCGTTCACACACACACAAGGATACATGCAAACTCACAGACCCTCACAAGCAGTGCACACACACATGAGCCGGCGTCCAGAGAAACACACCCAGGCAGACACGCTTAGAGAACTGCCAGGTCAAAGGGAGCTGTCTGCTAGGAGCAGGGGCCTGTCTGAGGTACCTCGGGGCGCTCACATTTTTGCAGCTCAGGAAGGCAGCTGACATACCAGCCCGGCTGTGATGGTATTTTGCATAAATGCTAATGTATTAATTACCATGTACAGTACACAGAGCTGCCATTTAAAAGAAAAAGTTAAGACTTTTTAATTCAAAAGCCCCATGCGGGGTGGGGGTAGGGGGCCTGCCCCGCACGGTGGGTGGAAGCAGGCAGGGTAGCCGTGCCCACGCCCACTGTCCCAACACATGGGCCCCCACCTGCAGCCTCCAGCCCAGGCTGCCCCCGGTGTCAGCCAGCCAGGACTCAGCCTTGGGGGCCCTGGTGCTCCCCACCCCCACCACCCCCAGGACCACGGCACATCTGGAGCCGTGGGGTGGAGGAGGGGTAGGGAGAATGGGGGAGGACCCCTGAAGGATGGGGCAGCGCTGGGGCAGGATTCAGAGCTGAGATGGACGGGTCAGCAGGTTCCTTTCCTCCACGCAATCCATTCTCTGCAAGGGAACCCGAGTAACCTTTTAAACCAGTGCATCAGATTATGTCATGCCCTGGCTTTAATCCTTTCAAAGGCTTCCCATGGCTCTCGAAGGAAAGTTCACACTCTTTAAGAGCCTGTAAAGCCCAATATGAGATAGATCTCTCTTACCTCCCCAGGCCTCTGCTAGTCACATAGCCAGCTCATCCTCTCATCTCCAGGCAGGTTGCTCCTCATCCACCAGGCCTCTGCTCCCCCAGCGCCTCTTTAGGGCCTCTGCCCTGACTGCCCCTGGCCACCCCATCCAAAGGAATCCCTCTCCCTATCCCTTATCCCCTCTGTGTAGTACATCTCATTAATGTAGCCTTCTTTTTTTAATTTTTTGACTTGATAACTATTCACGTCCCCCACTATAAAGGAGTTTTGGAAAGCCAGGATATTGCAGACCTAGTTTCATCACAATATCTCTCCTCCTTGGAAAGGGTCTGGTACTTAGGACAGGCTCAGCTAAAAGTTTGTTAAAGGAGGGAATTCCCTGCTGGCCCAGTGGTTAAGATATGGGTTTTCACTGACACGGGCCCAGGTTCAATCTCTGGTTGGGGAACTAAGATCTCGTAAGTCATAATAAATAAATAAATAAGCACCCCCCCAAAAAAATGTTTGTTAAACAAGACCACAAACTGGGATGAACAAGAGATGTCCTGTCTGCCCAGGTCCATTCCAGGTGCTAAACTCAGGACAGCCCTGGCTCCTCTACCTCCCACAGGGTGGCTCATGGTCCAGAGCAGGACACCGAAGCCCAGGGCAGAAGACATGTCCAGCATCATGCAGCATCTTAAGAGACAAGTATCCTGGCCTCCAGAGTCCTCCAGCCATCCGGCAGAAGGAGCCTCAAAGGATGCCACTTAAACAGCAGCAAAGAGGGGCAACTCAGCCCTTTACCTTGCCCCTCACTTTCACATCCAGTCTTACACAGGCCTTGCAAGAGAAGCATCATTTCCCCAATTTCAGAAGGAATTAAGGTGCTGAGATATAGGTCAAGCATCCAACATCTCTCAGGTTGTCAGAGAAGGAGTCAGGATTTAAATCCATGTTGGCTGCCAAATCGAGGCTTCCTCTGCTGGACCACGAACCTGCTGTCCCCTCCAGACCCCCAGGGGTGCTTCTGGCAGCTGGAGCATAGCAACAATAGGCCCCATCCTCCCGGGAGGAAGGAGAGCCAAAGTGGTCCAGGAGAGCCAAGCAGGTGAAGAGGGACCTGGGACCCAGCTGGCCCACTCCCCAGACACAGGGTAGACTCCTCCATCCACCCTCATCCCCACCCACCTGCCAGCTCTCACCATTCTAGATGCTGCACCTCTCCCAAACCCAGGCCCCCTGCTCTTCTCCCCAGGCCGCCTTCCCTGCCTGCCCTAACCCAGGCTGCATCACCAACCTCTCTCACCTACACTCTTGTGACAGCCTTTAGTCCGGATGCTTAGATCTGCCCTCCAGCCAGCCGCCAAAGTAATCCTCCCTACGTTCAGATCATATTTCCCTTCCCAATGACTTCCCCTCTCCCCCCTGCACCACCAAATCCCCCTGCACCGCCCTGATGCTGTTAACCCACACTCCTTGAGTTCAAATCTTGGCTCTGCCACTTACTAGCTGAGTGGCCTTGGACAAATCACCTAGCCTCTCTGTGCTTCAACCACCTAATCTAAAGTGGGAATAATAATAGTATCCCCCCTCCTAGGGTCATTATAAGGATGAAACGAGTTAAAATATGCACAGCACCAAAAATAGTGCCTGGCATCTGAAAAGCACTAGGTAAGAGTGTGCTGTTCTTTACAATTTTTGTGTGTGTGATTACTTGATTTATGGCTTTTTCCTTCATGACATTATAAATTCTAGGAAGAGGGGGTTTGGACTGGGATGACCGCTCAGACGCTTCTTTGCCCACTCGCGTCCTTCTCTGCCTGCGGTCTTTGTTCTGTTTTCCCCTGTTCTGGCTGGGTGTTGGCCCGGGAAAGAGGAGGAGGGCATGCCCCCGGCAGGAAATGCTGTCAGCATCAGCGTCTCGGGCCTGATGAAGATGACAGGCAGCAGCCAGAGACGACTGCTCCCTGTGGAGGGCCGGGTGGGGACAGTCCCCTCCAGAGCCCCAAGTTCCCCGGGGAGCCCCCACAGGGCCAAAGCTCCTTTTGTCCAGAAGGTCAGGAGCAGCTGGCCAGCTGTGGGATAGTTCCGCTGCCCCGCTGCAGCCAGCGGCCCAGATGTGCGTGTTTGCACAGCCGAGTCCGGGCTCTGAGGGAGCCTTGTTGAGCATCATGAAAGGGGGCTTGTAAAGAGGCAGACGGCCTCCGCACCCGGGCCCGCCCGCCTCCAGGACAGCAACCAGGAATGCAACCCGCAGGAAGCCCTTCCTACCAGGACTGCCAAGTGCCCTGCTCCCGCCCGAGGATCCGGGCCGCTGGCACAAGCAGGTTCAACTTGCCAGCTGCAGACTGGATGTCTGGGTTCTGATCTGTCCTCAGTCTCCTCTTCTGCAAGATGGAGAGAGGCCCCAACCTCTCCTTCCAATGAGGAGCAAGGAAAGCTCACAGCCTTACGGGCAGAAGAGAAGAAAGACCAGAAAGAATGTTCACCTCCACGCACCTCAGTTTTTCCATCTGTAAATGGGGATGATAGCTACTGCTTCCTGAGGTTGTCCTAGGGATGAAATGCCAAAATGCCAAAACTGTGCATGTGTGGACACACAGGAGGTACTCAGCAGCTCTTTCTCCTTCTCTGTTCATCAGGCTCTAAAACAGGGCCCCTGAGGCTGCCTGCATGGAGGGTGGGGGCTTCCTCCTTGCCCTGTTCCAAAAGAAAAGCTGCTGCCGGAAACCCTCACCCCAGGCATGGTACCATTTGACTGGGCGGCCTGTGTGCTGGGCACAAGACTCCATTTCCAGGTAGAAGAGTCTCTGCCCCCAATACGGTCTCCGGGCAGAGCTGGGCTCCTACCTCGGTCTGAGTGGTCCAGGCACAGCCCATTCTTGGCCTCCTCCAGCCCTGGGCAGAGGAGAACCGGGCTCAGTTGCTTCATCAGGTGGGGCTGTCCTGAGTAGAACTGGCCACTGGGCCACTCTAGTCTCTGGCACAGTCGGGTTCCGTATACCCCGTGTCTGGCATAATCAGCCCCTGGGCAGTGTAGCCCCGGGTCCAGTCAGCTCTCAGGCAGCCATGGTAGGCAGAGTCCTGGGCATGGATGAGCCCCAGACACAGGGGGTTCTCAAAGGGTCTCTGAGAACAGTCATTTGGGCTCAGTTACTCCAAGGTCACCACCAGTCCCTGGACAGAGCTGGTTCCCGGGCATCATTGGCCGACAGTACACTATCCATCCTGAGGCATGGTCAGCAGCCAGGCACTACACTCAGTCCCTGGGGCACAGTCAATCTTAGGACAAAGTAGACCCCTGACACAGTCCACTGAGTCCCCCACCCTTGATTAACATTCATAGACGCATCACCCCCCTCTCTTGTGGCCCCAGTCCCTCCTCAAAGGACCTGGAGAACTGGGGACCACAGAAGGAACTGGAAGTACCCTCTGGGGTCCCCAGAGCCCTTGCATGGCCTGCGTCTTGGCCAGTGGAGGTGGCAAGGTCAGAGAAGAGTTGGGGGAGAGCTAGGCCTGGGAGAATGGGAAACTAGTGCTCCAAAGCAGAGCTGGCCTCCCATGCAGGCAGAGGGGTGCATTACGGTAGACATGGCCCGGCCTGGAGGCAGGAGTCCCCCCTTCTCATTACCCTGTTCCCCTGCTGTGTACAGAATGGATCACAGATCTCCAGAAGAAGCATGCAGGACTGCTACCGAACCTCCACGTGATGGTGGTAAGTGACTGCAACAAGTTTCTTCTAGTTCTAAGAATGTAAATTCCCTACCAGGTGGCAGTCCTGCTTGCTAACCAACATACTCGCAGCCTTAGGCATGGCTCTAACAGGGAAGGAGGAGGTGGCTCGTCCCAGGGGACTGTCAGCTCCAGGACACGGCTGGTGCTGGATTTCTGATGCTTCCTGGGTCTGATCAGTCCTACAGCTCCATCACCACCCGGTGCAGCTAGGAATGGAGCAGCAAGCCCAGGGTGGCGGTCCAGCCCGCGTGGAGGCCCCCTTCCCCAGGCCTGCCTGGTGCTCAGCCCCTTCGGCCTGCGTTATTCTCCAAAGGGGGCATGGTTTCTGCAGAATGGTAATGCAATGTGGCATCCCATTAGCCGGCACCTGCCCTCACTGCCCACCTTCCTCCCCCCAGCCCCCACACACATCAATGTTTAATTGAATTTCCAGTGTCGAAGTGCAAGTCACATCTGTTTCAGGGTCTGGGGATGAGGTGAGCAATGCCCACCAAGTCTCCCATGATGGGGGTGGGGGGGCCCACCACACAAGCATCCTGTCATCCCAGACCAGCCCCGCTGCACGGGCACAGCTCTAGGTTGGCACATTCAGATCCCCCAGGTTCGCACATTTTTTTAAAAATTGAGGATTTCCCTGGAGGTGCAGTGGATAAGAATCTGCCTGCCAATGCAGGGGCCACGGGCTCAATCTCTGGCTGGGGAAGATTCCCCGGGCCGCGGAACAACTAAGTCTGTGCATCACAACTACTGAGCCTACGCTCTAGAGCCTGTGAGCTGCAACTACTGAGCCCTTGAGCTGCAACTACTGAGCCCTCGAGTTGTAACTACTGAAGCCCATGCATCTAGAGCCTTTGCTCTGCAACAAGAGAAGCCACCCGAATGAGAAGCCTGTGTACAACTAGAGAGTAGCCCCTGCTTACTACAACTAGAGAAAAGTCCATCCAAAGCAATGAAGACCCAGCATAACCAAAATAAATCAATAAAATTGAAGAAAAGTCTACTTGTAGGACAGAAAAGGACGGGGAGCGGGGAACACATGGCAAGAGGATTCCACAGGGACAGAAGGAGGAGGGAATTGAGGAGGGGTGCTCTGGCAGAGCTGACCAAGGCAGGGCTCGTCAGCTGTGTCTTCCAGCTATAGACCCCCCAGGGTCCCAGGGCAGCCTCTCCAAGGTTAATAATTTACTTACACTTTCTTTCTCACTGATGTCCCAACCAAAGCCGAGGAGTCCATGAGAACAGCATCCACAGGGAGTCAGAACCCTAATGCTGAAAGGGAAGTCAGCCTAAAGAGACAGACTTAAACTAGGTCAGTCCAGTTCAGACTGGTCCCAACTGGCTGCAACTCGACCTAACTGATTCAAGCTGGCTTGAATCAAACCAGACCCGGTGGGGCCAGCACAGAATGTGTGGAGCTGGCCAGGACTGGATGAAGCTGAATCAAACTGGTTATGACCTGCTCAACCCACCTGGAGCCACTGGAAGGTCAACCAGTCAATACCTTTCCTTTGTGTTGGCCTTTGCTGGAGCTATCTTTACTTATCCCTTCCTCGTCAAGCTTTCTGGATCCTTTTGTTTACAGGATGTATTCTGTAAACCAGTTTTCAGTCCACATTGCATCACATTCTTAGGATATGTAACATCTATATTATCACTGCTGCTAAGGTGATTACATGGTTAAGTGCAAGGGCTATCAACTGCCTGGGTTCAGGTCCCCACATCTAGCCATGAGATCTTCAGTAAGTTATCTAATCTTGCTTACTCTCATGTGTAAAAAAAAAAAAAAAAAAAAATCAGCTCATTACAGGACTTGCCTCATAGAGCATAGTTTTGAAAATTAAAATTCTGTAGTGCATATATTAGCACTGTGCCTGATACCTAATAGCCACTTAATACATATTATCCCTATACTATTATTATTCCTTGATTCTGACCTCATATAACACAGCCTCAGGTGATCAGGATTCAGACTCCCACACTACCTCTTCCTTAGGGTGTAAACTGGAATAATTCACATAACTTTCCTTATGCTTCAAAATCCTCAGCTGAAAATGAGGGTACTAATGCCTGCCCCAAGGGTTGTTTTGAGGGTTAAATAAAATGAACCACATAAAGCACTTAGCACCATGCCTGGAACATGGAAAACAGGACTCCATACATGTTAGCTATATTACATTAATGACTCTACTGCAATAATGTTAACTCTGAATGAAATGTTTTATGGATATGAACTCAATCTCATGGCAACCCTAAGAGGCAAGTGCTATTATTATTTGCATTTTCAGGAGAGGAAACTGAGGCTCAGAACATATGACAGTGCCTGGTGATTTAGGAAACATTTTAGGAAGGAAAATAAATTATACATTTGTCAAGGTGGAGGGCAGTAGGCAGAAGACAAGGCTTGGGAGGCAGGCAATGATTTAAAAGAAGTTGGGCTTTGAAGTCTGGTAAACCTGGACTCAAGTCCCCAGTTCAAACACTTTCTAGGCCTAGTTTCCTCGTATGTCAAATGGAAATAACAATCCTTATCTCATAGAATCATGAGGATTAAATGAAGTTAAAATTATAGCTTGCACAAAGTAGGTGCCCAAAAAATGTAAACTTCCTCTCTTTTCTTCTTCCTCAGGGACATTAGGCATTCAAAGTGGTGTGCATCTACTATTCACAATAGCCAAGACATGGAGACAACCTAAACACCCAATAACGGATGAATGGATAAAGATATGGTACTGTCATGCAATGGAATACTACTCAGCCATAAAAAAGAACTACGTAATGCCATTTACAGCAACGTGAATGGACCTAGAGATTACCATCCTAAGTCAAAAAGAGAAAGACAAATACCATATCACTCATATGTGAAATCTAAAATATGCCACATATGAACCTATCTACGATGCAGAAACAGACTCACAGACATAGAGAACAGACTTGTGTTTGCCAAGGAGGAAAGGGATGGGGGAGGAATGGACTGAGAGACTGGGGTTAGCAGATGTAAACTGTTACATATAGAATGAATAAACAACAAGGTCCTACTGTATAGCACAGGGACCTCTATTCGATATCCTGGGATAAACCATAATGGAAAAGAATATTTAAAAATGTATATATGTGTATAACTGAATCTCTTTGCTGAACAGAGAGAAATTAACACAACATTGTAAATCAATTACAATAAAAATTCTTCAAATTTTTTTTAAAAAACACAAAGTGGAGTCCATCTGCACAGTGACATTTGTCTGGGATCATCTTTAGAGGACATCTGCCCGCATGTGCTGTCCATCTCTAGCGTGGCGTCTGTGCAGAGGTCACCCTCCCTCCCCTGCACACCGAACACCCACCAGCAGAGTGACGCGGCTCCTCACTCTCCCATCGTCTTGCCCAGGTGTCTGCTGGAACCAAGCAGAGTCATGGGAGGAGCCATACAGATGGATGTGACAAGCTGCACCCCAGGCCAAACATCTCTGTTGAGCGAACACCAGTGAGGAAGGGGAGGGATGCCCGGGGTGGGTAGGGTGAGCATCCTTGGAGGGATGCTACAATGTGGCTAGATCTGGGATGTCTGGCCCAGGAGGGCCTCCTTGATCCCACGTCAGCAAAATCCTCCCCGTGACCACCTTGGGCTGAGTCCCTTCTGGGATGATCCTTCTCTCAGCTCTCCGCCTGGATGGATAGGGCAACAGTATCCCTTGACCCCACTGATGACTATAATAATGATGAAAATGGTGACACCTGGCATTTATTTACAACACAATGTGGCAGACTTTTTATAAAATATACTATTACATACTCAGATTCTGAGAGACCGGGATTCCTATCGCGATCTGACTAAAATCCACAGAGGATATGTAACCAACCAAGGAGACACAGCTGGTCAGTAAGGCAGCTAGAGATTTGAATCCACATTTCCTCATTCCGAAGGGGATATTTTCTGTCTCCATCTTGATGGACCCAGAAGTTCCTTTTCTTACTCCCTTCCTCTGCAAAGATTAACGTACTCTGCATGGTAGACTGGGCCCCAGGGTGATACAAAGAATAAAACATGCTCAGTAACCTTAAGGAGCTCAAAGTTAATAATAAGAATCACCACCAGGTCTGACTGAGGAGGGATGGGCTTGACATGAGGCATTACATCGGTGATGGAATGGGCTTGGAGCCCACTGTGAATACGCAGCATGACGGCCTGTTAGTCGGGTTTGCTAGGCGGTGCTACAGTAACAGCAACCACGACAGCAGAAATGTCAGTGACTTAACACATGCGAGTTTATTTCGGCTCATGCAAAGTCCACTGTGGGCCCAGGAACTCTTCATGTCCACTCCCTCTCCACTAGTGACTCAGGGATCCAGGCTTCCTGTGTCCTATAGCAATACCATCTGGAACACATGGCTTCCAAGTCACCATGGCCAGGAAAAAGAAATGTCATTCACTGGCTCTTAAATGTTTCATTCCAGAGTGTCACATATAACTTCAGCTCACAGACCCCTGGCCAGATCGGTCACATGGCCCTGCGTGGACACAGGAAGTTAGAAATATAGGCAGCACATGAATTCAGTAAGAAGCAAATGTCTCTGCCATGGAATGAAATTATTCATCAAGTTGGGCTGTACCATTAAAGGTCTAATATCCAACCAGAAGAAGCTGATGGTTCTATTCAGCAATGCCACTTTCAAACTTTAATTAGACTGCTATTCTGCATCTTTAGGTGTATTTTCAGAGCCTCCCAGAAACATGGGACTCCCAAAAAGAGAGGAGATCAAGTTGAAAAGGGAACTTGAAGTCTACACCGAGGAAGAGTTGAAAAGACGCTTGGTCTGGAAGAAGATAGGCCTCCAATCTCGAATTTCAGATTCTTGAAGGACTGTCATGGGACAAAAACTACTCTGTGGGCCTCCTTGGTGCAGAGCTCAGACCAAGGGAAGTTATACAGACAATTCCCAGAGGCACAGTCTGAGCAGAGCACTTTTGAAAAGACTGCCACAGGAGAGAGTGAATTCCCTGTTGCAGGAATATACAAGCAGAGTCCAGAAAGCCATTTGATTTGGAGGCTTTGGTTATTCAGGTATCTGAAGAAGTTGAAATAAACATACAATAGTAGCCCTTACAGATAGAGTTCAAACAGCAAGGGTAGGGAGCACAGCTCATTCACACTCTAAGCTTGGCATCATAAGGCATCAGGAAGGATGCCAGCCCTCAGAACCCCTATTAGTCAGGTTAGGCTAGGCTTCGCAATACTAACAGGAACAACAACAAAAAAGCAAAAGCTTCACAGTTTAACAAATACATGCATATTTCTCTGGGGCAGAGTGGACTGTCCAGAACCCTCCTCCCTGGGCTCCTCCAGCAAGAAGCTCTGCTGTCTGGGTGCCTCCCACTCTCAGGGACACTTATGAAGGACACCCAACGTGAAAACAAATAAAAGGAAATCACCCCATCAGAGCTATAAGTAATAATCAATAATTCAAAGCCTTGATAAAGTCTTGCTGGAGAGTGTTTCAGAGAGAAGGCACGGGCTGAGTTTCATGGTTAATTCAATGTCAATTAGCTGATTGCTAACTTCCCTCCAGCGAAATCGCATGCAGTGCAGGGCAGAGAAATCAAACGTGCTCTCGCTTTAACAAGCCTGGCGTTTCAATCATTCATCTCTGGCCGCAGGCTCAGAACCAATGCCAACAGACGTTCCTTCACAGCTTTATCAACCATTTCTGCGTGTCACTGTTTTCTCAGCTGCCCTTAATTGTCCCAGGACCATCTCTGGGAACCATGGCGACTTGAAATCCAAAGTCAAGGGAATAGCTTTCTGCTTCCTGGAAGGTATGGGACCCACAGCCCCTGAAACTCAGTTTCCCCCTGAAGATCTCTTCCTCCAAGGGGATACTTCCATCAGTCAAGGTGACAAAGCACGCAACAGGAACGGCAAAGAGACTGGTACATAGTAGGTGCTCAATTCAGGTAGTTTCCTCTGCTCTCGCAAACCCTTAGATGGCTACCTTGCCCGTCTCCAAGCTGCTGTAGAAGCTATGGCTCCTTCAGCACCATGGCCAGAGTCTCTGCCCAGAGGCTAAAAATGGCAGGAGAGGATCAAGATCAGAAGATGCTGCAGGGCTCAGAGCTGGGGAGCCGGGGTGGGGGGGCGCAGTGGGGAAATCAGTGTGAAGGAATCCTGGGGACCAATGAAGCCCACTGCTTTCCTTTGCATAGGAAGAAACAGGCCAGAGAGGGCAAAGGACTTTCCCCGGATCACAAACATGCTGGATCTCCAAGCTCACAATCTCCACACCCCATGCTGTCCCACAGAAGGCGAGGGCAGGATTCTGGGTCCCTTCTCTTTTCTAGGAACTCCCTACTGGTGTAGAGGGAGACCGCACGAGAGGGCTGCCCGGAGGAACAGACGGCTGCAGGAGGCCGAGGCTCTACCTGGGGGTGCAGCCGTAGACCAGAACTCTTGGAAAGTGTCCTCTGCCCATCTCTCCTCCGCACAGTTCTGAGTGAGGGCTTTAACGGATCATTCACATGCCTAGCACTGCACACAGCACTACGACGAGGGGAGGAAGAGGCTCCCTACACTCACCCAGCACCTTCTCTTGGCAAGCTGACATCTCTCTCTCACACGTGTGCAGCATGCTGTGATGGTTCATTTTCTGTGTCAACATGACTGGGCTAAGGGGTGCCTAGATAGCTGGAATAACATTATTTCTAAGTATGTCTCCAAGAGCGTTTCCAGAAGAGATCCACATGTGAATCAGTAGATGGAGTAAAGGGGGTCACGCTCACCAATGTGGGTGGGCACCACTCAGCCCACCAAGGGCCTGGATAGAATAGGAAGGGCAGAGGAAGGGTGAATGCCCTCCCTGTTTGAGCTGAGATGTCCATCTTCTGCCTTCAGACTTTAGTTCTTCTGCTTCTCACACCTTCAGACTTAGACTGGAACGTATATCAATGGTTCTCCCAGTTCTCAGGCCTCCAGGTTTGAACTGGAAGTGTACCACTGGTTTTCTTGGGCTTCCAGCTTACAGATGGCAGATGGTAGAACTTCTCAACATCCATAATCATGTGAGCCAATCCCTCATAATAAGCCTCTCTCTATATAGATAGATAGATAGATAGATAGATAGATAGATAGATATATACACACACACACACAGATACATATATATACACACACTATTGTTCTGTTTCTCTTGAGAGCCCTGACCAATAAACATACCCATACCTTGTGGACTGCCCAGGTCTGCAGTGACTACAGAATTTTGTCCTGTGCAAGACTGAGGATGTTGCTTCCATGACCATGACCCCCTCCCCTACCCCCCTTCCCTGGGGGTGAAGGAAGGCAACTCTCTCAAGTCTCCTCTGTCACAGGCCAACCTTGAAAACAGATGCTGTGCCCAGCAAGCTGACTTGTGTCCCTTCTCATTAGAGATCTGTAAGGTGTTTGTTTTTGAAAGAAAAGGGACAAACTACAGTCTCTGGTCTCTGTTAGGCAGTGTAGCTTGACAGTGAAAACCAACAGTCACAGACATGTGGGTTGGAATCCCACCTCCACCACGTTCCAGCCATGAGATACTGAAAGAGCTATTTAACCTCTCAGAGCCCCAGTTTCTTCATTTATAAAATGAGCATAATGATAGTACCGAATTTATAAATAGTTGAGAGGATTAAATGAGACAGCTCATGCAAGTGCTTCACACGGTGCCAGGTAACGAAAAACTGTTTCATAAATAGCAGCGGTCTTCCTTTAGTAAAAGTTTCTTTTGGAAAAATTCCAAGCCTCAAGGGTATCCCAGAAGTCTGTCCAGACAGAATGAGGCTCAATCTGAGGTCGTGTTCAGGGCCAGTCTGGGCCTGGGCTGGGGCTCACTGTGAGGTCAGAGTTCAGGCTCAGTCCGAGCCTAATCAGAGCTCTCCCACTGACTCACAACACAGCCCTGTGTGAAAATCCCTTCCCTAGAAGCCTCAGTTTCCTTGCCTGTAAAATGGAACAATGAGGCCAGCCAGCATGCCCTCTGGAGGCAGCACATCGCATGCGATGGAGGCACCATCGCATCATGCATATGAAGGCTGGTGTCAACCTCAGAGACCAGTGTCACTCTCCAGTGTGACTTGCATCCCTCTGGACCTCAGGCCTACTGGGTGAGAGGTTTCTCTCCATGTTTCCCTATGCCCACAGTGGAGACCATTCCTGGGGATCAGAGGGAAGGACACCCAGGCTGTGCTGCTCTTCTCAGAGGCGGGGAACAGAAAGCATGGGATTCACTACACACACATTGGCTGACTTCTCTGCACCATGCCAGCTTCCTGCATTCACTGCTCAATTTATTTGAGGAGACTCAGATGAGCCAGATCTGGGTTCAGCAGACCTGCCCAGACCAACAGGCTGAGCCCTTTCTCACTGTCTCACTCATACACTCTGCACCTCACTTGGTTGCTCTTTGTCTGTCTGTCTCTGCCGGACGGCTTGCTCCTCCGTGTCTTTGTCTCCCTGGGTTGTTCGTTCCCCATCTGATCCCCAGCCTTGGATTCAGTTGCTGCCCTGCTCAGTCCTGCTCTGTGCCCTGGGAGGCTGACCCCTGAGGACTGCACGCCTGAGGTGCCCCTGGTTGGGTTTAGCCTGCAGGAGGCATGAGAAGAGATGGCAGGGTGGGAGGGGAGGGCAGTCAGGGATTCCTTCCCCACGACCCCTCTCCTGGGCCACATCTTTCAAAAAGGCTGTGTTACTCCACAATTACAGCATGCACGAGGCATCTGGTCCTTCCTGGCACCAGCCCTGGCTTTCTAAACTCCAGCCCTGCCTTGCAAGTAGCCTGTCCATTCCATTGCAGTCTCTATATGTAAAGCATTTGAGGTGTGGTAAAGAATCCACCTACCAATGCAGGAGCTGCAAGAGATGCAGGTTTGATCCCTGGGTCAGGAAGATCCCCTTGAGAAGTAAATGGCAACCCATTCCAGTATTCTGGCCTTGGATTCCAGAATTCACGATTTCCAGAATTCCATAGACAGAGGAGCCTGGTGGGCTACAGTCCATGGCGGGGTCACAAAGAGTCCAACACAACTAAGCGACTAAGCACGTGTGTGTGCGCGTGCACACACACACACACACACACACACACAGTGTGTCCTGCCAGGACCCTAAGTGCACACTTCTCAACCTACTCAACCAAAGGATGCTCTTTGGCATCCTCGGTATCTCTTAGTGTCTCTCCCCTGCAAGTTCTCCTGAACCCAGGGTGGGAAGCACTGAGACTGCTTCTGCCTCCTAGTAGAGAGACGCCCGCCCCCCCAAGATGCTAGGGTGGGGAAGGGGTTCCTGTTACAGAGAGAGAGAGCCAAAAGACCCTCGCATCTTCCTCACAGGCCAGAGAGAAAAGGGCAGCTTATAACTCTGGAGGGTAATCAGCACCCCTTTGCCACAAAGCAGCTAAAACATTTGATAACCTCCACTTCCTGCTTTATAGCATAAAGAAATTCACTCTTCTTCCCAAGCTGTTAGAGGATCTGGTGGGCTGAGGGATGCGATGTGGTCTGTAAACCTCAACCATGACATTGAGGTGGGAAATTATTACTGAGTTCCTGCCTCCAAGTTGCAAGGCAGGTGGGGGGAAAGGGTAGCAGGCCTACAGAAGAGCCAACATCTGATGTCTAGGGCTGCCCCCTGCCCCACAGACAAGGAAGCGCCACTGCTTTCTGAAGAACATCAATATCCCAAATGATATTGACATTGAGGTTGCAGCAGGAGCCTGGCTGAAACTGGGAATGAGGCTGTGATTGAAATTTGGGCTGGGGTTAGATTTAGGATGGGGATTTAGGATTTAGATTGAGGCTGGGGTTGGTGGTAAATTTGGGGTGGCTGTCTGGTATGGAGGTTAGGCTAAGAGTTGGATCTATGCTCAAGTTGGAGCTAAGATTGAAGCTGATTTCAAGATGGATGTAGGGTTGAAGTTAAGAATGTAGTTGGGGCTATGATGGGCTGGAGTTGAGGTTGAGGTTAGGGCTGAGGAGGGAGTTGAGGCTGGGGCTGAAATCAGCATTGGAGATGGGTTAGAGGTTAAGGTCAAGGTTGAGGTCTGAGTGGGGTCTGGGGTTGAAGACTGAAATCAGGCTGGGGCTGAGTCTGCCCTAAGTTGAGGTTTGGGCTTGAGGTTCCGGAATCCTACCTGCCTGCACAGACCCCCACAGAGATTTGGGAGCCTCACTGACCTACTCTGTATAGGTGTTGACATAGTGACATCTCCTCCTTTTTCCCTCTGGGCTGGCTACTTTATTCATTCATTTATTATTTCACTCAACCATTCAGTTAAAAATATACTGCTCATCCATTATGTGCTGAGCACTATACCGGATGTTGGAAATGCACTGTAAGCCAAGCAGATGCGGCTGCTACTTCCATCGAACTTGTGTTTTTAAAGGGACAAAAGGGCTTCCAGTGGTTAAGAATCTGCCTTGCAATGCAAGGGACACCAGTTCAATCCTTGGCCCGGGAAGATCTCACATGCTGTGGAGCAACTAAAACCATGCCACAACTACTGAGCCTGAGTTCTACAGCCCTCAAGCAGCAACTACTGACGTCCATGCACCCTGGAGCCTACACTCCACAAGAGAAGCCACTGCAGTGATAGTAAGCCCACGCACCACAACGAAAAGAAGCCCTTGCTTGCCACAACTAGACAAAGCCTGCATGAAGCAGCGAAGAACCAGCACAACCATAAATAAATATGTGGTGCTCAGTTGTGTCTGACTCCTTGCGACCCATGGATTGTAGCCTGCCAGGCTCCTCTGTCCATGGAATTTTCCAGGCAAGTATACTGGAGTGGGTTGCCATTTCCTCCTCCAGAAACTCTTCCCAAACCAGGGATCTTGAACCTGTGTCTCACGTCTCCTGCACTGGCAGGTGGGTTCTTTACCCCCAGCACCACCTGGGAAGCCCATAAATAAATAAAATAATTTTTAAAAGGAGAGGAAAGACAACAACCCAGCAGTCACAGAAATTAAAGCAATGGAGTGCAAAAGACTGTGAATGAAAGGCCCAGGGAGCCATGGGACAGCACAGCAGATGAAGGGTCATGGAAGGCCGCTGGAGGTGATGAAAGCTCCCAAAGTGGTTCAAAGTTCATACGGGGGAAACAGATGACTGGACAGACTCCTGCTAGTCATGGAGGAATGCTTCCTGGAAGTGGTGGCATTGTGCTAAATACTTCATAAACCCCTCCATCCATGAAGCTGGGAGGCAGCAGGTGCAATGGCTTTGGAGTCGGATAAACCTGGGCCCTAGCCAAACTATCAAGGTATAAACCAGCTGAGCTGTGTACCTTGTGCAAGTAACTTACCCTCTCCAAGCGTCCATCCCATTCTTTAAGACAGAGATAGTAATTCCTACTTTGCAGGGCATATATGAGGATTTAACATAATGTGTATAGGGACTTCTCTGATGGTCCACTGGTTAAGAATCCACCTTGCAATGCAAGGGATGCAGATTCAATCTCTGGTTGGGGAACTGAGATCCCACCTGCTCTGGAGCAATGAAGCCCACACACCGCAACTACTAAGCGCATGTGCCTCAACTAAAGAGTCCGCGCAATGCAATGAAAGATCCTACATGCCACTAAGAGCCAACGTAGTCAAATAAATAAACACTACAAAAAAAAAAGGTGATATATATAAAGATCCTGGCATACATAAAGTGCTCAATTCATGTCAGCACCTTGCCCTTTTCCAGGGCAAGGGGAAGAACAGGAGCTTGCCACCAACAGCCGACACTCCACAGGCGACAACTCGGGGTCCAGGCCTTCAGGCCCGAGCTGTCACCCCTTCAGGCCCAGGCGTGATTTTTCCCTGGAGTTCACACTCCCCAGAGTGCAGACATGATTTACACAGCCATCGGGACAACTCCAAATTGGACTAAAACCTAATGACTGGAAACGAGACGAGTAATGAAATTCTACGCAGAAAATTTACAGGGGAGATTTATTAGGTGTGTTTTATTTACGATGCTGAGCACTTAGGGCTCTGGGGTGGGGTGTGGCATTGGACAAATAAATCCAGTCCACACACCCCCAACCCAGACATCACCTGCCCTGGCACCACCCCCAAGCACTGGTCCTGGCCTCGAGATGGGTAGGAGACCCCTGCAGCACCCCTCGGGCCCACTGAACTCACACAGCGCACCCCACCATGCTGTGCCTTCCTTCGCTACCTCATTCCTGTACCACCAGGCTCTCCAGGCCCCGCAGCCCTCACTCTCTTTGGGGAGACAGCTGCATTGCTCTCAAGCAGGCTCTGCCTGGAGGCCGGACTTCAGGAACACAAAGGGCAGTGTCTGGAAAGCAGGAGCATCAGGAATGGCCGGTCTGGTGGTCAGCATCTAGTGAATCTGACCTTGGAAGAAGTATTCCCTGAGGCAGAAAGGACAGCAGAAACCCAGAGAAGGAGGGTGCCATTCCAGACCCGCAGTGCCCCTCAGGCAGGACGTATGATCAGAATAGGTGAGGAGTCTGATAGGAGTCTGGAAGGGAAACTGAGGCAACTCTGTGCTGCACTGGAGTCTACAAGAAGCCCAGGACCCAGACAAGGGCTGCGAGACTGTTTTGCACTGTGGAAAGTGGAACCCTTCCCTGCTTCTCCTGCGACAGCTGTTCCACTCCCAGGATGGAGGGATTTATAGGGAATTCTCTGTTGGTCCAGTGGTTAGGACTCCACACTTTCATTGCCAAGGATCCCAGCTCCATCCCTGGCCAGGAAACTAAGATCCCAAAAGCGGCCAAAAAATATGTGCATATATTTACAGAATATAAATACAGAATACCCACCCTCCCTACTCAGCCATAAAAAAGAATGAAATTTTGCCATTTGCAGCAACATGGATGGACTTGGAGGGTATTATGCTAAATGAAATAAACCAGACAGAGAGAGAGAAACAAATCCTGTATGGCATCAATTATATGGGGAATCTAAAATATAAAACAAGCGAGTGAATATAACAAAAAAGAATCAGACTCAGATATAGAGAACAAACTTGTGGTTACCAGTGGGGAGAGGGAAGGAGGAAGGGGTAAGACAGGGGTCAGGGATTAAAAGGAACAAACTGTTATGTGTAACATAAGCTACGAGGATACATTGTACAACACAGGGAATGTAACCAGTATTTTATAATAACTATAAATGGAGCATAACTTTCAAAAGTTGTAAATCATTATATTGTACACCTATAACTCACATAATATTATACATCAACTATAATTCAATAACTTAAAAAGAGAAAAAATATAGGGGCTTCTCTGATGGTCCAGTGACTAAGACTGCACTCCCAGTGCAAGGGGCCCAGGTTTCATCCCTGGCCAGGGAACAATATCCCTCATGATCAAACTAAGACCTGGCCCAGCCAAACAAATAAATAAAAATAAATATTTAAGCGAAAATAAAAGATAGAAAAAACATATACAGTGTCTACTCATTGGACGGCTGTGAAGATGAAATGGATTGAATTTGTAAAGCTCTTCACACTGAGCAAACACAATTATGAGCACACAGTACCTGGTGGCTCAGACGGTAAAGAGTCTGCCTGCAGTGGAGGAGATGTGGGTTCCATCCCTGGGTCGGGAAGATCCCCTGGAGGAAAGCATGACAACCCACTCCTGTATTCTTGCCTGGAGAATCCCATGCACAGAGGAGCCCAGGAAGTACAGTCCATGGGGTCGCAAAGAGTTGGGCTGAGGGACTAATGCTTCACTCACTTCAAAGGTTAGCCATTATTATTCCTGCTTTTATTTATTGTTATTGAAAATTAACAGGCAAAGGGGAAGAGTAAAGAATTCAGAGGAGCAGGCTGGGCAGCAGTTAAAGGCAGAGTGCAGGCACATTCAAGTTCAGAACAGAGCCTTCCATACCCATCTCGGAGGAGAGCTTAATAAATGCCTAACAACTGGCTCTAGGGGTGGGGGACCCTGATCTGCAGTATCTGCTGATTTCCTACCTCGTTTCAAACTACCAAGGTATTGCCCCTGAGTGAGACGTTGAAAGAGAAACACCAGCAGGCCCATAGAAGTGACCTCCGGCCTGCAGGTTGGCTCAGAGGACATACCCCACCCTGACCCCTGACAGGGCTGGCTCTATCTGTTCCCCACCCTTGGCCCTCAAACTGGGCCCTGGAAGGGAAAAGGTTAGGCATAGGGGTGGCAGGCAAGAAGAGACCAGCTCAGATGTGGCCTGCGGTTCACGTGTTCCTAGGAATCTTGGGAGTCAATGTCTTTCTCTCTCTCCCTCTCTCTCTCTCTCTCTTTCTCTCTCACACACACACACACATACACTCACACTCACAAACTCACACACTCAACATACCCCTGAATCCTCAGCCCTGAGTCCCAGGGCCACTTGGCTATGGACACATGCGCCTCTAGGGAGGCCAAGGTGATTTCAGCCCTTGGTGTATTCTGGGGAAAATGAGGGACAGAGCCCTGCCCAGAGGCACCCATTCCAACCTCCCACGTGAATTCCCTTCAGAGGCCCGGGTCCCCTCCTGTGGGCTCAGATGGGGAAGTTCTAGAAACCAACTTCAGAGACTTGGGGCTGGGCCAGCCCCCGCAGAGCAGTTCCACTGGCTGGGGGAGGGGCCCTGGAAGCTCCAGGGTTTGCCACCTTGCTCCCTCCCTCCCACCCGCCCTCCCCAGCAGGTTATCAGCGTGAAAACAGGAAGGCTGGCAGTGCTATTAATAATACATGAAGCCGCTCTGCCCCGATCAGGCAGGCAGAGGCGGAGAGGCAGCTCCAGCCCCAGGGAGGGAGAAAGCCAGGCTGCCTGGCTGAGTGGCGGGGCAGGGGTGGGCTGGGGGCCCTCTCTTCCTTCTCCCATTTGCTCTGTGCACGGTGGACACTCAAGGCTGGTGCTCCCTCTACTCTGCTGAACGTCATCTCCCTGAGCTGCTGCCTGGGTCTGACAAAAGCTGCAACCAGTAGAGAACATCTTCTAGCCTGAATGCAGAAGTCCCGGGTCCTGGGATTTGGGAGACTACAGAGGGCAGAGGAACCACCCAAGCTCCGGTGATCAAACAGATCCAGGTCTAAATCCTGGCCAACGCCCACCTACTGTGTGACTTCAGACAAATCACTTTACCCCTCTGAACTTCTGATACTTCATCTGCAAAATCAGAGACTACAAAGGAAAGAGAGGGAACGACAAAAAAATAGATGGGAAACCCCTGGCTTATATAGTAGGTGTTCAATAAATGGTAGTTGGGGGGACTCCCTAGTGGGGACCTAGTGGTCAGTAATCCCCTGCCAATGCAGGGAATATGGGTTTGACTCGTGGTCCAGGAAGATTCCACATGCTGCAGGGCAACTAAGTCCATGCGCCACAACTACTGAGCCTGCGTACCACAACTCCTAAGGCCCGTGCACCCTACAGCCTGTGCTCCACAATAAGAGAAGCCACCGCAATGAGAAGCCCGTGCCCCACGATAAAGAGTAGCACATGCTCACTGCAACTAGAGAAAGCCCATGCTCAGCCAAAAAAAAAAAAATGATAGTTGGGTATCATTATTTCAGTGACTCTGAACTTGGGCAGGCTTCTTCCTTTCCTGGGCTTCAGTCTTTCCATCTATAAAATGAGAGTGTTGAACCAGGTGAGCTCTAAGAGCCTTCCACGTGTCAGTGGGATTTTCGTAATTACAGGGCAAGAAATCATAGACCAAAGGTGGAATTTCAGAAGACCCCAAAACACCCCACTCCTCTGGGAGCCCCCCGTCTGGAAATGTCCTGCCCCCAGAATACATGTGCCCTGAGACACAGAGTGCCTCTGTGGTTCTGGTCTTCTCTGCCTCAGTTTCCCTAGTTTGATGCAGAGACAGTAATCCCGTCTTGGCTCCCTGGGGAAGGGGTGACCACAGGGCAGGAGAGAGGTAAGAGCCAGAACGTCCCTGGGAGGGAGAAGGAGCCTTGATTGTGGGTCTTCAGCAGAGAATCAGTGGGTTGGGCCCGGTGCCCAGGGAAAATCCAGTCCTTTTCGCCACACTCATGCACACACTCATTCATTCATTCCATAAATACTTAAGGAGCCCCCTTGAGGTTTCAGTAGCAGTCGTCTGTCTGATTCCCCTTCTGTCTCTTTTGGCCCCTCTGAGGTTCCTTTCCAGCTCGTTTTCCCCAACTGGCCTTCTAAAGGAAGGGTCCCCAGTTCTGCTCTTGATACTCACCTCCTCTCATGCCACACACTCCCCTGGGCCTTCTCCCACTCCCACAGATTTACCTCTCTCTTTGCCAATAACCCCCAACCTCCTTCCCTGGAGCAAATTGCCCTCCAGAGCCGGGGATCCAATTGCCCCCAGGGCATCTCTATGCTGAAGCCTCACAGGCACCTCCAACTCAACCAGACCCAAGTCCAACTTACCGCCTGCCCATGCCCTCCCTAGATCTGGTCCCTCTGACTGTCCTACCTCCACCTTCTCTGAGCCCTATGGTTTCCAGGGCTCTTCTCTCTCCCTGCTTCTCAAACCTGGGTCTCCTTGCTCACAGCCGTGACCTCCTCCCTATGCCCCACACTCAGCATCAGGCAGACAGTATTTCTGCCCCCTGGGAAGACTATACCCCTATTCCCCTGAAGTTTCCCTGTTCCCCTCCATCATTATCCAAGGGCCTTCCCTGAACTGGGGAACCTGAGTGTACAGGGGAGGGAAGGACAAACGGGCAGCTGAGTGCCTGAAGTCTCCGGGACTCAGAAAATCAGAGGTGCCAGAAAAACAGAGTCTGCAGCCTCTCTGCAGCCAGATGCCCTCTCTCCAAGGCAGTGCCTGTCTTCCCACGTGATGGGACCAGGAGGAAGGAAAGAGGCTTCAGACAGAGCCTGGGTCTCAACCCTGAGCTATTCCCTGCTCTGTTCCTGCCTGGCTGTGTGGCTTTGGGCACAAGTTCATCTTCCTGGATCAGTTTTGTCATTTGTAAATTTCAATCACTTGACCAATACTCATTGACCATCTAGTCTATCACAGGCCCGGTTCTAGACACAGAAATATTTTGGTAAGTAGGACAAACCAAGTCTGTCAGACTAAGACAAACCAAGCTTTATGAAGTTTACATTCAAACTGGGGAAACAATCAAAATGTAAACACTCAAATAGATAATGTAATGTTGCACAAGGAAAAATGCTCTGCCCCAGACGTTAGAGAGGGAGGCAGCTGTTTTAGCCAGGGTAGACAGAAAAGACCACTCTGGGAGGAGGAGTTTGAGCATGCGAAGAGGTGGGAAATCACTCCTGGCAGAGGGAACAGCAAGTGCAAAGGCCCTGGGGTAGAAATGAGTTTAATGAGTTTAAGGAGTAAAAGGGTGGCTGGTGTAGCCAGTGTGGCTGGAGCAAAGGAATAAAGGAGAAGATGGCAGGAGGGAAGATCTGTAAGGAAGAAGGGGGTAGGTCAGGCCAATTTTAGCCTGTGTGAGATGGGAGCATTTAAAGGGCTGTGAATTGAGGAGGGACATGGTCCAACCCAGATTTTAAAGGATCCTTCAGGCTGCCATGGAATAACAGACCATGCAGCAGAATGGAAGCCACATATATGATTTAAAAGTTTCTAATGGCCACATCAAAAAGTAAAGAAACAGGGACTCCCCTGGTGATCCAACAGTTAAGACTCTGGTCTCCCTATGCAAGAGCCTGGGTTCCATCCCTGGTCAGGAAACTAGATGCCACAAGACACAATCTAAAGATCCCACATGCTGCAACTGGGACCCAGCACAGCCAAATAAACAAACAAAAATAAACATTTTTAAAAGGTAAAGAAGAAGGTAAAATTAATTTTAACAATACATTTTATTTCATCCAATTATTATCCTCTCAACATGACATCTATACTGAAAGATTATTAGATAGTTTGCATTCTTTTTTTTCATACCAAGTCTTCAAAATCCAGTGTGTATTTTATACTTGCAGCTCATCTCAATTCAGACAAGTCACACTTTAAGCGCCCAGCTAGCTGCCTGTGATTACGGTAGTGGGCAGCCCCGCTACAGAGTGGCAGAAGCAAAAGCAAGAAGACAAGGTAGCAGGCATTGCCAGGTGCAGGAGGGACTGAGCTGGGTGCAGATGAGGATTAGGAAGAAAACAAGGATGCCTGGCCCGGGGAGCTGAGCTGAGCCCAGGTGGTGCCCAATGGCTGGAGTTAGTGTCACAGGTCAGACTCCCTGGAAATGCTCGGAGGCTATGAGATCTGCATAAAGGATGTTTACGGGAGAAGACTCTTAAGACAATCACAAGAGAAGGAAGCAGCATTAGACAAAGGGAGACGTTGACGTGCAGTCCAATCACAGCCAGCCTGACACGGACATCAGGGGCTGGGACGGCCCTTCAGAAATGTCCCAAGTTGCAGCAAGGGGACCTGGCCTTTGCACACCCCCCACCAGCTGACCAGTCATTGGAGGCAGGCTGCCCCCAGGAAAGAGGTAATTTTGGGCAAGGTGCCCCCTCTTCCACCAAAGGCAATTCCTGGACATGGATTCATCTGGAAGCCATCAACAGCCCACACTCCCATATTACAGTCAGGCAGCCAGGGGAGACAGGAGGAAGGGGACCAAGGGAAGGCCTCCTGACCAGGAACACTCCTTTCTCATGGGAAGAGGAGCAGTAATGCCCAGCGCCAGGAGGGCCCGACACCAACCAGGGCTTCTGAGCACAGCTGAGGAAGACTCAGTTGCTGGAGGGACCCAGGCCCAGCCGGGGGCTCTGTCTCCAAACCCCTCACTGTCTACTCTGTAGGACCCATCTCACAGCCAGTCCTCAGGTTCCAGTTCCAGTTTTGCAGCTCCCTCTTCCCCTGCCGCTCCCCACAATGGAGCACATCCCTGCCCCCATCCTTGGAGGACTCCAAGCCCATCTCAGCCAGGCTATTGTGAATCTTGAATGAGCTTAAGCAAGTGGAAAAGTTTTGTTCACTGTGGGGTGCTATCCACATAGGAGGGGGCTGTTATTAAGCTCCATACTTCCTGCCTCTGGAAGAGCTATTTCCCCTGGGCCCACCGCTTTCTCCTCTTACCCTGGACTCCCTCCCCCAACCCTCCTCTTCAGGGCCTTTGAGTCTTTCTTCTCTCACCCAGATCCGTCTTTCTGAGTCTCAGTCTCTCCCTCCCTCTCTCTCTTTCTCTCTCTGAAGCCTCATCTCTATAACCCTCAGCCTCTCCGTGTCTCTTTGTCTTAAATGTGGGTGCTTGTCTAAGTCCCTCCTCCTTCAGTTTCACCTCCTACCAGGGCAGCTCAGAGCTGCCCCACAGGTCTGGTCTGGGCAGGGAGGAGGGCAGGGAGAGTGGCCTGAAGTCTCCAGCCCACAGCAGCAGCTCAGTTCAGGGTTCGCCCACCCACTCCTCTGAGCCCCCATGAGGCTCCACCTCTTGCCAGCAGGGCAGCCATTCCCGACCCAGTTCCCGCCTTAAGTCCCAGCCTGCTTGTTTATTACAGCAACAACAGAAGCGTGGAGAGGCTCTGTAGCCACACAACTTGACCACGCCAAAGGCTCGGTGCTGGCAAGAGGCCAACAGCCCCTGGCAGTGAGTCCCTGCCCCGGGAGAAGCAGGGCATCCTCCAAGCTGGGTCACAGTGAGGGTCACAGGCCCAGCCCAGCAGGGGTGGGAGCAGCATGCAAGATTCCCCACGACCCTAGTCCCCCAGGGTATCTAAGCCAGGCAGCTGCTGACAACCCCACAGCCAAGACAGAACCCTTCCTCCTGGCTCTATAGGGATGGGGACCCTGAGTTCTCAAGGAACTTCTGTAAGAACCAGGTGGGGAAAGGAATTACATAAACAAAAGGGTCACAAAAGTATAAACACTGACCAGCTCTCCAACATACACACTCAGTAAACATAACTGAATGGTGTCTGTGTTAGGCATTCGGTCAGTGGATGCATGGATGCATGGGTAGGTTGAGGGATGGATGGATGGATTGATGGGTGCATTGGGGGATGGATGGATGGTCTGAGGGATGGATGGATGGGTGGGGGATGGAGGGATTGATGGACTGGGGGATGGATGGGTGATCTAGGGGGTGGATGGATGAGTGAATGAATAGACAAGTGGAAGAATGGATGGATAGATAGATGGATGGGTGGATGGGAAGACAGATGGAGTCATGACTTCCAAGTTAGCATAGCCCATCAGAACAAGATCTTCCTTTTCCTTTGTGCTATCCAAAAAGCCTTCTTTCCCAAGTTTCTTTATCCACCAGACTCCTTCGTTGGCCTCTGAATTTTGCGCAACTTTTCCATTTCCTCTTCTCTGTTCCTTTTCCTGCAGGAGATGGTGAAGAGCCCAGGTCACGGGCACAGATGGACGGTCAGGAACCGAGAAGCCCGCCCTGGCTGAGGCCAGTGTGTTCACCACCTGGGAAAGGGACAGAGGGAGCCAGGCCAGGTGAGCACCGTCCCTGCCACCTCCATCAGAGTCAGCGAGGCACAGTGAGTGCGTCAGGACAGTCCCACCAGGAAACAAGTACAGAGCCTTCTCTTCTCCCTGCCAAGAGCCGGTAATCCAAGCCCTAACTTGGTTCCCTGCGCAGAGCCCAGAAGACAGGGCTTAGCTATGCGGGGAGCTGCCAGGGGGCCAGGAGCTAAGAGATGGAGGGGATACAGGGAAGATGTGACTGGGAGCCCCAGGGAGAGGAAGTTCTGAGGCAGGCCTGGTTGGATGGGATTAATGTGGGCACCCCACCCTCTACTGGGTGGCTTCCAGGAGGCTCAGGGCCTGTTCCTGGGCAGGGCCTAGCCAGGACATGTAAGACTCCAGAGCCATGACGTTCTCAGGACCACCCTGCCTCACCCATTGTGTGGATCCTGCCCTGTCTAAGTGGCAGACACTGGTGCCTGAGGTGGTTAGGAGGAGGGAAGAATCTGAAGGAATCAAAGGAAGCCCAACTATCTCCCCAGGATTCCTTGTGGTGCATAAAAAATACATGAAATAATATACTAAAGTGCTAAGACAAAGAGTAAGGGCTCAATAAATGTTAGCCATCGGCACTTAGTGCCTAGCACAACATGAGCACTAAATAGTTGTTGAATTAATATATGAATGAATGAAGGAATCCTGCTCCCACTTAGCTCCTCCACCCCAAACACCAGAAGATATAAGTCAATACTGTCTCCATAACTACTGGGGAAGATACACATTAAGCCCATTCTAACCCCAGAGCCTTTGCACTTGCTATTTCCTCTGTTAGGAGTGACTTTCCTCATATCCTCACCTGAGGGTTCCCTCCCTCACTTGATTTATCTCTGCCACTGGAAATGAGAAAGGGCCCTGACCTCTGTCTGCTAATAGAGCTCTTAAAGTTGTTTCTCCTTTCCCAGTCAAGGACCCTCGCCAAGTATGTACAGACACACACACACACACACACACACACAAATCCAGGCAATTCTAACTAGACCACTGCAGAGTCCCCACCCTACCCAGGGTTAGGACGAGAGCTGGCAGGGACTCTGGCCTGGCAGGTAGCCGCACCCCCCTCCCTCCTGCCATATGTAGATGGCCAGCAGCGTCCATGCACAACAAGAGCTCACACAACCCACAGCAGAGGTTCTGCTCTGTTCCCAACCAGCCCCCTCCCAACCAGCCTTGGCAAGAACCACGGTACCATGCAAACAGTAGAGTCCACTGGACCATAATTTAAAATCCTAGCTCTATCACTTAAGGAAAAAAACTTTTACTGAGCACTTACTGTTTGCCAGTCACCGTGCTTCGCTCCCTACATACCTGAGCTCATCTAACCTTCACAACAATTAAGCAAGGTGGGTGTGGTCCTTATTGTATACATGGCTGAAGCAGAATAAACTAAGTGCTCAGACTATAGAATGAAAAAGAACTGGGTTCAAATCTGAGCTCCTTCCCTCGTGGTGTGACCTTGGGCAAGTCACTGCAGCTCTCTGAGTCTCTGCTTCCTCCTCAGTAATGTGGAGATAAGACAGTCACTGCCTTTGATCCTGCTGACGATCAAAGGAGATAATGGATAAAAGTGCATGCAGCCTTCAGTCAAGGCCAGGGCCCTGCCCTTCCCGCCTTATCTCACTGGCTTCCCTGCCAAGGTTTGCAGGCTGGGACTGGCCTTCCCTGTGGTGCCAGGCACAGGGCTGGGCACCACCATCACACACAGACTATTCCTGCTAATGAGCAGATTTTCCCAAGGCCTTGATTGCAGAGAGCGCGCCCTGTCCCAAAGCAGCCAAGCAGGGGATCCCTGCCCTGGACAGCACCAGGAGGAACACTTCTGGAAGGAGGCTCCTTCCTTGCCTCTCAGCTTCTGCCTCATTTTATTTTTTCTTTTTAACTTTTTATTTTGTACTGGGGTATAGCGGATTAACAAACAATGTTGTGATAGTTTCAAAAGAACAGCGAAGGGACTCAGCCATAAATATACATGTATCCATTGTCCCCCAAACTCCCCTCCCATCCAGGCTGCCACATAACATGGAGCAGAATTCCCTGTGCTATACAGTCCTTGTTGGTTATTCATTTTAAATATAGCAGTGTGCACATGTCCATCCCAAACTCCCTAACTATTCCTTCCCTCCATCCTTTCCCCGGGCCACCATAAGTTCATTCTCTAAATCTGTGAGTCTCTTTCTGTCTTGTAACTTCATTTGTCACATTTCTTTTTAGATTCCCATATTAGGGATGTCATAGTATATTTCTCCTTCTCTGTCTGACTTACTTCACTCAGTATGACAATCTCTACGTCCATCCAGGTTGCTGCAAATGGCAAGATTTCATTCTTCTTAATGATTTCTGCCTTGTTTTAGAAGCCCTCACCAGGTTAGACCAGGTGCCCTAATCTGAACCCCACATCCATTTCCTAGGGCTCCTAGAGTATGAGATCCTACTCAGAAAGTCTGACTGATCCCTTGGCTTATCGAGGACCATGGCCACCTAGAGGCCCACCAGTCACCCACCCCAGTGCCTGGCACTCTAACTCTGCCCCAGCCCCTCAGTCGGATCCTGCCTTAAGCTGACAAACAGCCCCCACTCACACCAGCTGCCCAAACCACCCATTCCAGAATCCCAAGCTCCAGTCTACCTACTCAGACTCCAGGCTGCCATCCACCTCTCCCCAGATGTCACTTTCACCTCATCCAACAGCCCCCCCATGCAGGCACATTCAGAACCTGCAGCCGTCCACACCAGCCCATGCCCTCTACAGGGCCCCGAAGCCTGGCAGAAAAATCACTGAGACACTTTGACATTAATCAAAGACACTCATAAATAAATATGTGTAAATCAAATGCAAACCAAGGTAGGAATTTACATCTTTCACTGCTGAGTCAGCATCTCCAGACACAGGAGAGGCTGCCTGCAACTCAGGAGGTTTGGGACAAGAGCCCTCCCATCTAGGGGTCCACTGAACAACTCTAGATGTATCATCTGAGATTCTCGAACTTTCAAGCTAGAAGCATCAACCCTCATTTATTGATTGCCTACTACATGCCAGGCATTCTACATACTATAGGCATTCAATGAGATAACATGCACAGTACTTAGAATGGTACCTGGCACCTACCTAGCAAGCACCCAATGTACATGGGCTATTATTAATGTTAACAGGAACTGTTATTTCTCAGTTTCTTCATTTGTAAAATGAGAATTAGAGTTGCACCTGATTCAGAGTGCTGTAGTCAGGATGCAAGGCGGAAACCCAGACAGAAGCACTGCACAGGGTAGCACTCAATAAATCTCAGCAATTTTATTAAACACTGTGTGTCCATGCAAACAAGTTCTGGAAAGATAGAGCCTTGAGGAGTGGTTAACAGAGGGGAGGCAGAGGGATGAACAGAGGCCCTCCACTTTCTCTTTCGTATATTTCTGAGGCCAAGAATTCTGACAAATGAGTTTGCATGGCTTTCACCAGCAGTGGGAACAAGAAAGCTACTTCTATTTGGTGGAATAAAGCCACCAAGGCAGAGACCCTGTCCTGGGAGCACCCACTTCTTAGCTACCTCCTCATGGTTCTGCATGCCTCCCTACTCAGCCTCTGTCCCCAGACACTCTCCTCCAAAAATGGTCAGGGAGAGCAGTCTGCTCTGGGCACAGTGTTTATGATTAACAGCACTTTATGTGACTTTCCCTCTCTGGCAGGGTCAGTAAGCCCAGGAATCCTGAAACTTCCCCAGCAAGCTAGGCCAGGTCTGCCTGGACTTAGATGGGGTCCCATCCCCAGAGCCCTCAGACAGGTCACTAGGTCTGGATTCGTGGCTGCTCCCTGGCCACCACTGCTCTCCCCTGCTCCTGTCAGGAGCGTATGTTTCGAATCTTCATCCAGGTCACAAATAGAGAATGGAATGAGATGACAGAAGCGTAACCATGTCATCATCCGACAGGCCTTCCTTTCTTACTGGCACCATCAGAGACCAGGAATTGGGCGGGGTGCTGGGGAGACAGACATGAACCAGAGCCAGCTGCTCCTCGAACCTCACAGTCCTGCCAGGAGAGACACATCTACAAAGGGCAATGGCGATGGCACGCCAGCCCACAAACGCTAACACAGAGGTGGTCTTCACAGCACAGCGTGGAGGCAGGGCAGAAGCTGTGGCTCAGTCTAGAGAGGGAGCGAAAAGAATGCCCAGAGCACGTGCCCCTTGAACTAGGACCTGAAGGGTGGGATGGGAAGACAGGGGAGGGGGCAGAGAGAAAGGCATTCCAAGGAGAGGGAGCTGTGTGCGCAAAGGTAAGGAACCATCAGGACCCGATGTGTTTGTGGGAAAGCAGCTCTATGCTGCTGGTTCAGAGGAGAGGCAGGGGCAGGACCAGAGGGGGCTTTGGGTTGGATACTATACACAATGGGGAGCAAGGAACAGCTTCTCAGGAGGCAAGTGACATGTCCGAGTGTGTCTTGGTGGGGGTCGGGGGCGGGGGAGGGGGCAGCGCTCTGGTTTGATTCAACAAAGGGACTGGAAAAAGGAAGAATGGTCCTAGCCCAGGCCCTCCCAACTTGCACAGTAGCTAGATTTTATCACCTATCCAGTCCCCCTTATTCTTTTAACTTTGATTTCCTGGAGTGTAGGTTTTGGCTGTCCCTTGAGGTGCCCAGAGCTAGCAGGCCAATGGGCCTACAGATGGAGGTTAACTGAGGCACTCTACAGAAGAGCCCTTTCCTGGTCAAAATGAGAGCAGAGACGTGAGTCTGGCATATACTCTGTTCTCAGCCACAAACCAAAGTTGAGACTCCAGGGTGATTTTATCTGCAATGACAAGTCCACCCCCAGGCTCAGACAGGTATTGTTCTGGGCTCAGCAGACATCCCCAAGTCAGACAGATGTCCAGGACTCAAACAGACATTGCCCCCAGGCCAGGAGGATGTTGCACCAGGCCCAGACAGATGCTGTGCCAAGTTCAGACACATGTCCTGGGCCCAGACGAAAGCTTTCCTGGGGCCAGATAATGTTCTGGGTTCAGCCAGGTGTTCCAGCCTCAAACAGATGTTGTCTCCAGCCCAGGCAGATGCTACCCTAAGCTCAGACAGATGTCTGCCACCAGAGATATATAAAGATGCTAAGAGGTCCCTGGGAAAATATAATTCCTAAATTCTTCTTTGCCGCTTCCACCCTCCACCTGCTACTCTTGAGAAAGCTGAGGAAGGCCAGCACTGAGCCCAGCCAGCTCTTCCCAGGCCCTCCCAACTTGCACAGCCAAAGAGCTATATTATTCTGTCTTTCCCCCGACTCCAAGCTGGCCTGCTGCACGGAGGGAAAGAAGGCACATACGGTGGGGCAATGAAGGAGGCACGTGGACAAGAGCACAGAGCATCTGCGCCATCTGTGGCATGGTAGACAATGGTACCCAGGCTACCGAGATGACTGGACAAAGAAAGGGGACGAGGCGGGGATCAGAGCTGATGTAAAGACTAAGCCCACTTAGTCTTACCTCAAAACCCACACTCTGGGACTGCAGGGGAGAAGTCCTATGACCTCACCTCCATACTCATGTACTTTGACCAACACCCTAGAAATGCCATTGCTGAGTCATTTGAAAGTAACTACTGCTCCAAAGTTGGACTGCACTAAGCTAGGGACAAAGACAGAAATTAGGAAGTGTGGACATTAAGTGAGAATGAGTCCCATTCATCAGCTTGGTCCTGGCTAGAATGACCTTCTTTCCCCAAGAGCCCTCATAGGGGCATCACAGACCAGGAAGGAAAAAGAGCTTTCCCATCACTGCCGTGCCGCGCCCATCAGGAGACAGAGCTATGTTAACTGCAGCTTTGCAGAGGTTGAGGTTCAGAACCATGGGTTTTCCCACTCCAAGCCACTAGACTTGGGTAGAGGAACAAGAGGGGTTACAGCGAGACTTTGAACTCCCCATTTCTCCATCTGCCATAAGCGGCTCCCCCACTAGACTCAGTCTATTCTGAAGGGGAGGTCCTAGAGGCAGCAGCTCATGCATATGTAAATAAAGCATAAGCCACGCCCCCTCCCACAGGTGAAGTCAGGACCTCCCTCCAGCTCTACCTCCTCCCCCTCAAGAGCTTCCTGGAGACTAAGGAAGGTGAGGTGTGGTCTTTAAAACCACTCTCAAAGGCAAGCACTGTCCGAAACAACTACAAACACTAATGCACACATATTAATACAAACCAAGCACAAACACCCTAACACAAGCACAGAAATACTTATGCGCTTCTGTAAAATACAAACAGGAATTTGTGCAGGAATGCTAACCTACAGGTGCCCACCTATACAAGCACACCAAGCCCCCAACTCACTGTTGTAAACACTGTAAGGCACACAGACACAAGGAACTCCCTTCCAGCTCCTTCCCTTCCAGACTACTCACCTGCCCACCCCCAGCCTCAGTCGGCCAGAGGCAACACCAGGCCCAGGAAGGCGCATCCCTTGTCTAACAATGATGACAAGAACTTAAACTAACACTCGTTGCTCCCACCCCACCCTGTGGTGGTGAATTTTGCAGCCATCCAGACAAAAAGTGTGTTAAAAAAAAAAAAAGTGAGAGAGAGAAACTCAAATCCAGCCCCAGCCTTTCAGAGTGATTAATCCCTGCTAATGATTTACCGATTTGCAGAGAGCGTGTTCTGCATAACCAGATTGTGGGCATTAACACCAGCTCAGAGGCTGCCATTCTGCTAAAAATGAAAGTAAATTTCAAGAGCAATTGACCACCCCTAATTTGAATATCCTACTGATGCACTGGGAGGACCCTCACCCCCACCTATCAACCTAGAAGACTGAGGCAAGGGAAAAAACACAAGAAAAGGTTCATTCCTAAAAGATATCTCACCTTTCATCCTTCTTTCCCTTCCCCAAGACTGAGACATAGGGAAACTTAAATAAGTGAAACTGCTTCTTTCTCCTCCGCCAAAGGCAGCCGTGCCTCTCCTACTCTCTGCTCCCCTATACGAGGCTCTCAGGAGCACAAGAAGGACAAAAGAGGAAGACAACTGGAGGGGCTAAGTTCAGAGGGAGAGAGGAGGGGGTTTGAGAGCTCAGAATAGAGTGATCCCATCCCATGTGGGAAAGATCTCCTGATGGTGGGGAGTGCTATGAATCTGTCTAGCTGGCACCAACCTGCAAGGAGGAAGTGGATGTACCTACCCAGGCTGGGCTTCCCAGGTGGTCCTAGTGGTAAAGAACCCCCCTGCCAATGCAAGAGGCATAAGAGACTCAGGTTCAATCCCTGGGTCAGGAAGATTTCCCCGGAGGAGGGTATGGCAACCCACTCCCATCGTTCTTGCCTGGGACATCCCATGGACAGAGGAGCCTGGCAGGCTACAGTCCATAGGGTCGCAAAGAGTCGGCCACGACAGAATCCACCCAGCACGAAGGCAGGCTGGAATCTGAGGCAGCCGGGACCCTGCCAGATGCTTCCAGTCAAAAACACACGTTCCAGCCCAGAAGCAGCAGGGTGTGGGCGTGGTCGCTCCCGACACTGCTCAGCAAGGACTGGTTGAGGGAACCAGCAGGTTCTGCTCCTGCTCTCCAGCCTCTTACTCACCCCTGGCAGCCAGGCAGGAAAACCAAGCCACGCTCTCCCTTTCCAAGTTTCCATCCAGGCAGTGATCTCATCCCGCCTCCACAGGAACCCAGTAGAGACCGTCCTGCCCAGCCTACAGATGAGGACACTGAGGTTCACAGACTCAGGAGAGCTGAGATTGGTGTCATCAGGCAGGTCTGAGTCAGGATGGAACCCACGGCTCCTTGACACTGAAAACACAGGATCTGGAGCATAAGGGAAAGACCAGTGGGCTGAGAAGGGAACGGAAGCGGGCTGCCCCCATTTTGCCCCCCTTCCCACTCAGCCTGCCTTGGACAAAGACTTCAAGCCCACGCACACAGGAGGGCATCCTAGGACATGAGCTCCTCCCAGCAGCCCTCGCTACCAGTCTGATCTCTCCTCTCCTTAGCTCCACTGGGCACTCCTGACTTTCGAGGAATTCAGGTAGTGTCCGGAGCCCTTCTTCCTCCAACACTGAAAAGGCCTTAGGGACTCTCCCGGTGGCCCAGTGGCTAGGACTTCACACTCCCAATACAAGGGGCTCAGCTTTGACCCCTGGATGGGGAGCTAGATCCCACATGCCACAACTAAGAGTTTGCACGCCCCAGCTAAAACCCAATATGGTCAAATAAATAAATAAAAATAAATATTAAAAAAGAAGAAGAAGGAGAAGAAAGGGCCTTAGGTCTGTGGCTGCATCTGCTCTCAGGGCTCCCCTGGACTCCGAGGACCCACTGACCCACTGCAACAAGACATAATGGCAGGAGCCCAGAGACCAAAGCGGGCAAGCAGCTGGGCCCAGCTGCCCACCCCCCTCCCTCCCAAATCTCTCAGCACACCATTGTGCGTGCTCGCCTGTCTGGGATGTGCATCTAGAATATTACAGTGTGTGTGTGGCTGCCCTGCTGCTGATGGCGAGGATGGTCATATTCTACAGGCCACTTCTGAATCTCTCAGGCGGGAGTGTGAATATAGGTTGTGGGGTTTGTGTCTCTGACTTGAGACTTTTGAGAGAAAGGATATGGGGGCTTGTGTAGCTACAGCTCATCCCCACAGAGCCTCCCCACTGCAGCCCCTCCGGCTCAGAGACCCCCCACAGCGAGGGCCCCATCTGCTGGAGACTCACTGACCTGTGTCAAATGAGCAGGCGCTCGGTCACACTCCAGGGCCTGGAGGAGGCCTCGCCACTCTGGGAAAGCCTGGGCAGCTCCTGGCCTGGGGGCAGGCTGGGCAGGGGCCCCCGCTGGGGAGGGAGGCCAGGGAGCCTCTGAGGCTGGCGGCGGCCTGGCTGGGAGCTGCCCTCCACAGACAAGGAGAGTGGGGGGAAGAAAAAAATATGAAAAGAAAGGGCTTTCCTGCTTCCTTCAAATGAATGGGGCCGCTGAATTGCATGGACTAAGCTCTGGGCTGGGCAGGGCCCCCTCCTGGGCTTTCTGATCCCTTGTGTAGATGGGTTGGTTCCTACAGGGTGTAGGTGTCTATGTGATGCCTGGGGTGGGAGAGTGCATGCTCACGATTGTGAACACAAGAGGGTACGCCCATTTGTGTGAACTAACATGCCAGCTGACAACCTCCATGCTTGCCACCCCAGGGGCCTGTAGGTCTCCTATAGGTCTGGGTCTAGTGGGCCGAAGGAATGCCTGCTTGAGCCTATTTCAGCCTCGGTGTGGACGCTGCAAATGTTGAGACACATGTCTGTATTTATCATCGTGCGTTGGTTTGTGTGACTTTGAATATCCAACCTAATGATGTGAGTCCATGTGTTCCTATTATGAATCTGTATGTCTGTCCCCAGGCTAAATTTCATGTGTGTATCTGTGTGTTATGTGTATTTGTGTGTGTGTGTGTGTGTGTGTGTGAATGCACATCTGCTCACATGCCTAAACCACTCTGTGTCTGCATGGGTCAGGTGGGTATCTGACTTCCGTCTTCCAGGTTTTCCCTGTGGTCTACAAGGGCAGGGCTCCTAGAGAGAGGAGATGCTCTGTAGCAGGTATTCTGCGACTAGCCATGTCATTGCCCCCAGTGTCCTACACAGAATCTCGAGGAGCAAGAGCAAAGGGGCTAGGACTTCCCTGGCAATCCAGCGGTTAAGACTTTCCCTTCCAATACGGCGGGGTACAGGTTTGATCCCTAGTTAGGGAGCTAAGATCACACATGCCTCCAGGCCAAAAAAAAAAAACCAAACAGAAAACAGAAACAACATTGTAACAAATTCAATAAAGACTTTAAAAGTGGTCCACATCAAAAAATATCTTAAAAAAAAAAAAAAAAAAGAGTAAACGGAATACTGAGACTTCCTAGGAAAAACTTAACTCTCAAATACAAGAAAATTGTGACTCAAGACCAAACCCATATCATTGTAGAGGAGCTAAAACTTTGAAAGCAGAGAAAGAAATGTTGTCCTTTCCTAGTTCACACTGTTGTTCAACCCAGGGCAACATCTCATACGGAGAGGGCATCTAAATTACACGCTTTGTTTCATCCTTGTAGCTCCAAAACAAACCTGAGAAGTAGGCATTTCTGTCCTTGTTTTTATATGAAGAAACTGAGGCTCCAACAGGCAAAGCAAAGAGCAGGGCTGTTAAAGGGATTAATGGGATTGGGACTAGATTTGCTAGCCGACAAGCTGGTAACTTGCTTAGGAGCCTGGTTTTGCTGCAGACACCCCTCAATTCAGCACAGACTTGGGAATTTGCCTTCAGGAACACCAGTTGGCCAGAGGTAGGGCAGTAAGCTTTCTCTGCTGTGAAAGCCTCCACAGGAAACTTCCCCATTCCGCAGCCTGGGGAGAACGATGGGGAGCCATGGGGAGTGGGACTTCCCCATCATTCTTCCCAGGGTGAGGCTTGTTCTGAGCCCTTGGACAGGCCTCAATTCCTTCATCTGTGCAATGGGAGAACAACTCTATTTCTTTCTCTTGGGGCTGAGAGTAGCAGGTAACATCATGAATGAAAAGTATTTATTTGTTAAAACATCCATTGCTCATGGTGACCGTTTCAAACAACATCTTGTCCACTATCCAGACATTTCCCTTCCTCCAACAGAAGCTGAGACAGGTTCATAGACTCAGACCATCAGAGCTGGAAGGGAGGTTACCAAAGAGGTCATCTGGTCCAAACCTCCACATCCCCACTCTGCAGATGAGGGAACTGCGATTGAGTTAGAGTGGGGGAGTAACCTCTTCATTCACTGGGTGCTAACAATAGAAACAAGAAGAGTAAAATCCTTTCTGAGTCCTATTCTCTCCCACTGTCTTGTACCACCCTATGACTTACCTTAGTGAGACAAGTGGGCTGCCTATGGTACTGTTATTCCCAATTTACAGGTAAAAGAACAAACCAGGAAGTTATTCTTGCCCAGGAAGATAGTGGCAGGTCCAGGTTGGAAGCCAAAGCTTCAATGTCACACCGTCCTGGTTAGCGCTGAAGTGAGAGGGGACTTCACTACAGAATTCCCAGGTGTGGTCCTAACTCCTGGGCCTGGGAGAGAGGTAAGGAAGTCCTGGGATGCTGCTACATGACAACTTCCTTGGCCAGAGTCCAGGAAAGCCCAGCACTTTTAGCTAGGTTCAGACACCCAGCTCCATCACAGCTCTTGCAGTGGAGATGGGACCTAAGCAGCTTGCTCAGGACAGTGGCCAAAGGCTGTCAGCCTTTGGCTGGCAGGCTAGCCAGAAGCTAGTCCTGGGGCATTCCGGGCCTGGATGAGCACATCTGTGCCCTTGTCACTGTTGACGCTGCCCCGGTCACCCCCACTGCAGCTGCCACCTGAGCCCCCATCATCCTTCACACACTGAGGCTTTATTCCACTGTCCTGACCTGCCAGTAGGGCCCTAGCTGGGCCTCCAGCTTGGTCCTGCAGTCTGGGGCCCTGGGGCCCTGGAATCTATGAATCCCCTGGAGGCAAGGTCAGTAACGAGATGAACTGGCAGCCGAAGACTCCCTGTGAGACAGGGCTCAGCATGGGAAGAGTGGAGGCTCAGCTCATTCCATACAACTCCCAGCCAGCGTGTCACGGAAGAGCTGACGCTGAGGCCTAAGTCCACTGAAGATCCTTCAGGGAGCCCTCAAAGACCTGGGGGATGAGGAGGTACCCCAGCCTTGCCAACAAGGCCTCTTCAATCCAAGTGCCCTTTTCAGCAGCCCCGGGGCAAGTGGGTTAAACTCCAGCCCAGGGTTCCCTGCAAAAGCTGGACAGCTCCCGGCCTGCACTCCAGATTTCTGAGGGCCAGTGCCCTTCCCCAAGTCCACGCGGCTGCTCACCTAGAGCAAGTTTCCCCCGGGCGTGACCCCGCCATGACCCAGGCCAATGAGCCATGCAGGCAGGAAGGAGAAGAAGCGAGAAGGCGGCAGCGGCGTGGGTCAGATAACCATGGGCCCTGTTTGTCCACCAGCCCTGTCAGCGGCGTTTCCCCGGAGCCAGTCTCCACCTCGAGGTCCTCTCACTCAGGAACCTCGAAATCGGCCTGGTTACAGGAACTCCGGTCTCCCCCACAGCATCGCTGCCGCCGACCGTTCCGGCGCGGAGCCACCCGCGCGGTACTCACCTGGGCCACGGTACCCTGGAGGAGAGCCCATGAGAGGCGTGAAGTCGAGCCGGTCCGACTCTGCCGGCGCCGGATGCTCTCTCAGGGCCTCGGAGGCCGACAGAGTTGTGCTGGGTGGTCTAGAGGACGAAGAAGGGAAACCGAGACGGGCCGGGGAGGCGCGCAGAGGAGAGCTCCGCGCCCGCTGGAAGCCGTGGGAGGCGAGGCGGGCAAGGTGAGCAACCGCACCGCAGCCGAGCCGGGGACCCGCGCCGGCTGCAGCTCGCAGCCGCCTAGACCCGCGGGAATCCCGGCCCGCCGGCCGCGGCACTGAGGAGGGAGGAGCGCGGGGCTAGGCTTCTCGGAGCCCGAGCGCCTCCCGGAGCCCGGCATCCCCGCCACCGCCTCTGGCCACCCGGGCGGGAGACCTGCGGGAATTCTGCTCGCGTGGAGCTTGGGGCCCGCCGGGCTCGGAGTCTCCAGAGACGGGAGAAAGCTGGGCCCACGCAGCCAGGACGAGAGGGGGTGCGGTCCCAGTACCACCCCCGCGCCACTCCCCACGTGGCGGCCGCGCCCCCGGGGCGTGAGTGTGTACGCGGACGGTAGGGGGGCTGTGAATGAAGCCCCAACGGCCAATCAGCATGGCCGGCGCGCGGGACCCCGGGAGTGAGGCCCAATGGCAAGCTCTGGGCGGCCCGGCCGGGAGGCAGGCGGGCGCGGGGGGCGGGGGCCGCGGCCGCGGGGGGGCGGGAGGCGGCTCCGCGGGCAGCCAATGGGCGGCGGGTGGGGTGGGGCTCCGGAGCGCCGAGCGGGTCCCGGCTTTAAGCCGGCGGAGCGCGGCGGCGGGGCCCGCAGACGGAGAGGAGCGGCGGCGCGGCGCGGCGCGGGGCGCGGGGCGGCATGGCCACCACCGCGCAGTACTTGCCGCGGGGCCCCGGCGGCGGAGCCGGGGGCACAGGACCGCTCATGCACCCGGATGCCGCGGCGGCAGCGGCGGCGGCCGCGGCCGCCGAGAGGTTGCACGCGGGGGCCGCGTACCGCGAAGTGCAGAAGCTGATGCACCACGAGTGGCTGGGCGCGGGCGCGGGCCACCCAGTGGGCCTAGCGCACCCCCAGTGGTTACCCACGGGAGGCGGCGGCGGCGGCGACTGGGCCGGCGGCCCGCACCTGGAACACGGCAAGGCGGGAGGCGGCGGCACCGGCCGAGCCGACGACGGTGGCGGAGGCGGCGGTTTTCACGCGCGCCTGGTGCACCAGGGGGCGGCCCACGCGGGCGCGGCATGGGCGCAGGGCGGCACGGCACATCACTTGGGCCCCGCCATGTCTCCGTCGCCGGGGGCCGGCGGGGGCCACCAGCCCCAACCGCTGGGGCTGTACGCGCAGGCGGCCTACCCCGGGGGCGGCGGCGGCGGCCTGGCCGGGATGCTGGCGGCGGGCGGTGGCGGTGCCGGGCCGGGCCTGCACCACGCGCTGCACGAGGACGGCCACGAGGCGCAGCTGGAGCCGTCGCCTCCGCCGCACCTGGGCGCCCACGGACACGCACACGGACATGCACACGCTGGCGGCCTGCACGCGGCGGCGGCGCACCTGCACCCGGGGGCGGGCGGCGGTGGCTCGTCGGTGGGCGAGCACTCGGACGAGGACGCGCCCAGTTCGGACGACCTGGAGCAGTTCGCCAAGCAGTTCAAGCAGCGGCGCATCAAGCTGGGCTTCACGCAGGCCGACGTGGGGCTGGCGCTGGGCACGCTGTACGGTAACGTGTTCTCGCAGACCACCATCTGCCGCTTCGAGGCCCTGCAGCTGAGCTTCAAGAACATGTGCAAGCTCAAGCCGCTGCTCAACAAGTGGCTGGAGGAGACCGACTCGTCCAGCGGCAGCCCCACCAACCTGGACAAGATCGCGGCGCAGGGCCGCAAGCGCAAGAAGCGCACGTCCATCGAGGTGGGGGTCAAAGGCGCGCTCGAGAGCCACTTTCTCAAGTGCCCCAAGCCCTCGGCGCACGAGATCACAGGCTTGGCCGACAGCCTGCAGCTGGAGAAGGAGGTGGTGCGGGTCTGGTTCTGCAACCGGCGGCAGAAGGAGAAGCGCATGACCCCGGCTGCTGGCGCCGGCCACCCGCCCATGGACGACGTTTACGCCCCCGGCGAGCTGGGGCCGGGCGGGGGCAGCGCGTCGCCGCCCTCGGCGCCCCCGCCGCCCCCGCCGGCTGCTCTGCACCACCACCACCACCACACACTGCCGGGCTCCGTGCAGTGACCCCGCGGGCCGGGCCCCCCGCCGGTGCGCGGCGAGGCGCCGCGCGGCCTGAACTCTTTTTTGTTCGGTTGCTTTGGATTTTACAAAAAGCCCACAAACTTTCGAATAAAACCAAACACCCGGACCACCCTCTCCTGCGAGCGGCGAAGACGGCCGACAGGCTGCGTCGCCCGAGCCCCGAGAGAGAGGAGCGAAGATCCGGAACGCGCCAACTCACCCCGGGCTTCCTGCCCGCCGCCTGCTCCCTGCCCCCAACCCCTCGACGACCCCCGCCCCTGCCCCCCCGGGCTGTTCGGGGCCGGATCCCGGCAGCGGCCTCCCCACAGCGACAGGTAACGCGGTACGGGGTTAGGGATTCCCCGGGAGGACGAAGAGAGGCGAGCTCCCCATCCCTCTTCCCCGCGCGGATCCCCGAGCCTGCGGGTCGCGGGTGGGGAACTGTCACCTTACTCGCTCCACGCCTCTTCTCTCCCATAAGGATGCGCCCCATCCCCCTTACCCTTCCTCCGGGCTTGGTTTTTTATGGTTTTTATTTATTCATGGAGCCTCTCGGCTCCTGGGGTCCTTCTAACTCCGCCCGCGCCCTTAATTTAAATCGCTGTATACTGTATTTATCGGGGCCCCGGAGGGGAGGCCGCGAGAGCCGCGTCTGTGTATAAAAGCAGGAAATAGCCAAAGCTTTAATCTAGCCTAATTTATTTTCCCCCTTACCTTCCCTATCTTAGCCCTCAAAAAAAAAAAAAAAAAAGCAAAACAGAAAAAAAAACAAAAACTAACAAAAAAAAAATTCGAGTGTTCATTTTTTCGTTTCGTTTTACCCGAGCTTCTGCTCGGTTCCTGGCCACGCTGGAGGAGTCTGCGCTCCCACGCACACGCGGATGGGAAGGGGCTTCTGCCCCGCCGTTGACCGACCAGCAAGTAGCAGGGCCCCGGCTCCCCGCGGGGCCCTGCCCTCCTGGCCACAAACAAACGAAACTTGGAAAAGTTGGAGATATTTTTTAACCAGCTGTAGAAATAAGCCGTTCCCTGAGAACCTTCTGCCTGAATCCGCTCTCTTTCCAGCCCCTTAGGATGCGGGATGCTGGGGGAGGCCTGGAGAGAAATTCCCCAAATTTGGGGTGAGGTGGGAACCATGTAAATATGTGAGATATGTACACTCTGGCGGGGAGAAAGAAACATTTTGTGCTTGGTTTTTATTTTTGGTTTTCCGGGTTGCCCTCCCTCCCTATCCTAAAGGATTTTGTACACTCACTAATCCAAAAAAGATATTTTAATATGATTTCCAGATTTCTGATCCATCTCTATTTATTTTCTGGATGTGTTTGGAGCTTCCCCCTTCTCCATTTCTTGTTCTGTTACCGTTTGAATTTAAATTTTGTTATTTTATTTTTATTATTTTTTGGAACAATGTTTTGGTGCATTCTCTTTGTATCCTTATTGCAAAAAAAAAAAAAAAGTAATAATAATGTAGACTGGGAAGTTCCCTTTATATTTATGTTATAGTAAATATTTTATTACTCACATAAACATGTACCCCAGGGCTGTGTCCTGTCCTCCTTACTACTAGGGCCGGGTTGGTTCGTGGGTGATGTGATGGGATACCCTGGCTTGCCTCCCCCGAAGTTCTGGCATCACTATCTTGGAGGAAGGTGACCACACAGACCTTCTTTCAGGCCAGTATCAGGGCAGCTTGTTAGCTGGGCACCAGTTGGGCCCCTGCCTCAGATGAGTGAGGTTAGGGAACATGAAGCCACCTCATATCCCCCTCCCATAAACAGACTATCCTGGGATCTGACCAGGGCATAAGACACTGCAGACAGCACACCGAATTCGGATCAACCATTCCTCAGGCACAACTCAACTGCTCTTCTGAGCCAAGGAAGAAGCCTGCCTCTCTCTACCTGGCCCACCAGCCAGGCATCTCTGTATTTACATTCCCCCCGATACACACACCCACCCCTGACTTTGACTTCACTTTGCACTTCCTGGGTGGAGCCCAGGCCAACTTCATCATTCCAGGTCTTGGGGCAGGTGGAATCGAGTCAGGCCCCACCAGATCACCCCAGCTGGCGTTCCACCTGCAAACAAATGGTACCAAACCTGCCCGTATCCACTGAGAGCCCTAGCAGCTCAGACGGGGGCCTGCAGGAGTTGAATGGCCTGGGGAGGGACTCCAATGTGTTTGTTTGAGCAAAGCCAGTACTCCGTCTCTACAGGCAAACGACCTGCCCCAACCTCTCTCGGGGAGGAGTAGGGGCAAGAACATCTGTGCCACCAGAAAGTCCCAGCATCTCCTCTCCAGGGCTGGGTCCCCAAGGGAACCCCCACCCCCCCCCCCCCCCCACTCCTCAGGGAGTGGTTGCCTCTGCCTATGGAGGACTCCAGGGCCGTGCACTCATGACCTGGGAAGAGAAGCAGCAATGCTCAGACATCCCCCTGTCGAGCCTTCAGCACAGCATGCCCCCCTTCCCCAGAGTCAGGATGGTGAAGGCAGCTCCGGGCTCCAGAGCCAAAGCCCCTGACTGTCTGTGTCCCAGCGAAGATCCTTTCTCCTTTAAAACAACTCCTCTTAAAAATACTAATAAAACAGCTCTTCCTGTTTCCTCCGCAGAAGCGGTTCTTTTCCCATCTTAAGAGAAACCACGTGAGGTTTATCTTACTCTTGGTGGAGACAAAGCTTGAAGGTGCAATTGCTCACCGGGGGAGAAAGCTGTGTCCCTAGCGAGGGTGTGTGTGTGGTTTCCTCCTGCCGGGGAAGCTGTCAAAGCCCAGGTCTGTGAGAGGCCTTGGCTCCAGCCGACAGAATCTTGGGTGCCCAGAGAGGGGTTCCCAGGCCCCCAAGTTGGCTGTCTCTGGCAGGCTTGGGTCTCAGGATGACTTGTTCGATGCTGCGGGCTCCTGGAGACACCCAGAACTCTGCCCCGGTCAGTCTCGGGAGAGTTGTCCCTCCAAGTACAGAGGCCACCGTGGTTTTCACAGGCTCAGCCTCTCACAGGTTGTTTCTTTTCCCCCTTACACCTTCGGTCCAGCCTAGTAAGCAATTAGCCCTGCGTTGGCACCCGTGTCCCAACCATTCCATTTCCCAAATCGGCAGGCCAGGGAGCCTCCCCAGGCTTTTTACAAGGGGGGTTAGAAACTTTACCTGCCGGTTGGGTAACAACATGACCAGGAGCCGCTGGCCACCCCACCTAGGCCTCTCATCTCGAACTTCGAAGGAATCGCATGCTCCCCCACACTCCCTCCTTGTTCCTTCCTTCCTGGATTCGTCCCAGCCTCAAGGCCCTGAAATGGAAGCCAACGTAGCTCAGAGCTCCCTGCCGCCTGAGCCGCAGCAGGTTTGGAGGTTGGAAAGTGCGGCCGGGAAGACGGGGGGCCCTTCCCTGGCCTCTGCCTGCAGCTGACACCAATTGATTGATTGATTTCCTAATTGTCTGCTTAATCCGATCCAAGAGGGTGGATTTATTATTTAAGCAAGTCAACTCCAAAACAACCAAACAATGCGGTCCCCCAAGATCCAACAGCAGCTGAGGAGTAGAACAAAAAGAGGGGGAAAAGTGGGAAAGGGGATGGAAGAAAATCTTCCATTTGGCGGCGATTTTGCTTAATGAGACACCAGCCTGGGACAGCTACCCGCTGACCCACCCCTCGGTCCCAGAAGGCCCCAGGGGGCTCCTTCCCCCAGTCTGCAGCCTGGGTTGATGGTAGGAACCACAACATGTCTGACAGTATAAAAAGGAAACCACAGGACCTACGGAGCAATATTTTTCCCTGGAGTCTTACTCCCCGGGTAGAATAGAATTTAGAAATGGCAGTCAGCTGTGAGCTTGACCTCGGTTTTTCCAGCCCATGTATATGGGGGTCTACCTGCTCACTCCTGAAAGCTCCAAATTTCCCTTTGTTCAAGAGAGCCAGATGTCCCTAGCATTGACCTCCCACGAAGCCCAAGCTTTCCCCAGCGGATTTGGGGTTTTCTCATCCTATCTTCCTCCTCTTCTCACCAGAACAAAATTCTTTTCAGAGATCAGACAGCCACCGATTCTGGTAGTTAAAGAGAGCCTCCCTCTCCCCACAGGAACCTATGGGTGTTGGTGTGTGAAGGTGTACGGGTGCTCCTGTGCCTATAAATCCATAGCTGCTCCCAGAGATAGGAGTGGGGGAAGAACGTCCATGCTACACTGCCGTTGCTTTGAGCTGGGAGAATATTTGCAAGGTGGGAGCTGGCTAAAATGCAAAGAAGAAAGGTGGCCATTGTGGTTGCCTGGGGTCATCAAGGCAGATTCGGAAGGTTCCCGCCCCTGAATTTCAAGGATGCCTGTATTCCCCACTACCACTTGCCCCAGGAGTTTGCACTGGCTTCTATGTTGCATAGCTTAGAACTTGTGCCATCATCTTTTGACCCCAGGACTCCACTAGGGGTCCACAGGACTAGCTGACCCCCAACTGCAACTGCCCACTTAGGGCTCTTTAGAATCAGTTCTCCTCCGAAGAGGCTCTGGGCCAACATGGGGGAGGGTCAAGCCCCCCGTGACACGTCCAGACCCAGGCTTTCGCCAGCAGGGCTTGAGCTCCAGAAAGGAGACCCACCTGAGCAGGGAGAGGAGAAAGAGGAAGTTAGTTACCTGGCCTGGAGGTTCCCCCTAAGCTTAGCAAAGGGGATTCATCAGGGTTTTCTGGCTTAGGGACCAGAGGAGCCATCGATGTGTCCCTGCCCAGCATGTGGGAAGGCCCTGGAGTTAGTATTTGCCCTCCTTCAAGGCTCCCCTTGCCACTTGGGAGGCCTCCGTGTGGAAGGACTGCCCTCTATTGGTCCCTGAGCTGGGACGTGGCAGCAGTCGCCAGGGCCCCCTCACGACTGAGCATACCCCAAATCAGCATTAAGTTGGCTACACGCTGAGGGGTGCCAGGTAGAGCAGAGGCAACCTGAGCCTTCAAAGGAAGCCATCTGGCTTCACACACACACAGGCTTGCCCGTGACCCTTCCTTCTCCATCTTCCACCCAGCCTGTGCCTCCAGCCATCCTCAGAAACTCTCCATCACGGCTACCTCCTCTGCTTCTGCCCCACTCACACCCATCACCACTACTTCTCCTATCAACCAGCTAAAACCCCAATGCACACTCTGCCAGCTTGCTCACTCACGCACATGCTGACACTCGCAGGCACACCCCTACCACTGTCTGGCTGTCCGATGCCAGCTCCAAGGCCTTTAATACCGAGCTCTCCAGAGGTGCTGGGTACCTGTGCCTGTGCTTATTTGATTTAACACACGCAGCCTCCTTTCCATCCCTTGCCAGGGTCCCCTCCTCTCAGGATTTTCAAACACTCACCCCACAAGCTGCTTTCCAGACACATTCCTGCCCATCATTGTTCCCAACTCCTCCCAGATCTCGCCTGCTCCCTTCAGATAATTAAAGTTAGGCTGTGTGTTTGTATGTATGTGTGATCTTATTTTTTAAACACACACCCCCACACATACATATGCGTGTATATATACAAACACACACAGCAATTAGATCTATCCGTTCCTGCCGTCGTCCCTCTTGTGCTAAACACATGGCCCCCATTGCCACGCCATGAACCCAGCATCTCGTAGTCATGGGCTCTTGATCTTTCTCTTTCTCTCTCTCTCTTTCACACACACACACACACATACACACACTGGCACTTTCACACACCCACCCCCAGCTCCTTGGTGTTTCTCCAGGGGCACGACCTATCTCCCACCCACCTCCAGGACATCTGAATGGGCTCCGCTCAGAAGAGCCAAGTACCAGGAGGACTCTGCTTCAGCGCTCCCCCCCCTACGCACACACCCCCAGTGGACATGTCTCTGGCTGAGCCTGACCAGGGTGGGTCTGGGTATTATTAGGCAGCAGAGACAGCACGGAGGCATATGGTCTCGTACACAAGAAATAATGTTCATGTTAAATCAGACCTCATGCATAATGCATGGTGCCTGATCTCACATTATTTTGGGTGTTCGTCAAAATCAGTGTTCTTTCTTGTGAGGGCTCCTGGAAAGAAGGGGAAAAGGCGTTTGCTAATTGCACCCACAGCCTGGACCAGGGAGCCGAACGTGCCCGGAGAGCCTCCCTCTAGCCCCACTTCACCCACCAGTGGGTCTCATCCCTCTGTCCCCCTCTGTCTTTCCATGTGAAAGGAGGGGCTGACTGGGGTTTGGAGCAGGCGTAAGGCCCCGTGTTATTTTTATTTCTTTTCTCTCGGCTCTCTTGTCCCCGGAGGGTTCTGGGGAATAGCAGTGCCTCGTCGTTCACACACCCGATTCATTTGCCGTTTTATGAACTCCCCTTTGATTCATCGCCTCCCTAAGTCAATGATTCACTCCTGATGGCTTTTCAGAAATCCTTCTTCAAAGGCTCCAGATTATTCAGCTCTGAGCAGGAGCAGACCTGGACCCTGTGCTGCAGCCGCCATCCCTGCTTAGGGTGGGAAGTTGTCACCATCCTCGGCCTCTCCCAGGGGCTGGCCAGCCCGGGGAGGAGGGAGTGCCCTCACAGAAGCTGCTAGAGATGACCCCAGCAGCTCATGGACAGACCTGGCCTTCCAGCAAGGCCCCCTCCCGCCACTGTAGGTCACCTGCCTTTCCCCAGTGTCATCAAAGTCCCTGGGGGGTGCTCTCCATGTCTCAGGAGAGGCCAAGAGTGGAATGTGTGACACACAGGTGACATGCACATCTGTCTGTACCCAGAGAGATCTGGGTACAAATCCTGGCTTCACCTCTTATCAACTGTGTGACTTTAGGCCAGCTCCTTACCCTTTCTGGGCCTCAGTTTCCTGATACGGTGGTAATGGCAGTCCCCACCTCACATAGTTACTTCAAGGATTAAGGGGCATGATGTACACAGAGTGCTTAGCATAAGTAGGTGATGCATGAGTGAAAGCTGTTTTAATGTGGGACCTGGGCAGCGCATCATACAAAAGCAAGTGAGCGAGGAGGACAACCAAAATGTAAATAAACTTTAACCACAATCCCACTCTGTCTAAGGCACTCTGACATAATACTTACCCAAGCACTGACTTTGTGCTTTGTTTTCATTATCTCACATTAACTATTCCTATTTTGCAGATGAGAAAAGTGTTGCCCAGAGAGTTTGAGTGACCTATCCAAGGCCGCAAGACTAGTTAATTATAAGGCCTAGAAGAAAACCCATTTTATCTGATGCTCAGATATATGAACATCAACAGTGACAGGTATATGTTATTTTTAGACTCCCTGCTGAGGTGAGCAGCAGTGTCCAGTGCGTGGGGGGTCTGCCCAAAGCAGAGGGAGTTCCAGAACTCAGGACTGAACCAGGGAGAGAAGTGGGGACCATGGGTTTTGGAGTTAACTGGCTAGGACCTGTCACCTTCTTCACCACTGTGCAACCAGGCAAATCCCATAGGCTCAGGGAAGTTGGATGAGCCGCCTAGAATCAGCAAGAAAGTCGGGAAGCTTTCTCGTGTGTCCGTTCAGAGCACTGCACGCTGACAGATGACATACATACGGTGGCTGAGAATGTGGGCCTTGGCGTCCGTCCAGACTTCCATCCTGGCCGCGCCACCTACTGCCCATGGGACCTTGGGCAAGCTACACATGCTCTCCCTACCTCGGTCTCCTCGCATGTCAAAAGAAGAAGATGACAGTACCTGCCTGGTAGGATTGTTGTGAGAACTAGAGGAGAGATGATATACATAAACACTTAGAATGAGAGCCCAGCACAGTGTGAGTGCACATTAAATGTTAGCTACAAAATCAATTTTATATGTACAATATATATTATCGTGTTATTGCCAGGGCTGAAGTAGTGCAGAAAAATAATGCCCAGTGCTTCTTCTCCCCCCTCCCCAGAATTATTTTTCTTCATTCTCAAAGCCATCCTGGGAAGAAAAGTTCAACCTCTCCACTCCCCAACCATAGAAGAAGAAACAGGCCCAAAGAGGTTGAGGCACTTGTCCAAAATGACCCAGAAAATCAGTGGCAGGTGCAGTCTCCTAGCTTGTTCCCTGCTTCTGATTCTTTGTGGCATCACCCTGGTGATGTACTCTGAGCCCCTTCTATGTCCTAAGGCGCTGTGCTGGGTTTTGGGGAGAGAGCACCCAGAGGGTCAGGGAAGGCCCCATAGACACTGGTACCACTAAGCTAGGTCATGAAGAATGAGTTGGGAGTTGCCTCTGGGGCTTCTAACTCAGGGCCTGATCCCTAAGAGGTAAAACGACTCAGCCCCAATGCCCTCAGACTCCACCAGTTCCGCCTTCCTGAAACTTCAGGCCTCTTCCTGCCCTGCTCAGAACCCTTCCACATACCTGATCCCAACACAGAAGATTCAACTCAAGGTCAAGGCTGCTAGACTCTGGGAAGCCACCTTTCAGGGCACTAACACAACTACAGATTCCTTTAGGTCCCAACTCCTGCTTCCACTGCAGCCCTGCCCAGAGATTGACCACCAAACCATGACCCAGGGCGTCCCAGCCTCAAAGTCAGGGGCTAGGTACCTGGCTCCAGACTTCACTCCACTGTTTATCTTTAGGATGACCCAAGCTGGGTCACTTGTCATCTCTGGACCTCAGTATATAAAATGAATCATTCCCTCGCTTACCCACTCATCCATCCATTCACCCACTCGCCAGCCCCCCGTGCACCCAGGCAACCATCCATTCATCTGTCTACCTACCCATCCACTCATCCCTGCAACCCTTGATTGCCTCTTCAGCCACCCACTCTCCATTTACCCAACCACTCCCCATCCATCCTCTCATCCAGTCATCCAGTTTAACAGGTCCCATGTTGAGAAGTAGGAACATGGAGGTAAATAAGACCAGTCCCCCTGTTCTTAAAACGCTCCTAAGCTAGCCTCTTCCTTCCCTACCTCTCAGTCATGTAGAGTAGGCATGTGAGAGCCCAAGGGAGATCACCGACTGGGAGGAAACAATGAAGTCTATTGTTACATCGATGGACCTTGTGTGTCAGAGAGCTGGCAACCTCCATGCCCCACTCATTTCTTCAGGGCCCTATAGAAGATGGAGTCAGTATGGCCTTTGCATGGCCCTAGGACTCCCCTTAGCTCCAAATTCTCATTCCAGGGATGCCAGGTACTGACCTGAACTAGAGGAATTTCAAAGCAAGTGAGGGAGAGGAAGGAGCTTGTGAGTATAACTTCTGGCAAGGCTGAAGATCACCACTGGGTCTGTTTTTCTACCAGAAACAGCAGCAGCATCTCAGCACCAGATAGGTCTGGGGAATGTTCTAGACCCAGGCCTGTCCCCACCAAGCTGTGTGATCTTGACTAAGTCCCTGCCGTTCTCTGGATCCCAGTGCAGTTGGGGTGGGGGTGGGGGTGTCCTGGGTCCTCCCCACTCTGAGGTGACCCCTCTGCATCCTCACTTCCCTTCCGGCCTGGGTGGGCCTGCCCTTCGGACAATGGAGCCTGTCTGAGCAGCCCACACACGAGGGGGAGTATGAAATGACGTGGTCGGTGTCCATAGCCCCGAGTCCTCTGGCTATTCAGCCCCGCCCTCTCCTGACACAAACAACCCTCAGTCACCTCCCCCTCCCACCCCCCAGAATCCGGGCACAGCTGGGGCTTGCTATGCCCTGGTCACCCCATGAATCACCCCTCTATGGTCCCCGGGGGAGTGGTCCAGGGCGCATCCTACGCCCCAAGCGGGGTGAGGGCCAGAACCGAGGCCCTCAAGTGGGCAGTGTCCACAGGAACAATGGGGGCCTGTGGCTGGCAGCCGGAATGTGGCCATTGTCCTGCCCTGGCCCCCAACCCCAAGGCCTCAGGTCCCCAGGCTGGGCAGGCTGGCGTGGGTCGGTGCGTCAAGCGCTCGTGTGCCAGGGCCAGGACACACAGCCTGCCGCTTGCCCTCCCTGGGCAGGCGGACGGGTGGGCCGCCAGGCCAGAGCCCACCTCCGCACCCCAGCTCACAAAAGGATCACATGCGCAGGGTGAGGAGAAGCAAGACTGGACCCAGGGAAGCCAAGCCAGCCTCGGACCCACTTATCCCTGGGGTACTTGGAGCAGACTCGGAGAAGGTGCCTCATAGCTCCAAGACCCAAGCTATACATCACAGTGGGGAGGGGGACCACATTAGAATAATGCAGGATTAGAGTGGGGTTGCTATAGCGACGTATTAGGGCAATACATCTAGGGAGCCCGGCCCCTTGGTGATGTATGACTCTGCTCAGCCGAGGGGAGCAGGGGGAGGGGACCTGTCCCGCCCCTCCAAGGGGTGAGCAGACGCCAAACATGCTCTTCAATGGAGGAGAACACCTGCCTTGGACTCCAAAAAAAGGCTCCTCAGAATCATGTCAAGACTAAGACAGACACCCTGCAACCCAACCTCCAACAGCCCCCACCGGGGTCCGCACTGAGCTCGGCTTCCAGTCCAGATCCCAGCTGCAGCCTCTGTCTCAGTCCCGGCCTCCATCCCTGCCCTCCAGGCCCTCTTTCTGCTTCAATGCTGAGGAGCATTCCTATACTGTGTCCCCAGCATCCAATGGGGTCAACAGGACTATATGGGGGTGGGATGGAAGAGGCAAAGAAAAAAACAGAGGGGGGAGGGGTGAGAGCATCCAGAAACACCCCTCAACCCAACCACTCAAAGCTATCCATTTGAGAGGTTGAGGTTGAGGGTGCCCATGCTGGTCCCTTCTCACCCACGGGCCTCCCCATGCCAGTGTCTGGGTACCCTACCCCCACCTTATCCCAGATCTGGGAATTTAACTTCCCTCTACATACACCCCTGGGCCACCAAGGGGGTATTGGTGTAGACTAGCCCTAGAGTCAGGCTTGGATGAGGCTCCCAACAAAGGAGAATGTGGTAAAACATCTTCATGTAATGTTTGTAATAAATTGCATGACAAAGTCAGACCGTGGACTTACTTTCCAACTTCCGTAGCATGTCATTTGTTCTGGCTTGCCCCATCTCAGAGGCCCCGGTTCTCAACCCCCTGGGGACTTCAAGTTTCTCTTCAGATAACCTGCTTGGCTGTATCCACCTTGGTGAGGAAGAAGAGGCAGGATGGATAACCCCCTTCAAGAATCATAGCTGTGAGAGAGAAATTAGGAGGCTGCAATTAACATACAAAAGACTATCTATATAAAATAGATAATCAACAAGGACCTACTATATAGCACAAGGAGCTACACGCAATACTCTATAATAACCTATGAGGAAAAAGAATATGAAAAAGAATAGATGTAAGAATATGTATAACTAAATAACTTTGCTGGCCACATGAAACTAACACAGCATTGTAAATCTACTATATTCCAATATAAAATATTTTTTTTAATATTTTTTTAACATTTATTTATTTGGCTGCATCGAGTCCTGGTTGTGGTGCCCAGGCTTCTCTCCAGCTCTGGCGTGCGGGCTTAATTGCCTCACAGTATGTGGGATCCCAATTCCCTGACCAGGGATCGAACCAGCAACCACCCCCCACCCCACCCCCCGTACTGAAAGGCAGAGTCTCAACCCCTGGACCACCAGGGAAGTCCTTTAAAAATTTTTTAAAGAAAAGAAAATGCGTTAGGACCTTTCCCTAGCTTCTCAAAAAAAAAAAAAAGAATCATTAAGTGTGCGTATATCCCTATCTACCTCTCTATATATCTTGACTTTCCATCTGTGTAAACATGTCTTATGTGTAACTCATTGTGGGGGGGGGGTGCGTGTGCGCGTGTGCACACACACACGCCTTGCCTCCTAACTGAATGATAATTTTTGGTTAATTCAATTGATTACAATAATTACACAATCCCCCCAAAGTCTTCCTCTTTCCTTGTGAAAGTAACACTCTGGCCCAGTGCCAGAGGGTGGGTGAGTGTGGCTCCAGCCCCAGCTGGAAAGTGCTGACCTAGACTCCCCCCACTCTCACTGGAGGAGGGCATAGGTCACAGGACAAGGCAGGGTAGAGGCCTTGACCTCTACATGCCCGCACATGCACCCCCTGTGCCCACGAACACATGTGGGCAAATACACACACACACACCTTGGCCCTACCCTGGTGGTGTCCCCACGATGGGGAAAACTTCATCCCTATGAAGGACGTTTCTTCCCTCACTGTCCTTCATCCTCTGGGAGCCTCCTTGCTCACACTCACATGGACACATGTGTTCACACACAATTTATGCACACACAGAGCAGGGGGGAGGGGAAAGGCCCAAAGAAGGTAGATGAAGAGATCACGTATGCCCAGAAGGCAGCTCCCGGCTGCGGGGAGCAGGGCGCCTGGGGTGCATGGAGTAGGAGGGGAGCTTCATGGCTTCCTCTCTTCCCCAGCCAGCAACCAAAGGTCAGCCCAGGCGGCTCAGCCACGTGCGGTCCACCCGCCCCCGTCGGGTCATGTGAGCCCAGGACCAAAGCCTCATCAACACACCATTGTCCTCCAGAGCCCAGCCTCGTGCTGGAGGGAGCAAGGGCCCTTTCAGAATCTGTGGTCCCCTCCTGAAGGGACCCTCTCAGCCCCCACCTCGAGGACAAGCCACCTGATGCTCAGACTAATCCCAACCTCTTCAGGACCTCCCAGCCACTTCTGAGACATGGGAAGGAAAGAGCCTTCCACTTGCACTGAGAGTGCCTGGGATGGGAGCGGTGAGCAGGCGGAGGAGGAAAGGACCTCTTTCTCGTGTGCCCTCTGAGGGCTGCACACACCACCCCTGCCACCCCCATCCCCTCCCATAAGTGGGGAAGTGGAGAAGGGCTCAAGAGTTGCCCTGAAGGTCATCTTGCACGTCAGCATGGGGATGGGCCCCAGAGCCCCTTGCGCCCTGGCTCCCGGCCTGGACCACAACACAGGCTCCATTGACTCCTGGGAACCCTCTTTCCCAAGATGCACGCAAAACTGTGGGCTCGTGGTTCCGGCCCACGGGCCCTGGAGTCCCACAAGGCTCCACAGGGCCTGGCCCCACAGGACTCACCCAGGAAAAGAGGCCAGAACTGGCTGGCTGGACGGCGTGGGTGGATGCACCTCCTAAGAAGCTGGCAGAAGAGAGGAAGAAGGAAGGGAGGGACACTTCGCAGGATCTTCACGATTTGGGCTAAAGGTCCTTGTGGTGCACCCCTGAGCCCCACCTACCCCGCCAGGAGTGGAGTCAAAGATCACAACAAGTACCCAGCTAGGATAGATTCTCCTCTACCCACCTCTCTTCCCTCCTGACTCCTTGCAAAAACTGGGACTGCTGCCCCTGCCGCCAAGACTAAACCTGGGACAAAGCCACCCTGGCCCATCCTCTGTCTCCTGCAAGGGAAGTCAGGTGGAAAAGGATGGTTATATCTGGGGGAGGGGGATGGGAGGAAAGCCAGGCTTCAGCAAGGGGAGGGCTGCCCCAGCAGGATGACAAGGAGATGATTAAACCCACAGAGAAGATTGATAAGAGAGCTAAACAGCTGCAGCTCTGCAAGGTGGGCTGGGGACAGATCTCATCTTGTCCGGGCGTCTCTCAGAGCACTCAGGGGGCTGGGCAGTCTGGCTGAGCTTATGACATACCCAAGCTCCCCAGGACTAGGGGTTGAGGGAGGCTCACACCTCCTTCCCCCACCCCCCAGGCCTCTGGTGGTGACTTCCCAAACCCAGTGCCCACTCCCACCAGCCCGGAGTTGCCTCCCCTCTCGACACCCCTCTGCACCTAGGCAGCACACCCCTTCTCACCAGTGCCCCCTTCACCCACAGCATCTCGGCCACAGCTCTCACTCTCGTTATTATTAGATGTGATTTACAGCGGAAATGCTGAGTCAGACAAACCAAGACTCCCCAGCAGAGGCAGTGAGAGAGGAGAGGTCCAGGGGAGGTGGCCCTGTCGGGCGCAGGGTTCTCAGAAGAAAGTCAGGAGATGGGGATCCGGGTTGAGTTGGAGGGTCATCTTTCCTGTTTCTCCCGTCTGTTCCAAGCCCAGGATCCTCAACTGGGTCTCTTGAACTTTCAGACCCCTTTTTCTGATTCCCCATCCAGCTTTTCAGCCTCTGATCTTCCTCGACAAGTTGGAAGAGAACAGCCCAGGGATCCAGAAGACTTGACATCAAGGTCGTTCTGCTGGGCCGTTTCTTCACACCACGGCTCATGATCCCAGAGATGGAGAGAAGCAGGAAAAGTGCATTGCTGGGGCCCCCACCCCCACTCTGCAGCAGAAAGCATGGGCACTGTGCGCTCCTGTGGGCATCCAAAGGCACCAGGACACGTGGGGTGCACGGCTCTGCTCCCACCTTGTGCCGAAGAGCTCAGTGGGCAGGTCCGTCTCCGCTCCCTAGGTCTCTGACTCCCTGGCAGGGAGGAACTGGGCATTGTTGCCAAAAATAAACGTTCGCTCTCCCGCTCCCTGGCTCCCGGCTCCCGGCTCCCGCTCATTAGGATGCGTGGCGTTTGGCTGCGGTCCCACACCTTGCAGCTCATTATAAATATGCAGTCGCTGCTGGCGCTACCCCAATCATCTCTGCAATCAGAGCTTTTAATTAGGTTAATTAAATTGTATCAAATCTCGCAGGGACGCAGTTCACTGATGCTGATGAGGCAGCCAAAACAGACCCCAGCTCCTGCGCTAATGAAGGCCGCTGCCTGCCTGCGCAGCGAGGGAGCCCGAGCGCATAATAAACGGGCATGTCCTCTGGGAGGAGCTGCTGCTGCCCAGGCCCTGGGCTCTGGGGACCTGGCGGGGGGTCTGCCCCAGCCCACCAGGCTCCAGCTGCAGCAGAGACTCCTGCTGCAGAGGACCATCGCCTTCACTTGAGAACTAACACTCGAGAATTAACCTGGGCAGCTTCAGGAGGCCAGGCAGGTGGGCTGGGTCAGGGCCACCCTGAGAACCTGCCACCTCTACACGGCAAACTTAGGTATGCCCCCAACATCTACTGGCTCCATCTGGGATTCCCTCTTTCCCTCTCCTCCAGAATGACCCAACAAGGCCAGGGACCCCAGCCCCTGAACACACACACACACACACACACACACACACACATGCACACACCCCTGCCACTGCCCCTCTGGATTGTCTTATTAGCCAGGGAGGCCAGACTGAGACTACAAAGCTCATCCAGTCACTGCTGGCCTAGTCTCCATCTGCCGTGGAGGCCATCTGCCCCAGTCAAGGAGGGGTGGTCATGGTTTATAACGCTACCAGCCAGTAGCAGAACAGGGTGGTGCCCAGGAGTCTCCACGTGCCAGATGGACCCTAAATCTCCCCACATACCACTCCACCTCAAGAGCTCTCTCTGAGAGAGGGATACTTGCCCTCCAACCCCCTGGGATCAAATTAGCTCGAAATGCAAGAGGGCCACCCTTTCCCCAGCCCCTGCCCATCCGCGTCCCCTGGCAATCCACAGCTGGCCACAGACTCTAGAAGCAGAGGGCCCCGCATAGGTCCTCCCCTGTCTTTATGCAGGAAGGCAGGTGCTGCCACCCCTAAAGGGACTGTCCCCAATGCTCTACGCAGCCTGGCTCCAACCCCCTCCTCGTAACCCCTCTGTCACTGGCCTCAATGTCGCCGAGCAGCTGAGAAGAGAAGATGGGGAAATTTTCAGTGCTCTCAGGACATGTTTCTGCTATAGAAGCTGGTTTTTTGGCTTGGAAAGGTTTTTTCTTTTTTTTTTTTTCCATCCAGTAATATGAAAACATGAAACTGAAACCAACCCCCCCCCCCATATTTGTCACCTCAGAGAGAAGCCTTTGGGGGAACTGGGAGAGAGCTGTAAATGAGTCAGGCTGATTCAGGGCAGGGGGGCGCTGCCCAGCTGCCTCCGGGGAACCACAATTCATTAACACTTATGATCTGGGCTTGGCCGTCAGGTGACAGACGACAAGAGGAAAGGAAAGGGCTTCCTTTCCACCCTCTACCCCAAAGAGCAGTCCCCCGATAAACTCCTCTTGGTGAGAAGCAGTAGGTCCCTGCCTCTGTTTGGAACCTGCCTCTATCACTACCCTCAGCACCACCGCCCCACCCGGTCAGCTCGCCTTGCACCAGAGAGGGAAGGGCCATGGCCATTACCAGGGCCATCGAGGGACGCAGACAACTGGGCAGGGAGAATGAGGTAGCCGCTTCAGTTAGGAGAGATACAGGTTAGACTGCACTTTCCCAAAAGTACTGATGATGCATCTGGAAATAAGGAACAGGGAGATTCCTTACAGGGAGTCTGAAGAAGCAGGAGAGATTTTTTCCGTCTGACCAGAGAAGTCAGGAACGGAGAACAAGCAGAAGCATGAACCGGGCAGCCTCTCGAACCTCCTAAGTCTACGCACTGGGCTTGGGGAAGGAAACTCTGCCTCTTGGAGCTCCATAGCTGCCGTCTGCCTCCTCCCTGCAGTTCTGCTGAGACAGACCCAGGGAGCCGGGTGGCGGGAGCCCTGCTAGCAGGGAGGCCCCTTGACCTGGCTGGCAAGAGAGCGCACCCTCTGACCCCAGGAGACAGCTGCACAAGAAACCTGCAGGCTCAGCCCCGAGACCGTCTTTCAGGTCCGCCTTCGACTCCGCTCACCTGGGGCTCTGAGCCAGGACTCCCACCCAGGCTTCCCCCGCCCGTCTCCGACACCCTGTGCAAGAGGCTCTGTGAACTGGCGCTGGGAGAGTTCGAGAAGGAAGGGAGGCCAGCAGCAGACACCCACTCACCTCTCTGTCTCAAGTCCCAGCAGGCCCGGCCTCGCTGGCCTCCACAGGTCTGCGGAGCCAGTCTGCGCCTACTTGCAGCCTCCCCTGCTGGGGAGTGCAGCTCTCATCGCTCGCTGCCCCACAGCCAGCAGCTCAGGGAGCGAGCAAGCCGCGAACACAACTGCACACTGGCAGCCCCCACAGTCTCGGTGGAACCGCCCATCAGTGGACCACCTGGGACGCCAACACAGGCTGCCTCCAGGCTCCTCACCAGAAATGTGAGCGGAAGGCCCTTTCCAGCCCAGTCCCTTGGGGGCCACACCGATCTCAAGGTGGGGAGAGGGGAGGCGGGGAAGGAAGGGGACTGGGGTGGAGATCTTTTTTCACAGGAGCTCACTTACATGGCATTAACTCCAATAACCAAATGCCTACTAAGCACCCATGTAGTACTGGGAGCTTTCAACACCAGCACCCTGAGAGCTAACCTCAGCAAAGGGGCAGCAGCTCCACCTACTGGGCCCTTCCCCACTATGTTGCCAGGGATGGGTCCAGTATGACGTTTTCTTCAAATAAACCCAGAACAGGGGTTTATTATTATTATTATTATTATATCAAGGGGGTTATTTATTATTATTATTATTATTATGTCAAGCCCAGAATAGGGCTTGATAGGCTACTGCTTCAATCAGAAGGGCCCTAAGAGGTGTCAATGGACTAAGATGGAGCTGGGTTAGCCGGTTCTCTGTGCTGGAGAGGCCTGGGGCTTCTATGTCACCTGTTTAGCTGCTGCTTTGGAAACTTGGGTTTGTACAAGAGATCTGATTCACATGTGTTCTGCCAAGAAAAATGCTCTCCACATCTGGAGGCTGCCACATTCTCCTTGGCACAGCTAGAACAGATGCCACCAAGAGCCCGAGCACCCTCTGGACCTTGATGGGATGGATCCTAAAGAAACAATAGTCTCTTTTCCAAGCAAGGAGCCAGGAGTCTGAGGTTCCAACAGGCACGAAAATGTCAGAGCCCTTGGCCTGTTTTCAGGACCCATGAAGCTGGAGCTGCTTAGGTTCATCAGAGGGGCAGCCAATATTTCCCCTTAGAATCCTTGGGCCTCAAAGACAGCCTTCAGTTTAAGAGCAGCTCTAGACCCCTAGGCTTCCCAGGTGGCACTAGCTAGCGGTAAAGAACCCACCTGCCAATGCAGGAGATGTAAGAGACACAGGTTCAATCCCTGGGTTGGGAAGATCCCCTGGAGAAGGAAAATGGCAACCCACTCCAGTATTCTTGCCTGGGAAACCCATGGACAGAGGAGCCTGGTGGGCTACAGTCCATGGGGTCCCAGTCGGGACAAACTGAGAGGCTTTCAGGATCCCCAGCTTTATCCCCTTACAGAGCTAGTGCTCTGATGACTTCTACCCTGGAACTTACTCGGTGAGGATGGACCTTCCTGCTCCATTTGACCTGTATGTAGCCTGTGAGGACTTGTGGGTGAGTAACCTGTGTCTAGGGCCTTCCCTGGTAGCTCAGTTGGTAAAGACTCCGCCTGCAATGCAGGAGACCCCAGTTCGATTCCTGGGTCAGGAAGATTCCCTGGAGAAGGGAGAGGCTATCCACTCCAGTATTCCTGGACTTCCCTGGTGGCTCAGAAGGTAAAGAATCCGCTCGCAATGCGGGAGACCTGGGTTCGATCCCTGGGTTGGGAAGATCCCCTGGAGTAGGGTATGGCAACGCACTCCAGCATTCCTGCCTGTCTGGAGAATCCCCATGGACAGCGGAGCCTGGCGGGCTACACACAGCCCATGGAGTCGCAGTCAGACATGACTGAATGACTAAGCGCAGCACAGCAAGCTGCACCAGTGAAACCCTAGTGTTGTTTGTGAACCAGAGGGCATGCAGATATGTGCACACCCGTGTTCCAGCCTGAGCGGTTGGTACCAAGTGCATCTATTAACCCGAGAGTCTACAGTGTGGGCAGCTTTGTGTGGGAGCGTGCTCCACCAAAAGCATTTAGGTGTGCTCCCCACCCTCCTCCCACCTTTCCCCCAAGCAGGGACAGGGAGTCAGAGCAGCAGGATCAAGCTGTGCCATCCCAGGATCAGACTGCTGCTGGATTGGCCTGCTCCTCTGTCCAACACCCATGTGATGAGTCCTTTCCTGGCTCAGGTCTCAGCTCTCCAGATGCCTTTGTCATAAGACTATCAACATTCACTTAGCTCAGCACCTTTCCAGACTGGGAAGCGCTTCCTTCCTGAAGGCAGAAGCTGCTGGCTTCTAATCCCTTGGCTCTTCTTCCTGTTTTCCAGGGCCCCCAGATCTATATCCCACGGAGTACACCCTGACGAAACAGGCTTTCATTTTAAGCTTTGTATAGAACCTAACAGTCATGGAAATTAAGTTTTAACTTCTTTTTTTTTAATCTTTAGAATCTACACAGAGCAGTTCCCCGTCTAGAGAGTGAGGTATAAGCAAGCCTCCCAGAATCCTGCTCCTCCCACATCTGCCCTAAGCATGCTCAGCCCTGTCCTGACTGGTCTCGGGCTACCGTCCCTGTATGGGCAGGGAAGGGAAGGGTGAGACTCTGGGAAGTCTGTGTGTCTGCTGCACACACCCTGGGGCTGGGGTCTCTATTTCCAGGGTGAAGGCTTGTACCAAGCCATTTATAGCCTTGCCATCAAGAACTGGCCAGGAGGGCAGGAACACAGAGCCTGGTCTGAGTTTCAACAATAAAGAAGTGCCCCTCTGAGTTCCTGATTCCAAGGGTTTCTACCTGCAGCTGTAAAGTGTTTAAAAAAAAAAAAATCCTTCCTGGCCAACTTATGCAGCCACCTGAATATCCAATAAGTGAAGAATGAATGAGGGTAAAATCAGTCTATCCACTGTATAAAACACTATACAAATAGTAAAAATATTTAATTTTTACTGTGAGCATATATTACTTTTAAAAATTTAATGATGTAACCAAATGGAAAAGAGCTAATGATTTAATAGTAAACGAAAAAAGTAGGCCATAAAAGTGTTTAATTACGACTCCAAAACACAAAAACCAACAACAGTGCCAACTTTCACAAAATGGAGGAAATAAACCAGGATGCTCTTGGTAGCTGTTCACCCTAACTCCAATGTCCTAGCCTGTAAGTATATGCAGAAGTTATCTGCTGTCCTTGAATAAGTATTGGGCTTAGGGATGAACTCATTTGTTTGCCAAATTTGCTATATAAAAGATTATACTCCTTATAAAATGAAAAAAATGAAAGTATATAAAAATAAGACTGGTGTCAGGGAGTTCAATGGTGGTCCAGTGATTGAAATTTGGCACTTTCATTGCCCTGGGCCTGGGTTTGATCCCTAGTAGGCAAGCTGGGATCCCAGAAGCTGCACGGCTCAGCCCAAAAAAAGACTGAATTCAATAACCCACAATTCAGATGGGGGAGGGGCTTTAATGTTGTTCGTATCAAATGTCAAATCTGCAAAAAAATTATGGCTACAAACAGGAAAACCAAGTCACTTCGACCAATGGAATTTGAAGTTACTGGGAAAAGAAAATGTAAACTCTGTTCCATGTGGAATGACAAGGCTTATAACACCTCAACGTTTTCGACGACTCTCAAATTTGTAAATAGCTGGGGAGTTCACTGTTTCTTTCTTCACTTTCACCTTCCGAGTTTTATCCTACAAAAGAATAAAAAAGTTACCAGTAAATCACAGGAGAGGGCTGTGTAAAATAGAAAGTTTAATAACTAAAGCCCCTAATTCAGCCCATCTCAACATTCAAAAGAGACAAAGCCCTTCTTTCTAAGGCATCCCTGACTGGATGACTCAAGTCCTCCCCCAGGCTTCCGTAATGATGTTGGCTGTGCATAAGTTCTTGTGAAAACTGAGAAGAAAGGTCCTCAAATCATTTTTTTTTCTTTTTTGGTAGGGTTTCTCTTACGGAACCCCAGTTGAGAAAGGCAGACCAAAATGATCTGCAAAGCCAAAGAATTTGACATTTAGAGGAATGATAATAATATGAAAGGGGCATCTTATATTCCTTAGCTCTGCTATTTAACTACACAATGTTGTCTATTTTTAAATACCAGTGAATGACACGCACTGTTTTGTTAACCTGTTTAAATGTTACAGATAGCTGTTCATAAGCTATAAAGTTCACATGCCACCCAATCCTACCCTTAGCTGTTCCAAAGCACGGACTAATAAGCCCCTTATTACCTTCTTAATCAAGGAACATTTCAAGACTGTCAGAGTAACAGACACTGGCTCAAACCACTGCCCCTGAGGAGCAGACATTTTCACTGGGGTTGATTTACACACAGCTGAAATCCAGTTTCAGTTAAGACCTTTACAAGGAAAAAATAAAATGAATGCCTAAGGCTCTCTCTCCTCACCAAAAGATCTTTGCGAGTCTGAATTTTCTGTGCAATAACGAACAATTTTTTCTCACGCTCAATCCGCTGTGTCAGGCAGTCATACTGCTTCTGCCTCTCTTTCGCTATCCGCTGCAGAGAAAGCACACATTTTCAGTGAAACAATTAACAGGATAAAAATGAGTAAGAAACTGTTTTTGAGTCCACTTAGGCCCAAATGCATAAATGGTTTCATCAATTCCCTCCTTACTTCAGAATCAATGTAACAAGACACTCTGAAGTTGTCCATTTTAAAAGCACCACATTCCAGAGGCCAACGGAACCTTGGAGACTTCCCCAGGGACACACGGTTCACCTGGAGCAGAGGCAGGACTGCGCCTCGAGACTCACAGATCCCAGGAATCTTTCCACTACTACTCGGAGCTGCTTCACCCTTTGAGTGAGCATCCCAGTCACCTAACGTGACACAGTACATAGAGAAGCAGAGAAGGGTCCCTGGGCAGTGACCGCAGAACTCAAGAGAGCAGAAGGACTCTGTCAGTAAAATTCTCACTGCTGATGACCCCTCACAGTCCAACGGTCCTTCACTCTTCCATGGTGACACCATGGACAGGAACTCCCCTGCCAGTGTAGGGGACACGGGTTCAAACCCTAGTCCAGGAAGATTTCATGCACCACAGAGCAACTAAGCCCACGCATCCCAACTATTGAGCTGGCAAGCCCTCGCGCCCACGTTCCGGAACGAGAAAAACCACCACGATGAGAAGCCCTTGCACCACAACATGACAGCAGCCCCTGATCGCCGCAACTAGAGAAAACCTCCATGCAGCAATAAGACCCAGAGCAACCAAAAAAAAAAAAAAAAAAAGAAATGGTCCTTCAATACGAGGGAATTATGGACCTCTAAGAAAACTTTGGATTCTTTCTTTTTTTGGAGATTCTTTCTTGACATAAATGTACATATATGTTTGTATTAAATTCATGCAAACATACATACCTAGTCACATAAAATTTTAAGATGGGAAGAGGATGTTCACAGACTTCCTACAGCCCATTCACGGATTCCCCAAACCCTCCAAGTTACAGACTAAAAATTCCCTCGTAAGCCACCACTAGCAGTCTCTTAATCAAAATAATTTTGCTTTAAATAAGAGATTTAAAACCACCACCACCACCAGACAGAAGGGCAAGACTCAAACTTTCCCAACTTCTCCAAAGGTACGCTGGTGAACTATCCTACACAGGACCAGTCTCCTTAGGGACTACTGCAACACTTGAGACGTGTCAGTAAGACAGCTATGTGAAAACACAACTCCCGGACAAACGAAGTCAGCACTAGAACACTAGGTCAGCCAGCTCTTCAGCTGGAAGTGTTAACTACAAAGAGGGGAGTATTACTGGGCCTCAGACTTAAACGATTCACCGAATCTAGCATAGTCTCACAGCAGTGGTTTCAGACAGCTTTTGTTTTCACTTCATTGCACAGACTGTCAAATTTATGGGATTACCCAATATAGTCAAACTAATTAGGGGTATTTATATTACTAAAGCAAGTTTAGCTGCCTCTGAGCTAGAGAAGCTGCTGTGAAATTAAACATTGGAAGCAAAGCTGATGCGGTGTAAATGATTCAAATCAAAACAGAACAGCTGTCTGCTTGAAACACATTGACAGCAGTTTTTTAAATGAATCAATCAGAAGTGAGAGTTCAACTCCAGAAGACTTGGAGAAAAAGCATGTCTTCTACATGAACCCAGTCATAGCAATGGAAAACACCATAAGGACAAATTGATACAAAATCTGGGCTACAAATGCAGAACATGAAAGACCTTTGGATATGCACAGGCACTGTTAAAGGTTTACTATCAAAGTACACCAAATCCCTTCATCTGCAGTGTCCCCCTCCCCGCTTCTCTATATTTTAAAACTGTTACCATCTGTTACAGCGTTGAAAGCACAAGCCCAGGGTCAGAGGTGGAGTCAGATGCAGACCTAGGGAATTCCCTGGTGGTGCAATGGTTAGGACTCCGTGCTTTGCTGTGGCCGACTCAATTCCTAGTCAGGGAACCAAGACCTCACAAACTTCATAGCATGGCCAAAAAAAATAAAAAAATAGAAGAAGAAGAAAAAAACAAATGCAGACCTAAAGACCAGAACCTATGCTCCTGACCACTATGCCACACATCCTCCAATCTTAGAAAGTAAGAAAACTTCCTCCACTTCCATTCCCATCACCAAATTCTCCTCCTACTTCTCCAAGAGAACTTAGTACTTTTTCCACAAATAATCTTATGGAATGCTGGGGGGGTAGCGAGGGAGGAAAGGAACCTAGAGTCCCATAAACTCCGACCTGAAGAAAAATGGAGAAACATACCTTAAGTCGAGTTTGATTGTTAACTCCTTTCACTTTCTCCTTCTGCAAGGTCTCTATCGTGGGTCTGTTAAAGACTCTGTCAACTAGTTCTGGGGCTGTTCGCAGGTGAGTGGCAATATCAAACTGTTCAACTGAAAGTCAAGACAATCCTTAAGGTGCTGTCTCTAACACCAAACAACAAAGACCAACATGCTAGACTGTCCCAGAAACCTTCATACATTTCATACCTTCCTTTTTGGTGTCAAAAAAAAACACATGTTTATTCTGTTGCTTCCCCTGGAAATCCAGCAGATGGAGCTCTGCTTTTAGTCTTTCAATTTTCTGGAACACAGAATATAGTCTCATTTTATGTTGGGTTCTTCTAGGATATCAGAAATGAGTTTGCAAAAGTTTAGACCATTTCACATCATTGTTACCAGCTAGCAAAGAATTTTGAATTTGAAAGAATTCATTCTTTCAAAAGAAAGGACCACTAAAATGTATCAAGCACCAACCATATGTCAGCTACAGGCATAGCCAGGCACTGCACAAAACTCGTTTAATCCTTACAACAATTCTATGAGATAGCAATAAGCAAACAGCCCCAGGAAGTTCATTTGTCCATAATCATGGGGTTAATAAAAGGCAGAGCCCAAATTTAAACCTAAATTTGTCTCATTCTCAAACTTGACCTCTTTCTACTCTACCATGCTAAATATACCTTTAAAAGGTTATCATAATCAAGTGTACTTTAAGATTAGAAATGCCAGAAGGAATCAACTTATAACTTGAGATCAATGGATTTCTATTTCTCTTCTTAACCAAGAAAAACATATCAGGATAAACATTTTTAGCTGTTACCTTTGCTTCTGCAACCCTTTTCATTTCTATATATTTGATATCCTGAGTTCTCATTAGCTTCAGCTGTTCTGGAGTTACTTCTTCCTTCGTCTCCTTAATAACATGAACTCCATCCTAAAAATCCAAATCGAGAAGACACAGTTCCTATTAGAGTAAAATCATTAACAAGTTGTTGGCACAGTTCATGGCTGGACCAAAGGCTACATATGACAGCCACTCAATGCACCAGGCCTCTAAGACATTTTCAACTCAGCACCTCCTGTCACCAACTCAGAACAGCTCCAGCAGTATTTGGATTGAACCCGCACACTACAGATAGAGGTCTAAGAGAAGTGTTCTCTAAATATGGCCCAATGGCTGACATGTCTGTTGCACTATGACCAGCAGTCTAGACGTTCAAGTTTGTATACTTTGAAAATGTAGATGATGCCAAGGAAGCAAAAAGAGTGTGCCAATGGAATGGAGCTTGATGAACATAGGATCAAGAGCTGATTACTCTATAGCAAAAAAAAAACACATAATCCCACACCAGGAATCTACACGGGGAGATCTAACTATGGGAGCTCATGCCGTCAAGATTACTACAACAGAGGATATGAGTGAGGCTATGATGTTCAGGACTGTCCTAGTGGATCATACGAAGGAAGTGAAGGCGGAGGATGGGGAACTGCTCAAGACAGGGATCAGGCCTACAGAAGACAGTGACTGTCTTCTCCCTACTGTAGTTGTGGAGGACACAGATCACATCCCAGATCGTGATCATATTCACCTCACTGCTACTAAAGCAAGAAGTTGAAGACTTTCTAAAGCCAGTCCTAGAGTTAGGATGTTGTCTGTGGATAATATTTTTTAAAAAGTGAACAGTGACTTTTACACCTTCTATGATGACTACTTTTGGTGGAATTGAAATGTTATTTTCATTTTGCACTCAGTGCTTTTGTTCATTGTTTTCAGAAAAGCATGTTCTGCATGTATTTTTTTTACAGTCTAAATTCTGATTGCTGAGAAGTTTCTACTGTACAAAATTTCATTTAAATGGTTTTTCTACTGAATCCAGGGTATTCTGAAGATTGAAGCCTGTGTGTAAAATCCTTCCAAAGGCAAAAAGCAACAATAAAGTTTGGATTTTACTTTCCTAACATTAAAAAAAAGGAAAAAGAATGGGAATGGTTCCAGGCATCAAACAACTGAGACTCAGGGGCAGAAACACATGCTGCTCGTGAAAAGGCAGCTTCACCCTGGATACTGACCAGGAGCACCTGACCAACTGGAGAAGAGCTAAACAAAAGCCCAAGATCCTCTCTCTCCATCTCCTCCCTCATCCCTATTTTCCTTCTTGAGTTGGAGCTCAAAATACCAACTAATCCATTAAGCACTCACCTGGAGTTTAACCCGGGTCATTTTATAGTAGAATTCATCTGGATTTTTTTCCAGAGCCTTTTTCCGGAGAGCTCTGAGGTATTCTTGCTTTTTCCGGTAGTCACTAAAAAGCAGGTTAAACAAGTTCACAGCAAAAAAGAAGAAAATAACCACAACAAGCAAACTTTACAAGCATTTAGTGATATATACAAAGTGAAACTCAAAAGAGCCGAAGAGGTGACTAGATTCAATCCACACTCCACTGTGGCAGACCTTGTTCATCTCTCTGTGGTTTCACTCCTATCCCAGTTCTACCTGAAACTAATAACAGTCCTTTTTTCATGTAAGTTTTAGTGCCATTTACATCATTACAGGGAGAGACCCAACAAAGCACAAATTAGAACTACTCAGACAGGATTATGAGGCAAGTCTGAGCACCAAGTAACCAAGTAAGTTTCAGAAACTACACACTGGAGTACAGCACAGCAACTAAAATCGTGGGCTCTGGAGCCAGACAGTCTGTGTTCAAACCTTGACTCCACCACTACTGGCTGAGTAATCTTAGATAAGTTAGTTAACCACTGTGCATCCCAATTTAATTTGGGAAATGGGTGTGATAATAGTACCCCCTCAAGATTGCTAGGTGGAGTAACTGAGTATAAAAATGATAACTCTTGTAGAACACTGTCTCAGTTATTATTATTATTTGCCTGAAAAACTCTGGGATCCAGAGCAACCCACTGAATCCATCACCATCTGCTCTGGGAGCATAAAAAAGGACCTCAGCTGACATGCATGGCTAACAAATAATCATAAAATACTTTGCAAATAAAGTGCTAAAGAAAAAGAAGAATGGGGATAATTGTTTTATAAGATGTTTTCAGAGTTCATTATCACCCACGCTCAGTCCCATGAATCCATCTTTCACATCTCTTCATTCCACACCACACATGGTGATGTAAGAGACTCAACAATTGGAATGTTAGATTTTATCTTGAACGTCAAGAAGAGAGAGAGAAAAAAAGATTCAGCTTTTGGCTCAAACACCAAGGCAGAAGCAAATCAAAGCCATCATGAGAAAACGATCTGCAACAACATAATAAAAAAAATTCACAATGCAAGGACAGTTAAATAAATAATGCTCCGCCTAAACAAAGAGAGAAGTTTAAGGTCTGACAGGCTGCCAGAGCTTTTGGCCATTTTATCAATGGCAGGAAATTATCCCTTGTTGGACACTCAGGCAATTCAGCTGCAATACAGGGAGGTTGTAAGCTTTTTTGGCAGCACCTCTGCTAGAAGGACTACACTCACTCTGCACGAAGCTTGTAATCTTTCTTTTTCTCCAGCAGGCCCAGATGTTTTCGAAAGCCAGGCTAGAAAACAAAAGGAAAAAAAAAAATGCTTAGTTCCTCAGCAAGCACATATCCTAATCAACATGACACCTGCCAGGAACAAGAGTCTCTGGAGCGCTCAGTAAATCCCTGTCCCGGCGGCCAATGTGCTACCCTGTTCCCTCCCTCCCCCGACTGGGCTCTGCCCAAGGATGAGAGGCCATGCAGCCGTCAGAGAGGTCACAAGTACGGCCATAGTAGGTTTCTTGGCCTATTAAGGACAGAGAAAGGCAACAATGACTCGGCACTAAGCGAGCAGTTGCCAGTTGTACTAAAATTACTACGGACTTAATCCAAGGGTTTATAAAATACTATGAAGGGAAAACATAGTAACAGGGAAGCAACTGTGGTTAAGAGAGCTAAATTTAGAGTCTGAAGAACTGGGTTCAAATCCAAGCTGCACCTCTTAACAATCTGTGACCTTGCGCAAGTCACTTCACTTCTCTGAGTTGCTGTTTCGTAACTATAAAGTGCTTCAAAAGATTGAAGACAAAGGAAAAGAGGGTGGCAGAGAATGAGATGGTTAGATAGTATCACTGACTCAAAGGACATGAACTTAAGCAAACTCTGGGAGATAGTAGAGGACAGGGAAGCCTGGCGTGCTGCAGTCCATGGGGTCGCAAAGAGTCGGACATGATTAAGCAACTAAACAACTCTAAAGTGAGAATAACAGGACCTACTTCTCATGATTACCCTGAGAATTAAATGAGACTTTAAAGTGGTAGCTACCTGCACATAGCAGGTGCCCAGCATATGTGTACTGTTACAATTCTAATTTTGGTACAAAGCATGAGAGAAAACCAAGAATGACAGAAAATACTTTCTCTAATAGAGAACTTGGATAGCATGGTAGGTACGAGGATTAAATCTTGGTATTATCTTTCTACAAGCTATCACTTGCTCAGCACTTAACCTATGGCAAGGTCAGTGCTAGCAACTTTTGCCTACATCATCATAACAGGCCACATTTGCTAAAAATTACTATTACATCTTAGGCAATTTTGAAAACATAAAATTAAAGGAAAGAAAAAAATCATTATAAAGAATTTGCATGTACTTTTACTTTACCTTAGTTTGTAACATCTAGGAGCTTTGACATTCCTAGAAGGTTTTAAAAAAAAAATGCCTATTCTCCTATAAGGATGAGTATATAACATGAGTAAATAAAATTTTTATCAATGTGGAAAAAAAAAAAGAATCACTACTACAAAGCAATCTGCTAGGCTCATTAAACACAATCTCATTTATCCCCAAACAATCACGGAAAGCAAATAAAGCAGGCACACTGTTATCCCATTTTTCCAAAAAGGGAAGGCAGTTTAACGAACAGCTTGCCCAAGAACACAGACAGAACTACTAAGTGGCAAAGCTAGAACTAGACCCATTCTATCTGGGGCCACAGTCTGCTCTTCCCCACTCTCCTACACTGCATCCTCTTCCACCCTGAATGATCTTGATCTTTGAGGAAGTACATAAACTCACTGTTTAAACTTCTGTAATAACTTGGACGAGATTTTTAAGTCTACTTTCTCATCCTCTATCCCTGAAGTGTTGCAAGAAATAACTCAGTATTTAAAATAATACCCAAGCCCTCTCGTGATCATTATTTTAATTACAGCAAAGGGAGGCTGACAGAGAGTAGAAAGAGAAAACCCAAGCGTCAAAAGAGCAACAAAGTGAGGCAGAGATCTTGAAATCTGTCATGTCCACTTGAATGTACACCTGCGTTACAGGAGGAAGTGTGGCACTGAATCTGAAATAGTTCACATAATTACCCCCTCCATACCAACTATCTTCCAGTGCTCCCCCACTGCCGCAGTGAGGACCGACAGGAAAGGGTCCAAACTTTACCCAAACAGGGACTGCTCTCCTCAATGTGTTTACCACCTTTTCCAGTATTGCCTTCTCACCTCTCCCACAAAGACCCTCTACTCCCACTCACACATGGCCTCTGTCTTCCCTATGAGTCTAAATCAACTACTCAAAATTGTGCCTTTGGTCACATCACACTAGTCAGGCTCTTTAAGCATCAGATTCCTCATTTGTAAAATGAGGATAACATCCTCCTCACAGGGATGTAGTAGGATTACAAGAGATAATCCTTATACAGCACGTTAGGCTGGACCTAGCATATGGTCAGTGCTCAAAGAGACAGCTATTATCATTGCTTCCAAGTCCAACAGATCTCATGGTGATGCTTTCTCTCATCATCTCTCCTCTTCCCACTCATGTTTCTTATTGGGAATTTTTGCTTTTCCTTTTTTTAAGAATTTTTTTTTCCTTTTTTTTCTCCCCCTCTCATTGGGCATTTTTTACACATCTCTTACAAAGCTACTTCTTTGCTCAACCTTTGGTGGCTTTTGGATTCAGGGATCTGATCCCTGACTTTGTCAACTGCCAGCTATAGATGTCTGTCTTGGGGCAAATTATTTAACCTATATGAACCTTAGCTTCTCCATCTGCAAATGTAACATAACAGTAGTGCCTACTTTCACATACCACTGACAGCTAAATGAGATAATAAAGCATTCTGCACTTTGTCTGGCTCTGGCACACAATAAGCACTTCTAGCTGTTGTTACTTTTAGATAGATATGTGTAGATCTATCTATCTATCTTTCATATCTATCTTGTTTGTAGGTCCAAACAAGGTGGCAAATTACACTAGTCCCAACACACCACTGAGCACACACCAAGTGCACAATAAATGTCTGATAAATGCTATTAAGCCAGAAGACTAAACTGTGGTTGGGAGGCCTTAGTTCCATCCCATCAGTGACACAACTTTAGATACATCCTTCTCTCTTTCCCATCTGTAAAATGAAGTTGGACCAGACATCCCTAAGGGCCTTTCTGGATCGAATATTGTGTGATTCCTGATTAAATGAATTCCCACTCAAGTTCCTCACACAGAGACAACCCCCACAAAAGTCCTACAACTGTTTACCTGGCCCCAATTTGGTGTTTGTGACCAGGCAAGCCAACTCTGTTCTTGAACCTCATTTTCCCCACCTACATAATGGGCTATCAAGAAAGCTGAACACTAAAGAATTGATGCTTTTGAACTGTGGTGTTGGAGAAGACTCTTGACAGTCACTTGGACAGTAAGAGATCCAACCAGTCCATCCTAAAGGAAATCAGTCCTGAGTATTCATTGGAAGGACTGATGGTGAACCTGAAACTCCAATACTCTGGCCACCTGATGCGAAGAACTGACTCATCAGAAAAGACCCTGATGCTGGGAAAGATTGAAGGCAGAAGGAGAAGGGGACGACGGAGGATGAGATGGTTGGATGGCATCACAGACTCAATGGACATGTGTTTGAGTAAACTCCGGGAATGCATAGGGAGGCCTGGCCTGCCGTAGTCCATGGGGTCACAAAGTGCCGGACACGACTGAGCGACTGAACGGATAAAATGGGCTTGGAAAACATGAACGTTAAGGGGAAGACATAACAAAAAGCGTATGTAGCAGATCTTCAGGGACCTAAAAATTCAGGCATGATGATGATACTGCATTAGTAACATCAATCTCTTCGGGCTCAGCCGACAGACGCAGTGGACAGAGCTGAGCATCTTTAAATGCGGATTCCAGTTTCAGTCAGGACACTTAATGGCTGTGTGAACTTTGACCTCAACTTCCCGTAAGAAAATCACTTTACACACAGTATCTTATTTAACCACCTCACCGAAACCTTGCAAGACAGCTTTATCTCCCAGGAATAAGGACAGCCGTTCTTTTCCTAGAGAGAACGACCATCCCCTCCTCCCCAAAGGCGAGGCTCCGCCCCAGCCACGCCGGCGTCGCTAGCATATATTTACATGTATTTACTTATACCTTTCCCCTCACGGAAAAGGACAAGATCCGCAGGCGGTGGGGTGGGGAGGGCTGGGGCGAGAATAGCACATGGGCCCATCAGCCAGCGCTCAGTGGGGCCTGTGGGACCCTACCTGGCTTCGCTCTCGGTGTTCCCGCTGCCGGGACTTAGCCGCCTTCCGAAATGCCGCCGCCATGTCTGCTCACTCCTGGAAAAGCTGTCTACAACAACGCCGATTTCGCACCGCTTCAGCCGCCGGACCACCGACCCTACCGGAAATAAGCCAAGACACCAGCGACTTAGAACCGCCCACTTCCTCCCCGCAGCCTATCCAGCGCCTGTCTTTCCGGAAATACGTCATCTAGTAAAGGCGTCCACCACAGGCTACTTCTGGGAAGTGTAGTTCTCTAGGTCTAGTCTCGTGACTCTACAACCTCCCGTTCTTATTCGCCAGAGCTTGTCCACGTGTACCGAAACCTCGCCTTCGCGCTCGGCTCCGCGTTGGCACCTGGGAACACGTGGCTGGCACAGCCCTCGGGCTGAATTGGGCCTGGAGGGTGCGCATGCGCGGTCTCCTACAGCTCTGCTCCACTTGCTGTATTTAAGCGGTACGTTTAAAGCTAGGAGCCTTGTGAATTTCCCGGTGTATCGGGAAGACCGCTCTAAAGAGAGACAAGCGTCCTTAAAACCACCTGTTGTTCTGCCACTTGTTGGCTACATAACTTCGGACAGGTTACTCTGATACTGACCTTCCCCAATTCAACAGAAATTGACTAGAGGTATGGATGTGAGAGTTGGATCATAAAGAAGGCTGAGCGCTGAAGAATTGATGCTTTTAAACTGTAGTGTTGGAGAAGACTCTTGAGAGTCCCTTGGACTGCAAGGAGATCAGACCAGTCAATTCTAAAGGAAATCAATCCTCAATATTCATTGGAAGGATTGATGCCGGGGAGTTGGTGATGGACAGTGAAGCCTGGAGTGCTGCAGTCCATGGGTTTGCAAAAAGTCAGACAGGACCAAGCGACTGAGCTGAACTGATGCTGAGGCTGAAACTCCAGTACTTTGGCCACCTAATGTGAAGAGCTGACTCATTAGAAAAGACCCTGATACTGGGAAAGATTGAAGGCGGGAGGAGAAGGGAATGACAGAAGACGAAATGGTTGGATGGCATCACCGACTGGACATGAGTTTGAGCGAGCTCCTGGAGATGTTGAAGGACAGGGATGCCTGGCGTGCTGCAGCCCATGGGGTCACAGAGTCAGAACGACTGAACAACAAGAAGCTAGACAAGAAATTCAGGGAGGACTTTACCACGGCTCCTGTTGCACCAAGTGGGAGCAAAAAAAGTAACAGGTTCCTTTTCTGGGGAAGAGCTGGGAGGGGAGGCTGGTGCCTTATTTGGGGTGAGGGCAAGGTGTGTCCAGGGTTCAGGCCAGAGGAGTGGCTTAGGTGTGTTCTGCCCACCCCTTTATGGTGTTGTGTGCAGTGGGTACTCTGCCTTCTTAGCTCTCAACACCCGATTTTTGCTGCTGCAACCCAGGAAGGGACAGTTGGATTTTTTTGTTCTTTTTATATCTTTTGGTCCAGAATTTGCCCCAACTACACACACAGACACACAGACAGACAGACAGACAGACAGACACACACACACACACACACACACACACACAGAGTTATTTGACTTTAATGGCATCATTTTTCTCATGCATAAGCCAAGGATAATAATAGCATGCACTGCTTGCCTCATAGGGCTGTCAAAGGGCTCATAGTTTAACAGAGGAGTCATATTATGGCACTAGTTACAAAGTTCTAAGTCCCTCACACCCTCAAGGTGTGGCTGAAAGAATCTCAGAGGCAGTACAATGTAATGATTGGGACCATAAACCACGGACGTGTGTTCTGATCCTGTTACCAGTCAACACACAGTTAGCTTCATTGAACCTTAGTCTTCCATCCTTGAAATGGAGGTAATAATACTATATCTACAGGATTATTATGAGGTTTAAATGAAATAATATGTTTAAAGTCCTTAATATTGTGTTCACTCGTTGGCAAATTCACAGTCAATTGGAGCTATTATTGTTATAACTGAACGTACTTGTAAGAATAGAGAAAAGGTTGGGCACAGTAGAACATTCCAAAGGCATTTGGCTTCTTTTCCACCACATAAAGCTAACCTTCAGTGAGTTCTGTAATTGCACCCATTTTCATGATAGGGCTCACCCCTCCAGCTGTGGAGCTCTGGAGAAAACCTCTACTCAATCCCCAGAAGTGTGAAGCCAGTAAGCCAGTGAGCATGTAAAAGCTGAAAGTAGCTGAGATTTGCTGTGTGAAAAATTTTTTCCTGCCTCTGAGTCTGAGCCTTGCCAAACTAAGGCCATGCGCATCAACAAAATTCAGTCTCACTTGTTATTAATCGGTGACCATCGAAAGACAAGGACCTTCATGATCTGGCCTGAACAAGCCTCACCTCAATTAAGAAGCCCAGCCATCAGGGAGAGTGACCAGGTGGCAGCCCCTTTCCCTGAAGAAGGCATTTAGTGGCAGAGACATTCAGAAGAAGGCAGCTCTGCACACTCGATTTGAATTGCACATCCACAACCTATCAGCTTGTGATCTGGGGCCACCTTGTCAAACTTTCTGAGCACTGTGTACTACTCTGTAAAATAGTGATAACAATAATAACCACCTCATATGGCTTTGGTGGGGCTTCCCAGGTGGCACTAGTGGTAAAGAACCTGCCTGCCAACCCAGGAGACATGAGACACAGGTTCTATCCCTGGGTCGGGAAGATCCCCTGGAGGGCATGACCACCCACTCCAGTATTCTTGCCTGGAGAATCCCGTGGACAGATGAGCCTGGTGGGCTACAATTCATAGGGTTGCAAAGAGTCAGACACAATCAAAGCGACTTGGCATGCACGCAGGCATGGCTTTTGTGAGAACCAAAGGAAGTAACACTGGCACTTAGCATGGTACCCTGCATATATTTGGCATTTAAGCATTGGTTAGTTCTTCCTGTGCTCTGTAGAAGTCAGTCATTTCACCCTCTGCACCCACAGACCCATTGCAAGGCTTGAGGTCATGAGGAAGGTGTTTCTGGGCAATCTGAAAGAGGGTATCTGCTCAGATAAGAGGCCTGCAGGGGCTGCAGGCAGTCCAGCGGGCAAGAATGAGCAATACAGCAGAGAAGGAAGGGAGTTTTCTCACTAGAGGGGAGGAGGGCTTGTGGTTACAGGCATCAGAGAATGATTCAGCAGCCAGAGGAAACCATGAGAGGCCTGCCAGTCACCAGGCACCCAGGGCCTCCTTTTGTAAACTCTTTCAAGGTGAGAGAACAGCTGGGAGACACTGAATAAGCCACCCTCCACCCCAGAATAAGGAAGGTGGGGACCTCTAGGGTTGGGGGGAGGGACAACCAGATCCCACTTACCCAAGGCCAGTCGGCGTGGCCAGCGTTCAGGCTCTGCTTCCAGCCCCAGCTCAGACACACCTGTTCCTGGGAGGAGGGGTGGGGGATGGGGAAGACTGATAGGGAACAGGAACAGGGAGTCCATGAGGCTGATCCCTAGACCTCCCTGGGGCATATCCACCTGTGTCAAGGGAAATTAGAGCAAGCAGGGAAATGTGAGCCTGCTGGCAATGGAGGTGGGAAAGGATACAGGCCTGCTCTACACCAGTCTCCCTCCCTTAGGCTGGGCCAAGTCAAAAATCTCCTAACTTTCCAGGGCTTCCAGATTCCAAGAAGCAGAATCTTACCACTTGACAAGGAAAGAGAGTGTTGGGGGAGTTGGGGGGGTGACTGAGGGTGGGCAGGGGGTTGAGGGAGTGTCCCCCATGTTGAATAACTACTGTGTCTTCTCACCCATTCCTCACAATTATGTGATGAGACTGGGAGTCCACCACTCTGAACAGATGAGAGTTGGAGGGTTCAAGAGGTTAAATGACTACAGAGGCTATAGAGCCTAATGATTAAGCTAGCTCCCTTTGTTTGGCTGGGGGTTTTTTTGTTTTTTGGTTTTTTTTTTTTTGGCATAAAGAGCTTTGACTTTTGATTGTCTGGCTTTGAATCCAGGCTTTGCTGTTATTAGCTGTGTTACCCTTGGCAGGTTACTTACTCTCTCTGTGCCTCCATGTTCTCATCCTTAAAGATAAAATTACATATTTCACAAAGCTGTTGGATAGTCAAGTGCATTAATATATGTAAAATGCTTAGGCGGGGACTGGTGCAAAGTAAGAACTCAGAAAATACTGACTCTTATTCAGACTGCTCATCAGAATTCAAACTGAGTAAAACCAGAGACCCAAATCACTTTCCTGTACAGCAAAAATTAATGCAACATTGTAAATCATTTACTGTTGTTCAGTAGCTCAGTCAAGTCCGACTTTTTGACTCTTTGCGACCCAATGGACTGCAGCATGCCAGGCCCCCTGTCCTTCACCATCCCCCGAAGTCTGCTCAAACTCGTGTCCATCAAGTCAATGATGCCATCCAACCATCTCATCCTCTGTCGTCCCCTTCTCCTCCTGGCTTCAATCTTTCCCAGCATCAGGGGCTTTTCTAATGAGTCAGTTCTTCGCATCAGGTGGCCAAAGTATTGGAGCTTCAGCATCAGTCCTTCCAAAGAATATTCAGGATTGATCTCTTTTAGGGTTGACTGGTTTGATCTCCTTGCAGTCCAAGTGAATCTCAAGAGTCTTCTCCAACACCATGATTCAAAAACATCAATTCTTCAGTGCTCAGCCTTCTTCATGGTCCAACTTCAATTAAAAAGAAAAAAGACCCACAACACTACCTTTGATCCAGCACCTTCCTTACTCACTCATAACCACTTCATTTCTGACGGCTGCTCACCTTTACCTTCCCCTCAACCCAGAGCAAACCCTTTCTTACCATCTCCTCCAACCAGGCAGTCTTCCCTCTCTTCGCCAGGGCTGAGTCTCCTATACCTGCAAGGCAAATTCCAAAGTCTGGACTGGCTACTCCCTCCCTGGACTCCAGGTAGTACGTGCCTATGGACCAATCTGCAGCTTGGGGGGTCCAAACAGAGGCAGTGTCTGTGATTCATTCATTCCTCAGATATTTGTTGAGTGCTAAACATTGGAGTAGATACTGGGAATGCTGTGGTGAACCAGAATAATGCAGTCCCTGCGCACAGAGTAGGTGTCAGAACAACAATAATTAATAAGCCATTAGTTAATCTTGAAAGGAAATGTGGCCTCAAGGGTGACTTGGGACCAGGAAGGCAGATATGTGACTCAGAAGTGGGAGAGCAGGGTACTCAGGAGCACCAGTTTGGGAGGGAATGAGTCTCTGAGTGTTTGGCCAGACCAAGGCTGGGGGATGGGAGCGCCTCTGTGGGCACCCGAATTTTTACTTTAGACCCTGAGGTTATTTCCAGGGTTGGTTTGTTGTCTCCTGTTTTGCAAACAGCGCGGCAGAGCCTCCTCCTCCCTCCCCTCCCCTTCAGATGGAGGCTATTTATTCCTAGTGACAAGCCTGAGGATCCCAGGGGGGGTGGCCTCAAGGACCTGGAGGGGCCTGTGTCCCTGGCAGGCGCCAGTGCTCCCTCCCAGGCAGGGCACGGGGAGGAAGTCGGAAGGTTGGGAACTGCAGAGGTCGGGGAGAAGGACTTCCCTCCACCGCCCCTTGCAAGCGCCCCATCCATGCACACTCCTCACACCCCTTCTTGAGAAGCTCCAAAGTCATGGGGCCTAGGATATGAGTCTCCCCTGGGCCTCAAAGGTCAAAACTATTCCTGGGCACTGTGGAGACCAAGGGAGGTCTTCTCTGCTCCACGATGAGCTGGAGACGAGGCGGCGGTTACTTCTGTTTTCGCCACTTTAAGAGTTGTGAAATAAAGCCCTTTGAAGGTCAAGGCCCTAGAGAGGGGGTCCTTACATCATTCGTTTCCAGAGAACACCTTGGTTCCCACTGACAGCAGGGTAAAAACCACCCCCTCCTCCAGGATGGCCTAAGTCTTCTTTTGCAAATTCGGGCTGAGTGTGATCCCTGGGGGTAAACTGGGAGGGGGCGGGAACACGAAGTGGACACGAAGGAGGACTCTCTCGGTCCCCAAATGGACGTTGGTCTGCTGCCTCCGGGTATCCCTTGCCTGAGATTGAATACAGCTAGCCGCTGGGGGCGGCGTGGGGGAAAGGAGATGAGGGGGGCGGGAAGGAACATGGGGGGAAGGGAGGGAGGCCAGCAAAAGCTGAAGGGAGGGGACTGGGGCGGGGTCCTGGAGGCCCTGGAAGGTTGGGAGAGCCAGGTTAGGCCGAGCGGGCTAGGGCCGGCTCCAGTCTAAAAGGGAGGTGGGGGCGGGGTCTGGCCCCCAGCCTCCGGGACGAGGGCCGGGGGCGGGGTCCGCACCCCGCGGGCAGGGGCGGCCGGGGGCGGGGTCCGGGCGGGGCGGGCCCCCGCGCTCACTTCCTAGGGGAGGGATTGGGGCCGCGCTCCCACTCGCCCACACAGTCCTTGTGCCGCCGGCAGACTCGCCGGCTGCTCGCTCGGCCCCGGCTCGGCCCGGCCCGCTGGTAGGAGCCGCCGAGGGACGCGGCCCCGGCTGCCCACCTTCCCGCCCCCGCGCGTGAGCGCCGCGCCCCGCTCCCGCCGCCCGCTTCGAGGTGAGCTCCCCGCCGAACCTGGCTCCTCATCCCCGCTCCCTGCCCCCGCCCTCGGGCGGGAGGAGAGAGATGGTCAGCCGGGGGTTAAGGGTAGCCGCAGCCCCCGCCCTCTGCCCCGGGGCCCCGCCTGGGTCCGGTCGCGGGCGCCGGGAACACGCTGGGCTCGCTGGTGGCGCGCGGACGCCGAGCCCCGGGGGCGCCCCCCGGACCGCACCGCCCCGGGCCGCCTGGCCGGGGCGGGGGCTGCTACGCGAGTTAGGCGGGGGAGGGGTCCAAGTTTGAAATGGAAAAGCGAGAATCGAGAGAGACCGAGAGAGAGGGTGAGAGAAACCGGCTTCCAGAAAGCCCGATGGGAGCAGGAGACCGAGACTGGACAGGAGCGGCGGCGAGCTTAGACCGGAGGGTGCAGAGATACCCGAAACAGGGACAGAGACCGGGGCGTAGGTCACCAGGAGGCAGACCCGAGGCTTTGGGACGGACCCAGGGTTTGCGGAGCGGAGCACTTTAGGAAAAAAGTATGCAGTGACCCCAGACGTGTTGTCGGCCCGGTCTAGGGCCTTGGAGGGTTCCGCGCAAATGAAGGGCCCCGGAGCTTAAACTTCATTAGTCTTGTTGTCAGGCAGCCTCAGAGAAGCCTAGAGAGACATCCAGAGACTGAAGGCAGAGACACTCAGACATACTGAGATGCTAAGAGATAGAGAAGGGCCGTAGGTAAGATCTGAGACATTCCACCCTTTGGAGACACTGAGTTGCCAAGACTTGAGCGGAGGTAGAAATTCACAGAGGCTGAATTTGGGAGATAGCCGGTCAGAGATACAGACAAGAGAGGTACAGACACGAAACATACAGACAGCTGCTGAAGTACAGACACAGACGTCCGGAGTGGAGCAGAGTTAGATGCCGAGAGACAGATGTCACGGAGGGACGGTGACAGTTTCCAAGACAGACCCCGAGGGACTCAGGCCCCAAAAGATTGGGAGGGAAGGACATAGGAAACAGAACTGGGGGGGCAGCAGACCTGAGACAGTAAGGCATCAAGAAGGAGCCTCACACACTGGTGGAGACAGCCCCAACTTATTTTTAAACTCCAATCTTGGACGCTCTGCTTCAGCCCTGGGGGACCTGGGGTGAATGAACTGTTCCTCTTCTGTCCCCAGAGCAGCTGCTGGATCCTGCTTCCCACCCCCACCTTCTCCCAAACTGCTCTGACTCCCAGGCCCCATGGTGGAGGGAGCGGGGGGGGGGGGGGGGGGGGGGGAGAAGAGAGTGAAGAGTTGGGGTTGATGCCTGGTAGCAAGGATGAAGTGGGGGAAGGTTAATTTCTCCCCTCAAGTGCCCTGTCAACTCCTGAAAACTGGGGGAGGAGGGATCAGTTCTGATTGTGAGTCACAGCTGTGGGACCTGGCCAGGGTCCTCCTGGACAGTGGGGGGTAGAGGGGGGCAAAGGGGTTGAGTGGTTGGCATGGGTACTTGGAAAGACTTCTGGATGTCTTCCAAAAGTCTCAGGGCCGGCAGCTGGGGAGAAGAGCCAGGCTCTTGTACAAGTGACACCACCCAGCATCTCCTGTCCCCCTGCTCTTAAATGTTGACCACCCCCTCCCCCACCGTTTCTAGGGAAATCGGAAAAGGCTCCCGGCTGGGAGGCAGGGGACCTGGGCTCTCTGATACCTGAGTGATTTTGGGCATGCTTCTGCCTTATCCCTGGCCTCTGTACTCAGCTGTAAAGTGAGAGTGATACCCAATCCTGCCTGCCTTATGTGTGATCTGATAGATGGTAGGGGCTTCCCTGTGGCTCAGCCATAAAGAATCCGCCTGTAATGTGGGAGCTGCAGGAGATACAGGTTCAATCCTGGGGTCGGGAAGATCCCCTTGAGAAGGGAATGGCAAACCACTCCAGTATTCTTGCCTGGAGAATCCCATGGACAGAGGAGCCTGGCAGGCTACAGTACATAAGGATGCAAAGAGTCGGACACGACTGAAATGACTTAGTGTGTACGCATAGATGGTGGGTGGGCTTTGTGAGAGGCAAAACAACATGCAGACATGTATACCTGCACACCTATGTTGGAGCTTTCAGAGTTATGCTCACTGAAGTCAGACTTGCCCCCACTGGTCTCAGTGAGCCCCGTAGCCTGGGCCTCCTCAGTTTCCCCAGCAGAACTAGGGGGTTCCCTTTTAGTTCTCTCTCTGGGCCCACCCTGAGAAGGTCAAGGTCAAGGCCCAGCCGGGCCCCCTGACCCAGGCCTGGCTGAGAAACTGTAGTCTAACCCCACTTTGAGTAAGGGGCTAATAATATCAATAAAAACAGTAAGAACTACCATTTACTGACTACTTAGTATCTCCCAGGTGCTTTCCAGGTACCATCACATTTATTTTGTTTTCATCACATCTGAGTCTGGCAACAACCCTAGGAGGTAGGAGGTAGTATTAGATGGGAAAACAAGCTGAGGGAGCTTAAGTGACTTGCTCGAAATCACCTAAGTTTATATTTCACAGTTCAGGCCTTTCCATACCACATGCTGCAGCCATTTAACCAGCCATTCTGAGATGCAGGTTCGCGGGGAGGTGTGTCAAATGTGTGTGTCTGAGTCAGGTGTAGGGGTGTATGTGTGTTGGTGGGGGCAGCGGCTGAGTGCCATCTGGCAGACTGAGGAGTCTCCCCCGCGAACCCCTCCCAGCCATGGAGGAATACAAGATGGGCTCCCTTTAGCTCCCCAGCCCTGCCAGGGAAAGGGGGCGGGGGGATGGGCAGAAAAAGGGCAGAGACAGGTGGGCCTTGAGAGTGCCCTTCACTCTGTCCTCATCGGAGCCCAGCTGGACAGACTAGGGGACCAGGGAATTCTGGGAGAGAAGCCGAAGCCACGCCCATACCCTATTTGGGGTGCCCCTGTCTCAGAGTGGTGACTGCCTCCCAGGGGGCGGACCTAGGACTAGTCTGGGCCTGGGAAGGTGGTTGCCGGGGGCCAAGCCAGGAAGGAAGGGAAGGCCCAGGGCTCTCCTGGAGCGAGGCATGGCCACTCTCCACCTGTGCGGCCCCCTGCTGCCCAGTGGCCGACAGCCCAGGCAACCCTCAGATGTTGGGCCAGAAGAAACCCAGGCCTGAATGGTGGGGAGTGGACTCCACCCTCTAGCAAAGCCCCCAGCCCAGGAGTCTCCAATCTGAAGACCCCAGCCCCTGGTGTCTCCTGGCCTGGAGTATGAACTGAGTGTCCTCCCGTGACAGAAGGGTAGCTGTGAGCTCGAGCCACCCCTTCAGAAGAGCCAGGCCCTCTAGGCCTGGGGCATCCGCTGGTGCCTGGAGTCTGAGTTAACGCTTGTTGCTAGAATTTCCTGCTGGGGGTGGCTGAGAAAAGGAGGGCTTTTCCTTCAACTTGAGCCAGGCCAGGCTCTGGGGACTGCCAGTTCCTGGGGTCTAATGGGGGGAGTGGGTTGGTGGGTCCCTTTTTGCTGCTCAGACTCATCTGCATCTGTGAGAGGATCCCCTTCCCAGGGTCCTGGTGGTTCCTCTCCACCCAGGATCCCAGTCCTCAGAGAGCGGGCTTCTTGATGGAGGAGGCTGGGGTGGGGAGCTCTGAATTTGGGCTCAAGATGGGAACCAGGAACAGCAGAAGGGACCGGGAACCCCACTTCCTAACCCTCCCTACTCCCCAAGCTCCTGCTGCAGAGGCAGCTGTGTGGATGACCTCATCCCACAAACATGCTTTGTTCCTGAGAAAATGGAAAGTGTCTGAGGTTTGGTGGGGGGCTGGGTGTCTGCAGCAGTAGCTCTCCGTGCTCCCCCTTGCCTGACTCCCCACCCTAGAGGGGGCCTGACTGGAGAGTAAATGTCTTTAGTGGCTCCCACTCGCTCACCCTTCACTACCCCAGCCCCAGACCCTTAGAAAAGCTGGAGAGAGGCTGTCTTCTCCCAGAGGCAGGGGGAAGGAAAGAATGACCCAGGGGATGGAAAGATTCTGGGGCTCTGCCAGGAGTGATGCCCAGCAGGAGAGAGGGCAGAGGGCACACTGCATCATCTCCTGTTCCCCTCTCTGTCCCCAAGCATCTCGTTTCCCTTTTTTCCTCCCCTGTTGCTGGCAAAACCTGACAGCTGGCCATCTGTGCTGTCACAGCTGCTGCAGATGTTGCAGGCCAAGGCTGCCCAGGCTGATGTGGCCAAAGATGCAGAGGGAAGTGGTGTGGGGTGAGGGCAGAGGGTCCAGCTGGGGAAGCTTGGCTGTGACCAGCTTGCAGGATTTCCTTCCTGGTTAAACCTGGGCTGAGCCTCTGAAGTCCTTGTTGTTGGATTCTCCTGGGAAGGGAGGCCCAGTGTTATTTCTCCCATCAGCCTCCTCCACCTCTACCATTCACTGGCCCAGCATCCTTCTTACACTCTGCTGTTTCCTGAATGGGGTTGAGGCAGGGAGAGGAGGGTGGTGCAAATAGCCCCATAGTCATCCCAAAGCGCCTCACTCCAGGCCTCTGGCTATGTCCCTTCCTGGGAGTCAGGAGACGGTGAGAGTACTGTTCAGAGGGGAGAGGGTGGGGTGACTCCTTGCCCCTGCTCTTACACCCTTCTGGAGACAGTAAAGACAGTGGAGGCTAAACTCAGGCTAAATGTAGGAGCAGGAAATGAGTCACTGACCCAGGAAAAGCCCCCTCCCCCCAGTTCTGCCAGGGCCCAGATAAGAAAAGAACTTCTGCTTCCTGATTTTTTCCTGACCCCCTCACCCCCAACGTTAAATACAGAAATAAACATGCAGGACTCTTGTGTTCCCAGAAGCACCCATTCCCCATCACCATCTGCTCTGACCTGGCATTTCCTATGCCCAGTCTCTTGTTCTTTTTTTTTTAATGCAGTGTGGCTAAGCCACAGCCCCTCGGGGTGACCCCTGCCCCACCGTGTGCCCCTCGCAGGGCTCACTCACAGCCACCATGAGCGAAGCCTTTGACTGTGCCAAATGCAGCGAGTCCCTATACGGGCGCAAATACATCCAGACAGACGATGGCCCCTACTGCGTGCCCTGCTACGACAACACCTTCGCCAACACGTGTGCCGAGTGCCAGCAGCTGATCGGGCACGACTCACGGGTAAGGACTGGACCACGCAGGGCAGGGAGTGGGTGGAGGCTGGCAGGAGGGGGCAAATGTGCCAGCACCCTTGCCGCGCTCCCCCCAGGAGCTGTTCTACGAAGACCGCCACTTCCACGAGGGCTGCTTCCGCTGCTGCCGCTGCCAGCGCTCCTTAGCCGACGAGCCCTTCACCTGCCAAGACAGCGAGCTGCTCTGTAACGACTGCTACTGCAGTGCCTTCTCCTCGCAGTGCTCTGCCTGTGGGGAGACCGTCATGCCCGGTATGTTCCCGGGGGCTCCCAGGGGCTCACTGTGCGTGGGACTGGCATGCCTGGCATCTACGTAGGATCCGTGCACGTGCATGGGAGTGGCATGCCTGTCTGATACAGGGAGGCTTGATAAAGACCTGCCCATGCCACACGTTCCTGGAAATTCTGTGCAGGATCTGTTGTGCCTGTTTGCTCTTTGGAGCTTAGCACGTGCAGGGACTGACACGCGTGATACACACCTGGAGGCTTAACACGTTTGGCACACGTAGGGTACTGAGACTGTCAGTGTTTGTTGCATTGGGGCTTGTTGTGTGCAAAGACAGAGAAGACAGATACATAGGACTTAACACGTATGGTGACCTGCATGGCTGATAGAATGTGACGATTTAGAATACATGGAGATTGGCACGATGAGGATATGTACTGAATCTGTCATGTCCAAGACATTGGACTCGCTTGCCTCGTAGATGGGGGTCTTTGTGTGTGTGCTCATACTATCACATCTGGTGTATAAGGGCTTGCTTAGCATATACTGAGTCATCGCGCCCATCACCTGGAGGCCTGGTAGCAGCTGAGGTCGTCATATTCTGGGACAGGTGGGGACTTCACTTAGGCCAAACCCTCAGGTCATGTGCTCAGCCAGCATGTCTGGTGTTGGGGGAAAGTTAGCATGTGCAACATACGAGGTGGGGACCCCGATGAAAATGCATGGACACCACCTTCAAGGCTGCAGGAGCAGCAGGGACCCTCCTGGAGGGTAGCAGAGGGTGGCACTCAGGAGCTTGGGACACAGCCTCTGAGTGGGACCCCTGTTCCCCGCAGGGTCCCGGAAGCTGGAGTACGGAGGCCAGACGTGGCATGAGCACTGCTTCCTCTGCAGCGGCTGTGAGCAGCCACTGGGCTCCCGTTCCTTCGTGCCCGACAAGGGTGCCCACTACTGCGTGCCCTGCTATGAGAACAAGTTTGCTCCTCGCTGCGCCCGCTGCAGCAAGGTGGGGGCGGGGTGTGGCGCTCCACTGCACTCAGGGGAGGGGGTGAGCAAGGCTCTGTTGTTGCGGGGTGGAAATCCCCACACCCCCCCCTCCCCCGGCTGATAGAGGCTGCCCCCACAGACACTGACGCAGGGTGGCGTGACATACCGTGACCAGCCCTGGCATCGAGAATGCCTGGTCTGCACTGGGTGCCAGACGCCCCTGGCAGGGCAGCAGTTCACCTCCCGAGAGGACGATCCCTACTGTGTGGCCTGTTTCGGAGAACTCTTTGCACCCAAGTGCAGCAGCTGCAAGCGCCCCATCACAGGTGGGTCAGAGGGTCCAAAGACTGAGTGGGGCGGGTGTAGACTGGGGTGGGGGACGGGAAACCTGGTCTCGGTGAGGCCAAGGGACAAGACCCACCCTCCAGATGGCAGCACTAATCCTCAGCCTCCCTCCAGGACTCGGCGGAGGCAAGTATGTGTCCTTTGAAGACCGCCACTGGCATCACGGCTGCTTCTCCTGCGCCCGCTGCTCCACCTCCCTGGTGGGTCAGGGCTTCGTGCCGGACGGAGACCAAGTGCTCTGCCAGGGCTGCAGCCAGGCTGGGCCCTGAGCCAGGGCTCCCGGACTAAGGCTCCTTCTCCAGACCGCCTCTGGGACCCAGCCTCTCCCCAATTTGGGGCTCCCCTTGGGCTCCAGGATTCAGCCTCCCCACTCCAGCGTCCTCAATCTGGTACTTCCTGACCCAGGGCCCCCAAACCTGGGCTCTCCCGGAGCCTTCATCATCATTCAAATCCCCTCCCCAAACCTGAACTCCAGAACTCTCTCCTCCCGCCTTCAGGTCCGGCTTGCTTCCCAGACCAAGCCCTTTCCCCAGGTCAGGGCTCTGGGACCCAGTCCCCCTTCAATCTAGACTTGTCTCCAAAGACTTTAGGTCTCCTATGGGTGCCTGAGAGGTCCTCAGAAGTCGAACATACTCAGGCTTGACGCTCCCCACCCCTGTCCCACCGGGATCCCCAAGGATGGGGGTGTCTGGGCAGCACTGGTTAGGGAGTCCTAGGGTACAGGTTTTTGCCCATCCCGTGTTGTGAGTGTTTTCTCTTTTCATTTCAGCTCCATTTTGCCCAGAGATGGGCAGAGGGGTGGGTTTGGCTCGCCCCCCTCTTTCATATTCTGCAATAAAGCAGTATGAGAAAGTGAAGGCCTCTGTTTGGCTGGGGGTTGGGGGAGCAGGCGGAGGTGGGTGGAGGGGCAAGGAAGGGTCCTTCGCACCCAGGGACTCGGAGGCTCGTCCCACCTCCTCCCTGCAGGGCAGGAGGAAGCTTCCAGGCGGGGTGGGAAACCTCTCCCGAGAAAGGGGATCCCCGCCGCCGCTACCGTCCGTCTTTGGCTTAGTCGGCCTCCCTTCCACCTCCCCCGCTTTCTGGCAAAGGACTTTTTCCTCCGGTGAGGAAGAGAGGGATTTAGGGAGGTTGCGGATCGGAGCCTGGGCGGGGGCGGCTGGTGTTGGCTTCCCCACCTGGTACAAGTCTCTCCCCTCCCTTAATAACCACCCCCCCCCCCGAACCCCACGAAGCATCCAATGCGAATCCCCAGTCTGGGCCCAGACCCTCAGCCCCCTTCCCCCTCTTCCCTAGGATTAACGGAGGCGGCCCGGGATCCGCTCGCGGCCGCACGTTTTTTGCCAAAAAAGGCAAGGATGCAGCTGCACGCGCCGCGGGAACATCTGGATCCGATTCCCGGCATGAATGGGTCATGGCCCCGCCCCACCGTGATTCAAGGGCGGGGGCGGGAATGAGCCCGGGGGTGGGGGGGCTGTCCCCCAAAATGAGGCGATGGGGCGGAGCGCTGCTCCCCTCTCCCGGCGTCCGACGCCCCTGCCCCTGCGCTCTCGGCGGCCTGCGGTGTGGGCTCCGCGGTCTAGACTGGCGGAGCCCGACTCGTGCGCCCTGGCGGCCGGCGCGGGCTGAGCCACTGACGTCCTGCCCGCGGCCTCCTCCGGGTGGGGGCCCCCGGCCGGGCAGGCGGACCTTCGGCGCCCGGTGGGGGAGGGGCCCCCCGGGCCCGCAGAACCGCGTGATTATATGTATTTGAAATGAAATCCTCCCCGAAATTCTATGGGGCGGGCGTTTTTCCGTTTCACAGAGGTGGAGACTCTACTTGTCAAGTTCCCGAAATAGGTAGATCCGGGGTTCAACTCCTTTCCACACTGCCTTCCCGGCCCAATTTGAATCCTCAACTTTGACATTTTCAACAAACCTTGATGAATGCCCACCATGTGTGCTTATCATTAATGATTGCATGTTGACATTTTCGTCTCTTTCTTCCACCAGCCTCTGAGGGTTGGATTCACGCCTGCCTTGCTCACCCCTCCACACTCAGCCTCGGGCACTTAACTACATGTTCAATAAAGAACTTACCGAGGAAGAGTAGTCCAAGCATAGAAAACAGCTAATGCAAAGACCTGGAGGCCTGAAAAAACATATGGTGTATTTTGAGGAAGTAGCAAGTAATTTCATTTGGAGGAAGTGCCGAAAGACTAAAACAGTAGGCAGCAGCCAGGTCATGAAACGCCGAAAGCCAAGTGAAACAGACCTCACCCTGCGGGTAAACCAGGCAGTGGAAATCTTTAAGCAGGGGCGAGAGATGATCACTTCGCTGCATAGTGAATAATGGATTGGAGGGGTAAGATGAGTAGGCTGGGGAGGAGGCTGGTGCAGTGGTGCAGGTGAGAGATAATGAAACAGGTGGCAGCTGGAGTGGAAAAGACAGGACCTGGTGACCGGTCTGAAGGAATGAGGAAGGAGAAGGTTTAAGGGGAAGGAAGGCATCAGGTGAATGGTGCTCAGGTGACCCATCCACCTAAGAGGAAAGGGATGTGCAAGTACGGTAATGGATCATTGATTTCAAGATAAACATTTTTCAGATTTATGACCTCAGAAACCAGATGCAACCATATAATCAACCATGTGACGTAGCTGAATTGAAAAAAAAATTTTTTTTTCTTTCTTAATGGACCATAAAACAATGGTGGGGTTAACACTTGATAGTGTCTCATAGGTGTTGAAACATGGTGAATCCCAAACCTTTACCCTTCCACCCCCACCCCCACCCCTCAAAAGATACACACACTGAGTCTGCAATCCAGAAGAGGAATTTCTTACCTCTCTCCCAGAGGTGCAGGAAAAATTTCTGGGGATTTGTTGTGTCTGGGGGTCCTGTCCCTAAGTTGGAGGTCTTGCTTAAATTTTTAGACACTAGCAGCAGGCAACCACTCACCTACTTTCTATCTGTATAGATATGCCATCTGAACACACACTAATGTGTTTTTCTTTGCGTGTTTGCCTTCTTTCACATAACATGATGCTTTCATGGTTCATCCGTATTGTACTATTCCTTCATTGCTGAATAATGTTCCATTGTATGGATACATCATATGTGGTCTGTATATTTACCAGTTAATGACTTTGGGGGTTGCAGCTTTGTTGATAATGAGTAGTGCTGCTATGAATGTCTGCACATATGGACATAGGTTTTCATTTCTCCACCTAGATGTAGGCATGTAGACTTGTTTCTTTTTTCTCTCCCCCCTCCAGTTATATAGTATTTTACTGCTTGAATGCAGTATATTTTATTTAACCAGTCCCTTGGGTTTCCCAGGTGGCACTAGTGGTAAAGAACCTGTCTGCCAATGCAAGAGAAATAAGAGATGTGGGTTTAATCCCTGGACGGGGAAGACCCCCTGGAGGAGGGGGAGGAGATTCACTCCAGTATTCTTGCCTGGAGAAACCCTTGGACAGAGGAGCCTGGCGGGTTATGGTCCATAGGGTCGCAAGGAGTCGAACATGACTGAAGCGACTTAGCACGCACGCAGCACCGCTGATAGACAATATCAAAAGAAAGGAAGGGAAGGAGAAAGAAAAGAAGAAAGGAAAGGGAAAAAAACCCGCGATCATCCTCATTTTACTGAGGGAAAAACGTTGTCACAGGTCACACTGAACTGGAGACTCAAGTTCCGGTTCTCCAGCTCCCATCCGTGCTCGTCAGCTACTCAGTCCAGCCCGGCCGCACAGCTAGGGAAGTTCCCGGAAGCCAGGTCAGACTTCTTACCGCCAGGCTGATGGATTTCTGTGTGCCCCCTAGAGGCACCTGCAAATCGTTCGGTATCGCGCCACACACCCTCGGCCGGCAGGGGGCACTGCAGCCGTCTCCATGGTACGGACTGGGTCTCTAGCGGTGCTCACTTTTCCTCGAGTCCCCGAGGAACTTCCGGCAACCGCGGAACTTTGCCGCCGCCGGACTCGTAGCTTGCGGACGCGGGCGCGCAAGGCGGCAGGGGTTGTTTCCGGTCGTGTCGGTGGTTTGGCTTGGGTTGCGGCGGCAGCGACGGCGGCGGCGGGGGAGGAGGAGGAGGGAACATGGAAACGATTCTGGAGCAGCAGCGGCGCTATCATGAGGAGAAGGAACGGCTTATGGATGTCATGGCCAAAGAGATGCTCACTAAGAAGTCCACGGTGAGTGGGCCTGGGCAAGGGCTACCCTAAGGCCGGACCCCCTGCCCGGGTTTAACCTCAGAGCTTTTTTCAGCCCTCAGACCCGCCCCGCTCCGAGCCCTTCGGGAGATTCCCTCCCCGAACTCAGGCCTAGGTAACCATTCCCCGGGGCCCAGCGCCCAGAGGCCTCTCTGCTTGGGCCGCTAAGACCCTAGCGGGTAAGCTCCGCCCTCGGGCGGCCTTCCCCAACTCCAGAATTCCGACTAACGACGTCTATGTCACCGTTTGCCTTTCTTCAGCTCCGGGACCAGATCAATTCTGACCACCGCACACGGGCCATGCAAGATGTGAGTGTCCCGCTGTCCGCTTTTCTTTGGGCGCGATGGACTGGAAGAGGAGGGAGTGGGTGCAGGGACAAAGGTAGCCGATTGGCCAGTCGAGGGGTTTGTATGCCTGCCAAATGTCCACGCGCTGCCAAACCTGAGGATGCTCGACCACCCTTACTCGCTTCTCCGAATGGAGAACTCACTCATTTTTAATTACTAGAGATCCGCTTTATAGCATCCTGTGTCCCATGGCTGTGCAAAGAGTAGTTATGAGGTGTCAATGCCTCGGGCTTAGAAGGTACTCTCCTCCCCCATAGAAAAGAATAAAAGACCCTAATCAGAGTTTCTGATTTAGGGTAGATAAATGAGCATTACTATCCAAAGTACTCTGAAAACAAAAGATTTTTTAATTTGTTTTGGAAATTACTTGTTGGCAAAAATCTGACTTGATCTGATCAGATGAGAGGTTTTTTATGGCCTTTATTCCATTTAATAAATAACATAACTTTCAGTGCAGAACTAATTAACGTGTTTTCCAGATCTCGCTAGGGATATTTCATGTAGTACCTTCCTGAACTTAAAAATTCCAAATTCTGAAGCAAACCTGGTCCCAAAAGTTTTGGAGAATGGGCTATGTACTTGTGCCATCCTGAATTTGAACCCAAAGGAAGCTGTGTGATGTTTTACTTAGCCTGAGCACTCCTTAGTCAAGCCTTTGAAATAGTGAAAGTCATCTTGAACTACCCTTTTATCTTTGAGGGTCTTTGATGGGAACTGCTGTTTTCCAAAGAGTGACTCTCTTACATGATTCTCTTTTACAATACTTCTATTTTTAGTTGATAACTCTATCAGACTCTTGCAGCCCAACAGACTGTAGCCCATCAGGCTCCTCTGTCCATGGGATTTCCCAGTCAAGAGTACTAGAGTGGATTGCCATTTCCTTTTCCCGACCCAGGGATCCAACCTACCTCTTGTGCAATGGCAGGCACTGACCCACCAGGGAAGCCTGTGACTTTTCTAGGGAAAGTTAAATATAGGAACTCTCTGTCACCCCTCAAAACACATCACTTAGGTAATCTTCAGAGTGACCTATTTTAAAAATTAGCTAGGAGCCAGTGCTCTGTTTAAGGGTACCAGAAAGCATAAGAACTTTTAATACCACATCTCTTGATATTTTCCTGGGATTTGACTAGAGAGCCCTTGCTGGTTGCTTGGGTCTCAGTTGTGCAGATTGCTTCATTCTGATGGATTTGTGTTTGCCTTTCAGAGGTATATGGAAGTCAGTGGGAATCTGAGGGATTTGTATGATGACAAGGATGGGTAAGTGACAGTCACCTTCAGTGACAGGAATTATTGCTTTTGAGGGGCCATGGTTAAAGGACTGACTCTGTGCTCCATGTTTTCTGGATTTTTTTCTGAAATTGCAGGTTACGAAAAGAGGAGCTCAATGCCATTTCAGGACCCAATGAGTTTGCTGAATTCTATAATAGACTCAAACAAATAAAGGAATTCCACCGGAAGCACCCAAATGAGGTATGACCTTGGAAAGTTTTTTCTCCAGACCTGTCCAAAGAGCATACAAAGGACATGTGTACGGAAAATGGAGACTGCCACTTAGATGTCCTTTCAAAAAAGAACTTACCAGTTAGCTATAAACAGTATAGTTAGGTGACATCCTGCAACTCCCAAGTTCTTTTAGAATCTCCCTCAGCTTTAAGCTAAAGCCATTCTCTTTGGGCTTCCCAGGTGGCTCTGGTGGTAAAGAAGCTGCCTGCTAATTCCCTGGTGGCCCAGTGGTAAAGACTCTGCCTGCACTGCAGGAGCCACAGGTTCAATCCTTGGGTCAGGAAGATCCCCTGGGGGAGGAAACGGCAACCCACTCCAGTATTCTTGCCTGGGAAGTCCCTTGGACAGAGGAGCTTGGCAGGCTAAAGTCCATGGAGTCACAAAGAATCTGACTCGACTGAAGCGACTGAACGTGCATGTTCTCTTCTTGGGAAGCCTGTAGCCAGTGGCTGAGCCCAGCGGGAGGGGGTGTACCACGGCTTGGTATTTCTGCCCAATGTGAGACTTTGAGTGAGTAATCTTTGCTCCTCACTGAATTGGTCAAGATTTTGTCTTATCTGCATCATGGTCTAGGCTCTCCTGTTCCATTGTTCCATCCTGCTCTCTTTCTCTTCTTTTTTTTTTTTTTTTTTTGTGGCCGCACCTCGTAGTACATGGGATCTTAGTTCCCCGAACAGGGATCAAACCTGTGTCCCCTGCATTGGAAGCATGGAGTCTTAACCACTGAATTGCCAGGGAAGTGCCCCTTTCCTTTTTATCTTTCATGGGTAATCCCTCTTCCCAACCCCCCCCCCCACCACACCCCACCCCACGGGCCAATAAACCACTTGTGTTCCTGTCTTGAAATCTGCTACCTAGAGGAATTAACACAAAGAGGCTTTACTCACTTCCATTGATCATTACCCCTTCATGATTCAGCCCAGAGACCAGCTCTTTCATGGAAATTGCTTCCTAGTCTGTCTTACTCCCCTAGTTAATCCCAGTTAATCCTTCCTTTATGATCCTGTCACGCTCTGTGACAGTGAATGTCTGCCCCACTGTATTGTAAGATTATGAGGAGCAGGGATTACATCTCAGTTGTTGAGAACTCATTAAACATCTTGCACAACTGACCAAAGGAGTTCTAGGGGAAAGTGGGAGTGAGGCATGACTATAGAGTGGAAAGATGGGTCAGTAATTGCTTTTATGACTCTGTACCTGAAAAGTTGTGTTTTCCCTTGATAGAAATAAGGAAGAAAGAACCCATATGCACTGGAAGTGGATTTTTATGTATGTAGATTTTCAGGTGATGATACACCTAGGTAGAAGTGTCCTATGAGCGACTGAAGTTAGTGACTGGGGCTTGAGAGTCATCACATGGACTTGATGGTTGAAGCTGTGAATCATGGAGTTCTGGGAGGGAGAGTGTGAAGGGAGACGGTCAGCTTCTGTGCCCTGGGGCACACTCACAGTAAGGCACTTCATGGAAAGGGGGCCTGGGAAGCCTTACAGCACAGGTCAGTTGGCAGCTCCAGGTAATGTCTTATGGAAGCTCAGCAAATGAGCCTCAGAAAGGAAGTGACTGGTATCAACTGTTACTGCTTGGTAACTGCCAGGATTGCTGCTCGGTGGAAGTGGCGGGAGTGGAAATTTGGGAAATCTGGTCACAGGGAGCACTTGTGAATAGTGGGGAGATGGTAGTGTGTGGTGTTTTAACATGCATTTGAGAGACTGGCAGGAAAAAGGAGAGGAGAAGTAGAAGTAGGATCATAGGGCAGATAGGAAGGTGTCCATATCTAAAGGAATGGGTAGAAAAATAAGAGACTGAAAATATTAGGCAGGAGAGGTTACTTAGTGGAGGTACATAAATGTCTCCTCACTCCCTTTGGGAGGTAGAGTATTCAGTCTTTTGCTAACCAAGAGAGAAGACGTGAGTACCATTTTGGTGTGTTAACCTTATCCCAGCTCTGGTGGAAAAGTGATAAGGGATAAATGGTTAAATAAATGATTAGAAGGATGCTCAGGATACACTAAGGGGAAAAAAATTTAAATCCAATTATGTGAGAAGCAAAGTAATAATCTTGGTACTTGTCAGTGTTATGGTTGCACAAATACATATATATAAATGCACAGAGCAATGGTTTCCAAATTTTGCTGTGCATTTGAATCTGAGGGTCTCTAAAAAGCGCTGGTACCTCCCCCGACTTGTCATTTAATTGGTATCAAGTATGTCAGGACTTTTTTAGTGCTCTCTCAGGTGATTCTAATATGCAGCAAAGTTTGAGAATGGCTGACATTTAAAATTTTTTAAATGGTCTGTACACAGTGGTTATCCACTTGCAGTACAATTTTTTTTTGGTGGAGGAAGGTTGGGGGTGGGAGTGCTCTTCAAGACATGTGGGATCTTAGTTCCCTGATCAGGGATCGAACTCATGCCCCCTGCATTTTAAGCGCCGAATCTTAAACACTGGAGCACCAGAGAATTCCTTCGCAGGAGAACTATTAAAGAGGGACCTTCATTTTTTTTTTTTTCATTCTCTTTTTATGTTATTTGAACTTTTGTGAATGTTATTTTAGCAAATTTTAGTTAAACAATGGCAGAACGCAAAGGAAAAAGCAGGGTAATTGGAAAACAGAAGTAAACTCCTAATGAAAAATCCAAGCCAAGTAAAGCATTAGAAATCCAACTTTCTCTATGGCCCATTCTGTGGTATTGCAACTTTTATGTTGAAAAATCCACCTGAGCTTTTGTCTTTTTTCCATCAGATCTGTGTTCCAATGTCAGTGGAATTTGAGGAGCTCCTAAAAGCACGAGAGAATCCAAGTGAAGAAGCACAAAGTAAGTAGGGTTTAATGCTTCTCTCCAGCACTAACAGAATACCTCAGGTAAATAACAGAGCTCAGATTTGCCCTCAGAGCCCTGGGAAATGGCCCCACAGAAATGCATAGCTGGGTTCTCCTACTGATGTTCTGTTAGACTAAAGAAAAGCCTGGACTAGATTGTCATCCTAAACTGGCGTTGGACACAGTATTCATTTTGTGCTCATCCAACGTAAATGCATTGGCTGAGTCCCTTTTCAGTCTGCGAGCAGAGAGAGGGTGTTTGGGTAAAGGGCTGCATTATGAAACAGTGCAGTCCACCTGAAAAGCCAAGTCCAAGAAAGTGGTCTTCAGTATCTGAATCATTGGTACCTCTGATTGCTTCAGACTTGGTGGAGTTCACAGATGAAGAGGGATATGGTCGTTACCTGGATCTTCATGACTGTTACCTCAAATACATTAACCTGAAGGCCTCTGAGGTAAGACCCAGGATAGGGGAGGGTGGCTCTGACTCTCAGGGTGAGTCAGGACACTGGGCCGGGGCTACTAGACATGAAACAGAGTGTCTTCCTTGTGTTCTGGAACTGTTGCATAAATATTAAAGTGGTGATGTGCTTTCTTGGAAGGAAACCATTTTCAAACTGAAAATCGGGTTTCTTCAGTGAACGAATAAATCTGTTCTACTTACTAATAAATTTTGTTTTATTATTACAAGCCTATTTTGCTTTTGTAAAAATAAATTTTTAAAACTCCCAAATACACATCAAGCATCTGTGTGAGGTACACATAGTAGTAGGTACATAAAGATACAAAAACATGATTTCTTCCAGGAATGGCTATTTAATATCTTTAAAAAGATGCCTAAAAATAACTTACCATAAGAGATGAGATTTAATGTGACAGCCTCAGGAAAGTCGCAAGGAAGTATGTGATGAAATTCCTCTTGGAGTTGTAAGGACATGTCCCAAAAGTTGTCTCAGCTATATAAACTCCATGAGTCCAATCCTGCTGCATTGGTCTTGTTCTCATGTGTATCCATGCACTTGGTCCAAAGATATTCAATAAGTGATTAAATAAGGGGAACAAAAGGGCACCTTCCGGGACCTTATTTTAAGATGCAGTGGATGTCAGTCTTTAAACAAGTCCTGGTATGTAGTAATGTTGAAGAGATATTTCTTTTAGCCTATGGTTTATTGATTTGATCTTTATTTTTCCAGGTTAATTTTGTGTCTCATATTCTACTTAGTCCAGTGGAATTAACACCCAGTTAATATAGGAATTAAATGTTAGGGGAAAAAAAGGGTAAAGTGAGTTGGGCTCAATTTTGATCTCATTTATCGGAGATTATATTGTTAGGCTCAATTTTGACCTCATTTATTGGGATTATGTTGTAACTTGGTGCAAACACCTAACTGAATCTCTTGTCATTTCTTTTCTCTTTTCAGAAGCTGGATTATATCACTTACCTGTCCATCTTTGACCAGTTGTTTGACATTCCTAAAGAAAGGAAGAATGCCGAGTACAAGAGGTAGGCATCACTAGCTTCCAGGCCTCTACTGAATGTGACTAGATTATTTTAACAAGAAGATTTGAGGGCAGTTTTGAATCTTGTTTCACGAAAGGCATATGTGAATGACTTCCAGGTTTATGGGAGAATATGAATTTTAAAGATATGGTTTTAAAATCATAGCACTTTGGGACTTTCATAACACTTTGGGACTTTCTTGGTGGTAGAGTGGATAAGAATCTGCTTGCCAATGCAGGGGACACGGGTTTGATCCTTGTTCCTGGAAGATTCCACATGGAGCAGCCCCTGTACCACAAGTATCAAGCCCACCCTCTAGAGCCCAAGTGCTGCAACTAGTGAGTCTGGGCACCCTAGAGGCCACACACCGCAACTGTTGAGTCTGTGTGCTGCAACTGCTGAAGCATATGTGCTTAGAGCTTATGCTTTGCAACAAGAGAAGACCCCACAATGAGAAGCCTGTGCACTGCAACGAACAGTAGCCCCCGCTTGCCGTAGCTAGAGAAAGCCCTCGCAGCAGTGAAGACCCAGTGCAACCAAAACAATAAATGATTAATTAATTTAAAAATAAAATTAAAATCATAATACTTTGGCTCTGGAAGAATATGTGTCTATGGGCACATCTGTGATCTTAGGCCCATACTGTTCTTAATTTTGTCTCAGTGTAGAAGGAAGTCTCCCACCCAGGTGCCTCTGTCTTTGGAATTGAGCAGAGTGGGGGAAAAATTAAACTTTCTCAGAGGTGCCTGGGTCTGATGTATAGATGTTATGTTTTGTTTGTGTTGTTTTGCCCCTAGTTAGTAATCTGTACTCTGCCTTCCTCTCTTTTTCTCATTTTCTTTTTACCTGAAATCTTTCTTATGTGTGAGTTAAGATTGTAGTATTTGGAATTGTATCTTGAGGATGAAAGAGGATAGGAAAGGTCAGAATCAAGATGACATATTAGAAGAAAGCCAATTGTAAGCTCATTTTTATTACTTTAAAAGACTAGTACCAAAAAAAAAAAGACTAGTACCACTGGAGTTACAAGTATATTTTGTAGGGCATAACAGTATATCAGAAATAGAAACCTTGCTGTCTCTATTACTTATTCCTCTATAGATATCTGGAGATGCTGCTTGAATACCTTCAGGATTACACAGATAGAGTGAAGCCTCTTCAAGATCAGAATGAACTTTTTGGGAAAATTCAGAATGAATTTGAGAAGAAGTGGGAGAATGGTACTTTTCCTGGATGGCCGGTGAGCTTCAGTGGGGGGTTTGGGTGGAGGACATTTCAGGGAAGTGAACTATTTTACTTTAATCTTGAGCCTCTGCTTTAGGCCTTCGGATGCTGGTCCTTTGGGATCAGTTGTAGCCAGGAGGTATTCTCTGCCAAGTATGCTGGGTTTTCCCTGTGTACTTTGGAAAGAGATTTGTCAGGGCCCACTTGCCATTGGTTGGGTCCAACATTTTCACCAACCGTATCATTACTGCTCTGTGGTTCCTACTGACCAAAGGCTGATATAATTATGTGCTAGAAATCTTTACTACATATTTTCATTCCTGGGGACAAACATGAATTTTTTCTGAAATCTCTGGGAGAGTTGGACCATCTAGTTTTAGTTGTTTTTTTTTTTTTTTTTTCTTCTTCTTCTTTTTGCCCCGCTCTTATAGGCATTTGATTTTCACTCATACATGTTTATAAGGGGCCAACCAGCACCTGGTACACACACACTTCATCTTACTGCACTTAGCTTTCTTACACTTCTCAGATGGTGCATTTTTTTTTTTTTACAAATGCAGCAACCCCCTCCATCAGACAAGTCTATTATTGCCACTTTTCATTTTGTTATGGTGGTCTTTGATTTTTATTACTACCAAGACTCAGATAGTGGTTAGCATTTTTTCGCAATAAAATTTTTTTAACTAAGACATGTACGTTTCTTTTTGGACATAATGGGATTGTGCAGTTAATAGACTACAGTATAGTGTAAACATAACTTTTGTATGCACTGGGAAACCAGGAAGAATTATGGGACTCACTTCATTGTGATAATTGTTTTGCTGCAATGGTCTGGAACTGAACCTGCAATATTTCTGAGGTATGCCTGTAATTTAGATGACTCCCTTGCCTTTGTTCTAATCCTGGGTCTTAATAAACATCATATTGTTTTTCCAGAAAGAAACAAGCAGTGCCCTGACTCATGCTGGAGCCCATCTTGACCTCTCTGCATTCTCCTCCTGGGAGGTATGTTTTCTTTAGCCTGTGCTGGTCTTGCCTGTTCATGCCTTAGAGGGGTCACTTGATCTCCTAACACTACAGACTTATTATGATAAGACATCAATCCTTGAGGCAAGCATCTACGAAGAATGTAGAAAGATGAAAAGGGGGGGAAAAAAAGCTTATCCGATTTCTTTGAAAACTGTTAACTAAAAATTAACCATCTTAAGCCATAGTGGAAGTAGTGGAACACAGTGAATATGGTTACGTATGAACTTAACCGCAGAGTCGGTCCTTTGGAGAGTTGGAGCATCCTGCTAGGAGACTGGCTATGGAATGCGTGGTCTTGCCACTATTTTAGAAGCACCCACACACCAGCGTGCAAACCTAAGTTTGAGCATTTGTTGTTTCTCCAAGTCTATTTATATAAAATTGTAATTTGTTTCTTTCATATAGGAGTTGGCCTCCCTGGGTCTGGACAGATTGAAATCTGCCCTCCTGGCTTTAGGCCTGAAGTGTGGCGGGTAAGAGGCTTTTTCTATCAGGACTGTCACGTGTACTTTGTGTTTCACGATCTAAGTGGCTCCAGTTCTTTCTGTCACTGCACACTGCAAAGAGAAGCAAGCCTAGATGGTAAAGTAATCCTGAAATCCTTTGCCCCATTTGTCTCCTTAGGACCCTAGAAGAGCGAGCCCAGAGGCTATTCAGCACCAAAGGAAAGTCCCTCGAGTCACTGGACACCTCCCTGTTTGCCAAAAATCCCAAGACAAAGGGCACCAAGCGGTGAGTGGGGGGAAGGGGTTACACTGCTTACACTTTAAACTTTTTATTCTCGTGCGGAATTCGTACCACATCAGAAATTTTAAAGCCTATTTTATCATCACTATTGATCCATCGAGCTCCAGTCTGCTCTTTTTCTCTGCTAATGGCAGACAGTTCTCTCATTGTTATTATAAACCAAGGGCAGTCTGTACTCAGGTGTCTGAGAGTAGGTGACATCTCTATAAAGTTGGAACTGTGCCTCAGCTACCTTTTGTTACCTCTGTAGGTTATAGAGGGTAGGTTGGTTCAAAAATGTTCATCTAAGTGCATTTTTGCTAATAACAGTTGAATCTTTTCCTGAGCCACATGCTCGTACTGCTGCTGCTAAGTCACTTCAGTCGTGTCCAACTCTGCGACCCCATAGCCGGCAGCCCACCAGGCTCCCCCATCCCTGGGATTCTCCAGACAAGAACGCTGGAGTAGGTTGCCATTTCCTTCTCCAATGCATGAAAGTGAGAAGTGAAAGTGAAGTCACTCAGTCGTGTCCGACTCTTAACGACCCCATGGACCGCAGCCTACCAGGCTCCTCCTTCCATGGGATTTTCCAGGCAAGAGAACTGGAGTGGAGTGCCATTGCCTTCTCCGACATGCTTGTACAGTGTATTTTTTTTTTTAATATGTGGTTTTGCTAATTCTCAAAACAACCTTGAAAAGTATTTGTTATCCTCATCTTTGACAGATAAGGACTTAGAAAAGTTATACCTGTTACCTCACAGTTACTAAGTAGCGAGGTCAGGATTTGGGCCCAAGTCTGCCCGTTCCAGAGCTTCCCCTTCTGTACCACATTTGCTTTGTATAGAAAATTGATAGGAATTTAAATACACAGATATGCTTTTCACTCTCTAGAGTGAGATCGAAGAGGAAGCTTCCGTGCATTCTAAGAAATAATCTCAGGGGAATTACCTGACAGTCCAGTAGTTTAGACTCCTCACTTCCACTACAGGGGGCCTGGGTTTGATCCTTGCTTGGGAAACTAAGATCCTGCAAGCCACATGGCATGGCCAAAAATATTTTTTAAATTAAAAAAAAAAAAAAAAGAAATATCAGCAAGTCCTGACCAGAACAGAACATTTGCTTTCACAACGTGGTATTTCTCTTGTGCTTGTAATTTTTTTTTTTTTTTTTTTGTGCTTGTAATTTTAAATGCACCTATGGAATAAATGTTCGCAGATATAGAGAACATGGCGTTGGGTGAAAGAACCCTTGAGTGATACGGTTTGTTTCTTATTTCCAGAGACACTGAGAGGAACAAAGACATTGCTTTCCTTGAAGCCCAGATCTACGAATATGTAGAGATTCTTGGGGTAAGTGACTCTGCTGAGGGTTATAAATGCTCCAAGTTGTGGAAGTAAGAGAAATATGAACTTGTAGGATATTTTTTAGGATTGCAAGAAAAGAGGTACATATCAAACTACTTCAGCAGAAAATTGGTGTTCTCCCAGGGTACTTAGCCCTTCACTGAGGTCCTGGTCTGTTGTTAGGGGTCTGTTGTTAGGTGACGTTCCTAAGTTTGCCCAATCCCCTGAGGCTAGGTGGGAGAGTAGACTCCCCTCTCAGTATAGAATCCAGGTTCTTTCCCTGAGCTCCAGAATATAGCCAGGGGTGACCTAGGAAACAGACACTCAAAAGGCAAGTAAGATATGACAAGAGTCATCCGTTGGCTCCCTGTGTTACAACTGCTTTGGATAAAAGGAGGTTAGCCAGACGTTGGGTATATGGGTTACGTATACTCTCCACAGTGAACTAGGACTGTGCCAGTGTGGGCAGCAGTCTGAGTTGCCAGTCCTCTGAGGACAACTGAGAGGCTAACCTTTGCCCCTGATGTAAGGTGTGCCCACAACAGCAACTCTTCATGAATGACTTACTCTAAAAAGGCGTAACTTACATGTTCACAAAGTTGTGCAGAACTTACTAGGTTTGGAGGTTAGTGGTACAGAACTGGCTGTGAGCTGCTCCTTGAATATTCTTTCAAGAAGAAGCTGAAGGGGGTTACAGGTATAAAAAGGCATACCTAACCAAGATGCTTATCTTAGAGAAAGCAGTGGGAGGAGCAGGAGAAAATGATTCTCTTTCAGGGAAGAGAAAATGGAAGATGGTCAGTGTCTCTGGGAGTCCTGCAGAGAGGACCAGCCTTTCTGAGTGTCTGCTTTGTGTAGTTTTCAACTGCTCTCAGAGCCTTTTCCTTACAGATGCCCACATGGTTCTTTGAGTGAGTAGGTAGCTCTGGTTCAGATAGCTGGTCCACATGTCTTTGTCTCTTGCCCTTGTTTGATGACCACGCATATAATAACTCATAAAACTAGAGTCATTATGGGCTCCTGCTGTTACAACTACTTTGGATAAAAGGGGTTAGCCAGACATTGGATACGGGGGATACTTATACTCTCCACAGTGAACTAGGACTGTGTTAGTGTGGGCAGCAGCCTGAGTTGCCAGTCCTTTGAAACGAACGCAAGGCTCTCTGTGCCCCTGACATGAAGTGTGCCCACAACTTCTAACTTTGAGAGCATTTTGCTTTCCCTGCCAGGAGGTGGCAATATTCTCCTTGGAATTCCAGCCAGTTCCAGCCAGAGTGATTTCCAAAAGCTGATGTTGTCATGAATTGGTATTATTTTTACCATTTCTTCACCATTTACTGACACCTGTTGGTTTCCAGATATTATGCTAAATCTTTGAGTACAGTCGTGAATGTGACAGCCTCTTACCCTTGAAAAGCCCAGTTTGTGATTGAGGGCTACAGATAACTGCAGTATAATGTGATGTTTACTATAATACATTGAGATTGGGTGGTCTAAGTAGAGAGAGGGAGATTAAGATGTTCCAGGTAGAGGAAACAGCGAGCATGAAGGTAAAATTACTGTCAAAGGAAATAATGAGAAAACAAACCGTTGTCCTTGGGTGTGTCTGGTGAGGGATGATGTAGTCAGAGAAAAACTTGGGAAGTTATTGTATGTTGGGAGGTTGGACCTTGTCCTTTAAGTAGCAGAAAGCAGAGTAAGGTTTTTTTAAGCAAAGTGGTGCCCCAGCTGATAAATCTGGGGACAACATGGAAGCTGGACTGGAGTGAGGACAGACTCCGTACAAGTTAGAACGTTGTCCTCTTGGTGAGGGTGATAACAGTAGGAAAGAGAAAGGAAGACTGGATCAGGGAACGGTTTAGAAGCAGAATAGAGAAGACTTCTGTTCTGCGATTGTCTCCGGCCTCAGTGAGGAACCTAGGCGAGTGCTAGGTTTAGCTTTTCCTTTTTTTTTTTTTGACTTTTTCTTTTCAGGAAAGGTCTGCTGAAGAGGAATTCTATTTGAAAGCAAGACTTTCCTTTTGTTCTGCAAGAAGGAAAACTTGATCCTTAAAAGGGAGGGATCAACAAGGGTTGTAGGAAAATAGGAAATTTCCCTTCTTCTGCACTATTCTCTCACCTCCCTTTTCATTCATGGACCTGCCATAGGAACAACGACATCTCACCCATGAAAACGTACAACGCAAGCAGGCAAGAACTGGAGAAGAGCGAGAAGAGGAAGAGGAAGAGCAGATCAGTGAGAGTGAAAGTGAAGATGAAGAGAATGAGATCATTTACAACCCCAAAAACCTGCCCCTCGGCTGGGACGGCAAAGTAAGTCTCCCACTGCCATCTTTCCCCCTTCTCATTTTGGCAACAGATGCAGACACTGGTCTAATACTGTTTTTTTGTCTGATTTCTTCTAGCCCATTCCTTACTGGTTGTATAAGCTTCATGGCCTAAATATCAACTATAACTGTGAGATTTGTGGAAACTATACCTACCGAGGTCCTAAGGCCTTCCAGCGGCACTTTGCTGTAAGAAATTCGGTGCTTCTCCTGGACGTGGAAGCTTGAAACATGAATCTTTTAGAGAAGAGGATAGGAGCAGCCTGAGAGGATCACTAGTGTCCAGAGCTAAAGAGAATCAGAGGAGTGGACATAAAGTCCAGCATGTGGCATTTGGCCTCTGGCAGCAGTGCCAGCCTCGGGTAGCACCTGAGACAGTTTCTGGAGGCATTCCACCACTACTATTTGAACCTCGTTTCCGTTTTCTCTTGCTTGCTTTTTCTCTCTGCCTTTCTGACTCCTTGGTCATTTCTCCTGTTGCTAGTACTCAATACCAAAGAAAGGGCTGACCGCCTTCTTCTTTGGGTCTTAAATGGGCCTTTGCCTCTTGAAAAAAAAAAAGAAGAGGATGACATATATCAAGCTATTCTTGAGAGAAGGCATTATCTGGGTGGTATTCCAGTAAGTGAGTTCACGCTTGTTTTGTTTCTGCCTTCAGTTCTTAGTACTTGGAGGGAAATTTTACAGAATAGAAGGCATGCTAGATGTAGCCAAGAATGGAGAATGTATGTGAATTCCTCTTTCTCTTCCTCAGATGTGCGTGTTATTGATTCTGGGGTCTTTCTGCCAAACTCCAGTAGTCTCTAAATCTTTCTCAGTACCCCCTCCAGTGAGTTGGAATTGGCATCCAGGGCCCGTGCCATCTGCCATTCCTGAGCCATACTGTCATTGCATCAGCATCCCTCCCTGGTCTCTGTCATATCCTTGCTTGTACCTGAGAAACACTCTTCTCCTTTACTTCTAAAGATGACACTGACTTGCCATCAGTAATGCTTACGCATGCTGGTGGTGGGGGTTGCATAGGAGGTAAGTGATGAGTTAGAGTTGTGGCCTTGACTCAGATTTTGTCTGGATCTGGGTTTTATAAACCTGCCAGTGAGGCAAACAGTACAGTGCTGCTTTGAAGTGACCGCCTCTTGTCAGTCATAGCCAGCTGTCTACAGACAGGAGCGTCAGAAGGAACACTGTCTTTAGGTGGAGCCTTTTGCAAAGGGTTAGGGAATGGGGTTAGTGCTGAATGTTCAGTCAGTCCTATTTCATGTTGTCTTCTTGCTGCTTTTCTCCCAGGAATGGCGTCATGCTCACGGCATGAGGTGTTTGGGCATCCCAAATACTGCCCACTTTGCTAATGTGACACAGATTGAAGACGCTGTCTCCTGTAAGTAATTATTTATTGTTCCCGAGGCCAGAGCTACAGTTCATTGTCCCAGTATTGTCATGTGTCCAGGCCTAAGGGCAGCAGGTTGTGGGTACATACAGACTACTACAGTCCTATATTTGTTGCTTTTTCAGGGGATGAATTAGCCAGGAGTACTGATTCTTTCCCCCTTGAGAAAAGCTCTGTGCTGAGTATAAAACTGCTTTTAACTGGGGTCTGTGAACTCCCGGATATGCAAGATTTTGAGTGAATGAGTGTATGTGTATTTTCTGAGTTGATTTTACTGTGTTAAGAACTGCAGTTACAAAGGAGGAAATAGAAGTGATCTCGGTGAGCTTATTTCTGAGGTGACAGCAACATGTCAGCCAAGTACCTCTCAGAGAAAAAGCCAAGTTCAACGTGTGTCCAGAAATGTGTTGTTGAAGCTCCCAGGAACCTCAGGCCTCCTGGCTACTTGGCCATGATAGATTTTTCCATCTTCCTCACAGTTCTATTTCTTTTTTTTTTTTTTTTTTTGGTCATGTTTTCACTGTCAGTGGGTTAGACTGTTAGGAAAAGAATTTTACCACTCCGCTTTGCTAAGTTGCATGCACTGCCTCTTAGCATATCACACGACGCTATTGCCTGGTCAGCTAACTGATTTGACTTCCACCTCTGGGGTTCATATCCTCCATGGTAAAGCCAAGTAGAAGTGACCTTCTAATGAGTTCCCCAGTCCCTGACTTAACCCGTGAGTTCCAGGGACTCTTCCATTGAGTTTCTTGTGCATGGCAAGCTTTGGGGACTCCTTTTTGCTGTTTTGTCTGTTTACGTATTTACAAGTCAGGGTCATACAGTTCCTCTGATCAGAATTAATATATATCCTATTATCAGATTATCCAGTTAGCCTCTTTTCATTTTTGACCTTCACTCTGTTCGGAGGAAATTAAAATAGTAATGAAATTTCGTAGAATCATAATGCTGCATTTTGAATGCTGTCACATTTTTAGATTTGTTTTCTAGCTGCATATAGCTAATAAGTAGATCATGATTGGGGTGGGGGCGTATTTTCTTAAATACATCCTGCAAATTGCCCGAGTTGATTTATTACTTGATACCTTGAAGTTGTAATGTAAGGTAATACCTTACGTTATTTTAGGCTTGCAATCCAGTTCAACTGCAAAACATATTTAATTAATTTTGTTCCATGTATTTATTTTTCCTAAGTGTTACCCCCAAATATTAAATGTTAAATAGAAGCAGGCAATAAGTCTTCCTTGCCTGAATGCTGTTTTTAAAGACCATGTAATGCAGCCTCACTAATTTTAAGGTTGGCTTATGATTTTATTCGGAGAAGGCAATGGCACCCCACTCTAGTACTCTTGCCTGGAAAATCCCATGGACGGAAGAGCCTGGTAGGCTGCAGTCCATGGGGTCTCTAAGAGTTGGACATGACTGAGCGACTTCACTTTCACTTTTCACTTTTATGCATTGAGAAGGAAACAGCAACCCACTCCAGTGTTCTTGCCTGGAGAATCCCAGGGATGGGGTCGCACAGAGTCCGACACGACTGAAGTGACTTAGCAGTAGCAGTATGATTTTATTATCATATTCCACGAAAGAAAGGTGGCAACATTTTTACTACTTTTGATCAGGCCTTGGATAAAACAGCATTTCTAAATTATTTCATACTCAGTGGTAGTTTTTTTTAATGTCATTATTTATACTGTTAGAATTCTGTTTAGAAGTTTTGTTTTTACATTCATAAATAAAAGGTGTGCTTTTTGCTTTGCTTTCAGACGCTTGTCAGATTTAGGAATCAAAACCATATTTATATCATGAAGTTGATCTGATTACATGCTACATTCTCTTCTGTCATTTGAAAGTTTAGATGGAGATTACTTCCTCATAGAAAGGGACTGTACTCTGAGAAGACTCTTTAGTTAATAGCCCATATGATTCCTTGATTTAGTATGACAAAGTAGAAGACTCAATATTTTTATTCTGCATTTTATTATTTCCTTTTTCCTATTAATACTTTCTTTGATCCTGTTATTTTGTTCCTTTTTTAAGTCTTTAGTCAAAAACTTACTTTTTTTGGAGATACGTTGATATCGTATTAGTTTCAGATGTATAACAGTGATTCAAAATTTTATAGATTGTGCTCCATTTAAAATTATAAAATACTAGGAAATTCCCTAGTGGTCCAGTGGCTGGAGCTCTCTGCTTTCACTGCAGGAGGGCCCAGGTTTGACCTCTAGTCTGGGAACTAAGATCCTGCAAGTTACACAGAGTGGGGGCGGGGACGACACTTATAAAATATTGGCAATGTTGCTTGTACTGTACAACATATCCTTGTAGCTTATTTATTTTATACATTGTAGTTTGTACCTCTTAATCCCCTGTCCTTATCTTGCCACTCCCATCTCCCCCGCCCTTGCCTTTCCCCACTGGTAACCACAAGTTCTCTCTATTTGTGAATCTGTTTCTGTTTTGTTATATTCATTTGTTGGTTTTATTTTTTAGGTTCCACATATAAGGGATAATATTTAGTATTTGTCTTTTTCTGCCTCACTTATTTCATTAAGCATAATGCCCTCCAGGTCCATCATGTTGTTGCATATAGCACAATTTCATTCTTTTTTTATGCCTGAGTAGTATTCCATTGTGTGTGTGTGTGTGTGTGTGTGTGCATGTATATCTATGTATCTATCTTTATACACCACATCCTCTTTTGGGCTTCCCTGGTAGCATAGATGGTAAAGAATCTGCCTGCAGTGCAGGAGATCTGGCTTCGATGTCTGGGTTGGGAAGATCCTTTGGAGAAGGTAATGGCAACCCACTCCAATATTCTTGCCTGGAGAATCCCACGGACAGAGGCACCTGGCAGCTACAGTCCATGGGGTCGCAAAGAGTTGCACCCGACTGAGCAACTTAACACATACTCCATCTCCTCTGTTCATTCGTTGGTGGACATTAAGGTTGCTTCCCTGTCTTGGCTGTCGTAAAGAATGCTGCTATGAATGTTGGGAGTACATGTATCTTTTCAAATGAGTGTTTTTGTTTTCTTCTGTTATATACCCAGGAGTGGAATTGATGGATCATATGGTAGTTCTGTTTTTAGCTTTTTGAGGAACCTCCATACTATTTTCCATAGTGGCTGCACCAGTTTACATTCCCACTAACAGTGTAAGGGTACCATTTTTCTACATTTTCATCAGTATTTGTTATCTGTGGTGTTTTTGATGACAGCTATTCTGACAAGTGTGAGGTGACACCTCTTTGTGGTTTTGATTTGCATTTCTCTGACGGTTGGTGATATTGAGCATCTTTTCATGTGCCTGTTAGCCATCTCTATGTCTTCTCTGGAAAAATACCTATTCAGATTATCTGCCCACTTTTTAACCAGGTTGTGTTTTTTGTTGTTGTGGTTTGGTTTTTTTTTTCCCCCCTATTAAGCTGTATGAGTTGTTTACATATTTTGAATAGTAACCCTTTATCTGTCATATCATTTATAAATATTTTCTCCTATTCAGTAGGTTTCATACTTAATGTCTATTTGTTTTGAATTCTGGTATGGACATGTTGATTCCAGTTGTAATTAAACTTTGTGTCTTGCATTTCTGCCAGTTTTGTGTTATTTGAGCCACATAAACTCAATATTATATTGTAACCTTATTTATCACTCCCATTTTCTTTTTGAAATTCCTGTTATCTGATAGCTTGTTTGTTCTACTGTAATAGACCATTTACCCAGTTATCAAAATATTGGCAGCAAATGTGGGCTCTTTTTTACCCTAGTTGTCAATATTCATCCTTGTATGGGGTAAGCTCTTTACACGCAGTGTATTAATTGATCTATTTATTTCTATTTAACTCCTTCTTTTCTTGTTAGATTTCTCACAAAGATTTTTTTTTTTTCTCTCTCTTTTTTTTTTTTTTTATTAGTTGGAGGCTAATTACTTCACAACATTTCAGTGGGTTTTGTCATACATTGATATGAGTCAGCCATAGATTTACACGTATTCCCCATCCCGATCCCCCCTCCCACCTCCCTCTCCACCCGATTCCTCTGGGTCTTCCCAGTGCACCAGGCCGGAGCACTTGTCTCATGCATCCCACCTGGGCTGGTGATCTGTTTCCCTATAGATAATATACATGCTGTTCTTTTGAAATATCCCACCCTCACATTCTCCCACAGAGTTAAAAAGTCTGTTTTGTATTTCTGTGTCTCTTTTTCTGTTTTGCATATAGGGTTATCGTTACCATCTTTCTAAATTCCATATATATGTGTTAGTATGCCGTAATGTTCTTTATCTTTCTGGCTTACTTCACTCTGTATAAGAGGCTCCAGTTTCATCCATCTCATTAGGACTGGTTCAAATGAATTCTTTTTAACGGCTGAGTAATATTCCATGGTGTATATGTATCACAGCTTCCTTATCCATTCATCTGCTGATGGGCATCTAGGTTGCTTCCATGTCCTGGCTATTATAAACAGTGCTGCGATGAACGCTGGGGTGCACGTGTCTCTTTCAGATCTGGTTTCCTCAGTGTGTATGCCCAGAAGTGGGATTGCTGGGTCATATGGCAGTTCTATTTCCAGTTTTTTAAGAAATCTCCACACTGTTTTCCATAGCGGCTGTACTAGTTTGCATTCCCACCAACAGTGTAAGAGGGTTCCCTTTTCTCCACACCCTCTCCAGCATTTATTGCTTGTAGACTTTTGGATAGCAGCCATCCTGACTGGCGTGTAATGGTACCTCATTGTGGTTTTGATTTGCATTTCTCTAATAATGAGTGATGTTGAGCATCTTTTCATGTGTTTGTTAGCCATCTGTATGTCTTCTCTGGAAAAATACCTATTCAGATTATCTGCCCACTTTTTAACCAGGTTGTGTTTTTTGTTGTTGTTGTTTGGGGGTTTTTTTTCCCCTATTAAGCTGTATGAGTTGTTTACATATTTTGAATAGTAACCCTTTATCTGTCATATCATTTATAAATATTTTCTCCTATTCAGTAGGTTTCATACTTAATGTCTATTTGTTTTGAATTCTGGTATGGACATGTTGATTCCAGTTGTAATTAAACTTTGTGTCTTGCATTTCTGCCAGTTTTGTGTTATTTGAGCCACATAAACTCAATATTATATTGTAACCTTATTTATCACTCCCATTTTCTTTTTGAAATTCCTGTTATCTGATAGCTTGTTTGTTCTACTGTAATAGACCATTTACCCAGTTATCAAAATATTGGCAGCAAATGTGGGCTCTTTTTTACCCTAGTTGTCAATATTCATCCTTGTATGGGGTAAGCTCTTTACACGCAGTGTATTAATTGATCTATTTATTTCTATTTAACTCCTTCTTTTCTTGTTAGATTTCTCACAAAGATTATATAGTAAATTGGAATCTATTCCTTTCATACAGGTGTTTTCCTAACATTTCTAACTTTAATGTTTCATCTAACAGTTTATTTCTGCTACTGATTTCTGTTATCTATTATTAGTATGTGTCATTCTGTTGAGTTATTTATAGGAGGTGATTATATTGGTGATCTGAAACAGTAAATTCTGTACATCTTACTCATAATGATTCAGTAGACTTAAGTGTTTATTCTTATATGAATATTCTTATCACCTTGTTTACAAAAAGTGGTTTTTCTGCTTTCAGATTCCCATTATCTCCTTTTTTTCACTTTTAAAAAATTGTAGTTGACTTAAAATATTATATAATTTTCATGCATACGATGTAGTGACTCAAAATTTTTAAAGATTATACTCCATTTATAGTTACTTTAAAATATTGGCTCAATTCCCTGTGTTGTTTCCTTGTAGCTTACTCATTTTATACATGGTAGCTTTCACCCCCATTATGTCTTGTCATGTTGTTTTTACCCAAGGACTTTATTGATGGGTTCCCTCAAGTTCTTTATGTTTTCATCTGTTCTGCTTCAAGGGTAAGGTTGGTTCAGAACCACATTCCTAGTAGTGAAGACTCTGGAGAAGCCACCTGTTAGGGTCCAAATTGTACCTCCACCACTTCCTGGCTAGGGGACACAGGGCAAGTTACGTCTTTTAGTGCCTTGGTTTCCTTTATCTATCAATTATAGCTGTTAATAGTATATCTACTTCAGAGAGTTGTCTCAAATGAAATAATATATAGATTAAATGAAATAATATAGGTGAAGTGCTACAGCATGCCTGACCACAATGTGGAATGTATTCAGTGAGAAAGCATGAGCTGCCATCACCAGCAGCTTCCCTTGTGGGCTCCTCTACAGAGTCCGAGGCATGGTATCAAGTCACCTTTATCTTTCATGTGGAGTTTAATCTTCCTATTGCTAGCTGCCATATGCCAGATGCTTGGTATATGCCAGGCAAATGGGAGATTTTTACACTTATTTAATCTTCAGAGCAATCAGTGAGGTAGAAGATCACCCACATTTTCAGAGGAGGAAAAATGAGGTCAGTCTTTCAAGGTCATGTAGCATAAGAAAAGAAAGCCAGGGATCAATCGCATGTCTGTTTTACCACAGTCTTTTCTCTTCCCATAATCCTATACTGCCTTCTTTTAAATTACCCCTGTAGATGTTTTTGAGTTGATCATTAAGGGCATTTCATAAAGAAACTTTATAAATTGTCGCTTTAGTGATACAATTTTTAGAAAAGAAAAAAAATTTTTTTCCAGAATATTATTGGCAGCTTCACCATTCAAAATGTTATCCATATTTATCTCCTTGTTCAGATGTCTAGGTTTATCAGTTTCTCTCTTATTATTATTGCCACATCTTTGATACGGTATATCGTTTCCACCCATAATGACCTCCCTTGATACTTGTAGGTCATTTGTGTAGCATTTATAGTTTCACTTCTATCTCAGTATCACTTTCTTTTTTCATCACCTCCCCTCTCCTTTTTTTCCCCAGGGATTATTCCTCCTTTTTAAGTATCTTAGATTAACTCTCTGGCTTCCTTTCAGACTTTCAATAACAGGTAGTTACATACATCTTGACTCCCACAGGATCATGACAGACTTTTATCTCAGGTATCTCACTACTAATAGGCATCAATTGATTATTTTTTAAATTAAGTTTATTTTTAATTGAAGGATAATGACTTTACGATATTGTATTGGTTTCTGCCACACATGAACATGAATCAACTATGGGTATAATCAATTAATTATTAAATTGAATTTAATTCTATTATTCTGTAGAGTGTGTGCAATTTTTCTTCATTTCCCATTGGTAGAATAATTATTTTTTATTAAAATTTCATGTGTGGTTTTTGGATTTGGGTTTTAAGCATCTAAACTAGACATCATAAGGATTTTGGCTGTGAGGAAGAGAGCCCCTTAAAACCTAACCCCGTGCCCTTCCATCCTATGAGGGAGAGCGTGCTTTTCCAGCTGTGCTTTCATCTGCGTGTGTGCCTTCCCCACTTCGTTGTGTCTTCTCTCTAAGCCTTAGCTCACAGCGAAGGCGACTCTAGCCCTTGCGCTGGGTGACCTTTTTCAATGTTCAGAGCCTGCCTTCATGCAGTTCATTCTCTCATGTCTCAATTTCTAATATCAGGGAAGGACAGAAGGAAGATGCAGCTGGGTTAGGTTCCATCTGTTGCACAGTCAGCTGTCGCTTCAGTAACTGGCAGCAGAAGTGGCTCCTAGTTAGATCAGGATCGCTGCTCCCAGAGCGCCTTGGGAAGACAGGTGCCCTAGTGGGAGTGGCAGGGAGTGGGCCACGGGCACAGCTCTCACACCGGGTGTCCTTGGCTTTGTTTGAGACCATTCTGTTGAAGTTTTTCTGTGGCATTTTTAGCAGGAGGGATTCAGTACAGTAGTTTTTTTTGTTTTTTTTTAACTTAAGGATTTGACGTATGAATTCATTATTTTAATCATTCCATTGTTCCAGACTTATGAATCATAAGTTGAACAAAAGACAGCTAAGAAAGAGCCCTGTGGAACTTCTCACAAGAGATTTCTCATTTAGGTGGTTGGTCACAATTGACCACTAGGTATAAGTCTACTAAACTTAATGAACTAATGGCCTCAGCTTCAGATATCATCATCTTGTTTATGACAATATCATGAAAGATACATTTTCATTTTCATGGATTCAAGGGACATTGCCTGTGAGAGCAATCACTTTTCTAAAACCATGATATCCTGTGTCTATAGCTTGTATCGTATTGGCTATTCCATCAAGCATAGGAAATTCAGGGACTTCCCTGGTGATCCATTGTCTCAGAATCTGTGCTCCCAATGCAGGGGGCCCAGGTTCGATCCCTGGTCAGGGAACTAAATCCCACATGCTACAACTGAAGATTCCTCATGCTGTAGTGAAGGTCTGAGACCCCATGTGGCACAACTAAGACCCAATGCCACATGAATATGCTTTTAAAAAAAAAAAAGATTTCAGCTAATTTAAGGCAATTAGCCAGGAAGGAAAAGATGATTAGTTGAGTGCCTGTACACCAGGCAGAGTTAAGCACTTATATATTGTCTGATTTACTATTAATATTTCTTCACCCATCTTAGACTTCAGCTTTCTCCATGATATTTCTTCTAATCTTGTCACGTTTAGAGATTGTTCTACTTGATGAGAAATGTGAAAGCTTATAAGACTCAAGTGGGCAGGGAGGAGGATATGATATGTACATTAAACATGGATTTTGGTCTTGTAAAAAAAAAAAAAAAAAGACTCAAGTGGTTGTTCTGTTTCACTGTCATCTTACCTTCGTAGCAGCGACCTGTCCCATCTGTCATACATTGTCGCCCTTTGTTCTAAGGGTGCACCTTCTAAACAACATTCTTAGAAGTTTAAGTTGTTCTTTCCCTAGTTTTGTATCTGTCCTGTCTTTGCACATGTCTAATCCCTTCCTCTGGAGCTATGGTAGTGTCTGTAGATGTCTTTCCCTCTTCGTGTTCATTAGACTTGAACTGTCAGAATTATTCTTCTAATGTCTTCAGTGTTTATTGAGCCATCTTATCTTTCAGACTCTTTGGCCATGATATTTCAGTGTTTTTTTTTCCCTCTGAATTTTTTGAAATACATGCATCAGACCCCAAGTAGACATAGTTGACAATGTCTAGTGTTCTCTTGGACCTTCCTGATAACTCAGCTGGTAAAGAATACACCTTCAGTGCAGGAAACCCTGGTTCGATTCCTGGGTTGGGAAGATTCCCCTGGAGAAGGGATAGGCTACCCACTCAAGTATTGTTGAGTTTCCCTGGTAGCTCAGATGGTAAAGAGTCCACCTGCAATGTGAGGGACCTGGGTTTCATTCCTGGTAGGAGAGATTTCCCTGGAGGAGGGCATGACAACCCACTCCATTATTCTTCCCTGGAAAATCCCCATGGATAGAGGAGCCTGGCAGGCTACAGTCCATGGAGTCAGACATGACTAAGTGACTAAGCACAGCATTCTCTTTCTCTTCTATTATGAACTTTAAAACAGTAAGGTCACTTTTTCCAGTAATTCCTGTATTTTGTACCATACTAACTTTTCCTTTGAGAGTATCAGTTCTCAATTCTAAGAGGTGTTTGGTTATATATGATCCAACTTTTGTTTTACAACAAAGCAAACATTATGGTAAATTTTGCAATGAAAGAGGTTTGTCCACAGGCAGTCCAGAACCAAAATTGCCATTTGGGGTAGGCAGATGTCTTGAGGACAGGCACTCGGGGGATCCTAATGAGGGATATGTTGTAACACCCTGTACCCAGTGGATACTCAGTGGAATCTGATTGCTGATCATTTCTCGTCCTGCAGTGTGGGCCAAGCTGAAACTGCAGAAGGCGTCGGAACGATGGCAGCCTGACACTGAGGTGAGTGCTTATGTGGCATCGGGTGTAACGTCAAGCCACAGAGTCCCTTGTGGTGCAGAAGGGAGTGAGAGACAGCCCCTGGTTCACTGTAGCAGGAAGTGTAGTGTGACAATATCTCTAACTGGCTCTTGACTTGTAAGCCTAATTTATTTGTGATATTACATGTGTCAGACTTCAAATCTGTGTCTTAAGACAGGTTATATTCTCCCATTGAAATTTTGAAGTGGCAAGCAGGAGTACCCTGTGTCTTGTCCTGCCCTCAGGATTCATAAGCTAAGAGGTTGAAAATCTGTGTCATATGTTAGATCTCCCTTGAGGAGAGCATCTGATGAGATTGCTCATGGGGTGGGGAGGCGTCATGTTGGCCTTAGGATGGTCATCCCTAACAGCAGATTTCAGAGATGAGAAGTGGTAGGTATGTGAGATATGGTAGCTGCTTCCTCTTAGGTCAGTGGCGTTCAGTGTTCCTTTTTTTAGCAGCATAGCCCTTCTCATAGAAAAAAGCAGAACTCCTCTGGATGTGGAGAAGCTCAGTCCTCTTGGCCTTTATCAACTGTAGTGGCCTCTTAGGCAGAAACCTAGGGTTCTTGGGACCCATTTGAAAACCATGTCTTAAATGAGCCTTTCTCAGCCAGAGTTCCTCATCTTACACACAGAAAGTGATTTGAATACACAATTTTCTCAGATATCGCCAAGGATCAGTCATAATTGGTACCATTCTAGACGTCTAGTGGATGCTGTGGGCAATAGAGCAGAACCCCAGTTGAGAAAGGCTGTTTTAGATGAATGGCATGGAATCAGGCCAGGATGAGCTCAGGTACCCAGAGGCTGGTCTGAATATTTCTCCCAGGAGTTGTACTTAATGGCATCCTTCTTCCCTTTTAGGAAGAGTATGAAGACTCCAGTGGGAATGTTGTGAATAAGAAGACATACGAGGATCTGAAAAGACAAGGACTGCTCTAGTGTTTGGGGATGTGTCTCAGCTGTGGGCCTTGCCCAGGCTTCCCTAAGATCTGCTTTTTCTATTTCTCCCAATCAAATGCTCCTAAAGACTCTTTGCTACTTAGTCTTAATGGACTAGCATGCATCTTGTAGAAACAAGGCATGCTGGCAGATTGCAGGGTTGAGATGTGTTTTATCTTTGTTTTATATTAAAGAAGATTCTGTTGGAAAATAATGTTCGTTCTGAATGTGTCTTCTTGTGAAGCCAAGAATCATGAACCAATTCGGTCCTCTAGTTCATAACACCTCCTTACTTCTTTTTCACAGACTTGAGAAGCAACTAAATTGATGAGCACCTATTATGTTACATATATTATGCTAGGTGATTCTGACCTGGCCTCATTCCCCACCCCCATTTGCTGCCACCTCCCCAAATGAGCAATATCCCAGGAAAGCCCTGCCCTTAGTTGAGTCAGCCATTCGTGCACATACTGTACTAGGGAAAGATAGGGAGGGTGAGCCGGGACCTCTGCTGAGGACAAAGTCGTGCCACCAAGGTTGCCTTTTAATTTGCATAAAGGGAGGACTTGGGCTTGGAATGGGCCTGCAGCCCTGCCCCTCTCCACGCCTCAGCAGCCTGGCACACAGTGAAACCAGGAGCAGCAGTGACCTGTTTGCTGCTTCAGAACGAGAGTTTGGTGATCCCATCGGCCTTTGTCTTCTGCAAGATCCCTGCTTGACGGTGAAGTGGCTCCAAGCCCAGAGTGGTCTCCAAGCCCCGAGAGCCATGGTTTGGGTGGACTTGAGCAGCTGCCTCAGGATCTGAATCTGGTATCCCAAGTGGAGAGAACTAGGGTAGTCAGGGGTCCCTGATCTGCCCACAGGCACAGTCCTCTGAATGGCAGGGCCTGGTCCAACAGGATCCCACAGAGGCTCCTTTTGCCCCTTAGCACCCAGATCTTAAGTTCCCTTGTATATCCACTGGGGAAGATCCCAGCTCCAGAGCTGGCCTCTCCCTCACACTCATCTGTTGCCCTAGTCATCTCCATGAGTAGGGTTTCCACACGCTTGCCCCTGTGGTCCTTCCCTCTGTATTACTTTCCTTCCTGGCTCAACCTATCCCTTGGGCAACTCTTCACACTTTCATGTGCACTTTGGCTCCTCCAGTTGCTTAAAACCCCAGTTGGACAACCTCTCCAGGGCTGAGCTGCTAAAGCAGAGAAAATGGATAATTAAACCTAATTGAGCCAACTAAAAGCACTGATTACTGAAAACAGCCCTAAAGTGCAAGGAGATGTTAACCATTTGGGAAGAGATTTAAAGCCTGGAAAATGGGAAACGGGGACGGATGTCCCTCTAGCCTTCAGCCAGGGCCTCCCCGGAACACTCCTGCTGCTTTCCTGCTGTCAGAGTCCTCGAGCCCCCTCTTCAGGAGTGGGTACATGGGACTCCACGGTCAAACCCAAGAGCCCATTTTTTTGCTTTACAGTGTGAAGGGGCAGTGGGACCAGATTCCAAGGAGTCCTGCCCTCAGCCTTGCCCAGATGACTGCAGTGATCCTGTGAACTTTGAGGAGAGCATCTGATGAGCTGCCTTAGAAAACCTAGGGCTTCTCTGTCACTGTAGAGACTGCTTTTTTTTTTTTTTTTGGTAGAGGTTTCTTTTGTTTATCTCTTCCGTTTATCCAAATACCTATCTGTTAGTGCCTTGCATGTGCCACGCACAGCTAAGTTTATAAATCTTGAGAATTGAGTGGAAGTGGGAGGGCGGGAGCAGGCCCAGAAGTAAGGAGGTCCAGTCACACCTGGGCCAGCAGGAATTGCTGTGTGGCCAGCTTATCCAGCCCTGAGTGGGCACATAGCTACTGGGGTGGGACCGGCAAACTTGGATCAGAAGTGATTCTCCCCAGGGGTGACTCTGTGAAGCCTGGTCTTTTTTGTTGTTCAGTCACTCAGTCGTGTCTGCCTCTGGTCCTTGGGGGTTTGCTATAGGAAGAACAGGGTTTCAGCTGAACCCCCTGACCAGGCAGGGGAGAATGGAGAGCAGCTCTTTCTGGGTTTAGATCAGTCGTTCTTAGCCTTTTTAGGATCATAGTTTCTTCAGAAATATAAAGACACCTGTAGACGTTCTCCTTAGTGCTGTGCTGCGCTTATCGCTCAGTCGTGTCCGACTCTGCGACCCCAAGGGCTGTAGTCCGCCAGGCTCCTCTGTCCGTGGGGATTCTCCAGGCAAGAATACTGGAGTGGGTTACCATGCCCTCCTGCAGGGATCTTCTCAACCCAGGGATCAAACCCAGATCTCCTGCATTGCAGATAGACTTTTTACCATCTGAGCCACCAGGGAAGCTTTCTCCTTAGTATCAACTACAAATTAGCACTTGCCATGGGCACTTGTCATCTACCTATCTACCTCTACAATGATTAAGTCATCTGCTGCTGTAGCTGCCCACCTTCCCTACCACCTGCAAAAATGAGGCACTTTATGCTTTGGTAGAGGAGGGGTGGAAACTGGCAGGATAGGTCTTAAGATGTTTTCAGGGGCTGATTTTATGAGCCCAATTCTTGAATCTCCTCATATCTAGAAAAACACTAAAATCCTTCATGATGACGATTGTTTCTCATGACTAGCAGAAGCCTCGTGAGACCAACAGAAACCTGAAAAAATATGTGCTTGATTGCATATATTCCCCCTTCACCAAAATCACCTATATACTGTCCTTACCCCTAATCTCTTGGGAGCAGTTTCTCAGAACTATCTGAGGTGCTGTCTCCCAGGGTACAGTCCTCATTTTGCCCCAAATAAAATTTAACTTGCAACTCACATGTTGTGCATTTTTTTAAGTCAACGTTAGAAAACTATGCATGCATGTACGTTTTTCTTTTCTTTTTTTTTTTTTTTTGCCATGCTGTGTGTTACATGGCATCTTAGTTTATTGACCAGGGATTGAACTCACACTCCCTGCAGTGGAAGCTTGGAGTCTTAACAACTGAACCGCCAGGGAAGTCCCTGCATAAACATCTTGTATAGTCAATCCCTGTAAGTGCAACCTTGGTTTCTGAGTCTTTTGAGAATCTCTCCCTTAAACCTGGAGTCTGAGCCTCTGCCAGTGCACTGCCTGCCAGGAACAGATGACTCAGCTCGCTCTTCAAGGAGGAAAGCTCCTCCATCAGAGAGGCTGCAGATCTCTACCTGCCCCTTCCAGCCCTGGGCAGGAATCTAGGATTGACCTCTGGATTGGCGCTGCTGACCCCTGAGGCTGACTTGGGGATGAACCTCCCAGAAGCAAGAGGACTTCTGAAAGCAAGTCCCTGCTTCTGAAAGGAAAGCCAATAAATAAAGTCTGTGTCCAGCCTCACCTATCATCTCTTTCCTCCACTTCCCTACTGGTCCCCTCGCTGGGTCAGCTTATGCTGGAAGGCTCCATGAAGAGAACACCCTAAAGGTAACCCAAGTGTGGGAAAGTGAGGGGCAGACAAAGGTGAGTTTTTCATCTTCCCTCTGCATTATTTTTACGTTTTTTTTTATCCTTGAGATAAATCCTTTTCCCTTCATTCTTCCAGTCTTGCCTGGCAGCAGCCTCACCTCAAAATTCTCTTGGTAGGAATGGGCCTGTGACCTCTCCCCACCCACTCCCCTTCCCTCTATCAGTCAGACAGACTTTCATTGCAAATGGGCCCTGACCTCCCCACCCTTCTGAGAGCCTGCTCCACCTGCCGGCTTTCTCATCTACACAAATAAGATACCTGCAGGCTTTCTTATCTACACAAATAAGACACGTCCAGTGGGGCCCTTCTGTCTGCCAACTGGCTTTATTTTCTCCTTCTGCTTCCCGTCTGAACATCAGCTTCCTTCTTTCGCTTGTGTCTCCAGTGGTGGCAGCAGTGTCAGCGGGAACTCCCAGAGCTGACAGATGACAGGAGGGGATGTGGGGCAGCCACCAGCTTCCAAGGGCTGAACTTGCAGCCTCTCGACTCAGAGACACATGCTGGCTGCCCTCCACACGTTCAGGCACGCAGGTAAATCTACAGCAGGGATGAGCTGGGGCTCGGGGAATATTGGAACTCCAGTCATTGAGGAGTGCACAGACTAAAGCAGATGGGCAAGGAGCCAGAACTGACACAGACCAGCTGTAACCATCTAGGCCTGGCCCAGCTTTCCATCTTGGTCAGGGGTCTGCTTCCCTCCCACTCCTGAGCTGTCCCTCCAGCCTCAGCTGTTTCCAACCAAGGAGGGGCAAAGGAAGGGGCTGTGTGGGAGGCCTGGGGCCCACAGGGGAAGGAAGGAAGGAAGGCCCACAGCCCCTTCCTTTCACAAGGACACAAGGGCTGGGGAGAACTTTGGGATCCCCTCTTGACCTCTCTTGGAGAAAGAAATGGCAACCCACTCCAGTACTCTTGCCTGGAGAATCCCCATGGACCGAGGAGCCTGGTGGGCTACAGTCCACGGGGTCGCAAAGAGTCAGACACGACTGAGCGACTTCACTTTCACTTTCTCTCACTTGACCTCTCTGCCTTTGGTGACTGAAGTTCCCCTTGAGAGCTGTTGACTAGATGAGAACACTTCTTGAGTGTAGCCTTGGAGGGGAGGGAGCCACAGAGAGGCTGAGGCTCCTGGTGATAAGAAGTGGCCCCTGTTGCCAAGGGGTCCTATCCTACCTCACCTTTGTTTCTGGGATTCTGAGCACCGCCCCACTCATGCACTGAAGACCACTGCCAGAAGGGGCCTAAGCCCAGACAGGATCCAGTCTCCCTTCCATACCACATCACCATGGCAACCATCACCTAAGAGACCCAAGTGCTGATGGAGGACCAACCCATGAGGACAGGGAAATATGCTCTGTTAATTCCAGGAACTTTGGGGGCGGGATTGTACTCCGCCTACCAGGGTTGGGTGGGAAGATGAGAATAATGCCCTCCTCTCCCATCTCCAGCAGTTCTCTGCCTCACGTGGAAAAACTTGAACCTGGGCTTAGCAGATCCTTACAGATCTGACCCCTTCATACTGAGAGAGGCAGAGCTGGGATCCAGCTACCCAGGGTCTGAGAGCTACCTCCTGTCCTTGGCTCAGCTCTGATTAGAACCCTGAAGATTCTGGACAAAGGAACCCTGACTTTCAACTCTCTCTGTGACCCAGCATTTTCCTGCCCTGGGTTCTGAGGAAGCCTATCACCCTCTACTCCCCACCCTAGCATCTTCTGATGTCAGAGGCAAATGAGGCCAGTTCAGAGGCACTGGGTGTCTATTTCCTGTCACTGCACCTGCTCCAGCTCTATGTCCCCTCAGGCTTGGGATGTTGCTGTTGCCATGCCAACAACAACATTCACTCTCAGAGGGGCTGTTACTGGGCTGCAGGCCCCTTTGTGCCAGACTCAATATCACCAAAAATATGACTTGCAGGAAGTGAAAGCCCAGCCCCCAAGACCCTTTATTCCATATAAGAATCCCCCACTCTCCCAGCCTTAGTTTACTCATCTGCATGGTCCAATATGGGAACCTCTGTTTGCAGCCCTCCCCTGGGCTGCCCAGGACTCTTCACTCTCTCGGGCTCCTGGAGCACATAGTCAGAGATGTCTGTGACCAGTAGTAGCCATCAGGCTGCTTTGCTCAGAGGTAACCGTCCACAGCCCAGGGACACCAGCCTTTCTTGGTCCCTGTAACCAACCCTAACCTGTCAATACTGTTGTGCCCTGACACTGCCCCTTCTTTTTTCCCTTATGTCATGACCTTTTTGACTTAACCATGGAGTGACCCTCCCTTAACCTTGACTCTAGAGTTGATTACTTCCTGCAGTGGTCTTCTCTCCTTTTCTTCCCACTAGTCCTCCTGCAGGTCTTACTAGTAGCCCAGAACCACCACCTGGTGAGAAGCTAGCTCCCCACCCCACGCACCCCACCGCCTTCTGTCCAAGTAATCAACAAAGCAGCGGACAGAGGAGGAGAGAGCCTCCTGGATGCCTTCTCCTGCGGGAAGAGGGCCACAGCGTTCAAACCCTCCCACGGACATGCCATAGCTTCCACTGCTTCCGAGAGGCATGCTACCAGGAGGCATTGCTCTCCAACGGAACAGCAAGAGTGCAGCCCAGGGGAGAACTACTGTGAGGTGTGGGGCAGGGCTGCTATAGGGCCCAGGCAGGATGCTGCCAGGAAAAGCTGCTGCAGGGCTGGAGGGGTACTGACAGACAGGTACCTCCAGTAAGGTGCTGGGAGGGAGATACAAAGGCCGGAGAGAGAGGAGTCACTGCTTGGATGGCCCTGAGAAGCTGAGTTACAGTCCAGGACCGGCTGGCCCCTCCTGAACTGGCTGCTCCTGAACTTGCAGGCTCTCTCTTCACCCAACTGACCCTACTCAACACTGCACCACATGACTCAGTACAGCCTGTTGTGAGGGGAGAGATGAAACTGGTCCCAGCCCTTGCCTGCAGGCCAATAAACTCCAGCCCCGACCCTGCTCTCTGCAAGGCTGCAGCGGTGGCCCCTCTGCCTGGCGCTCAGCCAGTCCGTCTCAGGTGAGACAGCGCCCCCCAACCTGCAGCTCTGGACCCCTCTTCTGTGCTCCTTCAACTCAGAGCCCTTCCTCCCGTTGGCCCCATAAGTTCAGAGCCCCGTCCCACCTACCCCCGAGCCCTGAGCCTTGCCCACTCACTAATGCCCAGCTCTGAGTCTCACCCTTTGACAGGCCTCCAAAGCTGAGCTGTTTTCACCAACCTTCCCGACCTCTATCAACACCCCAACCCTCAACCTTGTCAGGCTGACCTTTAGCTTTGAGGTCTACCCTCCTCCCCCATGACCCTCCCCTTCAGGATTTCCCATAACCCTAACTCCCTGGCCCACCCCATCCCACTGTAAAGCAGTTCCTGTGCCTCTCCAGGTGGCAGAGATGTGACAGTTTCAGGTCGTGACATCCACACACAGGATGCTTTCCCCTTGGGGCAGGGGTGGGGACTTCGAAGAGGACCTGTCCCCCAGCAGATGTGTCACCGCACTTCCCTAGGCAGCCCTGCTCTGCTCCCAGACCTGGGCCACCTGACCATCCCAGAGGACAAGCCACTTCCCACTCCACTCCTGGTGACCATCACCCCTCCAACTCCCCCTAAAAATGTGAGTGTCTGCCCACACCTGCCTGCTCCGGGTGGTGGAGTCAGGAATGGGCATAGTGGCTGAGGCCAGTGAGACAGGCAGCCAGCCCCCGCCACAGTCCAGAATTCACAGGGCTCCCCATCTGCCACTCTTCTTTCACTTTCTCTTCCAGAGGAAACCCTGTCCCACCTTCTCCTGCCAAGGCAGTGACTGTTTCAAAGGACAGAGTGCCCTGAGGGCCTGCACTTCTGTGAGGTGGGGCCCCAGAGTGCACCAAGGTCGAGCGCTGCCCTCCCTTAGAACTGTAGGCCTCCTCCTGCCTGGACAGAGCGGGGTCAGCAGCTGAATCTGCCTGGAGCTAGACCTGCTGGGGACCAGGCTGCTGGACCCCCCTTAGCTCCACATAATGCTGAAATCCAGGATAGCAGCTGGAATCCTCCAAGTCCTCATGACATGCCCCCTTGTTTCTGATTGCCTTGTATGTTCTCTGGGGACTGGCTGGCTGGGAGCCAGCAGCCCAGTGAAGTTCAGCTCAGCCCACAGCCCCACTTAACTTTTCTTTTTCAATATTTATTTATTTGGCTGCATCTGGCCTTAGTTGTGGCATGTGGCATCTAGTTCCCTTACCAGGGATTGAATCCTGGCCCCCTGCATTGGGAGCATGGAGTCTTAGCCACTGGACCACCAGGGAAGTCCCCCCACTTAACATCTTTTGCCTCTGTGAATGGGGTCAAAGGCAAGGGGAGGATGAATAGTCCCATCTTTTCTTGTAGCTGAAACAATCCAGCTCAGGCCACACTGCCGGGTGCAGCCAGGCCTGCATGACAGGGACCCCCAGATGGCACAGGACTGTGGCTCAGCACAGCTACCAAGAGTGCTGCCAAGCCTCTGCCTGTGGCAGCTGCCTCCAGCTGGATGGGAACCTCCATTTCAATGGGGCAGCACCAAGGGCTGCCAGGAGCCCCCTGCATGGGACCCTGGCTGGGGCTGCTGCCCCTCCGCTCCGCCCTGCTCCTGGTCCTGCTCCTCTAGCTAGGCCAGGCTGAGTCAGGGAGCAGCAGGCAGGAAGACCCTTTAGGCCCTGGAAGTTGCCAGGCCCATCGCCAGCTCTGATTCTTGTGACTCTATCTTTTGTGAAAGGGATTTATCAAGCCTGCAGCTCTGTGCTAGAGGTTCCCAGGGCCTAGGCCTGGACCTGATGCCCTCCAAAGGGGCAGGCTGGAGTTTTGCCTGGTAAAACAGAACAATCTCCTGTTTGATCCCCATCAAGTGCGAGGACCCCAAAGTCCCGCAGGAGCAGATTTTTTTATCTGTCAAAGGTGCCCAGTCCTGGGACTTCCCTGATAGTCCAGTGATTAAGACTCTGCCCTTCCAGTGCTGGGGGTGCAAGTGTGATTCGTGGTTGGGGAACTAAGATTCCTCTGTGCTGCCAAAAAAAAAAAGCAGAAGCGAAAACAAAGTTCTCGTCCCTGTCCACTTTTCCCTGATCCTCCCCAGACTTTGACACAAAGAGGGGGGCTGGAATTGGGGTTCCCCTGATTTCCTGAAGTGACCTCAGCCCTCTTTATCTCGAAGGGTCTGAATCAATCCCCTTTCCCCTCGTCCTCAAGCCAGCTTTGAAACCAAGTTCAAATAAACTTGAGCTCCATTTGTGCTATGGATATTTCCAGGGAAAGAAAATTGGGAAGAAGTTACTTTTTCTGGAAGAGATTTACTTATTCAAACCGGTCACTAGGGCAGCAACTCTGAGCTTAGGGAAAAAGGATGGGGACTGGACTAGAAGTCACACGGTCACTTCTTCCCCAGCACTTACTCTTCAGTTTGGGTCAGAGCTTAAGAGAAAAAGTATTCATTAAGATAACTCACTAAGTCAATAAACATGTTCTCAGGGTCAATTTGTGTGCCAGAAACTACACTGGGGTGATAAGGAAAAGATACAGCCTGTCCTCAGGGAGCTTACAGCTTAGTGAAGTGGCCAATAGGCTGGAAGAGACTGGTCCTGGACAGCCTAATCTGAGCTGGCCCTTCTGTCCATCTAGAGCAGCCTCCTTATCTTAGGTGGAGAAGGGCAGGCCCCCAGGGAGGAAAGCCTTGCCCAGTGGCCAGTGAATCAGGGGAAACGGCTGGAAAACAACAAAGAGCAGGCTCAGGCTGTCGTGAGAGCTGAACAGGGCCCCCTTCCCTTGATGTCTCTCCTCCCGAGAAGGAGAGAGGATGGGGCCTCAGCACAGGCGCTGCACACGAACACGGTCACACCCTTGACAGCGCACGTTGCCTCCCTTTTCCCCACACAGCCCCATGAGGCAGGCAGGACAGGCTGGACCCCTCACACACCCCTGCTGAGGCTAAGCGAGGACGTGCGGCTGTGAGTGGCAGCGTCCGTAGCATGGAAGTTGGAGCCACACGTTTCAGTTGCGAGACCTTGATCAGAATGCTTAACCTCTCTGAGTCTCAGTTTCTCCACCTGGAAAATGTCACTGTGGTACCTCACAGTGCTGTTCTCCCTGAAGCTAGGACAGGACAGGCCCCTGGGGAGGAAGTGTTCCAGTAGAGGCCAGTGTTGGCCTGCCTGGAGGGCAAGGAGCTGAGGATGAAACTGAGAAAACGGGAAAAAAAAAAAAAAAAAGAAACTGAGAAAACGTTTTCCCTTAAGGTGACCATCTTCCTTCCGGGTCCTGGACGAGGAACTCTGGCCGCTCGAGGGCTGAGGATGTCGAGGGCAGTCCTTAGGAAAAGCTTTCCAGAATAGGGAGTAGAGGGTACCACAGGACTTAAGGAGTTAACAGGGGGCAGGGTGGAGGGCAGCCCCCTCCACCCCCACATGGGCACAGCATGCTGGGACTTGCAGGCTGGCTGACCTTCGTGTGGCGTAGGGACTGCTGGGAAATGTAGTCATTGACCGGTCCCGGCCGAGGTTCCGCACACCCAGCAGCGGTGACAGCTCAGGAGGTAGGCGGCAAGAGCAGGGGGCCATGAGTGAGTGCAGAGCAGGGAAGCCAGGGCAGGGCTGGGCAGGAGGGACTGGGCAAGCTGAGGGCTGGGTGCCCTGTCCTGAGACTGTCAGAACCGGACACCTCTGGCCTTTGGCTGATGCAATGTGGCCTGCTGGGCTGTGGGAGGGCCAAGGAGTAACGGGACACTTGCCCATCTCCAAGGAAAGAGGGACCGGACTGGAGTCCTGGTCCAGAATGAGACACTCCCTTCCCGAGATACATGCAGATACACCCCTTACACCTCCCAGACAGCTGCTAGCAGAACTAACACTGCTCCCCTGAAAGGGAGGCAGAGCCCCCATCCTGGAGCCATAAAGACCGTATCCTCCTCTCCGGTAACGGGACAGGGCACCGCACGTCCAGCAAGTAGACTGGACCCCACTAAGGAGTGACTGGATGCCCTTCAGGACAGAGGACGGCAGAGCAAATTGCATTTCCCACCAGAGGGAAAGGATGGCAAAGGCGGAGAGGGAGGGAGAGGATGGGGCCTCCTCCAGCAGAGCCCGTCCTCCCTGCCTGTGGTCCTCAGAGGCAACTCCATCACATCCCGGGTGACGTGTTGACCTAAAGAGCCTCCCTTCTGCCCTTCCCCAGGGTGTGTCCGCTCAGCAGGGGCCGGCATGGACCAGTCAGTGGCCATCCAGGAGACCCTGGCTGACGGGGAATATTGCGTCATCATATCCTTCCCTGCAGCCTGCAACTCCCAGCCCCAGGGCCTCCCTGCCTGGGCTTGGGAAGTGGAATGGCAGGTGCCTACGTGTCTTTCTGGTTGCCTCCCTCTCTCTTTGCCATAGGGCTGAGCAACCCTATGAGGCGGGGGGGGGGGGGGGGGGGGGGGGGAGCGGAAACCAGTACTTACTAAGTACTCAGTTCTGGACTCTCTGCCTTGTGCTTTAAATACTCAGTTATCCTCCCACCCCCTGTGAAGCTGGGGGTTGTTATCCCCATTTCGCAGATGAGGAAGGGTCAGAGAGGTGAAGTGACCTGCCCAGGGTCACACAGTAAACCTGCATGGGTGAGGGCAGGGCAAGCCAGGGCAAGGCTCGTGGGGCGGGCTGGGTTGGGCGAGGCCTGGAAGCAGGCTTCCTTTCCGTTTGCCTTGACCCTGAGCGGCAGGCGGTGCAAGGTGTGCTGTGTGAGGGCGACCGCAGGCAGAGCCGCCTCCTGGGACTCGTGCGCTACCGTCCGGGGCGTGGTGGCCAGGAACACGCGTAAGTGATGGGGTTGGGCCTTGCCTATCTGGCCCTGGGGTTTATTGTTTTCCATCGTCCCTCCAGCTGGATTTCAAACCCTTTAGGATAGAGTCTGAGGCTTCTAAAATAATTATAATAATGATAGTTAATAGTTTCTGAATACTATATGCCCAGCCCTATGTATTATTAGCTCATATAGTCCTCAAAATTTGATGAGAAACTTCTTGAGGTTAACATACTGCTCCAGATCTTGAACCCTGTGGCCTGACTGTCTTGGATTCAAATCTAAGCTTTGTTACCTCTTGAGCAAACCTCAATGTGTCCAAACTGAAGATTAAAATGAGTTACTGCATATAAAGTAGTTAAAATGCTGTGAAGCACGTAAAAAGGGCTCCATAAATGTTGCAAGTAACACCCACCTATTACTCAGAAACAGAGCGAGAATAATGATCAAAAAGCCAAAAAGTGACCCTCAGGGTCTCAGATCTGGGAAGGAGGAGCCTTAGACATTTTTGAACCCATCACCCTTCCTTTACAGATGGAAAAGCTGAGGTTCAGGGAGGGAGAGGAGGAGGCAAGGATTGCCCTGTTCTTGTCACACACAGTGCTAGAATGCACAAGGGGGCGATTATGCATGGAGTTTACGAACAAAGCGGGGTTCCCCAAAGTGAGGCAAGTTCAGCCTTGATGACCCATCTGTCTCTGCTGGGCACCATGTGCAGAGAGGCCTGAGCACAGCCCCAGGGCCCAAGGAGGAAACACGAGCCGAACACCCTGAGGCTTCCATGGCGGACCTGAGGGGCAGCCACGTGCTCCTATCCTCACTCTGCTTCCTGCCCTCAGTCTCTTCCTGTATACGCACCAGAGGATGGCCATTACCGGGGACGACGTCTCCTTGGACCAGATTGTGCCAGTCACTCGGGATTTCACGCTGGAAGAAGGTGCCACAGTGGGCGGGAGGGGATGATCCCTCTCCTTGGGGCTCCTAGGTCATTTCTGCCCTTGTTGGGGGTGGGGTGGTGGGAGCAAAGATGATGCTCAATGGCTCAGGGCCTTTTCCTTTCCCTCCCTGCAGTGACCCTGGATGGTGAGCACTACATTCTTGGTGAGTGGTTCTTTCAGTCTAAATTGGGTCCACCCGGGCACAAGATCTGCAAAGAGAGGAGTGGGGTGAAGAAGAGCACCCTCTGATCACCTCACTGTGGCACACAAGATCCTGTAGGATTAGCCCCGCTCATCAATCCAGTCATTCTCTTCCCTGCCTGCTGAACTTGAAACCCTCTGCTTTCCAAGCACCTTACACGTGACAAGTTTTCACCACGGAGCCCTGCACATGCAGCTCCCTCCTCAAAGCCCTCACTCCTTCAGGGCTTTACTTCACACTCAAGTTTCCCCAGAAAGCCTTTGTTGAACTCCTGAGATTGTCTGTATCCTGAAAGTGGACCTCACACACATTCCTTTTTCTCATCCTTGCCACCTCTCTGTCATTCACAGTGATTTAATTATTTATGTGCTGTGCCAAGTCACTTCAGTCATGTCAGACTCTTTACTATGTAGCCCACCAGGCTCCTCTGTCCATAGGATTCTCCAGGCAAGAATATTGGAGTGGGTTGCCATGCCCTCCTCCAGGGGATCTTCCCGACCCAGGGATCAAACCTATGTCACTTAAGTCTCCTGCATTGGCAAGTGGGTTCTTTACCACTAGCACCACCTGGGAAGCCCCTAATTATCTATAGTGACCTGTTTAATATCTATCTTCTTTGCTAGACTGTTCAGTTCAGTTGCTCAGTCATGTCCGACTCTTTTTTACCTCATGGACTGCAGCACGCGAGGCTTCCCTGTCCATCACCAACTCCTGGAGCTTGCTCAAACTCACATCCGTCAAGTCGGTGATGCCATCCAACCATCTCATCCTCTGTCGTCCCCTTCTCCTCTTGCCTTCAATCTTTCCCAGCGTCAGGGTCTTTTCCAATGAGTTAGTCCTTCGAATCAGGTGGCCAATATATTGAAGCTTCAGCTTCAGCATCAGTCTTTCCAATGAATGTTCGGAACTGACTTCCTTTTGGATGGACTTGTTTGATCTCCTTGCTGTCCAAGGGACTCTCAAAAGTCTTCTCCAAAAAAAAAAGAGTCTTCTCCAACACCACAGTTCAAAAGCATCAGTTCTTTGGCACTCAGCTTTCTTTATGGTCCAACTCTCACATCCATACATGACTACTGGAAAAACCACAGCTTTGGCTAGATGGACCTTTGTTGGCAAAGTAGTGTCTCTGCTTTTTAATATGCTATCAAGGTTCGTCATAGCTCTTCTTCCAAAAAGCAAGCATCTTTTAATTTCATGGCTGTAGACACCATCTGCAGTGATTTTGGAGCCCAAAGAAATAAAGTCTGTCACTGTTTCTGTTGTTTCCCCATCTACTTGCCATGAAGTGATGACTGGATCCCATGATCTTAGTTTTTCGAATGTTGAGTTTTAAGCCAGCTATTTCACTCTCCTCTTTCACTTTCATCAAGAGGTTCTTTAGTTCCTCTTCGCTTTTTTTTTTTCCCGCTAGACTATAGTCACAGTAGTGAAGTAGTAGTCATAACAAAAATATTGATAATAGAAATGAATAATTGATCAATGATAATCTTAGCCAGGTACGATGCTAAGAGCTTTACACACATCAGGTGGTGATTTCCTCACAATTCTATGGGGTCATCATTGCTTTCATTCCTATTTTATGGATGAGGTAATGGACACCCAGAGAAATTAAGTAATTCAGTAAGTGGTGGGACCAGGATTCAAACTCAGACTACAGACCCTGGAGCCCACACTATTGATGAGTCTGCTAGATTGCTCCTACTTATTCACTAGCTCAGCATGTGTTTTGGGTGCTCAGGTTATGCTGTAAGTCAGACATCATCCACAGTCTGATCCCTTCAGCATGGTATTCCCAGTGCCTAGCAGGTCCCTGGCACAGTCAGGGAGACTGACTGACAGACAGCCGCTCTGTCCACCTCTGTGTGCTTTTCATTCCACTTGGGAGGTGGTGGTGGGGTGGGGGAGTGGGTAGACTATAGTTCAAGAACTTGGTCTCTATTGTCCCCATCCAGGAGGCTGTGGCAAGGCTTACTGGCTTTTCAGAGCCTAGGTCCAGCCCCTCTTGTAGACTGAGGGTGATGTTAATTTGGAGCTGGGGGTACAAAGGGCTCCCTATTGTCCCACCAACAGTCATTGCTGCTGCTGCTGCTAAGTCGCTTCAGTCGTGTCCAACTCTGTGCGACCCCATAGACGGCAGCCTACCAGGCTCCTCCATCCCTGGGATTCTCCAGGCAAGAACACTGGAGTGGGTTGCCATTTCCTTCTTCAATGCATGAAGTGAAAAGTGAAAGTGAAGTCACTCAGTCATGTCCGACTCTTCACAACCCCATAGACTGCAGCCTACCAGGCTCCTCCGTCCATGGGATTTTCCAGGCAAGAGTACTTGGAGTGGGGTGCCATTGCCTTTTCCGAGCAACAATCATTAAGTTGATCTATAAGTCAATTGCTTAAGGGTCAAAGGGGCTTTGGGAGCTTGGGCTGCTGACACTCCATTCTGGGGGCTCCAGCCCAAAGATGCACCTTAGCATCTCAGAAGCCAAGAGCTCATGTCCTGCTTTCCCTGCACAGGTTCAGATGTCACCGTCCAGCTGGACACAGCAGAGCTCAGCCTCTTATTCCAGCTCCCCTTTGGTTCACATACCAGAATATTCCTCCAGGAAGTTGCCAGGGCCTGTCCAGGTAGGTGAGACCCCAGGCTCCCCATGGCAGGGGGGAGGGAAGGGGTGGCTGGGCATTGACCTCCCCACCACCAGTTGACTTTGCACACTTTGAACTCACACTCCACAATTTCTGTGCCCTCTTAAAGCTATTGGCATGAGGCCACAGTGCCCCCAGGTCACCAGCTGGCCACGGTGTTTGCATTTCTGTTTTCCCCTTTCTGGATCTGAGTTTTAACTCCAGCAGGGCCCCTTTGCCCTCCTCGCTCTGAGCAGGGCTGAACGGGGTAAGGTGTGATTCTGATACAGAGTCTTCTGTAAATTAGCAAGATCAGCAGCTTCTGGAGGCCCATCTTCCCTCTCTCTGCCAATGACAACTAGAACCAAGGCAGGTCTGCCCTTGAAACCTGTGCCCCACTGCAACTGAGAAAATGGTCTAGCTTTGCATTAGCAGGGAGAGGTTAGTGGCCTCTAGGGGAGAATTTGTTTAGACTAGGAGATTAGCCAGGCAGGTAAAGGAGAGTTCTGTTCAGAGCAGAGGATCAGTCAGAGAGCATGCAAATTCGAGCCACCAGGTGCTGGAGCCTGGCTGTTTACCCAGCACTGCTACTTCTTTCTTTTCTAGCCAGCATCTTTGTTCTGCAGAAATGGCGGGGGTGGGGGTGGAGGGGGGAGGGGGAGGGCTCCCTTTCTATTGCGGTCTCATCTCGGAGCCTGAATGTCTGGCCCCTCCACCTTCCTTTGCCTGGTGTGCAGGAAGTGGACTGACTGGATGCAAACAGGGGAGTGTGCGAAAAGGAAACAAAATTATAGAGCCTTGAGTGCTGAGTTAAAGGATTGATTCTCTAAGCCGCGGGAAATTCATCCCCAAACCTTCAACTAATAAGGATACCTTGTTTTATGATTATCATTGGTAGTTGTATGAGAAGCAATAATACTTTATAGTTCTTGATTGATACTGTTGTAGGAAGGGGGACCCCCTTCCAGGGCCCAAAGTTGGGCTCTTGTCTAACACTCGGAAAAGAATTGTCCGAGGAGACACGTGCTGACAAAGCAAGAGATTTTACTGGGAAAGGGCACCCGAGTGGAGAGCAGTAGGTAAGGGAACCCAGGAGAACTGCTCTGCCGCGTGGCTTGCAGTCTTGGGTTTTATGGTGATGGGATTAGTTTCCGGGTGGTCTCTGGCCAATCATTCTAATTTAGAGTCTTTCCTGGTGGCGCACGCATCGCTCAGCCAAGATGGATGCTAGCAGGAGGGATTCTGGGAAGTGGACGGACAGGTAGTGTCTCCTCTCGATCTTTCCCGAACTCTTCCGGCTGGTGGTGGCCTATTAGTTCCGTATTCCTTATCAGGATCTCCTGCCATAAAACAACTCATGCAAATGGTTACTATGGTACCTGACCAGGGTGGGCGGTTTCAATCAGTGTGCTTCCCCTAACAATACCTTCGCCTGCATAAACACAAAAAGCCTTCAGTATATCTTCAGCAAAAATGAATTCTTTAGAAGATAAATGCTCTGATAGAAAACTGAGCAGAGGAGATGGATAGTGCACAAAAGAATACAAATGAACAATATCTTGAAGAAAAAAGAAAAAGAAAGTATTTGATAAGGTTTATTTTAAAAAGTAATAATAGCCAGAACAGTCAAGAGTGTGGACTTTGAAGCTATACGACCTCTTGCATTTGAAACCTGTCTTTGCTGGTCCTTAACCGTGTGACTTTGGGCAAACCACCTCACCTCTCTGAACCTTGGTTTTGCAGACATTTTTTTTCTTCCAGTTTTTTGAAAAAATATTTATTTGGCTGCACTGGTCTTAGTTGTAGCACCCTGGATCTTTCATCTTCATTGCGGCCTGTGGGATCTAGTTCCCTGACCAGGGATCGAACCTGGGCCCCCTGCATTGGGAGCATTGAGTCCTAGCCACTGGACCACCAGGGAGGTCCCTCCCTTTCTTCCAGTTTTATTGAACTCTAGTTAATATACAGCATTGTGTAAGTTTAAGCTGCACAGCATAATGACTGGACTTACATACCTCATGAAATGATTTCCACAATAAATTTAGTGAACATCCATCATCTCATATAGGTATAAAATTAAAGACATAGACAAAAATATATTTTCCTCATGATGAGAACTCATGATTTGCTCTCTTAACAACTTTCATGTATAACACACATTAGTGTTAGTTAGATGTATCGTGTTGCACATTATATTTCTGTGTGTGCTCAATCACTAAGTCATGTCCGACTCTTTGCAACCCCATGGGCTGTAGCCTGCCAAAGTCCTTCTGTCTATGGGATTTCCCAGGCGAGAATACTTGAGTGGGTTGCCGGTTTCTTCTTCAGGGGACCTTCCTGACCCAGGGCTCGAACCTATGTCTCCTGCATTAGCAGGTAGATTCTTTACCACTGAGTCACCAGGGAAGCCCCATCATATTCCTAGTACTTAATTATCCTGTAACTGGAGCTTTAGACCTTTTGACTACCTTCATGTAATCCCTCCTCCCACCCCCGGCATGTTACCCCTCCCTCTGGTGACCACAAATCTGACCTCTTTTTGAGTTTGCTTTATTGATTTCTATATGTAAAGAATATCTTCCTAGGAATTCCCTGGTGATTCAGTAGTTAAGACTCTGAGGTCCACTGTAGAGGGCCTGGGTTTGATCCCATGGACTGCAGAGCAAGGCAAAAAAAAAAAAAGGGAATATCCTGGGGCTTCCCTGGTGGTTCAGTGGTTAAGGATCTGCCTTGCAATGCAAGGGACACAGATTCAATCCCACATGCCTTAGGGCAACTAAGCCTGGCACCACACGACTGAGCCTGCCTGCTCTATCCACTGAAGGCCGAGCGCCCTAGAGCCTGTGCTCTGCAACAAGAGAAACCCCCGCAAGGAGAAGCCTGCCCACCGCAACGAGAGGACTTCCCGCTCTCGGCACCTAGAGAAGGCCTGAGTGCGGGGACGAAGACTCAACACAGCCAAAAATAAATAAATATTCGGGAGAAAAAAAAAGATGTTTCTCAGGGAATTGTGAGAATTAAATGAGATAATACATGTGAAAATGCCCAGCACATAGTAGGAACTCAGAAAATATTTCCTCAGCTAACACTCATCACGGACTTATTGTGTATTAGACACTGTTTGAAGAACTTTCAGCACATTATCTCATTTTCTTTACCACAACCCTTCAAGGCAGGTATTATATCTCCATCTTACAGATGAGGAAACTGAGGTTCAGGGAGGGTAAGTGCCTTGTATAAACAATAGAGGCAGGATTAGATTGGATTAGAGAGTCTCCTCCAGAGCCTACCTCTTGAGTTTTGATCTCATGCATCCTAAACTCACGCCAACCCACCCCATCTAAACTGCTCAGAGAAGATTTCATGTAGGAGGTGTTGTTTAAATGGAGACTTGAAGGACGAGTGAGGTTTCTCCCAAGCAGGCAACAAGGAGGAAAAGAGACATTTGGAGTTAAGAGCAAGTCACTGGGTGGGACTGAAGTTGGGGTGGGAGGAGGCTGTGGAGCGAGCTGAGCCAGGAGAAGCCCACAGAGATAGTACATGAAGGGTCTTAAATAACCAACAAAGAGCTTTTACTTTTCTATAGCCTGTGGACAGCTGATGGAGTTTTAAAACAAGGAATGACAAGTCAGGATTTGCATGTTAGGAAAATTCCTCTGGCAACTGGTGCAGAAGGGGGGAACATCGAACAGGGAGATCAGTGGGGATGTATTTGCAGTGATTCAGGCATAAAAAATGAGACTTGGACCAGGGCCATCATGCGGATGGGGAGGAGGGATGGACTGGAGAGATCAAACTGATGAGCACGCAGGTGCCATGGGAACAATGAGTTTGGGTTACGTTCACCACTTAACCCTCTGTGGTTACAACAGTGCCTAGATGTGTGCATGTGCTCTGTCGTGTCCAGCTCTGTGTGGCTCCCATGATTGTAGCCCGCCAGGCTCCTCTGTCCATGGAATTTTCCAGGCAAGAATACTAGAGGGGGTTGCCATTTCCTACTCCAGGGTATCTTCCCAACTCAGGGATTAAACCCGAGTCTCTTGTCTCCTGCATTGGCAGACAGATTCTTTATGATTAGTACCACCTGGTAGGCACTCAATAAATATTTATTGAATGGAGGAACAGTACTTGATGTCTATCTGTGAGAATGAAAGAGAGAGAAGAGTCGATGATTTTCCTCCCTTAGGCTTACTCCTCTTCCCTACTCCTGGGGTCTACATGTGAGGTAACCAGCAAGGAGTAGCTGAGTAGCTACTCTGAGTAGCATCTCTGAGTAGCTGTCATGATGGACTTCCTCAGAAAGGAATTGGGTGAGAGGGGACTCTCAGAGTCGACAGACTCTTGGAAATCTACCTGCCCAACCCTTGCATTTTATAGATAAAGGGACCAGAGTCCAAGAAGAGGTTATAGGTGAAAGTAACTATGTTTTTCCCACTCAGTCCTTGGTGAATAATGTGCAGCACAAAAGGTCAGGGAGTGGAAGTGCCTTGGTCAAGAGGTTCCAGTTAGAGAAAAGAATTAGCCAACATGAATTGAGTGTCTACTGTGTGCCATACATTTTTCTAGATAGTCAGACAACATACAACAACCGTGTTCTTCTGTTGAGTCTTTTGAGCAATGCTAAAGTATAAGTATCTGTATTATACATGATGGAGTAAACTGACTCACAGTCCCTTACCAGAAGTCATTCATCAGTTGAAGTAATACGACCAGGTTTGGAACCCCAAGTCATACCTCCAAAGCCCATGGAGTCCAGAGATTTTGGTTCAGATCCCAGCTCTGCCACTTCCTAGTTGTGAATGTGAACAATATATTTAATTTCTTTGAGCCTTGGCTTTACTGTTGTGTGTGTGTTTGTGTGTATTTTGTTTTGGGCTGCACTGAGCAGCTTGTGTAATCTTAGTTCCCCTACTGGGGATTGAACCCATGAAGTGAAAGTGCAGCGTCCTAACCACTGGACCACCAGGGAATTCCCAAGTCTTGGCTTTATTATTTGTACAATGGAAATATGAACTTGCCTTACTTACTACTCAAGAGTTTTGCGAGGATCAGATAAGGTGCAGTTTGGGTTAATAGCATGTAAATGCTGAAAATAATTTAAAAGCCATGTCTGGCAGTGCCGTAATCAGTCCTGCAACCTAAGTCTTTTCATTTATTATGTTCTTACAAATCCAATTCAGTTTGGTCAGGGTCATGCAGTTCTACAAGGGGGACAGGAAGGATAGCATAGGAAACAGCAAGTGTTTGGGAGTCAGGCATACCTGGGTTTGAGTGAGAGGCAGAGAGGACTCAAGAATTTCTAGGAAAGAGGAATGGCAATCTGGTTAAGAGGGAACCATGAAGCTTCTCTTGAGGTGTATTTCATAGCAAGCACACTGATTTTACTTAGAGAGTGTGTTTTTTGGAGAGGCCTGAGAGTTGCTGATGGAGATCATGGGTAGTTAAAGTCTCCAACCGGCTCTCTAGTACTGACATCTATTTGAATTCCCACTCTGCCACTCACTCTTCCACCTTAGACTGCACCTGAGCTGAGTTGCCATGGGATAATCATTGCCACGGAATAACAGTTTCCTTCCTCCTTAAATTAGTTGTGAGGAATCAGGGACGTAATATACTTGTGAAGCACAGACCTAGGCACATAGTCACCACCAGGTCGGAGGAGTGGCGCTGGTCTATCTCGGTACAGCACTTTGTTTTCATATTTATCATTGTATTTGAGTCTCAGGTGCACCCTGTGCGAGCGGGAAACAGACTTGGAGCCTCCGCGAGAGGCTGATCGATTTGCTCAGGGACGGACAACCGTGCCGGGGTGGAACCGGCTCTTCAAGCCCGTGGCTCAGTATTCCCTCCTTTTTCCTTCTACAGGCTTCGACCCAGCCACCCCAGATCCTGAGTTCCTGTGGCTGTCTCGATACAGGTGCACTGAGCCGGAGCCCGAGCCGCCCACGCCGCAAGCCTGGAATTCGGCCCCAGGCACCTGGCCGGGGCGTGCCAGAATTGGAGGAGGCAGGTATCGGTCTCGGAAGGCGCGAAAGGGATTGGAGGAGACCTGGCCTCAGGGACGGGCCCCGTTCTGTTTGGGGGCGGGGCTACGGAGCAGGCCGGCCTTCGATTGGCGGGAGTGGCACGCGGGGGCGGGCCCCTCTGGGGGGGCGGAGCTGGGGGCGGAGCGACTCGGGCAGTGAGATGAAGAGCTTGAGGAAGCTGGCAGGGAAATGTCCGCCGCCGCCGGCTCTCGGGAGCGCGACTCTGCAGGTCTGGCGGGAGGTGGGAACCTTGGCTAGGGCTTTGAGCCGGGGGCGGTGGCGGGCCTGGCCCTCGGGCGAGCGGGATCTGCGGGGTTGTCCGGCGGACGCCTGGGGCGAAGACCAAGGTCCTGGCCCTACGGAGGCGGGACACTGGGGCTGAAGGGCTGTGGGGTTAGTTGTTCTCAGCCCGCCGTTATGAGGGCAGGCGTGGGCCAGTGGTGGTATTCCGGAATCCCGAGGCCGGGATTGTGGTTGTAGTAAAGCTCTGTCCCTGCTTCGCTGTGTGACCCGGGGCAGGTGGCTGCCCCTCTCTGAGCTTCAGTTTCTCCATCCTGACGTTCGAGTCTGACTTGTGTGGGGGTGCATTCCCCATCACAGAGCGTTCCTTTGGATCAGGACTGGTGTGTGTACTGGGGCTGCCTGGCTCTCCTGTCGGTCCTCAGCCCCTCTGAGAGATTGGACTCTGCGCAGATCCGGAGTCCAGGAGAGCCCTGTCCACCCTGGGCCTGGAGGCCACGGTGAGGTTACAGGTAAAAGAGAGTAGGTTTTTGTTTTTGTTTTTTTCCCACCCATCCCTTGCTGGATAAGGCTGTGCAGCACAAAAGGCTGATTGTTGAGCAGAAGGTTGTCTTTTGGAGAGTGAGAGGCCCCCGGCTGAAATTTGGGTCAGTCTGGTGCTGTGGGAGGAGGTAGTTTTTGTCCAGCTCCTGGATTTTCTGTCCAGGGCTCCCTGGTATTTTTTATTCCTGGGTGTGCCGGTGCAGCTCCTGTTACGTCCGAGCTTTGGCATGACCGTGAGTACCCACTTGTGTCCCATTTCTCAGCCACTTGCTAGAGAACTGTCAAATACCTGTGTAAGCGTGGGCCGCCACTCCACTTGCTCTTACCAGGCTTGGAAACTGTGAGGGGCGGGGGGAATGACACATTGCACAAATTTGTAAAATGAGAGGAAACGAAGCGAGCAAAGGACTTCCTCCGTGCGTGTGCTTTACCTTCTTTGTGGCCACCACAAGATGCAGTCACGGCACCCGATGGTGCTGATATTTTGCGTCTCATGGGCTTATCTCAGTTCGTGAAGTGCTCATCTTGAGACAGCTTTTGCATCAGTTTCCATGACATTCTGGGCTCTGGTACTGGGACGGGTGAGAATTTAAGATTAAGAACATATCCTTCCCTGGCCCCTTGGAAAGAGGCTGCCAGCATTCAGATGGAAGACGCCTGATGGCAGCAGAAAGAGGTGGGTTCTGTCTTTTCGGCCAGCACGCCGGATTCTGTTGAAGCGCTTCTTCTCCTGAGTGGAGGGAGGTCTTCTGTGAGGAGTCGGGATGGCTCTGAAGCAGTTATCTGCTGCTGGGTCGTGAATGCAAGGGGATCTCAGACTCTTGTGGTCTTTCAAAAATCCCAAACTAGCTGCATGCTGGTGAAGAGTTACTGTCAAGGTGCTGGTTTCATTTTTAATTTGAAACGATTTGTCCCTATCATAATCCCTACAATAAATGGGATTACACTATCCAACGCTAAGTTGCTCATGTTAGAATTGGTAAGAAATGGCAGCAGACCTCTAGTTCTGTTTGGGTAGCTGTGTTTGCAGAGTTCTTTGGTCTCAGAGGAGAGTCATGTCATCTACAACAAGTAGGGGGATCTCTTGGGGCCTCCTCTGAATGAACCAGACAGTCCAGACCCGGCGGGAAACAGATAGGGAATTTGGTGCTTCCTACATGTGTATAATCAAAATACCCACTTCCTGATGGCTCGGGGAACCAACCCGAGCATTGCTTTAACATGCTGTGTGTGATATGCATCAGGAGAAACAGGGCTTCTCCAAGGAGCTGACAGTGACAGAGAGGGATCTGATGATTCACAGAGGTGAGTGAGTGTGGGGTCAGCTCAGCAGGAGCGGGACCTTGTGGGGCTGGTCAAGGTCTAGCTATCTGGGTGGCAAAGTGAATCTGGTTTTCACCCCCTGCCTTTGTTTTGGTAGAGAAAGGAAACATCTCACTTGGATGCATCTCTCCAAAATGTCCATTTTTTCCGCCTCTTTCCTGCATTCAGGAGTGTCAGACCAAACTTGGTAGAGGTTGTAGAAAGGTGAAATGCAGCTAGTTTTCGTCCGGGGTCAGTGTTCTCAGGTTCAAACCAGGATCTCTGAGCTAAGTTGTGATGTGGAAGTGAGATATAAGCCTTCTGGTTGAGTGACAGCCTGTTCATCTGATTCTGTTGGCCTCTTCAGGTGCCAAGACCTCGCATGGGTCCCAGACAAGTAGCTGTTGTGAGTAGGGGATCTTTCTGCTTCTTCACTTAGTTAACTGCCCTGTGGTGTAGCTTTTTCTTTTCTTAAAAAGAAATAAAGAGAAATACCTTCCTGTTTCTGTCTGGCCAACTGAAGGTGCTCTTATCCAGAAAACCCCTTGGGGAATCTGCATCTGACTCAGTGCTCACCCTGTCATTGTGTGAAATATTCACCTGCCTCATCCCACACACACTTAAAGACCTGGAGCTGTGTTCTGGAGGACTCTGAGCTATGGGCTAGAGAGGAAGCAGCCACTCAGAAGTCCCACTGGGGTTGTTCTGGGCTAATTTAACAAAATGGTAACAGCAGACTCATCTTGGTATTTTGAAGTGGTTTTCTGATTCCATGGTTGATTCAAAATGAGATGGCTTTGTAGTAACTCAAATTCAGAATGAGATGCGCTATGGGTATTTTTTCCCTGGGACCTAGGAAATAAAGCATTGAAGTCTGTGTGGCCTGAGAAAGGAAATGAATGCTATTTATAACTCGGGGTAGCATAAAGGGTAACCTAGATTACTAGGGTAGAAGCCAGTGAGAATGTTGGAAAAACAGCCCCTGGGATCAGTCAGTCTCCTTGCTCCTCCTCCTCTTAATAAATAAAAATCTGTGTGACTGACATACCCTTTTAGCACAGAGAAAATGAATTTTCCTAGATGTTTATCTTACACGTAGAACTCTTGCCCATCATCTCCACCTTTGTGGGAAGCTCTGCTGGCTCCTAAGCAAATTAATTGGGCTCACTTTGTTTCTTTAAACAAAAGAGAACTGTGTTCCTTTTTCTTCCTTCTTGTGTTGTTCCCTTCTCCCTTCCCCTTGTGTTTGTTTCTTGAACAGGAGAACCCCCTGAAGACTTTTCTCTCCTTCAGAAAACAGGTTGTTGTGGAATTTTACAGTGGGAGCATGGAGCAAGTGAGATGACCCACAAACATTCCCTTAGAAGGGGCGCTTTGCACAGGACAGAAGGTTCAGGAAGAGGGAGGCATCAATATTTACTAGAGGAAAGACAGTCTGGAGACATAAGACACTCACTAGTGCTTGTTTTGTTTGCTACTTAATATCTACTGTAACAAACTTGTAGGTTTTATCAGTGGTACATATGTGAACTAAAGCTCCAAGTATGAAGGCTGAGGATTTGAGCCAAGTGTATGTCTACGTGGCCTACTTTAATTTTTATTTTCACTACTGTACATCAGTATCACACTAGACATACCTCTTGACTTTCCTATCTTCTGTCTGTAAGATAGGAGTGAAAGTTTGCCTCCTAGAAGGTCTCATAGGACCAAAGAAATTCTAATTTAGGGGGGACCTTCCCCTGGGAAACCCGTTTAGGATTTGCAGATGCCCACCTCCAAGAAACTGGCTGCCCTCCTCAGGGCCTTTCCTAGGCTGATTTGTTCCAAGTTACAACATTCATTCTCTTCTTTACTCCTTTCCTTCTTCCAGTTTCTTTTCTGTCAATACAATCACTAAAAACCTCAGTCATCCTTGACTCTGCCCTCCCCATGTCTAATAACCAAATTTGGTCCATTTTTTTTTACCTGCAATTTAAAAATCTTTTGAAAATTAAAGAGATTAAATCCCAGTAGTTGACATTGGTATCCTCTTACTTGAACTAGTGCAGTGCTGTCTTTACAAGTCTTCTGCTAGGTCTCCTTCTCCCTTGGGGCTTGCCTTCGAAGGTAACTTTTATCACACCCTGCTATTTTGTTTGTGAACTTGAATGCTGCACCACTCCCTGTAGCCTGCATAATAAAGTTCAGATTCTTTAGTGGGACATCTAAGTCCTGCAGGCCTGGCCTCAGCCCCTCTGTGGAGCCTTATCTTCCCCAGCTTACCTTCATTTCCTCTTACTTCAGACCTGATTGCTTATTATTTCTGTGCTTTTTCATCTCTGTGGGCTGTTCATTCATCTGCATTTGTACAAGCTCGAACGTGCTGCTCTTACCATTCTGCATCCTGTCTCCTCCCCGAATGCCAGCCCAGTGCCTTGTATATCAGTAGGTGCTCAAAAAATGTCTTGTCTTCGAACCTTCGAGACCTGAACAGTTCCTAGCTCTAGTGCTTTGTCGCCTGAAGGATGCCTGTCCCCTTCCTCTTTAAGCGGGTTCAGCACTTCTTTCCACCCCTCAACCCCTTCCTGGTTGCTTTTGCCCACTTCTCTTTCAGTTTTATCACCAGACCACAGACAGTTCACAGAAGGCCAGCGAAGAGAGAGCCTGGAGGAAAAAGTCAAGTCATCTCTCCAGCAGCCTGTGACCATTATAACTTGTGGCCAAAAAGTAGTTGCACGGCCGTAGTATTTCCCCGGAAGCTAAGCTAGTGATACTTAGTCCTTGCTAACCTGAATTGGGGGCTTCCCTGATGGCACAGTGGTAAAGAGTCCACCTGCTAATGTAGGAGATGCAGGTTCTATTCCTGGAGCAGGAAATGGCAACTCACTCCAGTATTCTTGCCTCGGAAATCTCATGGACAGAGGAGCCTGGTGGGCTACAGTCCACAGGGTCTCAAAGAGTCGGACACGACTGAGTGATTAAACAACAACAAGAGCCCAAGTTGGATTTGCACAGGGGGAAAATTGGATTTTGAGACCAGGGCTTACAGGTTTGCAGGGCCTGGGATGTGTTTTTACAGATGCCTCTCCTCACGTGAATTGTTAAAATCTATGGTGTTTTTTCCTAGAGACATGAGATAGTGGGAACTTTTTTTTTTTTTAAAGGAAGGAAGGTGGAAAGAAAGGAAGGAAAGGACTAAGAAGCATGGTTATTTGATTTTCAAAAAAGTAACAGCTGTTTGGGATGGTTGCCGGGTTGGAATAGGAATCATTGATTCTTTCCTTCTTTTTAGTGCTGGGTGCCCTGGGCTATGGACTTCTCTCGAGAGTTCTCTGCCCTGTGTGTGCTATGAATTTAGTTCCCTTTGGTCATAAGAGTCAAATCCAAACTCCACATGGCATTCAAAGTCTTACAGTTTGGCCTTAATACATATAATAAAAATCTAAACAATAAAATTGTAGTTATAAATAAAAATTGATTACTATTATGACTATTATTATCACTGGCAGTTAACATTTAGTAAGCGCTTAATAATTGGAGAGGGAAATGGCAACCCACTCCAGTATTCTTGCCTGGAGAACCCCAGGAACGGAGGAGCCTGGTGGGCTGTCGTTTGTGGGGTTGCACAGAGTCGGACGTGACTGATGCGACTTAGCAGCAGCAGCAAGCACTCACTGTGGGTCTGTGGACCTCATCGTGTGCACAGAAAAGTTCTCTAAGAGGATGTCCTTTTTTCACACGGAGAGACTAAGGCTCAGAGAAGGTAAGTGACTGTGGGAATAGAATTCAGGTCATCTGTTTGAATCTAATGCTTGAGCCCTGACCCTAACACTCTTCTTTTGTATCCCCTGATGCTTCTCAAACAAAACTTTGCATGTCTACTTGTTTATACTATTTGTTATGACTTATTTCTGAGCATATCATGATGCCATGTCTCTGCACTGGAATTATTTCCTCTGCCAGAAATGCTTTCTGCATGTCACCTTTTTCTGCTAGTATAGTTTTTGATTAATAGCACAGACTCTTGACCCATATGCCCTGGGTTTGAATCCTGTCTGTTCTGTTTATTAGCTGTGTGTTCTTGGGCAGGTTACTTACCCTCTCTGTTTATCTCAGTCTGTACAGTGGAGATAATAATGCCATTTACCTCATGGAGGAGTTATGAAGATTAAGTATACATACGGAGGTTAAAACCATGCTTGACATGCAGTGAGCCTTAAGTATCATTGTCATCGTTAACACAGTCTGACTTCGGATCTGGGTAACTGGGTCGGGGTCAGTCTGATTCCTTGTAAAGTGAATGAATCCCTTGCTAGTATGTGTTGCCTTGTCTAAGACTCAGAGAGGCCGTGGGGCGGCCCCCTGGTGGTGTGTACCCAGCATGAAGGAGCATTAATCCTGCCTGTTGGAACTGCCGAGTAATTCGCTTACATGGTTTTGCAGGTTCTTCTGGTGTGCTGGTAATAGAATGCCAGGGCCAGTGACAAGGAGATAGGGAAACCGCCTCTTAGCCTTATCTAGTAGATGCTCAGAAAGGGGTAGGACATGATCTTTACCCAGTAGTGACAGCCACACACTCACACAGCCTGTGCACACCAGGGTGGTACTTTTGCTTTGTTATCCAAACCGACTTAATCCTTCTCTCCGGATAGTACTTACTCCTAAGAGTTCATAGTTTCACTGAAGATGTTGTGCTCATGTTAGCAAAAGGGAGGCTGTGGAGTTCTGACTGTTGATGTCAACTGTGCCGTTTACTGGTCTAGCTCTGTGTTGCTGGGCATGTCTGCTCCCTATTCTGGACCTCAGTATCCTTATTTGTAAAACGAGGCCAATAATCAGAAGTAACACATGAAGCATGTAGCGCAAGCCTAGCTGTTCATTAGAAGGGACTCGGTAAATGACCATCATCGTTATCAAGGCTGAGGGGGATGAGGAGTGGCAAGGCAGAGGGAAGCGAACTAACCATTCCTGCGTATGTGCTATGTACCTGGCATGGTGCGAGGTTCTTGATCTGTTTAGAATTTCATTTGTTTATTCTTTTGGCCTCTCTCTAAGTGTAGTGGTGTTATCGTCATTTTACAAATGAGGAAACAAATGAAGTAATTTGCTTAAGGTTTCCTGTGAGGTTATGGATGGAGCCGGTAAAATGGCCAGGTCATTTTATTCCAAAGCCCCATGGCTTTTCCGAAAACACTTGAATGACCCTTAAAATGCTAGACAAGTCATACAGACTGGAAGGCCTTCAGAATTCAGAGAAATGACTGCCGAGGGCTAGTGTGGTTGTGGAGGGCTTGGTGGTGGGGGAGTTGAGGCTGGACTTTGAAGAGAGGGGTCCAGAAGTCAGAGTGAGGGCTACGTGCACGGGGGACCTGTCTGTTTATTAAATAGGCTGTCTTCAGGTGGCAGATGGTGAGAGGGCGCAGGACCAATTTGCAAAGGGCCTCTCCTGTGCCAGTCCAACCAGTTTTGGACCTTCACCTGCAGGCAGTGGTGTAATACTGGAGTTTTAGAGCAGGGAGAGATGAAATCAGAGTTTAACCTGGCCAAGTCCAGAGACAAAATTGGCAGATCGGGTCAGGAGAAGCCGGAAGATCTCTTGTTGGGAGGCTCTTGTTGTAACAGGCGAGGAGAGGATGGCCTGGAGGAAGGCAGCGGTGAGAATGAAGAGACGGATGGCTGACTGGCCCTGGCAGCCCAAGGAGAGGGGTGAGCAAAGGGCGGATTGGCAAACCAGGCTGACAGGGAGATGACAGGGCTGTGATGGAAGGGAGAGCCCAGGGGAAGCCCAGAAGTCAAAGCACAGCTTTACCTGGGACCGACCCATGTACAGAGCGTCCTGGAGACGTGAGCAGCAGAGGGCCTGATCCCAGGCACAGCTGGGTAGCTCTGTTTAGAACTGACTGGGATGGCCGATGATTCTTGGAGAAGAGAAGAACAAGATCTAGAACTTCAGTGGCCAATGCGGTAGTCCCTATCACATGTGGCTATTTCAATTTACTCTTAATTTTAAACAATTCAGTTTCTCTTTCACTCTTTCCATGTTTTAACTGTTCAAATGTAGCTAGTAGCTACTCTTTTGGCCAGTACAGTTGTAGAGCATTTCCATCATCTGTTGGATTGCACTGGTGGATCTTGGGAAAAACCTTTGAAAAACTGGGGGACATGCAGGGGGAAACCAGGGCAAGAGGAGCAATTGAAATAAGAAATAATGTAGCTGCCTTTTGGGCAATTCTCAAAAGAAATAGAGTACTTGAATTTTGATTTGAATTTGCTGGTTTGACTTTTAGAGCCCCTTCTGGTCATGCAGTGAGGGGTAGCCTCGATTAACCATAGGAAAAGACAGCAGTCATAGGCGGATACTGTTATCTTTGTTCAGTTCAGGAGGAAGTGGAAGCTTAGAGAAGTGAGATAATTTCTTCAAGGTCATAGAGCTAGTAAGTAGCAGGGCCAGAAATGGAACCAAGTCTGACTCCAAAGCCTCTGTGTGTGTGTGTGTGTGTGTGTGTGTGTAGTGCTATGTACATATATGTACATGCTGTGTACAAAGGCCAAAGCCTTTGACTGTGTGGATCACAACAAACTGTGGAAAACTCTTAAAGAGATGGGAATACCAGACCACCTTACCTGCCTCCTGAGAAATGTGTATGCAGGTCAAGAAGCAACAGTTCGAACCGGACATGGAACAACTAACTGGCTCCATATCAGGAAAGGAGTACATCAAGATTGTATATTGTTAACCCTGATTATTTAACTTATATGCAGAATACATCGTGTGAAATGCCAGGCTGGATGAAGCACAAGCTGGAATCAAAATTTCCGGGAGAAATATCAATAACCTCAGATATACAGATGACACCACCCTTATGGCAGAAAGCAAAGAGGAACTGAAGAGCCTCTTGATGAAAGTGAAAGAGGAGAGTGAAAAAGCTGGCTTAAAACTCAACATTCAAAAAACTAAGATCATGGTATCTGGTCCCATCCTAGATGGAGAAACAAGGGAAACAGTGAGAGACGTTATTTTTTTTGGCTCCAAAATCACTGCAGATTGTGACTGCAGCCATGAAATTAAAAGATGCTTGCTCCTTGGAAGAAAAGCCTAGACAACATATTAAAAAGCAGAGACATTACTTTGCCGACAAAGCTCTGTCTAGTCAAAGCTATGGTTTTTCCAGCAGTCATGTATGAATGTGAGAGTTGAACCATAAAGAAAGCTGAGCACCAAAGAATTGATGCTTTTGAACTGTGGTATTGGAGAAGACTCTTGAGAGTCTGTTGGACTGCAAGGAGATCCAACCAGTCTATCCTAAGGGAAATCCGTCCTGAATATTCACTGGAAGGACTGATGCTGAAGCTGAAGCTCCAGTACAGAAATCAATCACTGGCTACATGATGCAAAGAACTGACTCATTGGAAAAGACCCTGATGCTGGGAAAGATTGAAGGCAGGAGGAGAAGGGAATGACAGAGGATGAGATGGTTGGGCAGTATCACTGACTCAGATGTGAGTTTGAGCAAGCTCCAGGAGTTGGTGACGTGCAGGAAAGCCTGGCGCACTGCAGTCCATGGGGTCGCAAAGAGTCGGACGTGACTGAGTGACTGAACTGAACTGAACTGATGTACATATATACTTCCCAGGTGACACTAGTGGTAAAGAACCTGTCGGCTAATGCAGCTGATGTAAGAGATGCTGGTTTGATCCCTAGGTTGGGATGATCCCCTGGAGAAGGAAATGGCAACCCACTCCAGTATTCATGCCTGCAAAATCCCATGGACAGAGGAGCCTGGCAGGCTGCATACAGTCCATGGGGTCATAGAGAGTTGGACATGGCTGAGCAACTGAACTGAACATATTTGTGTGTATGTACTCAGTCGTGTCCGATTCTGTGCAACTCTCTGGACTGTATCCTGCCAAGTTCCTCTATCCATGGGACCTTCCAAGCAAGAATACTGGAGTGGGTAGCCATTTCATACTCTAGGATGTATATATATAGTACTTATGTATTTATAGTACCCTATATATATATATATATATGAAATGAAGTGAAAGTAAGTACCTCAGTTGTGTCTGACTCTTTGCGGCACCATGGTGTAGAGTCCATGGAATTCTCCAGGTCAGAATACTGGAGTGGGTAGCCTTTCCCTTCTCCAGGGAATCTTCCCAACCCATGGATTGAACCCAAGTCTCCCGCATTGCAGATGGATTCTTTACCAGTTGAGCCACAAGGGAAGCCCGTGTGTATATATACACACATATATACACCAAAAAATATATCTTATTTTATCTAACTTTGAAAGTACCTATAAGCAAAAAAAAAAAAAAAATTACCACTGAGAAATAACTACTATTGACCTTTAGTGTATGCTTTTCAGACTTTCCCATGGGTATATGTGTGTGTCTCAATATATACATATATATGTATGTTTATAAACATGTGGTATATATGTACATAGACATATTCCAGTCTTTTCTGATGCATGTAGGCCATGCTCTTAACTACCACCCTTAATCCTTTATCAGCATTTCTGAAGTCCTAAAAGCTCTGAAGATGGGGGAAAAAATTTTTTTCCCCTAAGTTTGGCTCAAGCTCAATTTGGCAGTTAAGACTTGTGTGAACTACCAGGAAACTATTTATAGGCTTTATTTATCCCACTAAGCATTACTACTCATAAGTTGCACTAAGGATATATTGAGGTGATTGATTTCTGGATGTTCCCTTGACTCTTCTGGGTGCTGTAGAACATATAACACAGATTATGTGTTACCTTTCTAAAATGCCCCAAATTTTGAATTCCAAGATATACTTGGCCCCAAGGGTTTCAGACAAGGGATTGTGGATCTGTATTAGGTTATACTACTGCTTTAAGAATTTTCCATAGTTTGTTGTGACCCACACAGTCAAAGGCTTTGGCATAGTCAATAAAGCAGAAGTAGATGTTTTTCTGGAACTCTCTTGCTTTTTCAGTGATCCAGTGGTAATTTGATCTCTGGTTCCTCTGCCTTTTCTAAATCCAGCTTGAACATCTGGAAGTTCATGGGTCATGTATTGCTGAAGCCTGGCTTGGAGAATTTTGAGCATTACTCTGCTAGCCTGTGAGATGAGTGCAATTGTGCAGTAGTTTGAACGTTCTTTGGCATTGTCTTTCTTTGGAATTGGAATGAAAACACCTTTTCCAGTCCTGTGGCCACTGCTAGTTTTCCAAATTTGCTGGCATATTGAGTGCAGCACTTTCACAGCATCATCTTTTAGGATTTGAAATAGCTCAACTGGAATTCCATCACCTCCACTGGCTTGTTCTTAGTGATGCTTCCTAAGGCCCACTTGGCTTCGCAGTCCAGGATGTCTGGCTCTAGCTGAGTGATGAAACTAAAGAGTCTCTTGATGAAAGTGAAAGAGGAGAGTGAAAAAGTTGGCTTAAAGCTCAACATTCAGAAAACTAAGATCATGGCATCCAGTCCAATCACTTCATGGCAAATAGATGGGGAAACAATGGAAATGGTGAAAGACTTCATTTTTGGGGGACTCCAAAATCACTGCAGATGGTGACTGCAGCCTTGAAATTAAAAGATGCTTGTTCCTTGGAAGAAACGCTATGTTCAGCCTCAGTTCAGTTCAATTCAGTCGCTCAGTCATGTCCGACTCTTTGTAACCCCATGAATCGCAGCATGCCCGGCCTCCCTGTCCATCACCAACTCCTGGAGTCTACCCAAACCTATGTCCATCGAGTTGGTGATGCCATCCAGTCATCTCGTCCTCTGTTGTCCCCTTCTCCTCCTGCCCCCAATCCCTTCCAGCATCAGGGTCTTTTCCAATGAGTCAACTCTTCACATGAGGTGGCCAAAGTATTGAAGTTTCAGCTTCAGCATCAGTCCTTCCAGTGAACACCCCGGATTGATCTCCTTTAGGATGGATTGGTTGGATCTCCTTGCAGTCCAAGGGTCTCTCAAGAGTCTTCTCCAACACCACAGTTCAAAAGCATCAATTTTTCAGCGCTCAGCTTTCTTCACTGTCCAACTCTCACATCCATACATGACCACTGGAAAAACCATAGCCGTGACTAGATGGACCTTTGTTGGCAAAGTAATGTCTCTGCTTCTTAATATGCTATCTAGGTTGGTCATAACTTTCCTTCCAAGGAGTAAGTGTCTTTTAATTTCATGACTGCAGTCACCATCTGCAGTGATTTTGGAGCCCCCAAAAATAAAGTCTGACACTATTTCCACATTTCCCCATCTGTTTCCCATGAAGTGATGGGACCAGATACCATAATCTTAGTTTTCTGAATGTTAAGCTTTAAGCCAACTTTTTCACTCTCCTCTTTCACTTTCATCAAGAGGCTTTTTAGTTCCTCTTCACTTTCTGCCATAAGGGTGGTGTCATCCACATATCTGAGGTTACTGATATTTCTCCCGGCAATCTTGACTCCAGCTTGTGCTTCTTTCAGCCCAGCGTTTCTCGTGATGTACTCTGCATATAAGTTAAATAAGCAGGGTGACAATATACAACCTTGATGTACTCCTTTTCCTATTTGGAACCAGTCTGTTGTTCCATGTCCAGTTCTAACTGTTGCTTCCTGACCTGCATACAGGTTTCTGAAGAGGCAGGTCAGGTGGTCTGGTATTCCCATCTCTTTCAGAATTTTCCACAGTTTATTGTGATCAACACAGTCAAAGGCTCTGGCATAGTCAATAAAGCAGAAATAGATATTTTTCTGGAACTCTTGCTTTTTTGATGATCCAGCGGATGTTGGCAATTTGATCTCTGGTTCCTCTCCCTTTTCTAAAAGCAGCTTGAACATCTGAAAGTTCACAGTTTAGTATTGCTTCAGTATTGCTGAAGCCTGGCTTGGAGAATTTTGAGCATTAGTTTACTAGCATGTGAGATGAGTGCAATTGTGCGGTAGTTTGAGCATTCTTTGGGATTGCCTTTCTTCGGGATTGGAATGAAAACTGACCTTTTCCAGTCCTGTGGCCACTGCTGAGTTTTCCAAATTTGCTGGCATATAGAGTGCAGCACTTTCATAGCATCATCTTTTAGGATTTGAAATAGCTCAACTGGAATTCCATCACCTCCACTAGCTTTGTTCGTAGTGATGCTTTCTAAGGCCCACCTGACTTCACATTCTAGGATGTCTGGCTCTAGGTGAGTGATCACACCATCGTGATTATCTGGGTCATGAAGATCTTTTTTGTACAGTTCTTCTGTGTATTCTTGCCACCTCTTCTTAATATCTTCTGCTTATGTTAGGTCCATACCATTTCTGTCCTTTATTGAACCCATCTTTGCATGAAATGTTCCCTTGGTATCTCTGATTTTCTGGAAGAGATCTCTAGTCTTTCCCATTCTGTTGTTTTCCTCTATTTCTTTGCATTGATTGCTGAGGAAGACTTTCTTATCTCTCCTTGCTCTTCTTTGGAACTCTGCATCCAAATGGGAATATCTTTCCTTTTCTCCTTTGCTTTTTGCTTCTCTTCTTTTCACAGCTATTTGTAAGGCCTCCTCAGACAACCATTTTGCCTTTTTGCATTTCTTTTCCATGGGGATGGTCTTGATCCCTGTCTCCTGTACAATGTCACGAACCTCCATCCATAGTTCATCAGGCACTCTGTCTGTCAGATCTAGTCCCTTAAATCTATTTCTCATTTCCGCTGTATAGTCATAAGGGATTTGATTTAGGTCATACCTGAATGGTCTAGTGGTTTTTCCCTACTTTCTTCAATTTAAGTCTGAATTTGGCAATAAGGAGTTCATGATCTGAGCCACAGTCAGCTCCCGGTCTTGTTTTTGCTGACTGTATAGAGCTTCTCCATCTTTGGCTTCAAAGAATATAATCAACTGATTTCGGTGTTGACCATCTGCTGATGTCCATGTGTAGAGTCTTCTCTTGTGTTGTTGGAAGAGGGTGTTCGCTATGACCAGTGCATTCTCTTGGCAAAACTCTATTAGCCTTTGCCCTGCTTCATTCTGTACTCCAAGGCCAAATTTGCCTGTTACTCCAGGTGTTTCTTAACTTCCTACTTTTGCATTCCAGTCCCCTATAATGAAAAGGACATCTTTTTGGGGTGTTAGTTCTAAAAGGTCTTGTAGGTCTTCATAGAATGGTTCAACTAGCCTAGACAGTGTATTAAAAAGCAGAGACATTACTTTGCCAACAAAGGTCTGTCTAGTCAAAGCTATGGTTTTTCCAGTAGTCATATATGAATGTGAGAGTTGGAGTATAAAGAAAGCTGAGCACCAAAGAATTGATGCTTTTGAACTGTGGTATTGGAGAAGACGCTTGAGAGTCCCTTGGACTGCAAGGAGATCCAACCAGTCTATCCTAAAGGAAAAGAGTCCTGAATATTCATTGGAAGGACTGATGCTGAAGCTGAAATTCCAATACTTTGACCACCTGATGTGAAGAACTGACTCAATAGAAAAGACCCTGGTGCTGGGAAAGATCGAAGGTGGGAGGGGAAGGGGACGACAGAGGATGAGATGGTTGGATGGCATCACTGACTCAGTGGACATGAGTTTGAGTAGGCTCTGGTTGTTGGTGATGGACAGGGAAGCGTGGACAGGGAAGCGTGGCGTGCTACAGTCCATGGGGTCGCAAAAAGAATCAAACACGACTGAGCGACTGAACTGAACTGATAGTCCTGCTTGGGCCAAAAAAGGTGCCAGTGCCTCCAGGAGCAGTGGTACCTATTTAGACAGGCGTGTGAGAGGGGTGTGGTTTCTGTCATATGAGCAGTGCCCAGAATTCACATGAAAAATGGTACTTCTGCACATCTAGGTCAGGCTACAGTTATCACTCTTGATTTACCTACTAGGAGGTTCTTGCTCAGAAATGGTTTCAATTGTAGGTGTGAAAGGTGATCATCAGAAAACAACCAGAAAAAAAAAAAAAAAACACCCAGAAATGACTTTGATCTTAATCCTTGCCCTGAGGCTGTTTGTTCAGTATGTGTTTACTGACTGCCTGGTACATTTCATATGTTGTGGCAGGCCAGGATAGGGGCGTCCCAGGTGGCTCAGTGGGTAAAGAATCCGCCTGCAATGCAGGAGATGCAGCAGAAGAGGGTTCAATCCCCAGGTCCAGAAGATCCCCTGGAGAAGGAAATGGCAACCCACTCCAGTATTCTTGCCTGGGAAATCTCATGGACAGAGGAGCCTGGCAGGCTGCATTCCATGGGGTCTCAAAGACACTACTGAAGTGCCTTAGCGTGCATAGCATGCATGCATGGTAGGCTTGGGGCCACACAGGAAAAACATTAGTCCTTGCTCCCAGAAGCTGAGGTCTAGCTAAAGAAAAAAGATGGATGAAAGGAGTTGAAGGTGGTTACAATTCCGTTTGTGATAAATAAATGCCTTAGAGGTGAGCACTAGGTGTGTAAGAAGGAGGAGAGGGCCCCAGAGGGCTTTTCAAAGGAGTTAACTCCTGGGCTGAGTTTGAAGTTTGCCACATGAAGGTGGGTTTGAGGGGTGGTTAAACTATACCGAGGATCAGGGGCGGGTTGAAGAGGCAACATTTAAAAAGATAAATGTCACCCACCACCCTCGGCATTTGAAGTGCAGAGTCCTAACCACTAGGTTACCCTTAAAGAGGTAAATGGTTTTGGTGTGACTGGATTAGGGGTGAGAACGGAGTGTTTGTTTGTTTTAAAATCTCTGTTCATTCACAAATCTTTTTTTAAAAATTATTTATTTATTTATGGTTGTGCTGCGTCTTTGTTGCTGAGCACAGGCTTTCTCTAGTTGAGGCGAGTGGGGGTTACTCTTCCTTGCAGTGCGCGGGCTTCTCACTGCAGTGGCTTCTCGTGTTGCAGAGCACAGGCTTTAGGCACACAGGCTTCAGTAGTTGTGGCACATGGGCCTTGTTGCCCTGCAGCATGTAGAATCTTTCCAGACCAGATATCAAACCTGTGTCCCCTGCATTGGTGGATGGATTTTAACCAACCACTAGACCACCAGGGAAGTCCGAAAAGGAGTAGTCTGAGTCGGGGGTTGTGGAAGATGGGTCTGGAGAGGTAGTCTGGGGCTAATTATAAAGGTCTTTGTATGTAATACTTAGAGGTTTGGGTTTTGTTACAAAGGTGTTAGAAGTTATTAAGCCCTGCTTAATAAAGACCTGCTCAGATCTGCCTTTTCTTCCAGCAGCTGGCAGAATCCACCGCAGGGGATGAGAATGGCTGCAGGAAATCCCTGAGTGTGCTTTCCAGGCATATTAAGGGCCTAAACTAAGGCATAGCAGTAGGGATGGGGAGATGGTCAGGTATAAAAATATTTAGGAAAGAGGACTTCTAGGACTTTGGGAACGTGGGAAGACAGGAAAACAATCCAGCTGTCACCTGTTAGGATGAGTGACAAGGGATTGGGAGGTCTGAGGTTGGAAAAAGAGCAGAGTGGGAGTAGGGAAGCAGGAGAAGAGGACGGGCAGGAAGCTGTGGCCAGAGTGGGAACCCTGGGCTGTGCGATGGTGAACGTGGTAAAGAGCTGCTGACAGCCAACTTCCTTCCGTGCCAGATTCGGGAGAGAAGAGATTCCGAGAAGGCTGCCCTGTGGCTGGAAATTCCCCCAACGCGCCTTAAAGTTTCCATACATGAAGTCATGAATGACGACGTTCCAGTTCTTGCTGGACTGAGCCCTGAGAGAGAGATGTGGGGTGGAGGGATCAACAAGATACAGGTCAGCAAGGTGGTTTCCCAGTTTGTACACTACCTGCTCTGGATGGAAGCGGAGTCCACAGGGACAAACTACTTGTCCCACAAGAGAGAGCCTGGCGGAGTCCTCAGAAAGTACTGACATGCAGGAAGAGCCTAAGTGTGATTCCTAAGTTTGCCTTTGTCATGAAGTTTTTCTTTTTTTTCTATGAGTTTTTCTTTTTTTTAACTTTATAGATGAAGTAAGACCCAAAGAGAGGAAGTAACACAGGAAGATGATGGTAGAGCTAGACTTCAACTTAAGTTTCCTATTGCTTACATTTAATACACTGAGTATCCGCTATGTACCTTTACTGCTCCAAGTCCCTGGAAAGGAGCATAAAGATGACAAAGTCCTTATCTCATACTGTTGGTCCCTTAATGGACCGGAACTTGGTGGTCCGGAGTCGACGATAAGAAAGTAAGAGAGAGAAAGAGGCTGATAGCGCTTGTTGGTCCTTCAATGGACCGGAACCTCGTGGTCCGGAGAGTAAGAGAAAGAGGCTGACATCCCCTGGTTTACGCGGAAAGCCAATAGAGCCCTGTGCTTAGGGCTCGCGCTGCTGCACGTAGGCACCAGGCGCCTTCTCGAGAGGGTCTTAGAAGCCCGGGCAAGAAAGTGAGCTCAGCGGGCCTCCGTGCTCCAAGGAATTAGCCAGAAATAGAGAGAGAAAGACAGAAAGAAGGAATAGAAAGAAAGAAAGACACAGGGACCAAAGCTCTGATGGAGCAAAGGTGTTTTAATCAACATGGCGTGGGCACATATACTGTCTTACAAGGTGGTTATTCTCAGCAAAGATAAAGATTAAAATTCCAGACTTACAAAACATACGTCGATCCCTATCAAAGAGAGAGAGTTGCAAACAATCACCTTTTACCGTTTGGCTCATAAAAAGGAAGAGGGTACTTATCATTGTAAGGAGAAATGCCTGGATTCCTCAGCCCTGGGAAAGGCGTGCCTCTCCTCTTAATTCCTGAATATTCAGGAATCAGTAAGGGCCAGAGGGTTCCTGACAGATCCAAAACAGCACACCAGAAGCCTCTTGTTAAATGCTTCCTGACATCATACAGCTTACATTTTAGTAGAAACAGCATCCAATAAAAAAAAATGAATACAGATGTATAAGATTTGATATCAAATGGGATTAGTACTAAGGCACAGTCTTATCCTCCATAAGCTTAGAGGCTAATGGGGAGACAACACACAGCCATCAAGGCTGTGATAGGAGAAGGACAGGGAGCTATGGGAACATCCATGTCAAAGCATCTGAACCAGTCTGGGAGGAGTCAGAGAAGGCTTCTTAGAAGAAATGGCCTCTAAGATGGGCCCTACACCAGGGGTTGGCTAACTATAGTCCCCTGGGCCAGAGCTGCATGCTGCCTGCTTTGGTACAGCCCATGAACTAAGAATAGTTTCTACATTTTTAAACATTTGAAAAGAACTAAAAGAGAATAATATTGTGTGACATGTGGAAATTATGCAGCATGTAAACATCAGTGACCATAAAGTTTTCTTGGAATACTGCCATGCTTATAGTTGCTTTAACACTCTAATGGCAGAGTTGAATAGTGGCAGAGACTATGAGGCCTGCAAAGCTAGGACGTTAACCCTCTGGCCATTTACAGAAAAAGTAGCTCCTGGCCACAGGATGGGTAGGAGTTAGCCGTGTAAAGCAGAGTGAGGAAGAAGGAAGTCTGCTTCCAGTGGGATCATTGTATAACTGCAGTAACTTTAGTATACTTGGACTACGGTGTTCAAGGAGATGGAGGCTGTGGTGAGTGATGTGGCTGGAGAGTTGGATGGGAGCCAGACTGCAAAGACACTTAGCAGCTGTATTAAGGGGTTGGATTTATCCAATGGGGAGCTTTTAAAAGGTGTTATGCCATGTTATCAGATTTTCAAAAAATCCTCTGGCCACAGTGTGGAGATTGGATTAGAGGGTGGGGTGAGAGAGGAGGCAGGGAGATTAGTTGAGGTCTCTCTCAACTAGTTCCAAGGAATTGTTGGTAACCTAGACTAGTAGAGAGATATTGGAGAATATATTGACTTGAGATGCAATTTAGGAAGCAGAATTGAAAGCCATTGGTGATTGATTAGAGGCATTGAAATGTAATTATTTTCATGTTGCGAATGACTGTGTTTTCTTTCTCAACTCCAAAGTTGTTTTTTTTTTTCTCCCATTGCTGTGAATGCATGGTTGACAAATCCATGTTTAGTAATAGTCTTCAGAGCAGAATTCCTCAGTGATGCTTCACACCCACAGTGCTCCATGTACCTTGTGTATCAAAGCAGCATCTCTCTATGACCTCTTCACGCAGTTCCCTGTTGACAAGGAATCTGGCCTTTAAGGAGCAAAGAAGCAATAAATTGGCAGATTAATTTTCCTTTTCTGGTTTCTCTTGGTTTGACAGCTTTCCCAAAATATTTCTTTGTTGCAAGTCCTTGGGCTCCTTGGTTTTCAGGGCAGTTTGTTGACAATGACAAGAGCTACTCATGTTCTAGAGCACTTAGGACCTTACCGGTTTTACTTCTCTCATCCTTGCCTTGTTTGTCCTTGAAGCTGAAGTCTCACAGTAAATGGTAATAACATCACTACATTATATTTCATAATATATTGTGTGGTTTTCAAAGTGCTTACTCACATGCCAGCTATTTTATCCCCACAATAAATCTATGAGGAAGGCAGGACAGGTCAGGTTACTGAGATCAGGGGACGTTAGATGGTTGCCCAAAGTCAAAAGATTAAAAAATAGCAGAGCTGATGATACAATTTAGGTCTGCAGATTTCTTAGCTTTGTTCCGTCTGTAATGCATTCCATCTCCAAGAAAAGCGGGTCAGACTAGTTGGGAGAGTTGTGTTTTCAGCCCTAAAGACATCTGGATGAAATACCTCCCGCCACCACCACCAGCCCCCGACCCTGTCCTGGACCTGCTCTGTGGGAGCTTCATACAGACACTAGTTTAGGCCTCTCCTATGCCTTCAAGCAATATGTAAACCACCACTCATTCCCAGACCAAAGTTTGAGAAGCTGTGGTCTGTATGGTAGAGCAGCAGTCCCTAACCTTTTGGCACCAGGGACCAATTTCATGGAAGACAATTTTTCCAAGGGCCAGGGGCTAGGGAGATGATTTCTCCCCCGCCCTCCCTGATGATTCAAGTGCATTACATTTATTGTGCACTTTATTTCTATTATTATTTACATCAGCTCCACTTCAGATCATCAGGCATTAGACCCCAGAGGTTGGGGACCCCTGTATTAAAGCATATGTATGTTTTCATTCCTTCCCTCTCCCCACAGATGGTTCTTCCTCTGACGAGCTGAGACCAAATGGGAAGGGCCTGCCTGTGGACCAAAGCTCCTGGGGTCAGAATAAACCAGAAAACTTGCTCTCAAGGTAACGCAGCTCTCCCTTCCCTTGTGCCTCTTGGGGCCGTGGTTTTCCTCACTGAAGAGCTGAGGCCACTACTGTGCATAATGTACGTTGTCCCACAGTTGCTGGCCTCAGACATGGTAGACTTTTGTTGAGCATTTACTATGTAATGTGCCATGCATCATACACTTACATGGATTATCTTCCCTTAACCTAAGAGGTAGGTACCATTATTTTCTCTGGTTCACAAGTAGGAAAACAGGTGAAGAAGAGATGTTATATAACTCACCCAAGATCCAGAACTAGCAGGTGGCAGATCTAGGATTCAAAACTGAAGTCTAACCCTACCTTGGAAATGTAGATTAGAAACATTCGATTTCTCCCTCTCATTCTTTTAGAAGTTTCTTCACTCTGAAGATAACTTCCTTTCCCCTCGTTTTTATTTACTCCTTTCTTTTTTCTAATGGCATTATATTTAGTGTAAACTCCAGTTCCCCCTACCGATCATAGCTGGAATCATCTGGTCAAGATAAAAGCTTCCATGTGTCTGGCTTCCCAGCTGGCTCAGACAGTAAAGAATCTGCCTGCAAAAAAAAAAAAAAAAAAAAGAATCTGCCTGCAATGCAGGAGACCTGGGTTCCATCCCTGGGTTGGGAAGATCCTCTGGAGAAAGCAATGGCAACCCACTCCAGTACTCTTGCCTGGAGAAGTCCATGGACAGAGGAACCTCGGGCACTTACAGTACATGGGGTCACAAGGAATCGGACACAGCTGAGTTACTAACACTTTCACTTTAAATTATGCACCTAAATAGCAATGAACAATCCCTGCGCTTTAGATGTAGCTAAACCTTCATTCTCAACTCAGTTTTGAGCCTTCCTGATACACATAGATGCATTTTTACATAGCCTTCATTAGAATGTATTAATACGTGACCATCTAATATTAAGCACTTAAATGGCATTTATTCAATGTCAGAAATTGTCTCGTGTTTTATATAATACATCTTAGTTCATTAATTTCAACAAAAGGGTTTTCAGCATTTATTACGATTCTGTTATATAAATATGTCAAATTTTCCTTAACTTTATTTTTCTTTAACCTTAAATGTTGGCATTTGAATAATTTTTAGTATGGCTATGAAAACTACACAAATAACATAAATTTTTACTGCTTTTCTTTTTTATTACAGATTATTCCTGTGGAATAGAGATTCAGTAGAATTATCAAGTCAAAAGGTCTAGACAGTTCTATAGCCTTGTTACATGAGACCCAGAGTCCAGAAAGAGCACTGTCTAAACTGAGTTCTAATTCACAGTCTGCTGCCGTCCAGCCTCATGAATCATTCATGATGCTGGGTCTCATTTTTCTCATTTGAAAAATGAAGGGTTAGATTAGATTATCTTCCAGGTTTCCTTCTGGTCTGAGATTCTATAAACTTAATATCTCTGGATCAATGTACTATATAATCAACAACATATAAGGGGGCTTCCCTGGAGGTCCAGTGGTTAATACTCTGCATTTTCACTGTAGGGGGCTTGGGTTCGATTCCTGGTCGGGGAACTAAGATCCTGCATGTTGTGTGGTGTGGCCAAGAAAAATATGATAAAAACTTATTTTTTCTCTGTTTTTCTTTCCCCCCCTTCCCCCGCCCCCCACCTTTTTCTTAGGCCCATGGGCTTAGTTGCTCCACAGCATGTAGGATCTTCTGGGATCAGGGATCAAATCGGGGTCTCCTGCATTAGCAGACAGATTCTTTGCCACTGAGCCAGTAGGGAAGCCCTGATAAAAACATTTTTTTGTTGTTGTTTTTCTAGACAGAACAAGTCCAAATCTGAAATAACCAACATGGTTCGCTCCTCCACTATCACAGTATCAGACAAGGCTCACATTTTATCCGTGCAGAAGTTTGGACTGCGAGATACAATTGTGAAATCACATCTAATACAGAAAGAAGAGGATTATACCTACATCCAGAACTTCAGGTAGCTCGCTGAATCTTAGACTGTTTCCACAGCAAAGTGATCACTCAGCTCGTGGAAATAGAAGGGCTTCCTCTGTACCCTACAAAATCTCTCCCATCATTTTCTGAATGAGTGATTCCTTTCACTCTTCCTTAGCAGGCATTTATTCTGTGCCTTTTCTGGCCAGGCATCGTGGGAGGTGTGGTGTGGTGGGAATGACACAACTTGCAACAAACAGTTGCAGAAATATTTGAAGAGATACCCCTGTTGGAAGAAGGAAAGAGATCTTGATTTTTGGTTATGCCTCTGTGTATCTCTTGGTCATTTGGGGCCTTTGAAGAAAGTTGTTTGAATTGAAATTAATCACATGAAGTTAGTGATTGGTAATCTTCTTTTTAGACAAAATGACTGAAAGTTACATGAATAAAGGGTGCCAGTTTTCCAGGTCTTTTTAAATCACTGCATTGGACTATAAGACAAAGTAATGTTGCTTCTCGGGATCTAGATAGTGAATTGTCTTAGGGAGTTTGGGAGGACATGTACACACTGTTCTATTTAAAACGGATGACCAATAAGGACCTGCTATACAGCACATGGAACTCTGCTCCATGTTATGTGGCATCCTGGATGGGAGAGGAGTTTGGGGGAGCATGGATGCATGTATATGTATGACTGAGTCCCCTTGCTGCTCACCTGAAACTATCACAACATTGTTAATTGGCTATACCCCAATACAAAATAAAAAGTTTCCAAAAAATTAAAAAAAAAACACAAAATTGAACAACAGTGAACAACAGAAAAAACCCTAGTGAATTATCTGAACACTGGTATTGCTTTCGTTCCAAAAGTAGTTGCCAGGGTACTTTTCTTTTCTTTTTTCATTTCAGTAGCACACACAGTACATAGTCAGTTTGTGGATTGTGGCTCTCTAATGGCTACTAGAGCTAAGTAGAAATCTTCAAAGTGGGTCTCTACTGTCTGAAGTTATCACAAAAGCAACAAATGTCATGCTAGACTGCAAGTCACCCCTTGGTGCCACAGTCACTTGACTAGGAGAGCTGTGACGTTTCTTAAGTCTTCATATTCCAGCCCAGAGAGACTGAAACCAGCCAGAATCAGCATCCAGCACTTTCCCCATCATGTCCATAGTCCTCCCAAGTGACCAATTGATTGTCTTTGGCAACAGATTTTTTGTAGGAACGTACAATGTGAATGGACAGTCCCCCAAGGAATGCCTCCGGCCTTGGCTCAGCCATGATACCCAGGCCCCAGATGTGTACTGTGTGGGGTGAGTGCTTCTCCTCTAGTAGTCTCTGCATTTTCCAGAGTGTGTCGCTGTGGTTGAAGGGGTGGGGGCATGAATCTGTAATTGAGACTTTGCAGCAGGTGAAGAGATTTAAAAACGAGCATATGCTTAATAACAGCTGCTCCTCTGTTCTGCGTGCTTCCTCATAGTAAACACATTTCTGGCACTATTAAAGTGATGTGCCTGGCACTGGAATGCTAATATTTAATTTTGAGTGCAGCCCTCTGTTAAAAGCATGCACCTTGAACTGAATTTCATTACTTAGACATTCAACACTTTGTTGGTCACAAAGCAGAAATATCTTTTGTGAGGGAAAGAAGGTTAGCTTAAAAGGAAAAAAAAGAAGGCCCCATCCAAGGACTTCCTTGGTGGTCCAGTGGCTAAGACTCTGTTCTCCCAAGGCAGAGGGCCTAGGTTCAATCCCTGGTCAAGGGACTGGATCCTACAGGCCACCTTGAAGATCCTTCATGCCACAACTAAGACCTCAAAGTGAAAGTGAGAGTCACTCAGTCGTGTCCAACTCATAGTCCATGGAATTCTCCAGGCCAGAATACTGGATTGGGTAGTCTTTCCCTTCTCCAGGGGATCTTCCCAACCCAGGGATCAAACCCAGGTCTCCTGCATTGAAGGTGGATTCTTTTTTTTTTTTCGGAATCAAACCATTTTATTGAGGGGCTTCGGGGGAAGACTGAAAAGCTGGGAGGACAATGACATCTGACGTCCTTCTCCGAGCCATCTGCCCAGCTCTTCAGCTGCTCTGAAGGTGGATTCTTTACCAGCTGAGCCACAAGGGAAGCCCAACTATGACCTGGCACAGCCAAATAATTAAATATTTTAAAAGGGAGGGCCCCATTCATCAGTCTTTTTAATTTTTTTTCCACACCTACTATCTTCTTACCACTGTACCAAATATTGTTATTGGGGAGGGAGCAGCAAAGAAGCCTGGGCGGTAACGTGTAAAGGGACTAGAATTTGGAATTTATATAGAGCTAGGTTTCAATCTCGGAGAAGGCAATGGCATTCCACTCCAGTACTCTTGCCTGGAGAATCCCATGGACGGAGGAGCCTGGTAGGCTGCAGCCCATGGGGTCACGAAGAGTCGGACACGACTGAGCGACTTCACTTTCACTTTTCACTTTCATGCATTGGAGAAGGAAATGGCAACCCACAACAGTGTTCTTGCCTGGAAAATCCCAGGGACGGCGGAGCCTGGTGGGCTGCCGTCTATGGGGTCGCGCAGAGTCAGACACGACTGAAGCGACTTAGCAGCAGCAGCAGGTTTCAACCTATTTGCCACCTGGTGCTTATGTGAGCTAGTGATCTCAGATGTAGAATGGATACTCTTCCGAGTACTTCAGGCTCATATGAAGACGAAAAGGGCCACTGCTTGAGAACGCACCTGGTAGGTTCCTGGGCCTCTAGTCCTTTGTCTCTAAGTGTTTGTTTTCCTTCCTCTTTGAGGGTCCTGCAGTTTAGCTAGAAAGGTAGGCCTTACACAGCTTAACCAGTCTGAGAATGTGCCATCTACCACATTACCCTTCTCTACTCCCTGACTGGTTGCTTCTCCTAATAGGTTCCAGGAGCTTGATCTGAGTAAGGAAGCCTTTTTCTTCCACGATACCCCAAAGGAGGAAGAGTGGTTTAAAGCTGTATCAGAGGGTCTTCATCCAGACGCCAAATATGCAAAGGTATGAGAGGAGTCCGGGACCTTCTGACTTTGTGTTGCCATGCAGGGAAATGCTAAGACAACTTTTCACTTTTGCTGCAACTTTGATCAAAAGCCAGCCCTAATGGGTGGTGGTCCCTTCCCTGGTGGTCCAGAGCTTGAGACTCTGCCTGCCATTGTGGAGAACACGGGTTCGATCCCTGGTCCGGGAAGATCCCACATGCCTCGGGGCAAGTAAGCCCATGAGCCACAACTGCCGAGCCCACACACCACAGCTACGGAAGTCTGCATGTCTTGAGCCTGTGTTCCATAGAACCACCGCAATGAGAAGCCCGCACACCACAACAACAAGTAGCCCCCACCTCGCAGCAACTAGAGAAAGCCCCTTCACAGCAGTGAAGACACAGCCAGCTAGAAAGGAAGGGAGGAAGGAAGTCCTATTGATGCTGTGATGTTAGTTCCAGGAGAGGCGTCTCGGGCACCGTAACCTCGACAGCTGTAGGCTGCCGAGGTTATCACAGAGTGTGCTCACTGAGCCGCTCGGGTAATTCCCCTGTTTCCTGGTGTGGAGCAGGAGATACAGGAATCCTCGCAGCCAGCTTCCCGTCCACTTTTCCTTTCAACTCCCCATTAATGCCATGACTTGAACGCATGCCTCTCTTCCAGGTGAAGCTCATCCGACTGGTCGGGATTATGCTGCTGCTATATGTCAAACAGGAGCATGCCGCGTACATCTCAGAAGTGGAAGCTGAGACAGTGGGGACAGGAATCATGGGGAGAATGGTGAGTTCCTGGTTGATACAGGGAGGGCTTTGGTCCCTAAGGTCTTGAGCCTGCTTCTCATGATACCACAACTGCCTTTGTCCCAGCTTGAGGGTACTGGCCTCACGAGATGAACTGTCCCCTCATGATCTAGCAGGGCTTGATGGAGGAGGCCATTCCAAAATCGTGTTTTAGTGACTTACTGGCTGATTTGCCCAGTTAGCCTGCATCCTCACAGCTGCTCCACTGGAGCCTCCAGTGGGTCCTTCCAGTTAATGCATGACCCATGTCGCAGATGCTGTTTTGGATCACCAAGGAAAAGAAGGAAAGAATGCTAATAATAGGTTTGCCGTTTTTCTTCTGGAAGCTGTTAAAGTCCTCCTTTTAGGTTCTCCTTCAAGAGCTTACCTTCCTGGGGGAAGGAGAGTGTGTGGTTTGCCTGTGATCTATTGCAGAATGGACTCGTCTTCGCCGCTCGCCACTGGTCCTTCTGTCTTCTTGCATTTGTTTTCCCACCTATAAATATGTAACCCTGCTTTATTCATGTCCCAGGATTGTGACACAGACCAACTACAAGAGAACATTTTGAAAGCCCGCGGGTTTGAATGACTATCACAGTGAAGTTGGGAACTGTGCCTTTTCTGGGCTCCCTTTCACAGGGTAACAAAGGGGGCGTGGCCATCCGGTTCCAGTTTCACAACACCAGCATCTGCGTGGTCAATTCCCACCTGGCAGCCCACACGGAGGAGTACGAGAGGAGGAACCAGGACTACAAAGACATTTGTTCTCGAATGCAGTTCTGTCAGGTCGACCCAAGCCTGCCCCCTCTCACCATCAGCAAGCACGAGTGAGTCTGGCCTTCCGCCCCAAGCAGTGTGCCGGGCCTCATGGTCCAAGCCGAGGGCTTTCTCTTTCATTAGGGAGGGGACCGAGGGAGGCCTCCCACCACCTGAGCGGGAACTCTCAGCCAACTCTCGGTTATGCAGGGATTACACCTCTTGGAAATTTTTAGTTTCCCCACTTACCATCTGGCTAACCTCTCGAATTTTCGCAGACACCATTTGTTCCTGGAAAATGTGTAAGATGTTTTTTTAACACAGTCCGCCTTGATGCAGCGTCATGAGAAAAGCCCCGCCAGAGCGGGCGTCTCGAGCGCAGGTTTTAGAAGTGTGGTTCAGGGTTCTGCCTGCCTGTTGTCTCCAGAAGCATGTGCAGTTGAGGATGGGGCTGCATTTCCCAGTCTTCACGTCGTCTTTGTCGCCTCTCGATTCAACATTTTGGAGCCCTGGTTGCAGCTGCTTGGGGTGTCTTGTGCTGCTGTTTGTTCTCTTTATTTCATTTATCTCCAGTACTTGCTGTCTGTCTAAACTCAAGGCATATTGGAATTTCAGGCTTTACAGTAACACTTGAAACTTACGCCCCTTCTTCTTATAACAAGGAAGAAGCCACTGGGGCCGTGGTGCCTGCCAGGGAGTACACAGAGCCCAGCCTCTCGTCCGCCTGCTGCGTCCGTAGGACCATCTTGATTGGTGTGCTGGAAGCTGCCAGAATGGCTTTCCGTCTCCAGGGGACCTGGCAGGGACTGGGTCTTCCATTCTGCTGACACAGCAGCATCCCAGTGTGTGAGGCTGCATGTCAGCTTGTCTGCATTTAGCTCGTGGACGCATTCATTTTGGTGTGTGTCTGCTGCCATGCGGCTTCTCTCATAACCTGGCTCTTGGCTTCACGTAGAGCAGTCTTGGTCTTCACAGAATGTGCAATGTCGCCTGGGAACACCCAGTGATCATGTTCCCAAAGCAGCAGGTGTAAGAAAACACCTGTCACATTCTACAGAAAGAGCCAGCCAGTAACACAGTGGTGGTTAAACCGAGACTCCACTGGGCAGGTTAGGCTTTGTTTCAGAGGAACTCTGCTCCAGAAACAAAGGCTAAGAGCGTGCTTTGGGGGCTGGGGTGTGCATGGAGGCAGAGGCAGCATCGTGGCATCATTTGGCTTAGGGTCCCTGAGTGATTGACAGGACTCCCAATACTTGATCTTTTCCCCTCTTCCCAGGAGAGGTAAATTATTGTCTTGCTTTTAGATCTTATTAGACTATCTTTCCAGCTGTGCTCAGTCGCTTCAGTCATGTCCGACTCTTTGCGACCCCATGGACTGTAGCCCGCCAGGCTCCTCTGTCCGTGGGATTCTCCAGGCAAGAATACCGGAGTGGGTTGCCATGCCCTCCTCCCTTTCCAGCTGTACGGGAATAAAATAGTCAAGGAGAACACAAGGCTGTTGACAGTGAACTTGGGCCAAGATGACTGAGTAAGCGGCATGTCAGACACAGCGTTTAGTGGGATGGCAAGAGGAAAAGAGACCCTGCCCAGCCAGGTTGCTTCCCCACGCAGCCCCCGAGAGCCTGAGCCTCCGGGGCCTCTGTCAGAAGCACCCCGGATAGGGTGGGCGAAGCCCCTCCTAACGCCTGTGCTCTCTGCTCTGTCCTCGCAGTGTGATCTTGTGGCTGGGGGACCTCAACTACAGGATAGAAGAGCCGGATGTGGAAAAAGTGAAAAAACTCATCGAAGAGAAGGCCTTTCAAACCCTGTATGCATATGACCAGGTACCAGTGGCCACCTGGGCCCTCTTCAGGCAGCTGACGTTCCCCCTGCCCCCGCCCCACGGGAGGGCACAGAAAGCCTGGCTGTCCAGCTCCAGCCTCCTCTTCCTCATCTCGGGAGGGTTCCCTGAGGAGCTGGTGCCCATCATTCCTTCCTTTCCTCCATCTGTGTTTCCTCTCCTACAGCTGTCTGCCCCTGGTCCTTCCCTTGAGGTTTGTCTCTGCTGGAGGCAAGAGCTGTTCTCTTTCTCTCTGTCTCGTGTGTGCCCATTCATTCAGTCATTCAAGTTGGGGCCAAAAGGGAACCAAGCTTCTCATCAGGATGATATTAATCCTTGGTATATTTAAGATGATTTACTGATGTTTTGAATGGGCTACCCACGCCCCCTGCCCCTGCCCCTCGGCAGACCTGTGCCGTGTACAGGACCACTCTTTCTGAAGGGCTGTCTTCACTTTTGAAAAGAATCTGTTCTGTCTCCTGCTAGCCTCTATCATTGTTTGGTTTATCATACCTTTCTCAGAGCATTAGCTGTTTCCCAGGATGAGAGAAACCTGTTTCTCTCTGACCTTCTTCAGGGTACTCCTCTCAAGAGATTCTGAAACTGTTCAAGCGGTCAGAGTTGTTCGGGTTGTCACAGTCCTTTTTCTTTCTAGCCTGTATCTCCCTTTTAATCATCTTCGTATTGTTGTCAGTCTAAATCTTTCTGTTACCTTTATTTTTCTCCCAGTGAGATCAATTAAGGGGAAAAAAATCCCAAGTCCGTTATGTCTTTCTTTATAGAATAATCTCTTTAGTGAGCCATTTTTTTTCTCCCACTCCTTTCCTTGGTAAATTAGTCTCTTTGTTCCCCATTTCAGCATTATCCCTTGTCTCTCTTTTCTAGACTGCAGCATTCTTATTTCCCTGGGAGTTCAATACCATCTTTTCTTCCCTTCTTTTCTGGTCTCTCCTTAAGTAATAGTACCCAGTTTGTGTGTTTCCCTGCTTTCCAAATGGTTTCAAGATTTATGTTTACCCATTTTTTAATTTATTTTTTGCTATTCTTCTTTTGGCTACGCTCGGTCTTTGTTGTGGCTTCTGGGCTCCAGGGCATGCAGGCTCAGTAGTTGCCACGTGAGGGCTTAGTTGCTCCAAGGTATGTAGGATCTTAGTTCCCCCAACCAGGGGTCAAAGCCAAGCCCTCTGTACTGGAAGGTGGATTCTCAGCCACCAGACCATCAAGGAAGTCCTCATATTTACCCATTTAAGAGTCATCTTGGACTTCCTTGGTGGTCCAGGAGTTAAGACTCTGTGCTTCTGTTGTAGGGGCATGGGTTCAATCCCTGGTCTGGGAAGTTCTGCATGCCATGCAGTGCATCCGGAAAAAAGCAAAAAGGAAAGAATCATCTTACACTATTTTAATTTCTTGTTGCTTTTTCCTTAAGAGTTTTTTTTGTTTGTTTTTTGTTTTTTTTTAGAAATTCCTGTTTGGGGGTTTGTCAACTGTTGTCCCCTGGATAGTTGAGCCTTTCACCAAAGTTAGAGCTTACCAGTTCTTCACCAGGCCACACAGCACCACATTTGGTGCTCCAGGGAGGGGGGCAGGAACACCCATGGTTTTTCTCTCTTGCTGAGAAGGAGCTCTTAGAACCAGTGCAGTGGCAAGGAGGCCAGTTATTATCGTAATGTGTCAGGCCCTGTTCTAAGCTGAGAGCTTATCTTTGCAACAATCCCTGTGAGGCAGATTCTATTATAAATCCAGAATTTACAGATGGGGAAACCAAAGCATAGAGCTCCCTCCAGTTCATATAACTGATTTGACAAACCTCTTTAAAGAATTGTTTTAGTTAAAACTTAATTCATAATGGTTTGATTATAACTCTGCTATATATTTCTACATACTTGGAGGTACCCTTTTGCTTTTTGGATTGTATCTTTACAGACCTTTTTTTTTTTGCAGTTTTATCCCTTTAAATATTGGAACAACTGTGCTACACAGATGATGTGTTTGATACCTGGAAGAGAAACTATATCCATTGGTACCTAGTCCTCCTAGGGGCATCTCAGTCCGATGGAGCTTAGGCCCCTCAGACGTGGATACAGTTTCATAAGAGCCTTAAAAATTGTACGGCAGGCAGAAGAATAGTCAGCATGCTCCTCTTCCTGGGAGTTAATTAACTCAAGGTCTTACGAGTAACTTTCTTTCTGTTCTTTTTTTTTTGGCACTCTGTGCAGCATGTGGGGTCTGAGTTCCCCAACCAGGTATCAAACCCATATCCCTTGCAGTGGAAGCATGGAGTCCTAACCAGTGGACTACCAGAGAGTTCCCGCAGAATAGTTTTCTCATGGGCCTTTCCTTTGGGGTTAGGGTTTAGATTCCAGATTGATTTCCTTTCTTCTGCTAATTCAAGGTTTGACCTTTTATGCTGAGATTTTTTTTCTTTCTTCCATCCTTTGTGTAGCTGAGAGCTCAGGTAGCTGCAAAGGCTGTCTTCGAGGGCTTCAGTGAGGGCGAGCTCACATTCCAGCCCACCTATAAGTATGATACTGGCTCCGATGACTGGGATACCAGGTAGGTCAGAGAAATAGAAACTCAGAAAGTTATGGAAGTACTTCCCCTCGTGGACCTACAGAAGAAGATAGGATTCCTGTCACTTCTTCCTCAGGTCAAACATTTTCTCTCAGTATCTGTTCATTAAGCAGACTGCTTTCCTACACTTAAAAAAAAAAAATGTATTTATTTGGCTGGTCTGGGTCTTCGTTGCAGCACGCAGGATCTCCGTTGTGACAGATGAACTCTCTAGGTGTGGCTTTGGGCATAATCACCCTGCGAGGCATGTGCAGTCTGGTTCCCTGACCAGGGATTGAACCTGGGTGCCCCACATTGAGAGCCTGGAGCCTTAACCCCTGGGGACCCCCAGGAAAGTCCCCACAATAATTCTCGAGACTTGTTTCCTTTCCAGCTATGCTTAGGGTGCTGATTCCAACAGACTGAGCTTGTACTCGGTCATTACATGGTAGTTCATATTTTTATTAGGGCCTATGGGATGCTCTTCAGTACCTATATTTTCTCATGTAATCTTCTCAACAGCCTATTGAAATAGGTATGATTTATTATCCTCATTTTATAGACCAGGGAACAAAAGCCCCCCACCCCCAAATTCAAGATCCTCCCAAGCAGGCAAGCATTGTAGCAGGATTTGAAGCCAAGCAGTAGGAATTCACAAGCTGTTTCAACCAGCATCTTTTGAGGCCCACAGAGTGCTTACCCTCAGATGGCTGTGACTGGCCTGATCCCCATGGGAAGGTGGAAAGCAGAAATCATCCTGAACACCGTTTGGCTTTGAGTGCTCGCAGCTGTTTGGGGGTGACACCCACAGGATACACGCTACCCCAGGCATCAGGCGCCGCTGTGGCTCGGAGGGCTTTCAATGTGGGCTTTGCGTTTCAGCGAGAAGTGTCGTGCTCCCGCCTGGTGTGACCGGGTCCTCTGGAAAGGGAAGAACATCACTCAGCTGAGCTACCAGAGCCACATGGCCCTGAAGACCAGCGACCACAAGCCTGTCAGCTCAGTGTTTGACATCGGGGTAGGTGGGCAGCTGGGTCCAACTTGCCATCGTCCTCTAGGGAATTGGTCCCCACAGCTGAGACCATGTTTGTCTTTGTGGTCTCCTCCTCCCACCTTGAGCGAGAGGAAGCTCCTTTTAAAAATGGTTTTAATTTAAATTTAATTCATGACTGTTTTGTAGACTTCTACTTTATGTCTCTACATACATGGAAGTTCCCCTTTACTCTTTGGACTGTTTCTTTCCAGACCTTTTTCTATGCAACTGTGTCAGTATTCTATATATAACACAGAGGAAGTTTCTCCCTTTTTGTAAAAGAGATATATCACACCCATGGTTCTGAGAACATCATTCCCCTCCACTGGCTATTTTTAGGAGATCTTTTCATGTCGGTAAAGGTAGAGCTCCCTCCTCATTATTTTTAAGGGCTGTAACATATTTTTCATAGTATGGATGAACCATGTTTGTACTGATCATTTAAGTTGTTTCCAAAATGGTGCTATTATATACACTGCTATAGTGACCAGCCCTCACATATATCTTTGTGTGTCAATGTGAACATTTCTGTAGAATGAAATTCCTAGAGTTGAAATTAGTGGTTCAGAGAAAAATGTATTCTATATTTATTTGAACCTACAAAATTGTCCTCCCAGCATCCTTGCCATTTTACTCTTCTGCCAACCATGGATAAACTTCTTTTCCCACAGTCTGGCTAATACTGGGTTTTAGCAATCTTTTAAATTTCTACCAATCCAGTGAGCCAAATGAGAAAGATAACTCCATTCTTTTTTTTTTTTTTTAACTCCATTCTTTTAGATTATACTTCCTGGATTACTAGTGAAGCCGAACATTTTTTTTTTTTTTCCTGTTTCTTTTTTTTTTTTTTGGTCGAAGTATCGTTGACTTACAGTAAACATCATTTTTTTTAAAAAAACACCTTTTTATTTATGTATTCTCCACTTGTGTCTTCTCTTCAGTGACTTCTGTGTTTCTTTGTATATATATTATCAGTTCTCAAGGGTGCAGGCAGAGGTGCTTCAGCATCCACAAGGGTGTGGGTGGTTTGAAAAAAGCCTAATGAATATTATAACCAAGGTTTTATTTTTGGAAGATGAGAAGAATTGTAATTCAAAATATAGAAGGGAAAGCCTGACAAAAGCCTCTTGGCTGATGGAGCACGGGTTTAAAAAGCCTGTGAAATGCTTTGACTCAAAGCCCCAGAGAAGCTCCTGCCTGCCAGCCTGTCAGCAGCAGCAAGCATAGCAGAGACAGGCAGGGGTATCTCTCTGCTCTGGGCTTTAGGCCCTGCAGAACTTCCCACCCAGCTTTCACTCCCGTATCTTTTTTCTGCTAATCGGGAGACAAAGAGGCTTTGCCTCTGGGGGACCCTTGTACGTCTATTGTTAATTGACTTCTTTGTTCATTAATTAAATCTGTTTAGTATTCACTTTCTGCGTTGCTATCAACTGCTATTTCCCCAGGCTGTGAATGTCCTCTAAAAGCAGCAGTCACCAGCCTTTTTGGCACCAGGGACGGGTTTCGGGAAAGACAGTTTTTCCATGGATAGGGAAGAGCGGGGGATGGTTTGGGGATGATTCAAACACATTACATTTACTGTGTACTTTATTTCTATTATTATTACATCAGCTCCACCTCAGACTATCAGGCATTAGATTCTGGCATTAGATTCTAGAGATTGGGGACCCTCAAAAAGAGGAAGTGGGTAGAAGCCAAGGGACTAAGTCTCTGCTGTTTCCCTTCCAGGTGAGGGTCATCAATGAAGAGCTGTATCGGAAAACTCTGGAGGAGATTGTTCGCTCCCTGGATAAGATGGAAAATGCCAATATCCCTTCCGTGTCCCTCTCCAGGCGAGAGGTAGAGAGGATGTGATAACACATCTGGCCCTTCTCTTCGCAGAACTAAATCTCACCTGCTAGGTCTCAGAATTCGAAGGGGCACCTGTCAGGCTCCTGGACTCTATAGTCTTCCTTGATCGGCTGCTTCTAGAGAAAGTGAGGCTGATGCTGCCAGCTGACAGGAGAGGCGGTGTTGGTTTAGATTTGGTTCACCTCTTGATCTTTTAAACCAAAAGCCTGTAACCTTTTGTGGTTCCTATATTTTACCCATACATGGGCCCTCTGTGAGTTAAATAAGTCACAGAGGATCCAAAATGTGTTTCATTTGATCTTAGTATAGCTGTGTGCATTCTTGCCCTGGGTTTGTCTTCCTCCTGATGCTTTGCTTTGAGATTGAGTCCAAAATGTGGGGTACCTATGAGGTGATGAGAGGGAAGGCAATATGGAAAAGTAACAGGCATTGGGAGAAGTCAATTTGGGGCTAAAGATTTTTCAGAGAAGTGCCACAGCATAGATCATTCAGAATTGACAATACCAAAAGTCAATTAAATGAGGATTTATGGTGAGGGTATTTTTAATGCCCTAGATGTCCAGCTTCAGAGATGGAGGAGCTTCATTTTCACATTTGGGAGTGGAATGTGTGAAGGATATTTTGGATATGGTCTTTGGGTACAGAAGATTTAAACTTGGATTCTGGTAGGGAATTTTCTGTGTTTTTTGAGTTTAGGCTTTCTGAGTTAAACACTAACAACTGGTCTTTAGTAGTAGCAGCTGTGGTTTCCCAGGTAAATACTTAAAAGCAAAAGCATGGTTTGAAAGAGATGGTCCTTTGTTTTCTTCCCAGGAAGGGCAAGGATTGCCCAGTTGGGGTGGTTGGGCAGGTTGCCGAGGAGAGGGCACTGGTCTGACTGGTCCCTGGCTTGTCCCCAGTTCTGTTTTCAGAACGTGAAGTACATGCACCTGCAGGTGGAATCCTTTACCATTCGGAATGGACAGGTGCCGTGCCAGTTTGAGTTCATCAGCAAGCCTAACGAGGAGTCCTACTGTAAGCAGTGGCTGCGAGCCAGCCCCAGCCGAGGCTTCCTCTTGCCAGGTAAGGCCTCTGCCCCTGGCTTCCTGGTGGCTGCTTTGGGGAACACCCTACCCTGTCTTTTGCTCATTCTCCTAGAATAAACTTTTTGTTTCTGAACGTTTTGCTGTTTGCTTGAAACTTTTTCAAAGCCCTGTGGATGTTCAGTTCAGTTCAGTTGCTCAGTCGTGTTTGACTCTTGGCGACCCCATGGGCTGCAGCATGCCAGGCCTCCCTGTCCATCACCAACTCCTGGAGTTTATTCAGTCTCATGTCCGTTGAGTCCGTGATGCCATCCAACCAACTCATCTTCTGTCATCCCCTTCTCCTCCTGCCTTCAGTCTTTCCCAGCATCAGGGTCTTTTCCAATGAGTCTTCACATCAGGTGGCCAGAGTATTGGAGTTTCAGCTTTAGCATCAGTCCTTCCAATGAATATTCAGGACTGATCTCCTTTAGGATGGACTGGTTGGATATCTTCGCTGTCCAAGGGACTCTCAAGATGGAGATCCATCCGTAGATAAAATGTAAAATAGTAAAGGGCATGAGTTCAATGTCAAAAGTATTCTCAGTCATGTGGATGTTCTGTAATTTCACACAGAGAAAACACAAGAGTTCTGTGAAGCAGGTGTGGCTGTAACAAGAACCCTTTCACTTTCTGTCTCACTATAATCAATTGTCTGCTCCCAACTGTCTGCTCTTGTGGCGAAGATAATAGGGTGGTCATCCAGAAATTATTGCTGGCCCGACCACCCGTATCACTCTCCTAGCTTCTCCTTGGCACTGTTGTGCTGTGAGGCAAAGGGGTTAGCCTGTTTTGTGGTCAGTTGATGTGTCATATACAGAGGTGAGAGCTGGACTGTAAAGTCTGAGCGCTGAAGAATTGATGCTTTCAAATTGTGTTGCTGGAGAAGACTCTTGAGAGCCCTTTGGACAGTGAGGAGATCAAAATAGTCAATCCTAAAGGAAATCAATTCTTGAATATTCATTGGAAGGACTGATGCTGAAGCTGAAGCTCCAGTACTTTGGCCACCTGATGTGAAGAGCTGATTCCTTGGAAAAGACCCTGATGATGGGAAAGATTGAAAGCAAAAGAAGGAGATTGCAGAGGATGAGATGGTTAGATAGCATCACCAACTCAAAGGACATGAATTTGAGCAAACTGTGGGAGATAGTGGAGGACAGAGGAGCCTGGTGTGCTACAGTTCGAGGGGTCGCCAAGAGTCAGACACGATTTAGTGACTGAACAAAAGCAAGTGGATAGTTCACAGTCTAATAACATGTTATATTTTCTACTAGATCCATACCTCCTTATTAGTTGTTTCTAGCTTGAGCATGAAGTGAAGTGAAATTGCTCAGTCGTGGTCCGACTCTTTGCGACCCTATGGACTGTAGCCTGCCAGGCTCCTCTGTCCACGGGATTCTCCAGGCAAGAATACTGGAGTGGGTTGCCATTTCCTTTTCCAGAGGATCGTCCTGACCCAGGGATCGAACCCTGGTCTCTCACATTGTAGGCAGACGATTTATCGTCTGAGCCACCAGGGAAGTAGAACCTAGCTTGAGCAGTGCTACCTAGAACGTGAATTTAATCGCAGTTACCTACTCATGTTTTTGTTTACTGTTTTCAATTCCCCTTTGGACCATAAACTCCTTGTCCACATGTCTCTTGAGTAAGTGCACGTGTGCACGCTCAGTCTCTTCAGTCGTGTCCAACTCTTTGTGACGCAATGGACTGTAGCCTGCCAGGCTTTTCTGTCCATGAGTTTCTCCAGGCAAGATACTGGAGTGGGTCACCAAGCCCTCCTCCAGAGGAGTCTCTTGAGTGCTGAGAGTGTAAATTCTTGCTGGTTGGCTGATACCTCTTATTTTCTTCCCCTAACTCTGTATGCCCGACCCTCTGCCAGCCCGTCTTCTCTCCCCCTTTCTTCTTGGCCTCCCGCCAACTGGTATTTCTTTTTACATTTTTTTTTTTCAGATTCTGCCGTTGAGATTGAATTAGAGCTATTTGTAAATAAGACCACAGCTACAAAGCTCAACTCGGGTGAAGACAAAATCGAGGACATTCTGGTTTTGCACTTGGACAGGGGAAAGGATTACTTCTTATCTGTGTCTGGGAACTACATGCCAAGCTGCTTCGGATCGCCCATTCACACGTTGTGCTACATGAAGGAGCCAATTTTGGACTTGCCGCTAGAAACCATTAGAGAGCTGGTGAGTTATTGCCACAAGAAAACATCTAGAAGGATGTAGCAGCCAAGCCAGTCAAGTGAGAGGTTCTCATGCCTACCCTCCCAGGGACCTGAGGATTCTCTAGCCTCCATAGTTTGCCTATGCTGTCAGATATGTACTGCTGTTTATCAGACATCCTGACATTTTTTTATGGTTTGAAACAACAGCAAGTTATTGCTTCTCATGTGAGTTTCCAGTGTGGCTTTTCTGGTCTCGCCCAGGCTCATTTTTGTGGTCCATGGCAGCTGTGCTGGCTAGAGGGTTCAAGGAGGCCTCCCTCTCTTTTTTTCTTTCTTTTTAAAAGAATTTCTATTTGTTTATTTTGTTTTGGCTGTTCTGGGTCTTGGTTGCTGCATTGGCTTTTCTCTAGGTGTGAGCGGGGCGCGCTCTCTAGCTGCGGTGCTCGGGCTCTAGGGCGTGCGGGCTTCAGTAGTTGCAGCATGTAGGCTCTGTGATCGCCATTTTCAGGCTCAGGAGTTGTGGTTCCCAGGCTCCAGGTCCCGCTGTGGTGCATGGGCTCCGTGGCTCCACGGCATGTGGGATCCTCCTGGACCAGGGATGGAAGCTGTGTCTCCTGCATCGGCAGGTGGATTCTTTACTCCTGAGCCACCGGGGAAGCCCCTCCCTTGCTTTCTTGGTGTTGGCTGCTCACTGGGCCTCTCCCTCACTATGGGCTCTTGTCATTCAGTAGGTTGGCCTGAGCTTCCCTCAGTAGTGGCAAGAGTTTGAGCGCAGAAGCTGTAAGGCCCCCAGTGGCCCAGGTTCTAAAACTCACATGGTACCACTTCTGCCACATTTTATTGATCAGAACAAGTTGTGAGATCAGCCCAGATTCTAGGGATGGGGAAAGACTCTACCTCTTGATGGGAAAACTGTGAAATGTTTTGCTGTGTTTTTTGATTCTTCATAATAATTATTAAATTCAGCCACAGATATCAAGATAATGCATGTCCCTGACCCATGATAGTTATTTCTTTTCCTGTTTTATTCATCACTTTTTATTTTGTTTTGTTTATTTTGTTGGCTGCCCTGCATAGTCTGTGGGATCCTAGTTCCCCAACCAGGGACTGGACCTGGGCCCTCGACATTGAGAGCTCAGAGTCCCAGCCACTGGACCACCAGGGAATAATTCCCTGTTTTAATCATCACTTGGTTTATTATCCTAAAATAATTTTCTGAGATCTAAAAAGATTCACATACAGACTTACAGATATTGAACACAAACTTATGGTTACCAAAGGGGAAATGTGGAGAGAGAGAAATCAAGAGCTTAGGATTAACATGTATATATTTCTACATATAAGATGGATAACCAACAAGGACCTACTATATAGCACAGGGAAGTCTGCTCAATATTCTGTGATAACCTGTATGAGAAAAGAACCTGAAAAAGAATATATATATATATATATATATATATATATGTATGTATAACTGAATCATTTTGCTATATACTGGAAACAAACACAAAATTGTAAATCAACTATCAGTTCAGTTCAGTCACTCAGTCGTGTCTAACTCTTTGCGATCCCATGGACTGTAGCATGCCAGGCTTCCCTGTCCATCACCAACTCCTGGAGCTTGCTCAAACTCATGTCCATCAAGTTGGTGATGCGATTCAACCATCTTGTCCTTTGTCGTCCCCTTCTCCTGCCTTCAATCTTTCCCAGTATCAGGGTCTTTTCTAATGAGTCAGTTCTTTGCATCAGGTGGCCAAAGTATTGGAACTTCAGCTTTAGCATCAGTCCTTCCAATGAATAGTCAGGGTTGATTTCCTTTAGGATGGACTGGTTGGATCTCCTTGCAGTCCAAGGAACTTTCAAGAGTTTTCTCTAACACCACAGTTCAAAAGCATCCATTCTTTGGTGCTCATCTTAATCAACTATAGTCCAATAAAATTAAAAAATAAATAAAAAGTTCCTATGGAAATAATTCTAAAACAGGGGCGCTAGTTTGGAACAGACTTTTGGCAATAGGTATGCTTTTCTTTTTCCTCCATTTCATTTTTTAATTTAGGGACTCCAGAACTCTATTCTCTCCATTTTATAGATGAAAACAGAGGTCTAATAAGGGGAGTGATTTTTGTCACGGGGCTGTGTGGTGAGTTAACCCTGGACCTCAACCTTGCTTTTGGGTTTTGGGATTCCCAAGTCTGTGCTCTTTTTTCACCAGACTATACCATCTCTCTGGTTCTGACAGTGAAAGTGCTACAGGCAGGATGTTTGTTTCTAAGATGCTACATATTTCACCTGATTCATTGAAACTGCTTGCCATAAGCCACTCCCAGTTCTCAAGAGTCACTTTTCATACCTTGATCATGCCACCTGATTTCATTTTTGCCTAATGAGTATTTGCTTAGGGACATCAAAACATTTCCCTTCTTCCACGGGTTTGCTGTCCCTATATCCTGCCTTCTCCTGAAGCCAGCCTGGTGGAAGCTCCATTGGTGGACCTTCTGATCATGGTTTTTATTTCTTTTCAGACTCTGATGCAACTCCAGACTGAAGATAATGGGAGCCAATTGGAGAAACCCATGGACATCCCCAAGGAGCTCTGGATATTGGTTGATTACCTGTACCGAAATGCCATCCAGCAGGTAGGTGGTGCTGAGGTAGTCACACCTGACAAAGGCCATGCTGCCTTGAGAAAGAGCATCAGCCCCGAGAACTTTGGGCAGAAAACAGTTTTCCCCCGCAGAACCTGTGGAATGCTCCTCTTCCACTGGGGAGTGAAGGTTGACAGGTTCACGCGCCACACCCCCATGGGGCCCCGCTATGACATACAGCACCCAATTCTTCCTAGGGGAAGCAGCCTCACCTGGGAGGGCCTTCCCAGCAGAGCACACTCCCTCCCCGGGCCTCTGGGGTCCTCCAGGTAGAAAGGCATCTGGAACCTTCTCAGAATGTCAGCCTGCTCTCCTTTGTGGGAACTCGCACCAGCTTCTAGGATGGGAGGGGCTCACTTGTTGACAAGCCAGATGGACAGGGGGACCCGTGGAACCCTCAGGCCATGAGTCAGGAAGCCTGATTTCTAGAGTGGGTTGGGCAAGCTTCCTGCCATCAGATTGGTCATTTTCACTGACTGGTTTGTCTGGGGCCCAGGGAGACCCACAGAAACTCTGATCTACTGCAACTCTGCCACTTCAGGGCAGTGTACATTCTTAGCATAGTCTCTGTCTGCTTTTCCCCTCAGATTTATTGAGCATTACAGTGTCCCAAACTCTGTTCTAAGTGTTTTGCAGCACAACCTCATTTAGTTCTCACAGTAGTTCTCAAATGAGGAAACAGATGCTCAGAAATGTGAAATAATTTGGCCAGGGTCCCAGAGCTGACAGATGGGCAGGATCGGGATTTGAACCCAGGGACTCTATAGAAGTCACCTTCTTATGTATGGACTGTGCTAGTCTACCTTCTCTATAGAGCTCCTTTCAGGTGTAACTTTTGAGCAATACATATAATATTATTACTGTTCACAGTTATTGGGCATTGAGTCATTTTGTAAAACAAATTAATATAAGGGATCCTAGGGCTCATGGAAATACCTTTATTGCCATAATCTCATTTTCTCAAAGCACTGACGAACCTTTTTAACTTTCTCCGTCTTATAAATGATATATCTTCTTCAGTTTTTTTTTTTTTTTCCTCTTTCTGGTTAATCCCTCTTAACACTGCAGGAACCATAGCTACTTTAAAGTTTTCCCTTCGGTCAGATCACCAGGGATTGAACTTGCACCCCCTGCAATGGAATCATGGCATCCTAATCACTGGACTCCAGGGAATTCTCTCATAATAGATATATTATCGTGCTTAAGACCTGTTATGGGAGCATGACTGGGAGGGCCTGAGAGATGAATTAGCCACATCAACCTATATCCCATTGTCTACTAGGGTGATTCAAAAGCCTCAACATGCTCTCTTTCTGCACCCTGCTGGTGATTATGTTTCTAGGTCAGGAAATCATTGCTGCCTTTCTGAGAATAGAATTATTTTGTGACTCTCTTCCCTTTTTCAGGAAGATCTGTTTCAGCAGCCAGGCCTGAGGTCGGAATTTGATCATATCAGGGACTGTTTAGATACTGGGACAATTGATAACCTCTGTATCCTTTCAGATGTTCGTGTGCCTGTGTGTATATGTGTGTGTGCATATGAGTAAGAGAAGTGAGCAAAAGGAAGGCGTGATATTTTAAGGCTCAAAATCAGACATTGTGACCTCAGCTGGCATGTTTTTCTTATTTAAAGTTTGCATAGAGAAGACTTTACAACCTTAAGCAACCAATGTGTCAGGAATTTAGGAGAGCCCAGCTAAGCTAACAGTTTGGCCCCTTCATGATGTCAGTCCGGCATCTGAGCGCTCAGCAGAGAGCCTGGCTGGGCACGCAGCACTCTGGCACGTGCTGGCTCCCGGGCCTTTTCCTAATGGTGACCATGGCAGCAGCGTCATCTGTTCCTTAACGACGGGCCCAAAGCTGCTAGCAATCATTCCGTGGCCGAAGCCCTGCTGCTTTTCCTGGAGAGCCTGCCAGAGCCTGTCATCTGTTACAGCGCCTACCGCAGCTGCTTGGAGTGTTCCGGCAACCTCACAGCAAGTAAACAGGTGAGGGCAAGCGTGGAGCATCGCCGCGTTCACGTTGTAACCCTGGGTCTCATGGGGCCTACAGGAACAAAGTGGCTACCATCCCCCAAATGCAGTGTCTTAGAAACTCAACTCCAAGTCTTCCCAAACCCATTCTTCCTCTCATGTCCCTTTTCCTCGTAATGGCATCACCATAATTCCACTGACTCAGCCCAGAAAACAGTCATTTCTTTCTCCTCCTCTTCTCACCTTCCACATGTACGATCCCCTTACTCCGTCACTCTTCTTCTTTCTTCCATTCTAGCTCCACTTTCCTTGGTTCAGAACCCTGCATTCATGCTCTGCTTCTACTCATTGGTTTTGTGTACTGCCATTAGATTTGGGGTTCAAAAGTTCTCATCAGGTCCACGTTCATCAGAAAGGCTCTCCATTGCCAAATAAGGATTTTCTTAAACCAGTATTTGGGACTTTTTATGATCTCACCTAGTCGTACACATAAGTAACCTGCCAGAGCAGAAAAATCTAGAAAATTTGCCAACAATACAGGTTCCTGAGCCTTACTCCACCTCCTCTGAATCAGAATCTCTTTTGAAATATATTTTGTGCAATAAACTGCTTCGCCACCAATTCTGAAATGCAGGCAGCCAGAGTACTTTTTGAATTCTAGCCTGATCAACCGTTCCAGGCTTCAGTTTAGTTCAGTTCAGTCGCTCAGTCGTGTCTGACTATTTGCGACCCCATGAATCACAGCACACCATGCCTCACTGTCCATCACAAACTCTCGAAGTCTTCTCAAACTCATGTCCATCGAGTCGGTGATGCCATCCAGCCATCTCATCTTCTGTCATCCTCTTCTCCTCCTGCCCGCTTAGGGCCTGTTCAAACAGTAGTGCTCTTACCAAAACTGACTTCTCACAATGGGTTCTCTCTTCTTGTCTCACTATCTTGCCTTTTTCTACACTTTCTTTTGCCCTAAATGCTCTAGTCCCTACCTCTGCAAGTCCAATCTTCACTTATATTCAAGACCCAACTGAGATGTTTTTGACTTTTGAGAACATGCAGTTAGAAATTTGACCTCTAAAATCATGTAGCACTTGATCTTCTCTTTTGGCACCTGTGATGAGTGATCAGGGTTTTCTACACACAGTCTTTCTCATGTACCTGGATCATGTATACTCAATTCCTGGAATATAACAGGCACTGGAGAAATGATTGAATGAACAAAAAGACAAATGTCAATTCTCCCTCTCTCAGGTCATTACTACCCTTCCTGCGTGTCACAGAAATGTCTTCACCTATTTGATGGCGTTTTTGCAAGAATTGCTGAAAAATTCAGCAAAAAATCATTTGGATGATAATATTCTAGGTAAGTCAAGGATGTGTGGAAAGCATTCTGCAAACTGACTCATTACAAGCAGTGTGGTTGAGGAAGGTCCCAAGTCCACTGCAGCGGAACTAAAACCTCAAGCTCTGGGCAAAGTTTACCCTCAGATAGTTATTTTAAAGCAGAAACTATTGCCACGGGGGCACCCCTCCCCACTCTTTAGAACATGAGAATATGTAGTACTTCTGCTGAATTCTGTGTGTTTTCTGTTTTTCATGCAGCCAGCATATTTGGTAGCCTGCTGCTTCGAAACCCAGCTGGTCACCAAAAGCTTGAAATGGCAGAAAAGAAGAAGGCTCAAGAATTTGTTCACCAGTTCCTCACTCACCCCGAGCCTCTCTCTCTCCTCTCCTATTCTGCCTGAGGCAGCCAGTTACCAGCCCCACCTGTTTCAGCTCCAGAGCTGCCCTAAGAGGATATGAGCCCACAGGGAAGCCTGAGTGGCAGCTGCCTGTTTCCTGAGCCCAGACCGCCCTCTCCACCATGACCATCACACTCAGTGCTGCTGCGAGCTGTGAAGACATTGAGGGGAGATCCACCACAATAAAACTGACATGCAGCATTCAACTTTAGTTTTTTAACAGTTTTTTTTTTTTTTTAAATGTTTAAACAGCCATACTCTTTGTACTCAACCTGCTTCCGAGGCATACAGTGCCTTCCCTGTAGCTTGGGCCGAGCTCCCCACGATCAGATATTTGAACAAACTTTGGAGTCCTGAAGGATGAGTGAGGATGCAGATACAAAGAATGTAAATGGAAGCTGCTGGATAAACAGGCCACACAACCTCTCCAGGTGCTTTCAGCGCTCTGTCCAAGGACATGGGTGTACACATATGTAAACCCTGCCCCGCTTCCCACTCATAAATATGGCTCAACAACTCTGGAACTGGCCACTCAGCCTCCAAGGGCAGTACAGTGGCTTGAAAACGAAAATGCTGAAGAAACTGGTGTTCTGGTGAAACAACTGTAGTTTACCATACCAAAAAATCCTCTCAACTGTATATAATGCATTCCCTCTATGTGTAATATATTTTAATGATAAATATATTTTTAACAGTGGTTGCTTGTTTTTGTCTTTTTAGAGATGGCAGGTCTCAGCAGCTGGACATTTGTGGCTTAAGCGCGGGGGACAGCTGGTCAGGGGCCAGAGAGATATTTGCATGGCAGTCTGGTGATAACAACCACTATTTACATTTTTCAAGGAAGAGCTAGTACAGGCATGGCCCCTTGACCCCTGACCTGATTTCTGAGGGTTATCCCACTCTGAATATTCTAAGAGAAGTAGCTTATAGGGAAGATGGTTGTAGCTGATAAGACGTTCTGACAGCTAGATCTAAGAGGCATTTACAAGACTGGAGCAGAATGAAGGTACGTTCAAAATCGTTTCTTGGAACACCACCACTCCTTGGCAGTGTAGTGATTTTGATACGGGCAGGCTATTTGACAATGTGAACGGTTAAAGAAAGGGAATGGCCAGTAGGTGGCGTTGCCTGGCCTGGGTGCGTGTCCGGAGGAAGCCGGCAGTCCTCTGGAGTGGAAAAACTTGGGAGACACGGCTTGGGCAGGCGAGTGAGGAGGGAGAGCCTGTGAGACGGGGAAGAGGTGGCGGCGCACTCTGGCCAGGCTTGGAATACTCCCCATTTCTGCCGTTTGGGTCCAGGCTTCCTTTCTGGAGCCCTCCTGGCCTACTAACTTTTTTTGGGTGAGGAGGGGAAGCTGGAGCTACAGGAGAAACGCGGGAATGCCACAACTTTCCAGGTTTCCCCCTTGCGGTCCCGGCCGGAATTCAGCGGCTAACTGTGGTCCTTCCCGTCGTGCTTGCGGCTGCCAAGGGGACGGCAGCGCAAACCCCGCTGAGGCGACTTTGGGTTAGTGATTAGCGGCTCTGACCCCTCTTCGCGTCTGGTGCGTCTAGAGCGGAGCTCGGAACCCGCGCAAGCAGAAAACGAGGCAGTCTCTCCACCGCGCGGGCGGAATTCGCGGCCCAGCGAGGTCTCTGCGGTGCCCGCCCCGCCCCGCCCCTTTCGCGCTCGCCAATTGGAGGCTCGAGCTCAGCCCCCACACTGACTAAACCAACCAGAAGCTTCAATGGGAGGCGGAGCCGTATCTTCTCTTTCCTCCGGAAAGCGGAAGCGGAAGTGACGTTCGGGGAAGGTGGGGGCAATCATGGTGCCGCTGGGGAGGGGAGAAGCTGCTGCCGCCGCCGCCGTTGCCGGGAGCCGCGGAGGTAAAAGGCGAAACTAGACGCGGCCTGGGCTGGGGACTTCCCGGGAGGCACGGGACTTAGGCTTCCTTCTGAAGCATTTTCCAGTAGGGACCCCAGACCGGTTACCATAGGGACCCCACCCCTCCTCCGTTTCCATGGGGATGAGTATCCAGCCCCCTCCCCTGTTTCCATGGAGATCCGGACCCTGCCCCTCTTCTCCCGGCTTGGAACCCCCCAGCCTGACTTCGGGTTTTTTCGTGTAGCCCTTGACGGGGGACTATCCCAGACAGGTTCCTTTTCCCAGTCTCCTCTTAAGGGTGCTCCGTTTGTACTCGTTTGCCACCCTCAAAGCTCCTGGTCTTGTTTGTTCCGGACAGTTGGTCTCCGCGTTGCCGCCTGTGGTGCTGGGGCAGCCCAGTGGGGCCCCCGGTGCTCTTATCTCTCCTCTCAGATGCAGCGAAATGTGCATCTACCGGGTTGCGTAAGCCAGGGCAAGGGGTCGGGCCGGTTCCTCCCGGATCAGATCCCCTGGCCTGTCTCTGGTAACTACCACTGTGTCTAGCCGCCCTGCCGAGTAAAGGTTCACTTTCTGATCCGAAGCAGAAGAGAAAGATAAAGTGCAAAGCCAGACTGAAAACTAAAAGTGATGTACTAATTATTTGTAAATTCTCTATTCTGTCTGCCAAACCCGCGTTTGTGGAACTGGTGTGTTTGCAGGTAAAAGAAGAATCACTATTCCAGAACAGGAAAACTTCAAGTTTGGTATTTTTCCCAAGAGAGTATATCCTTCCAAGAGGGTATATCTGCAAGTCTTTCATTCATTTAACTGACATCTCCTGAACTCCTTATGCCTAGGGACGAAAATAAGACTCATGATTCCCTCATTTCAGAGAGCACCCTATAAAACTTAGCTTCTAGTGGACACCAGATTGTTTTAAGAGAGAAATAGATAAAGTGATCTCATTAGATATGTCTGATTAGGGGTCAGCTCCACTACCCGGAAACTGAAACATCTGTTCTGGGATGGAGAGAACAGATTCACCCTTGATTCCTTTGCTGTAGTCAGACATTGCGTTTTAACATACATTATGTCTTTTACTCTGCATAACAGTTTTGTGAGAACAGGAATTACCAGTCCCACCCTACATAAGTGAAAAGTAAGGCACAGAAGTTATCCAGGCAGTAAGTAGGAAAGCCAGGATTTGTGGCTAGGTGACCCTACCTTCAAAGTCCTGCTTCTTCCACCATAGACTCACTGCCTCACTGTTTCATTTGGAGTTTCCTTTCTTTAAGATTTATAACAACTCAACCCTGAAACAGTTTTTCCCTGTTTCCCCTTAAGTATTTTGACTAACCTTCACACTGTTTGGCAGTAAGGCACATTTGAAAGGTCTTATGAGCGTCTACTTATTACTTCCATTTAAAATTTTTATTTTATTTATTTATTTAAAAAATTTCTCTGGCTGCACTAAGCAGCTTGTAGGATCTTAGTGCCCAGACCACAGATTGAACCTGGGTGCTCTGCGGTCCTAACCACTGGGAATTCCCATTAATTCCATTTTTTTAAAAAAGGCATTGTTTTTGCTTCAAAATGACTTGATAGTTTTCAACTTAAAGAAAAAAATTCCCAAAGAAGATGTTTTTCGTTACTCTGGCCTGCTCTTATATGGCGAGGAAAAAAGAGTCTTGCGGAGGTGAGGTCCCCGGGTCCTGTGGTATGACTCTGACTCTGGCTTTGTTCTCTTGTAGACAGGTCACTACCTTTCCATTTCTCACAATTGGGCTGAGCACAACTGAACCATGGGGGACCACAGTCCAGACGACAGCATCAGCTACTTTGAGGTAGAGGAAGATGAGCTGACCCCCGATGACAAGATGCTCAGGTTTGTGGATAAGAACGGACTGGTGCCTTCCTCATCTGGAACTGTTTACGATAGGACGACTGTTCTTATCGAGCAGGACCCTGGCACTTTGGAGGATGAAGATGACGATGGACAGTGCGGAGAACACTTGCCTTTTTTAGTAGGGGGTGAAGAGGGCTTTCATCTAATAGATCATGAAGCAATGTCCCAGGGTTATGTGCAACACATTATCTCACCAGATCAGATCCATTTAACAATAAACCCTGGTTCCACGCCCATGCCAAGAAATATTGAAGGTGCAACTCTCACTCTGCAGTCGGAATGTCCAGAAACAAAACGTAAAGAAGTAAGTAAAGCAGTGGGTGAGGGCCCGGTTTGGCTTTGGGGAGGGTCCTTAAACCACACTAGATGGCAGTTTCAGCCAGGGAGTATCAGAGCCCCTGGAATTAGGACCTACAGTGGCTTTCCTTAACAGTGTATGCTTCATGTTTTATTGTGACTCTTTTCTGAAACTTTCAGTGTGTATGGCTATGTTGAAATCTGGGAAAGCTAAACTGCTACTTTTCCAAATTTCCTCCTCAGATCATAAATAAAATAGACATTTCGCGGAGGTAAATTCATGTCTCTGATGCGGAAATAACTGCGTTGTGTAAAAATGCTTCGTTTTGGAGAAATGAGTGTTTGCTGGAGTATGCTTTATTAGTGAACATGTAGTGGATAATAAAGGCTAACTTTCTTTTGTAAGAAACTCAAGCAAGAGGCAGTATATCTAAAAGTTTTCGTGCTTGTATTTAGATAGTGTGCATAAGGTAACTCATTATTACAATGCTTTGAAAATGGTAAAGCATGATACAAAGTAGTGATAATTAGCAGTGTAAAAGATGTGGTTTAAAGGTAGTGATATACATTTTCCAGGAACTAATTGCAGGTCAACTCGTAGATCCCTGGTAGTTGCAATGCCGGGACTAACTGTCAGATGTTGCTAAACAGCCATCGGGTAAATCGTTTCGCAAAATATTTTTCTCTTTTACTGTAATTCAGGTCTTGAAACTGTAGAATTTGATTATTCGTGGCATATGGCTTTCCTTTGCTAGGCTTAGAATCTCAGAGCTGAAAGGGAGACCTAGTGAGACCATTGTGTCGTACCTCCCACCTCATGCAGGAATCTCTCTGGGCAACAGTTCCTCTGGTCTCTGCTTGAATACCTCCAGGGAGGGCACAGTGTTTCGCAGTTCAGCCTAATACAAAGTTTGTTGGCCAGCTCTGATTGTTAGAAAGCTTTGGCTTATATGAAGCCAAGAATCTGCCTTCCTGCAGCTGCAGCCCGCAGGTTCTAGATCTTCCTTTCTGAGCAGTGAACTAAACCTTCTTTCCACAGAGGGCAACCCATCAAGGTAGTTAAAGGTCGTGGGTTTCTCTACATCTTCTCCACTGACTTTAGTGTCCCTCTTATGACATCTTCCCCTAGTTTCTCATCATCCTGGTCACTTTTGATTGTATGAGTTCCAGTTTTCCAGAGTCCTTAAAATTTGTAATTGAACACAGTCTCACAAGTGTGAGTCAGCTGGCGCCGAATACCGTGTGACTCTTATCTCTTCATCTGGACACTGTACTACAATTACTATATGGTCTGTATTTTATTAGCAATGACATCTTACTGTTAACTGACGCTTGAAAATCTCTAGACTGGTATTTCTTAGCTGGGGATAGTTTTGTCCCCCAGGAGACATTTAGCAACATCTGAGGACATTTTTGGTTGTCACCTTGGGGAAATGTTACTGGAATCTATTGGGTAGAGTCCAAAGATCCTATTAAACATTCTAGTACACAGGAGAGCCCCCTACAACAAATAATTAATTGTTTGGCCCCAAATGTCATTTAGCTGTATTCCAATAAAATTTTACTTATAGGAGAAAACAGGTGTTGGGTTTCCTGGACTACCCCTAGACTAGAACACAGGGAGCTGTAGAAGAGAAGGATGGGAAGATAGCAGACATCCAGACGTGGAAGGCAGTGATAGCGTGCAGAGGGTCTGGACTGTGTTCTGGAAGTACACGAAGGTGTCTGAGCCAAGGAGTGATGTGTTAGAGTGGCATTTTAGAAATGTTGCTCTGGTAGCCTTGGCAGCTTGATTGCCCAGTTAGGAGATGGTTTCAGTTTAGTTTTGGGATTTCCTTTGAGTCTGATGAAGGTTAACGTGGAAAGAAGCCAGAGCTTTTGTTGAAGTTTAAGAGAATGTGGTTTATTATTGAAGTTTGGAGAACGAGTGGTAAATTGAGTCTGATTCAAAGGATTGATCTGTTTTTCTAAGCTTGTTAAGTGTCTTCTGTCTCTTAGCGCAGTGGCCACGCAGATGACTCATGGAGCTTCAGATCTCAGTAGTGAGTTAAGTAGTTCACGTCCATTGTAATAGGTACTTAGAGGCCTCTTCAGAGTGCTCTGTGCAGGCTGAGGGGAAAGCGGCTGACTCTCCTGTCCCCCTTGCCCTCCAGGAATGGTGATTCCATAACAGGAATCAAGAGGACAGGAAGAGGAGAATATTTGGTGGGGAAACTGGTGAACTGGTTGGAGTATATTGAATGTATAGTCCTTGGAGAAAAGTAAAGTGAACAAGTTGAGAAGCTGTTTGGAAATGTGGATTTGAGGTCAAGGAAGGGGTGTGGGATGAAAATTGTGGGTCCATGAAGGTGCAGTAGTTCAAGCTATGGGCAGATAACCCAAGGGAGAAGAAGTGAGAATTGTTCTGAGAATTTAAGGGTTAGAAAGAGAAAGAGGAACCAGAGATCACATAGTCCCAGAGATGGGTAGAACACAACGTTGTGGAAGCTGAGGGAAGAGAGATTTAAGAAATATGAATATTCTTTTGTGACCCTTAAGAGGGATCGAGGGGCTGAAGATGAGCCGTTAGTTCTGCTGCTTGTGCAATTGATCACCTCGTGGGAACACGTTCACTGGAGGCTGAGGCCAGATTTCAAATGATGGAGAAATGAGTGGGAGGCAGGAAGCATCAAGTTTTCTCTCTCTCTCTCTCTTTTTCTTAATAGGGTAGTTGGAGGAAGAAAAGTGATGAGGCAGTAGTAAGTAAGGGGATTGGATCATTTTTTTAGCAGAGGAAATCTGAACATGGCTTAGGGCCTAAGCTTTGGGCCATCCTCAGTTAAGATTACTGTGTGAGAGTTTTTCAAGAGCAGATGTTTGGGAAACATTTACGTTAAATCAAGACAGAGATTTGTTTATTAATATGAGATTTCTCAAGAGCCTTTGATAATAATAAGAAGGAAGGAAATGCAGAATTCTCCAAATATTTTGAACTTGGGAAACCATTTTTTCAGGTCTTATTTCCATGGTCAGTGTTTTGTGGAACACATTTTGGGAAATGCTGATCTAGGCAGAAAAGGAGGAGATGGTAAGGAAGGGAGGATTATGCAACCAGTGATATGAGCTGTCACTTTTCCACTCCGTCCTACTTGCAAGCTTGGTTTACCATTCATGTCTTTTGATCCTTGATAATTGTGTTGAATAAGACAAGTACCTTGTTCAGTCCCCCATGGATTTAGCTCACTGTGCTTTCTTTTCCTCCCACCATGTTTTCCCATTCTGTCCTGAGACCTCCATGGAAAGTTCTAGAACCTTATTGAAATCATTAGGTGTGGGGTTGGTTGGGGATTGAGGGAGAAGCAGCAGTGGCTTTCAGCCTTTGAAAATTGCGCTAAATGACCAGACATTCAGTAGACTCACCTTCCGGGAGCACCATCATAACTGTAGCTTTTGTTGTAACAGTGGTGTTATTTTATTTCTTGGTATTTAAATCCATTTAAGTGGTATGAAGAGGCCAATGTTTATGACTGTCTGATAGCACTCTTCATGATTTCTTTACATTGCCCCTACTTCCACCTTTAAAAAAAAAACATGACAAAAAACTGTGGTCTTTTTCCTCTATCTCTATACCCAGGTGTTACTCTTAAGAAATCAAATCATTGGATAGCTAAGTCTTCTTGGCTTCCTAAGCAGCTTATTTTCTGAGTCAGATTTTGGCTTGATTTTCTTGTTTACCTTAGATTGTTCCATTGTTTGCTATAGTGTGTGGTTGGCTTACCTATTACTTCAATTTTTTCTCCCTTGTGCTTGTTTTGTGCAAAAATAAACCAGCCAGAACCTTGCTACAGATCCTGCCTTTTTCCACTGGGCCACTGGTCATTCCCATTCAAAGTGCACCTGTCTTATTCTTGTACTTGCTACTTTACTGCTGTCTGCCTATTGACTTGTTATTGTTGTTTAGTTGCCAAGTTGTGTCTAACTCTGCGACCCCGTGGATGGCAGCTTACCAGGCTTCCCTGTCCTTCACTATCTCCTGGAGTTTGCTAAGACTTAAGTTCATCGAGTCAATGATTTAGAAACTCGAGAATCAAAACATTGTCACTCTAATCTGTCAGAATGAGAACCTGTCATTCTCAGGGTCAGCATGCTTAAGAATTGCTCCTTTAATACCTTTTTACTCCTGGTTTCTAAGCAGCTATGTTTCATCAGTTCATGCAGTCACTGGTTTCCCAAACTTTTTTACATCTGTGCCCTTCCCAAGACCTTTTCAGGACTGCCGGGTTACTTGTTCATCTTCCTCTGAACCACATCAGTGAATGTGTCTCCCCACACCCCCAAACTGACCTTGCACTTCTCTGCTGCATGGTTGGTCAAGAAGGGTGAAGAAACCCAGGAGTTACATACCAAATATGCTCTTTATGATGCACCAGAGTGTTCCAGAGCATTGATTGGGAGAAAATATATTTTTCTACCAAGAAACACAGCTACAGGGATGCTTAATGAATTCGGTTGCTTGCTACGTTGGTCAGTGACATTCCAAGTGATCTTTTTTTTTTTTTTTTTTAGTGTGACAAATTTTAAGATATAGAATAAGGGGGAAAATTTGACTCCAGTGTTTCAGAGCCTTTTTGCAATGTGCCCTTTACCATGGGGACCCAGTTCCAATCTCATTGCTCATTATCAATCCCTTAGGCAACGTGAGGATCCTCTCAGACGAACCAGGTTGTTGCTGACTCTGCAGAGGAGACCCGCCCACTTTTAGTCTTTGCACACCGTGATTATATTCCTTTACAGGTTCCCTTGTGAACTCTCACAGAATTGCCCTGCAGAACTAGGACAGAGACAGTTTCTGCTTGAAATGCTAGTGTTGAGGATCTGTTCATTCTTTCCACAAGCTTTTACTTATTGAGTATCATCAGCGTTTTTGTCAAATATCAGGAAGGACAAAGAAATAATCCCTGCCCTGAGGGACTCTGGGGAGTCTGGAAGGAAGACCGCTGAGGCCGGAGGCGCAGGGTTTGGTAGAAAACCAGGGTTGGAGGCATTTTCCCTTAGCAGCAGATGAAGCCAGTTGAGCGCTCTCCCGTCTGCCGGCATGCATGTCACATACTTCTCTTCGGCCATCAGCATTTCCATCACTGAGGCCCACTGGCTTGGAAGAGAGACCAGGGTGACTTTGCGTTCTTACTGGTTTTCCAGCATAATGCTCCAGGAATGACAGTTCTCAGATTTATATCATACGTAGGCTGTACCTGTTGAGTATTGCTAAAATTTCGATGTAGGACATAGGAGAATCTGAATGTTCATGTTTTTCTCTTATTTAAATCTAGCTTATTCTTAAAGTTTGCTCTGTGATGTGCACAGGGATAAGTTAGACCTAGGTTCCACCTTTGTTCTGGTATATACTGAGTGGCCTTGGGCAAGCTGCTCCGTGTCATCTTTTGTAAAATTGAAATTAAAATATCCTGTCGCTTTTCATGAAGGTGAAATACGATTTACTCGTTTATACATACGCAACAGGGGATGCATAGAAAGTTCAGGATCGTGTCTGGTGCCTGGTGGTTGTTTGGTGAATGTCCATTTTCTTTCTCTTCCTTGAAGGCCCACGTGGTTCTTTATTCTTTCTTTTTTTTTTTTTACTTCTGGCAGCACTGGATCCTTGTTGCTGTGCTCAGGCTTTCTCTAGTTTCGGAGTTGAGAGGAGCTCCTCTTTGTTGCAGTACACGGACTTGTCCTGTGGTGACTTCTCTTGTTGTGGAGCATGGGCTCTAAGGCGTGCAGGTTTGAGTAGTTGTGGTTCCCAGGCTCTAGTGTGTGGACTTAGTGGTTATGGCACATGGGCTTGGTTGCTTGGTGGCATGTGGGATCTTCCCGGACCAGGGATTGAACCCATGTCCCCCTGCATCGGCAAGTGGAATCTTATTCACTGTACCACCAGGGAGGGTCCCCCATATGGCTCTTGAAGGATATATGGAAGGACGTATCCTCTGGTTAAAGAAAAGGTTAAGCTGTCTTTGTTTGGAGCTCTTTGGGAAGCGTTTTCTCCTGAAACATGGTTATAGATTGTGTGTTTGGGTACCCTGGATCCCAGTCACCCTTGACTTGCTGACCCGTCGTATTAATACGGTTGTGGAATGTGACCCACCATTTAGAACCATGTTTTACAAGGAGAACATGTTCGTAGTCCCTCTGCAGGGGCTTTGGGTGCAGCTCTTGCCACAGGTAACCTTCCACGCCCATTCTCTGCTCCCTTGGACTTCTTGGCCTTCCTGAGCAGCAGGCCCCCAAAAGTTCCTTCCATGGTGGGCAGCTAGGGTACCAGGCGAAGCTGGGACTCTTTTTAAATATTGTTTTTAACTTTTTACAATGGAGATAAAATTGACGTGTAACATAATGATTCCGTATTTGCGTATATTAGGAAATGATCACCATAGTAAGTCTAGCTACCATTTTTTTCTCGTGATAAGAACTTTTAAAATCTACGCTGCCAGCAGCTTTCAGATAGACAATACATATCTATTAACTGTAGTTACAGTCAGTGCTGTACACTGCATCCCCATGACTGACTTAATCATAAGCTGAGGGCTCTTACGGCTAAAGAAGGAGGACTCCTGTTTTGCTGGCAGTGGCAAGAGGGTTAGGTGGCTGGCATCTGTTGAGTGCCTGCTTTGTACCAGGCACTGTGTTCAGGATTCTGATAGATTTGTATTTTTGTAACAATCTAAGGCAAGAATTGTACACTGAAGCCCGTTAGCTGTGAGAAGGGCTGAGACGTGAAGGGCAGCAGGGTGGCCGGTTCCCTGAGGGTACAGGGTTGAGGCGCGGGGACTGTGTGTGAATTCAGCTCTGTGGTGGGCAGTGCAGAGTTCTTCCATTTCTCCTTTGAGCTCTTTGGTTGCAGATGATGGAGTGGGAGAGAGGAGATCACTGATAGTGTGGGGACAGAGCTGGTGCTGGGGAGAGGGATGGGGAGGAAGGGGCAGCTCCTACAGCCGTAAGAGCCAGGCTGAGCGTTGATTTATAAGTATGTTCAGATGCTCGGTGTTCAGAATCAGAGACTCCCTTTCCTTACTGAGAAGGGCGCTGTTAGTGTGTGTGGGATCTAATTCTGCTGGACTCATTTCTTTTTCCTCCAGCAGAAACTCAGCTTTTTTTCTCTTCTTGATTTTCTTTTTCCCCATGCACCACGTGGGGAGCCTAGTTCCCTGACCAGGGATTGAACCTGCGCCCCCTGCAGTGGCGTCTTAACCACTGGACACTAGGGAAGTCCCACTTCTGAATTTTTTTTGAAGCTTTTGTCTCCTAGAATTCCAGTGTTTAATTTTTTCATTTTTGCTTATCTCATTTCACCTTTCCTTCTCTGCTTCTGTTGACTTACCAGGGCAATCATCTTTGTTAAATATTTCTCTATTCTAGAACTACTCAGAACACGTTATAAATCAATATCTGAAAACTTTTATGCCTCCTGCCCTTTATGAAACATTAGACCCCATCCTCATTGATCCCACCCAGTGCTGTATCTGAGCTCCCTAACTCCTTAATCATCAGCTGTTTAAGTGATGCAGTGCTTAAGCTCTTTTGGAGAAACGTGTTTCCCAATGGAATCTTTGGTGACATGTTCATATTACAGGTACTCTAGTTAATTTCTTAAAAAAAATTTTTGTAAATTTTAAAAATTGTTTATTTGTTTTTGGCTGCACCGGCTCTTCTTTGCTGCACACAGGCTTTTCTCTAGTTGCGGAGAGTGGGGGCTACTCTTTAGTTGTGCACAGGCTTCTCACTGCAATGGCTTCTCTTGTTGTGAAGCACCGGCTCTAGGCGCTCGGCCTTAGTTGCTCTGCTGAATGTGGAATCTTCCCAGACCAGCAGCAATCGAACCTGTGTCCCCTGCATTGGCAGGCAGATTCTTATCTACTGCACCACCAGGGAAGTCCCCTACTCTGGTTAATTTCGACAGGCCAATTAATTATGTGTCCCTCAAGTTCTTTAAATTCAGGTTGGGCATCACCTCCTTTGAGAAGTTGTTCGTAGTCATCCCCAACCTTGAGTTTTTCTTCAGTCAGTTCATTTCAGTTCAGTTGCTCAGTTGTGTCTGACTCTTGGTGACCTCAGGACTGCAGCACGCCAAGCTTCTCTGTCCATCACCAACTCCTGGAGCTTGTTCATATTCATGTCCATCAAGTTGGTGACGCCATCCAACCATCTCATCCTCTGTCATCCCCGTCTCCTCCTGAGTTTTTCTTAGTCTTTTTCTCTATATTTCCCTGTACTCTAACATCTGTACATTTTCTCATACCCTGTTGTTCTCATCTGTTTGGGTCTCCTCTCGACTGAGCTTCTAGAGAGCAGGAGCCATTGGAGCCATTTTTTCTGTATTCCTATCTCCGGGGACAATATAATCTCTGGAACAGAACTTGTTTTGAATGCGTACATGCGTGATAAACTTTAATTGTATTTAAATGTACCAAATGTTGCAATACCTCTGCTGAGTAACGAGATTTTTTGCAACTTCCTGCTCTGATCCAGTTTGAGGTGGTTTGCTTTCCCTTTTTGTGAAATTTGATGCTGTTTAAAAACGATTCTGAAAGACAGTCTTGGCACTTCCATTTACTGCCTTCTTCCAGATAGGGTGAGATCACAGGTTTATTCAGTGTGGTATTGGGGAGCACTTGCTTTGACAGTCATGTGTCCCACAGTTAAATCCACATACCTTCCTCAGGCTGTGTCCTCTCCCCTGTCTCTCCCCTCCGCTGTTTTGTGTAAGAGTAGTTATATTCATTATCCCCATCTCCTCCCTTTTCTCCAGCTCCTCAGCCTGCTAAGTCCTGGCTTCTGCTCCTACCCTTCCAGTGACGCTAGTCTTGCTGGACTAGTTCTGACCTTGTGAGCTGAGTCTAGGAAGCACTTCCTCAGTCCCCTCTGCTGTGTTTGACCTGGCTGACCCTCCTCCGTGACACTCTGCCCGTTTGTCACTCACAGCCCTTGCCCCTACTTTCCTCAGCTGTGAGTCCTGTTGGTTTACTTTTGTTTGTTTCGTCGTCTGTTCCTTCAACAAATCTCAGTCACTTCTCCAGAGGCTGGTGCCTGAGGCTGTGACAGTGAACTGGATGAGCCAGATGTAGTCCTTGCTCTCATGGAGCCTACTACGGTCTCACTGGAGAGTAGCTGTTCATTGTTTAGCTTTACAGATATCTACCTGGTGCTTTCTGTTCTCCAGCTACTGCTGTGTCTAGCATCGAAATAGATGATTATGTAAATTATTTAATTACATAATTATTTGATCTTACTGGTATTCTGTGCTTTAAAGACATACCAAAAAAATAGATAAATAAAGACATGCAGAATGCCATGTGCTATGCTTAGTCGCTCAGTCGTGTCTGACTCTTTGCGACCCCTTGGACTGTAGCCCGCCAGGCTCCTCTGTCCATGGAGATTCTCCAGGCAAGAATACTGGAATGGGCAGCAATGCCCTGCCCTCTTCCAGGAGATCGTCCCAACCCGGGGATCGAGCCCAGGTTTCCTGCACTGCAGGCGGATTCTTTACCGTCTGGGGCCACCAGGGAAGCCCAGGATGCCATGAAAACCTGTAATAAGAATTGTTGTTTAGTCTCTGAGTCGAGTCCAACTCTTTTGTGACCCCATGGACTATAGCCCACCAGGCTCCTCTGTTCATGGGATTTCCCAGACAAGAATACTGGAGCGGGTTCCCATTTCCTTCTCTGGGGGTTCTTCCCGACCCAAGGATCGAACTTGCATCTCCTGCTTGGCAGGCAGATTCTTTACTGCTGAGCCAACTGGGAAGTCCCTGAAATAAGGATACCTCTTCTCATTCGTGGAGGGGGTAGGAATGGGTCAGGGAACAGGTTCCTGAGGAAGGAACACTTAATGGAAGCTTGAATTGGCCAAGTAAGAAAACCTAGATGAGAGCAGCAGTTGGCAGGGCAGAGAGACAGTAATGGGAAGTTAGTTTCACTTGTTACTTAGGAAGTTATCAACTGCTGTAGCATCTTAAGAAGGAAATTCTGCTCTTGTCATTCACCACTGTCATAAGCTCTATGACTGAGACTTGCAGACTCCTTAATTAGAGCATTCACAGTCATGGTTCTCCTCCCTGGTCAGTGATCATTTTGAAATCTCTATCTCGAAGTACCAAAGAGGTTTTCAGTCTTGAGAAATCAGGACATGTGCATGAGAGGATAATTAACTGCATAAGCTAAGTGTCAAGTGAGTGGTATAGTTAAATATTATTGGGATTCGGAGAAGGACACTGTCACGTAGATATGGAATGATAGTGGAGGGCCTTGGAGGTGGTGAAGCTTGAGTGGAAGAAACTGGGAAAAGCAGAGAAGAAAGGAACTGGACATTTCCAGGAGAGAGAAAAGAGAGAGTAAAGGTAGGCAAATGAGACTCTAGTGTTGTAGTTAGGGAAGAGGGTACTGTCCCTTGTGGGCCTTAACAGTTCTCTCTTGTTGGCCTGAAGGGGACCCTGAAGGAGTTTGAATGCAAGGCTAGGGAATTGGGACTTTATCATTTGAGCAGGGAAGTGGCATGTGTGTGCACTGTTTTAGAATAAATCTGGTGGTGATTGGCTTCAAAACTAGGCCCTGAGACATGAGAATGCCTGGTCAATAGTTCAGTTCAGTGGGTATTTATGGAGCACCTCCGGGGTGGCCTAGGGAACGGAAAGGGGTGAATGAGCAGGAGAACCCTTGTCTGGGGAACTTAAACTCCTGTGCAAAATCCTACTAGGGACTGGGCTTTTGAGAGAAAGACCTGGAGCCCAGGGGAGATGGGAGGACTCAGGGCCCCTCCCTCCCCATCCCCACAGGTTTTCAGGGTTTGGGAAACAGATGCCTGTTTTTGTAGAATGGTTTTCACATTTAAAAATTATTTTTACTCTAAAGAACATTATTTCATGATATATGAAAATGATGAAATTCAGATTTCATTGTCCATAAATAAAGTTTTTTGGAGCACAGCCTTGCTTGTCCATTTATGTCCTGTCTGTGGTTACTTTCGGTGCTTCCCAGACGGCTCAGTGGTAAAGAGTCTGCCTAAACCTGGGTCCGGAGGATCCCCTGGAGAAGGAAATGGCAACCCACCCCAGTATTCTTGCCTGGAGAATCCCATGGACAGAGGAGCCTGGCAGGCCACAGTCCATGGGGTTGCAAAAGAGTCAGACACAGCTTAGCGTCTGAACAACAACAAATGGTTACTTCCACAGACATAGAGCAGTGGAGGTGAGTAGCTCTAAGAGAGACCACATGGCCCAAAAGGCCCTTGAGTCATCGCATCCTAACATCAGATCCTCCTCTGAAACTGAATGTCCTCCTCCCTATTATCCGAGGCCTTTCCCTCCACCCAGGCTTTTGAATATCCTTGTCATCTTTGTGTTCCTCCCAGATCCTCAGCTTCTTTCTTCCAGGACCTTTTTCCTTCCAGATATGCTCAAAACCTGTCTTACGTCAAACAAACAAGATTCATCAACTCAGAAGTCCACTGTGCTGCTGCCTCTCTGCATCTCCAGCCCCTCCCCCTGCCTTCATGATGCACCTTAAGCCAGACTTCTGACCTCATCAGTCCACTAAAACTAGTCTTGCTGAGTCCTTGGTGAATTCTAGCTGCTGGATCCTATACTTCCCCTAGTCCTTCCTGTCTTCTTTGTTTTCTCTGAAAACATCCTGACCATTCTCTTTTCCTTAAGACCTTTTATCTTTTGGCTTCTGTGACGTCCATCTCCTTTGCATTCTCTTCCCAATTCCCCAGTCCTGTCACCCATTCACCCATCAATGGCATCTCTTCTTTTTTTTTTTTTTTTTGTCATACATTGATATGAATCAGCCATAGAGTTACACACATTCCCCATCCCGATCCCCCCTCCCACCTCCCTCTCCACCCGATTCCTCTGGGTCTTCCCAGTGCACCAGGCCCGAGCACTTGTCTCATGCATCCCACCTGGGCCGGTGATGCATCTCTTCTTTTTACCAGTTCCCTAAACATTGGTGACGTTCAGGATTCCGTCCTTTGGCCTTGTGGCCAAGATTTTACTGAGCATCTACTATATGCCAGTCCCTGTGTTGAAATACTTTACATGAATTATCCCTAATCCTTATAACAACCCTAAAAAAATTGATTTTCTTTCCTCCACGTTGTAAATAGGAGCTGGAGACTTAGCTTCAGTAATTTTCCCAAAGTCACACAGTAAGTAGCGGAGTTGGGCCGTGAACCAGCCTGCTTTGTCACATAGTAAAGGCAACTATTACCAGTGTACCAGAAACCCCTGGGCTAGGCTTCATTTTTTAGCTTCCAGCCTACATGTGTGCCTGCTAGACATTGCTACCTGGCAGTACCTCAGACCCAACTTATCACCTCTCCCCACCCTCTGTCCAGTCCAAAATTGGTATGTGACCATCTGTTCTGTCATTCAGGCCCTAATCTTGGGAGTTGATCTTGACTTTGCCTTTCCCCATTGCTACCACGCCCCAGCACACTGTTGTCGCTAGAGCCACTCATTTCCCCCATTTTATTTTCTCTGGAATTCATCTCTCATAATGTCCACTGTCACTTTATTTATCTATGCTGTGTGGCATGCGGGATCTTAGTTCCCTGACCAGGGATTGAACCCGTGCCCCCTTTTATTGGGAGCACAGAGTCTGAACCCCTGGACTGCCAGGGAAGCCCCATCACTTGCCTAGTTTGGGTTCTTCTCACCTCTGTCTTGGACAGTTGTCCCCCTTCGCTTAACCTCTACTACCCCTTCTGTTCGCTTACCCTTCCAGGCTGTCTTCCACAGGCTTCCAGAATGATCTCTTGTAAACCCTTCATCTGGTTGTATTACTATCTTGGTTAAAACCAAGATATCTTGGCTCCCTGTTGTCCTGTTCCTCTACTTCATAGCTAAACTTAGGAGGCTTCACTCATTTTTCTAGATTCTTTTTCCAGTTTCTTACCTACTGAGGTGTGTTTGTGGTCTCCGGGACCAGTGTTCTCATTCATCTCTGCATGTAGTTCTCAAGGTGTTACCTCTTCTGGAATGCCCATCTCTTCCAGTTTGTCTAAGGAACACTTTTTCAGTTAATCCCTAAAAAACAGACCAATAGGCAAACCAAAACACATCCTCAGTTCAGACAGAATGCCTCAGTTTCCAAGCCTTCACTGAGTCCAGTCTTTCTGAGAAGGATTGGGTTTCCCTTTTTTATGCTTCCCAAGCACTGTGGGCGTGTACACTGTCCAACTCAGCACAGTCTATAATCATTTGTGCACATGTGCCTCCTTAAAGTGATCCTCCTTAAAAAGCAAGCTTTTTGTCTTGTTCACCTTTTTATCTGTGGTATCTAGCCTGTTGTCTGGGATATAGGGGTTCATTAACTGTTGAGTGAATACCAGTAGTGTGGCGAGGGCAGTAGACTAAAGCCTGGAGAATGGTGAGGACTGAAGGAGGAAGGTGTTCGCTAACGCTGAAGAACAGGCAGAACTAGCACCCTGATACGTATAGCATCGGGACATTGACAGAGTCTTTTCCAGATGCTTTATCTCATTTTGTTCTGCTCACAAGCACAATGAGACAGCAGGGCATTCAGTTCTGCCGTGTAGAAATAAAGAACCTTTAGTTCAGAGACTTGGAAAGACCTGCTCAAAGTCCTGAACCTAAGCGCCAGTATTCGTTTTTCTCTGGCCAAGGCTGTGATGCTTCCCCTTCCCCAGGAGAGAGAAAGGGAAGGTTTGGAAGATGAGAGAGAAGCTTTGGGCTGAACCTATATGTCGAGGTTAAAGAAAAGGAGTGAGTGACCCAGGGAAGAAGATAAAGAGCCCCATGGAATTGCTTTGTGGTGTAGGACACGTTTTCAGAAGGAGAGGGCATTGGTGAGAAATTTTTTTCAAATACTAAAGGATAATTGGGAAGGAGGAAAGAGTTTGACCACCAGCAAGTTGAAGAGCATGGTTTCGTCCAGTGAAGGCACCTTGCCGAGTGGTTCCACAGGCACTGAGGGACGTGGAGGCTCCTGTGGATAGCACACTTTCCCAGAAGGGTGGTGAGGGAGGGAGACCAAGAGGATGGCAGTTTGAGAAATGCCATACTACCAAATATTCCCAGAAATGCATGATACTTTTGTTTTCATTTTGTAGATATGAAATTAGAGAAGAGACTATGCTGGTATATAACTGAACTAGTACACTTATGACTGAGTGTATACATTTCAGAATGTTTTAAACTCAGTTTTATGTTGGTTAGTTCTCATCAGGTTACAGGCCCAGAGGACAGGATGTCGAGTCCAACCTTAAAGTCAGATTATATCTGAGTGTGGGTGAGTGTAGTAGTATCTGCCCATCCTTAGGGGGTGGGTGTTGAGTGGACACCGGTCTCATTTTCATTTAGAGTGTTTGACTACTTCTGCCTTGTCTCTGCCCATCGCTCTCGTCATTTGTTGCCCCGGTGTAATTTGCTCAGCAGGCACATTTCCCCACTCGTGTTAGACGGTGCTTTCTGTGTCGACGATGGAAGCCTGTGTATCTCACCTGCCTCTCCCGAGAGCCAGGCTCTGGGGGGAGTTAGACCCCGGGCAGCTCCGTTGTCCCGCTGACGAGGTGTCCTCCGTCTGCCAGGTAAAGCGGTACCAGTGCACGTTTGAGGGCTGCCCCCGCACCTACAGCACGGCGGGCAACCTGCGCACCCACCAGAAGACCCACCGAGGGGAGTACACCTTCGTCTGCAATCAGGAGGGCTGCGGCAAGGCCTTCCTCACCTCCTACAGCCTCAGGATCCACGTGCGGGTGCACACGAAGGAGAAGCCATTTGAGTGTGACGTGCAGGGCTGTGAGAAGGCGTTCAACACGCTGTACAGGTCAGCCGCCCCCCACCCCCAGCTCCGCCGGCCTCCCAGCCCGGCTCTGCCGTGACCACGGCGCTCCCCTGCGCGGGGCAGATGTTCACGTGCAGGGCGTTAAAGAGGGCAGCCGCGCTCAGCTGCTGACAGTTCCGCAGAGCAGCTGTTACTTAAACATGGACACCTCCTGGGTCGGTTACAGTCAGAGAAGCTTTGTGTCTGGATTCGTATCTCCTGGAATGACATCCCGGCCTGAGTACTTTAGTAGTTGGTATGGAATAATATCTCCTGTTGGCTCAGGAGCTTGGTATTAAGGGTTCTTTGATTTCCTTCCCAGCCTCAACTTGAAGATTAACTTTTTTCTACCCCCAAGAAGTGGGGAGTGGACTGCTCATTAGCTATTTCTCTTTTCTACTGTTTATATCAGGAGACTTATATTAGTCTTCAGCATTGGCTGTCACAGAGGAAACATAATAATAGCTAACACTGGCGGGCTCCAGTCCATAGGGTCGCAAAGAATCGGACACAGCTGAGTACATGAACCTAAAAAGCACTCACTGTGTGCTAGGCAGTGTTCCCGTGTGCCGCAAAGGGAGTGGACGCACAGAGAGCTTTTGTAACTGGGTCAAGATCCCCCTCCAGTAGAGGAGACCAGAATTTGAATCCCAGGCAGCCCGGCTTCAGGGTCACACTCAACACCACTCTGCTGTATAATTCTTTGAATTTCTCTTTGAGCCCAAAATGTTGATATTAGTGTATTATGACTGTAGAATTCTTATGTACTTGACCTTGATGCACATTAAGCTGACGTGGGAAAGCTCTGGCGTGCATTATGACAAACGGGATTTCTCTGGGTATCTTGCAGGCTGAAAGCACATCAGAGGCTTCACACAGGGAAGACGTTTAACTGTGAATCTGAAGGCTGCAGCAAGTACTTCACCACACTCAGTGATCTGAGGAAGCACATTCGAACCCATACAGGAGAAAAGCCATTTCGGTGGGTCTTGCTGTTTTCTATTTATCACTGACCGGGTTTCAAGGAGGTGTCTTGAGGTACTCTAGTAATTTTCAAAATGGGAAGGAAATTCCCTTTGCTCGTTCTTTGGGCAGTGTTTGCTCTCCCCAGGATAGCTGCGAACGACTGCAGACTGAAGGAGGGATGATGGGGTCCAAGAGCGTCCCTGCCGGCTCTGTGGATGGTGGCTTCTCTGCCTCATTCTTTGCCTTGACTTTCACGAAGCGTTGATTGAAACTCAGTCATCAGTACTAGAGAAATGCTAAGATGTAGGCCCTCCTCCTGAGAACCTTAGTCTGCTCTGGTGGAAAAGAACCATAAGTAACCAGACAGTGTGAGACTGAGAGGCCCAGCACAGGGCAAGGATGCCTACCTAAGGAGAGGTGAGGGGGGGAGAGGATGAGGGGAAAGATACTCAGGCTAGTGGTGCAAGTGTTGTTGCTGTTTTTTTTAATCACTTGTTTGGTTGTTGCTTTATAATATGTCGTGTGTACATACATATAGGAGCATCTTTTTTAAAAATTAATTTATGTTAATTGGAGGTTAATTACTTTACAATATTATAGTTGTTTTTGCTATACATTGATGTGAATCAGCCATGGGTGTACATGTGTTCCCCATCTTGAACCCCCCTCCCACCTCCCTCCCCATCCCATCCCTCAGGGTCATCCCAGTGCACCAGCCCTGAGCACCCTGTCTCATGCATCAAACCTGGACTGGTGATCTATTTCACGTATGGTAATATACATGTTTCAGTGCTTTTCTCTCAAATCATCCCACCCTCGCCTTCTCCCACAGAGTCCAAAAGTCTGTTCTTTACATCTGTGTCTCTTTTGCTGTCTCGCATGTAGGGTCATCATTACCATCTTTATAAATTCCATATATATGCATTAATATACCATATTGGTGTTTTTCTTTCTGGCTTACTTCACTCTGTATAATAGACTCCAGTTTCATCCACCTCATTAGAACTGATTCAAATGCATTCTTTTTAATAGCTGAGTAATATTCCACCGTGTATATGTACCACAGCTTTCTTATCCATTCATCTGCTGATGGACATCTAGGTTGCTTCCATGTCCTGGCTATTGTAAACAGTGCTAGGAGCATCCATTTTTATCTATAGATTTCTATATATATATATATATATGAACACATATATATTTAATTGATACATGTATAAATATAAGCTTGAAGGAAGGAGTTGTATCATCTACTGTCTCCTGTGCTCACAGCATATAGCGTGGTTCTGGGCATTCAGCAGGGATTGAAAAACAACTTTGGAGTTATTATATGATGTTTTTAACAAAGTAATCAGTTTGTAAGGATTTGTCCTAAATATAACATAGATATATTACTGAAACTGTCTATAAACATGTCTCTGAATTTAGGCAGGAGGGATTGCTGTTACATTCATGGCATTAAATATGCTGCCTTTCTAGTCTCAAATCACTCATCTCATTAGGATACCTAAAAATCAGAAAGTCTTCAGGGACCAACTCTTAAACACCAATTAAATGGAAATGTGTTTTTAAGAATTACAGATACGTTTCTGAGTCATGGCCCCTCTAAAGGCAAGAATATTTAGATCCTAGTTGGTTACTCTCCAGCTGCTGTGAAGCTTGGGTTGCTTTTTTCCCCATAGGGCTGTCAAGGGGTTTCTGATTTCTATTCAATTACACGTGTTTTTGTCATGATTAAAACTGCTAATTTTTCTTGAATGTTAGATGGGGCTTTAGACACAATGATTTTATGTACTTAAAAAGTAAAATGCTTTAGAGAAGCTTTCTATTTAAAGAAATAAAATATTTTGGCTTATAAGTATATGCATTCATTCATGTAAATAGTGACCGAATGCCTGCTATGTGCAAGAACTATAGCAAGTATGAAGAACTATGTGGACCCTGCCCTCAGAGGAATTGTAATCTAGGAGAAGAGATAACAGATGTATGCACACAGAGATAAAATCAGATTGGGAATGACAGGTGCCATAAAAGTAGCATGTAGGTAAATGCCCTTGGAGTCCTAAGGAGGGAAATATTACCTCTGGTTTTAGTTATCAAGAAAGTAAAAGAGAAAAGTTCTCTGAAGATGACAGATAATTACACTGTAGCTAGTGTATTCTGACTGATTTTGCTCTAGTGTTGTATTTCCGGCCCTGAGCCTATGTGAAAGCCTCTGTACCCATCACTGGTATTCCTTATGTTTCATTTGCCATAGTAGATTTTCCATATGTGTTCTCATTGTCAATAGAATTCTGTTGTGTCATTCATCAAAAGAGTTTTATTGTTCGGGCTTTCAGCATGTGCCTTACCTGTAGGACAAGAAACACGTTTCCTGGGCCAGCCTCTCCCTCTGATCCCAGATTTGTCGCCTTACTTTTCCAGGGACCTGTCATCATTCCCATCTGTAAAACCCGTTTTGTCAATCTGATCATGGTGTTCTGAGCAGTTTTAATTTAAGTTTGTATTTACAAGAGACATTGAAGATAAAGGTCTATTAGCTAATGACTGCTATCCTGTCTGCTTAAACAACTTCCTTAGGTGTGATCATGATGGCTGTGGAAAAGCATTTGCAGCAAGCCACCACCTTAAAACTCACGTCCGTACACATACAGGTGAGTTTAGGCTAATTTTTGTCTTTTAACCTTCGTTGAGCCAGTAAATACATGTGTTTCCATTGAGACCTGTACAGCTTTGTGGAGAGAGCAAGTCTAATCAGTTGGCCTTCACCTATAATGTTTGAGTTCCTCTCAGATGTTAAAAAGGATCTAAAGGCTGGACTCAGGAGCTTAACCTTAAGAAATAAAACCAATTCAGAGATACTCAGTAAAGAATCTGAGGGGGGAAAAAAGAAACTGGTCTTCTCTTTCCACTTCCTAGGAGCAGGCCATTCTCAGTGCTTTACTCTGCGTTAAATTTTAGGACTGAGATGATTAACTTGTGGCTAATTGATCCAGTGTATTATTTGAACCCTCATTAGCATATTTACTTCCCTATGTTAGGGGAAGGTAGATTTCTCAATCCAGTGAAATGATTTTATGGTGAAATTAACACCTCTTTTCATTCTTGCAGGTGAAAGACCCTTTTTCTGCCCCAGTAATGGCTGTGAGAAAACATTCAGCACTCAATACAGTCTCAAAAGTCACATGAAAGGTCACGATAACAAAGGAAACTCATACAGTGCACTTCTAAATCACAATGGATCAGAGGTGTGGAGTGTTTTGTCTCTCGTTTTGATCTGGGCACCATAGAACAGTGACAGTTGTTTGTGTCTCAAAAGGTTAAAATGCCTTCTTTCTAAGTCTGTTAGCGAGAGAGAAGGAATCAGTGTCAAGATCTATGTCTTTGTGAGGGGCTGGCAGAAGCCAGAAGTTTCACCAGGCTCCCTGTGCGTTAGCCCCTGATTGGGCTCCTCCTCCCCTCCGTCAGGTCTGGTGGAAGAGGTGTCTTGGAATCAGAGGTCTCAGAATGGCTACCAAAGGGTTGGCCAGGTGCTCTCAAAGGGTGTTATTTTCCCATTCATGTTGTGTAAAATGATACATTTGAACTTGAGTTTGGGACACGATTTAATGATTTGCTTCACCCTTCCATTAATCCATCGCTGGAGAACCAGGTGGAGTCCGGGGCAGGGGGTTCCCCTGCCCTTTAGAATTGTCTGCGGACTTAAAGGTTCGATAGCCACTGCCTTTAAGGCACTGACCCACAGATAGGCCTCTGCAGAGGTTTAGGTGGTTCTGTCTGGTTTTTACCAAGCCCTCTCCTCTGCGGCTTCTTTCCAGAGAGATCCTGGGATACATTTACTGTTTCTACTTCTGATATGGTATTGGGCACTTACCTTATGTCTTTTGCACCCAAAAAGTGAGAACTGTTATTATTTTACTATTTTATAAATAAAGTGGAAGCTCACTGACCCCCTTTAGAATAACAAGGTTCTTAAAGTATGTAATATGATTTTGATTTGGGGAGAGACAGCATGATTCTGTAGTTTCTGATTTTTAAACAGCAAGTGAAGTGAAGTTGCTCAGTTGTGTGCGATTCTTTGCGACCCCATGGACTGTGGCCTATCAGGCTCCTCTGTCCATGGGATTTTCCAGGCAAGGGTACTGGAGTGGGTTGCCATTTCCTTCTCCGGGTGCAAAGGATCCCTTTAAATGGACTCTTCCCCCTGTATCTTATTGGTAATAATAACTAATACTTACTGAATGTTTATGCCAAGTACTGTGCCAAGTTTTCTTCGTGAATTATCCTGCTTACAAGAGGTCAGTATTATTATTCCCATACGACTGATAGAGAAACCCGAGGTAAGGAGATACTTGCCTGAGTATCCAAAGCTTGTAATTAGCGCCCTTTAGGCAGACCGTCTGATTCCAGAGCCTGGTTCTTGACCCCCACATCATAGGGGGCAAAGCAGCATTGGTTATGAAGAGTCTGAATTGACATCCAGGCTCCACCACTAGTCACATGACCTTAGGCAAGTGGCTTCTTTGTGCCTCAGTCTCACTGTAAAACCAGATGAAAACACTAAGATTTGAGAGTCTTTGTCTACAAAGCTGCATTTATGAGGTCATGATCAGTTTTCTCGGTTTTGTAACAATCACAGTTTCTCACCAATAGCTCCTACGCGTTGGAGGTCCCAGTGCACAGGGTCCACACTTCACATCTCTTGGCTGACTGTTAGCTCCCCAGTGAAGGGAATCTGCTCTAGTCTTAGGCTTTCAAAGCCATCAAGATTGCCTTTGAGTCCTAAATTTATATCTCTAGCCCAGATTTCTTCCTGAACTTTATACATGTATTCAACCTCCTACTCGATGTCTCCACCCAGCTGTCACCTACGTTTCCCAGTCCTGACGCGTCCAGCCTGTTCCTCCTGCCATCTTAGTAAATGGCACCTCTGTTTTTCTAGTGGCACAGGCCAAAAATACTGGAGTCATTCTTGACTCCTCTTTTTTCCCCCTCATTCCACACACCCACCAGCATCTATTGGTTCCATCTTTCTAGAATCTGATCTGATTACTTCATTCAAGCCCTTGTCATTGTTTGGCCTGGATTCTTGCAATGACCTGCTTGCTAAGTGGTTTTTTTAGCACCTTTCCCCTCCCTTCTCCCCATTGATACTCCACCCTGATCTTCCTAAACAATGAGGCAAATCCTGTCTGTTTTCTGCTTATAACCCTTCAGTAGCTTCTTGTATCACTTAAGGTAGCAGTCAGAATCTTTACAGTGGCCCAGAAAGTCCTAGACACTCTGGCCTGGTCACTTCTCTCTTCATTTACCTCACTTCATTTCACTTGAGCCGTACCATCCACCTTGTGGTTCCTTGAACTGGGGAAGCCCACCTTGCCTCCAGGCTTTTGTGCGCACTGCGCCCTGTGTGTGAATCGCTTTCCCCACATGTGTGCATGGCCTGTGTCTTCTTCAGTATCTGCCCTAAGGCCACATTATCTAAGAGTCCCTTCCTAATCTGATGAAAGAGCATCTCTTACCGTGGCCTTCCCCACTCCCCTTACTGTCTTGTATACTGTATATTTATTTGGTTTTTTGTCTTGCCCCCTCCCCACACTGACTGTAAGCTCTCTGGTGGCAGGGGCTTTATTATTGTATCCCTGGGCCTGGAACAGGGCTTAATACATATTAGATGCTCAGTGAGTGTTTGTTAAATACATGCACGAATCAGAACATATGATGCATGAGGTAAAGTAGGGCAACCACATAAAGTATGTGAATCACAACTGGCATTCTAGGAATCCAGAATTCTGAGTTAGCCCAGACACCCGTATCGGAATAGTAACCCCTCAGTACCACTCTTAAGTGACAGTCTCTGAGATGCCATGTTGGGGACATAGTGACGTAATGGAAGAAAGATGGACTTCCAGTCAGAAGCACTGGGTCTGTGTTATGTTAATTAGCAGTTAATTATGTTAATTGGACCATTCCCTGCTAATCTTAGCATTAATTTTCTCATACTTAAAATGGAAATGTGGAATAATAATACAGAGGATTATATGAATAGTAAATGAAGTCATATAAAATTGCTTTGTCAATGATAGACCAATTTCGCAAATATTACTGATTTCATGTTATTATAGCTTTTGTTACTCTGGAGCCTGAGTCATGAGATAATTCTTAAACTCTACTAACTATGTTTAAGAACGTAAACGATTTCTTCTTAAGAATATCAGGATTTTAAAAATTGAAGTGATTCATGTAGCCTTTGTTTTGAATGGTTTTTTATTCTCTAGACGTTTGGAATCTTAGGGACGCTGTAATCAAGTGTTTTATTACATAATAGAATACAGTAAATCCCAATTTTTTGTCAATTAGAATTTTTTTTTTTCTTTCACAGGATACAAATCACTCACTTTGTCTGAGGAATTTAAGCCTTCTGTCCACAGATTCTGAATTTCAAGAAAATTCTAATACAGTAAGTGTACCTGTGAAACAGATGTTATTAAAATAAGTACAAGAATTGAGCCTCCCTTTGGTGGGAAAATTGAGTGAGGCCAGTCTTGGAAGTTTTTCAGATTGAGTTGTGTTCAATTACTAACCACTTAGGGTGTTTTGATTTTGTTTCCTGATAAGAGCTCTCATTGGAGAGGTTGTTCTCTCTGACGCATAGTGCCTTTTGACCCAGATCACTCACTTGATAACCTCTTGCACCAGAAAATAACTTTCTTTGTTTATTTAGCAAATATTTATTGAGTGCCTGCTCCAGATGGGCAGAGTGCTGGTACTGAGCTGGTAGTGGTGAGGAAGTAAGTGTGGTCTGTCCTTGAGTAGCTTAAAATTCATCCACTATAAGGGAGAGCCAGGATTCCAGTTTGCAGACTCCTTAAGCCCTGTCAGTCTGACCTGAGTCAGTGCTTCCCTGTCTTTGCGCACACCGCACAGGGGTTCTGAAGGGGGCCACGTCTTCAGGCCCACTGCTCGGAGACAAACCCTGTGTCTCTTGACCTGCTTGCTTTGGTTCTCTCTGCCATCCCCATGGCTCCATGCTGTGTCTTGCAGACCACTGAATCAATCCTGAGATTGTGCTCCTTCAGGAAGTTCCATGAGCTTTACTGGGTCACTGACACTGGTGGTTAAGTATGCATTTTTGGTTGTTTTTCTCTGGTAAATAAATATAGCTTAGGTTAGATTTTCTGTGAGTATATGCATAATAAATAAGGAGGAATCAATGTGATAGGAGGTATTTGAACAGTCTTTCTACAGTGTAGGCTCTTGGGCTTCACCCAAGCCTACTGAGTCAATCTCCTCTGGGAGAGGTGCCTGACACTGCACAATTTTATATTAGCACACCAGGGCCTGGGTTCTCCTGGTAATGGCAGAATTGCTCTTATCAGACCAGCCCTCCCACAGAAAACAACTGTATATGCTGGGCAAAATATGAAAACAACTACTTGAAGGCACCAGAGAGCAACCCAAACAGGCAGAGGTAACATTTGAACGAAGGGGCCACTTGGAAGATGGCAATGGCACAGGATGGGTCTTCAGGCTTTATGGCTTATCCATCTCAAAGCAAGCCCAGTTGATACCAAACAAGATGGCTCAGGCTCAGTAAATGCTCACTCTTACTGGAGTGACTACCCAGAGGACAGAGTTCAGGGCTACTGCAGCACCTGGAGAGTTGCAGGCAATGACCTGGAAAGGAGGAAACACACAGGTTGAGTCCCAGGTTCTGTGTATGAGCTGTGTCCAAACCTCTAGTTGACCCCTGAACTGTGGGTGTGTGGGGCAGACCCCAAGCAGCCCAGCTGAGGCTAAAGAGCTGGATGAAGATGCCAGCTGCCATCCATTGCAGGGAAGACAGAGTTTGGAGTTTAGAGCATAGCCAAGTCCCTGGAATGTTACAGCAAACAACCAAACACTCTTCCAGGAAGTGTAACAGAATCCTGAGTCTCTGCAGCGTATCATTTGCAAATGTCCAGGGTTATCCAAAATTAGTAAACATCAGACATAGGAGAACATTACCTCTACTCAAGAGAAGAGGTCATTTATGGACTACAGAGACTGACCCCAAAATGAGCCAGATGATAGAATTAGTGGGCAGGCATTTATAAGTAGCTCTTAAAATGCTCAAGCATATTAAGGATTACTTGTAATGATTTAATAAATAGGAACTCTTAGCAGAGAAATAGAAACTATAAAAAAAATGTGCCAAATGGGAATTCTGGAACTGAAAATATATCAAAATTTAAAAATTCACCAAATGGGCTTAACAGCAGACTGGAAATAACAGAAGAAAGAATCAGTTGAATTGAAGAGAGACCAATAGATATTAACCAATCTGAAGGACCCCCCCCCCCCCCCCGCCAAAAAAAAAAGCACTTTGTATGATTGTTTGGCATATTCACATTTCATAGGTGATGCTTTAAGAGTACTGGGCCAAGATTGCCCTCTAAACCACATAGTGTAAGATTTCTGGGTATAATGTCTCCTTAATATCAGAGATCTTGGGAAATGGTTGAGGTATCCACTCTCTGACTGGGACTTGACACATGACTGAGGAGTTTTCTGGAGCCCTGAGGTCACCAGGTAAGGAACCATATGAGGGGACATTGAGTGAAGTCACTCAGTCATGTCCAACTCTTTGTGACCCCATGGACTGTAGCCTACCAAGCTCCTCTGTCCATGGGATTCTCCAGGCAAGAATACTGGAGTGGGTTGCCATTTCCTTCTCCAGGGTATCTTCCCGACCCAGGGATCAAACCCCGGTCTCCCGCATTGTAGGCAGACGCTTTAACCTCTGAGCCACCAGGGAAGCCCCTGAGGGGACATTGAGTACTTGTGAAAAAGGAAAGCTTTTTCTATCCATAATTCACAACAGCAAGAGAGAGGCCTGTTTTTCTCCCTTGGGATCAAATTATATGTTGTGTCCTTGTCCTCCAGCGTTTAGTCTTTCAGACTAAGACCAAAGTTCCTTGAATAGGATGGATTTTGCCTTGCTTGCTTTAAAAGAAATGATAATGAGTTGTTGAAATTAAATGATATATTTTTATGAGATCATCATTTTCCAGGTTCCTGGGCAGCCTGCAGGTTTCTGTGTGTCCTAGGTGTGAATTTGGGCTGAAGCTCTGAGGAGCGGCCCACTGGGCCTTTTGGGCCCTGGGCCTCAGGATCCATCCTGTTCCCAGACAGCTCAGTGTTCTCATGTCTCTGCTCCAGGCCCCAGAGGCTCAACCTGTTCTCTCCTCACTTGGGGCGGTGGTTGCCACTCGCTCTGCCCCCAGGGTTATTGCCCTGAAGCCTGGCAGTGGCTGAGTCAGTCCCGTTGGCACTTACCTTTCTTAATTAAAAAAAAAAACCAACCTTTTTATGGAGGTATAATATACATACAGAAAAGTACACCTGTCATAAATGTACAGCTTGATGAATCATCACAGTTCATCATATTCCTGTAACTGTTGCCGGAGGGAGAGTGTGGGGCACAAGAGGATGGTCACATCTGAGTCCCTGGGACGGCCACCAAGTGTAGGTTCTTGGCTTTGTGCAGGAAAGAATTCAAGAGTGAGCCATAGTAGAGTGAAAGAAGGTCTGTTCAGGGTGGAAACACTCGGTGTACAAGAATGTGGGCCATCTCGGGAGGTAAGAGAGGCCCAAGAGGCAGCAGGGTATGGGGCTGTCAGAATTTATAGGGGTGGGTAATTACATAGGCTAATGAGTAGGAGGAGTATTCCAGCTATCTTGGGGAAAGGGTGGGGATTTCCAGGAATTGGGCCACTGCCCACTGTTTGACCTTTACAGAAGACGACTCATGGCCATTTTGGACCTAGTTGCTTCTAATCACTTTATATTGTGTCCTCGGGCCACGCCACTGGGCTTCCCTGGTGTCTTAGCAGGGAAGAATTCGCCTGGGAATGCAGGAGACACAGGTTCCACCCCTGGGTCAGGAAGATCCTCTGGAGAAGGAAATGGCAACCCACTCCAGTATTCTTGCCTGGGAAATCCCATGGACAGAGGAGCCTGGTGGGCTACAGTCCACGGGGTTGCAAAAGAGTTGGACACAACTGAGCAACTAAACAACAACAGGCCATGCCATTCTTTTAAAGGTTGTGCCCTGCCCCCTTCCTGTAACCAGCACGCAAATCAACAGATAGAACATTCCCAACAACCTAGAAATGGCAACCCACTCCAGTATTCTTGCCTGAAAAATCCCATGGATGGAGAATCCTGGTAGGCTATAGTCCAGGGGGTCGCAAAGAGTCAGACACGACTAAGCGACCTCACTTTCACTTTCAACAACCTAGAAACCCCCATCAGGTCCCTTAAGGATAACCACTTAGGTTATCCTTAGGTCCTGGCTTCTTACTACCTAAGATGAATTTTGCCTGTTTTTATGTTTTCTATAATTCGAATGTGGCCTATACTCATTTGTCCCGGCTTCTTTCTTGCAACATTTTGTTTGAGGAATTAGTCCATTTTGTTGCATATATAGATTATTTGTTCTCATTGTTGAACAGTTACTACACTAAGTGAATATAAGAGTATGTTCTGTCTCCTGCCCTTGGGCATTTGGAAAGTTTCTAGTTAGGAGCCGTTACAGTTGTACTGCTGTGAAAATGTGATTCTTATACATCATCTTCTGAAGTCACACAGACTCATTCCTTTTAAACAGTGTTATTCCTGTAATGATTCACAAACAAGTAGAACAAAAAATAACAGTCATGAAGAAATTGCAAAGCTTGCCGCTTAGTGGTAGTTGTTAGCTCACTATTTTTCAAACTGGGTGGTGCATCTTTATTGGGTTATAAAATAGTGGTTTATAATTAACATTTTGAGGACAGCAATAGAATAGAAAATATAGAAGACATTGCAGATCATAAGGACAGGCTCTGTTGCATAGACTTTTGTTTCAGTTATACACTCATATGCATGTAATATATTTTATAAACTATATATAATATAAATTATTGTATATACCCACTCCTGGAGAAGGGAATGGCACCCCACTCCAATACTCTTGCCTGGAAAATCCCATGGACAGAGGAGCCTGGTAGGCTGCAGTCCACGGGGTCGCTAAGAGTCAGGTACGACTGAGCAACTTCACTTTCACTTTTCACTTTCATGCACTGGAGAAGGAAATGGCAACCCACTCCAGTGTTCTTGCCTGGAGAATCTCAGGGACGGGGGAGTCTGCTGGGCTGCTGTCTATGGGGTCGCACAGAGTCGGACACGACTGAAGCGACTTAGCAGCAGCAGCAGCATATACCCACTCCAGTATTCTTGGCCTTCCCTGGTGGCTCAGATGGTAAAGAATCTGCCTGCAGTGCGGGAGACCTGGGTTCGATCCCTGGTTTGGGAAGATCCCCTGGAGAAGGGAATGGCAACCCACTCCAGTATTCTGGCCTGGAGAATTCCATGGACAGAGGAGCCTGGCAGGCTACAGTCCATGGGGTAGCAGAGAGTTGGACATGACTGAGTGACTTTCACTTTCATAAATTATTATAAATTATATAATTTCCTACTTTGTGTCATGATGAAAAGTTTCAAGGCATTTTCTTGGCCTGTGATTCCTAACTCCCT